>NC_135185.1:29996528-30596528 GCF_041146795.1 Maylandia zebra
GAAAGGCTGAACATGGTCTGGAGCAATGTTTAGATAGGTGGAATGTGTCAAAGTAACATCCACATGTATGACAAGACCCAAGGTTTCCAGCAGAAAATTGTCCAAAGCATCACACTGCCTCTGCCAGTTCCCATAATGCATGCTGTTGTCAGGTGTTTTCACAGGATAAGCAACCAGGCCACCTTTTTCCATTGCTCTGTGGTCCAGTTCTGAGGGTCACATGCCCACTGTTGGCGCTCTTATGTTGTTAACAGAGGTCAGCATGGGCACCCTGATGGTCTCCAGCTATGCAGCCCCATATTCAACAAACTGCGATTGCAACAAGCTCAACGTCAAAAAGAGTAAAGGTCGCTCTCGAGTAGGACTGCACGATTAATCGTTAGAAAATCGCGATCTCGATTCATACTTATGTGCGATCTCATTTCAAAAAGATGACGATTGTACCGCTTTTTGATCCGGGATGTAATCTGCATGAAAACAAGCGCTCACTCTTCCTGCTCAACAAATGACAAGGGCGGAGCCTTATACCACGTGATGCAGAAGCTGTGCTGTGTGATGCTAAAATTAGCAGGGAAAACCAACGGAGAGCACGTCAGGGATATGTTCAGTCTCAACTGTTACGAAGTTGATGTGCAGTTAATAAGTGCAATAAATATTTATATTGGAGAAAAAAATCGTGAGAGAATCGTGATCTCAATTCTAAGCCAAAAAATCGTGATTCTCATTTTATGCAAAATCGTGCAGCCCTACTCTCGAGGATGCCACTGTTCACATTTTGGACCCGAGAAGACACATTCGGTAAAAGACGCCATCTACGTCCACTGTAAATGGCTGTCACTGAAAAGAGGTGGTGGGTAACAACACCAACTGCCAGCCATCTAAAGTGTGCTCTTGAGATCCCTTCCCACGGTCCTCAAACCCCATTCACATCTTGCGTTAGGTGACCTCAATAGGCCACATGATGGGGTGGGGCAAGGTCTGATAGTGGTTTCACCTGAAACCTTCGGTGGTATAACCCACACCTTTTTTTAACACTTTGGCTCACATGATTTATAGTGGGTCAACAACCACCTCCTAAGAGACGACCCCCACTAGGGTTTAGTACCTGGGCCTCTCTGGCTTTTGGTTTTTCATTTTAAAAAGAAGTTTGCTGAACTTCTTTAAGCGCTTACCATGACCTGGATGACTGAGAACCTACACAGACAGCTCGTCTGCCCAAACAGGCCAGCCTTCGTTTCTCATGTGCATCAGTGAGACTTGGCAGCCCATGACCCTGATCGCTGATTCACCACTATTCCCTCCTTGTATCACTTTTGATTGATAGTGACCACTGCAGACCGGGGATACCCCACCAGAGCTGCAGTTTTGGAGATTCTGTGTTGTCAAGGCATCACAATTTTCCTGCTTCTAACACATCAACTTTGAGGACACAATGTTTACTTGCTCACTAATATATCACACCTTAACAGGTGCCATGCTGAAGAGATAATCAGTGTTATTCACGTCACCTGTGATTGGTCATAATGCTGTACCTGATCAGTGTATATCATTATGACTCCTCTCTCTTTTTTATTAAACGAATTTTTATGTACAATATTATCAAGTAAGTTAAGTTAAGTCTTCACTTTCTTCATCATTATCGTTTGGTTGTGTCTTGTAGGTGGAAATCCGTCCAATGATGTATGTTGCCCTGACGTACGATCATCGGCTGATTGATGGAAGAGAGGCTGTCACTTTCCTGCGCAAGATCAAGTCCGTGGTGGAGGACCCCAGGGTGCTGCTCCTTGACATGTAAACCTCTGTGAACTCCAGGCCCAAACAAACAAACCACCCACACAAATAGTGGCTGTACTCATCTGACGAACATTACTACATGTAATTTTGTAATGTGTTGTTGTATTGGTTAACTACAGGGGGAAAAAAAGAAGACAACACTTGGGTTGTGCAATGGACATTTGCAAAACTAGCAGTGATAAAGGGTTTTGTGCTGCTGTGGAGAATTGTTGGGGTCTGGGGTTTCTGGTGCTGGTCTATAGATCAAAAAAAGAAAGAAAATTGTCATACTGATGTGCGCCATATGTCGTTTTCTACATAGGACTGAAAGATTTTCAACTTATTGTGAGACGAATGGCAGACACAGTTAAAACTCCATAGATTAATTTTATTGTTTTAGCAGAGAGAAAAACAAAGAGCACATATTGGGCTAGAAACCAAGAAAAGCTGTTCTAAAATCTCCAAAGTGATGAAGTCCTCAGAGAATTTACGCCACCTGCTCAGAATAAAAGAAAAACGGTCTCGTTTTGCTGTGTAAGAAAAACTATTTAAGAAAAAAAAACCATTTTAAACAATAAAAGCTGAATTACTCGACTGTAGTCCTTGTCTGGGTTTGTTTTATTCCTTCCAGATTAACCACAAGGAATAGATGGCTTAGAAAGTAGCTGATTGACGTGTTTCAAATGAGGGGTGGATATGTTGCTTTGTAACATGAATGACAAAAATATGGGATGTAATCCAGCCCAGTGGATGGTTGCAGAGAGAAAAATGTTTGAAATGTCCACTGCAATTTACACCAGAAAACATGGCTGCAAGTGCTTCAGAACCGATTGCTTTGCATAGGTTTTGGTCAGAAATGCCAGATGTCTGACTCATTGTTAGCTTGAAGGCGGCCTTACTTACAAATTACCCGTGACCTGCCTTAGTACGCACAAAGGTCTGTAGGCCAAAGCGCCATGCTGACACACTGCTTTGAGTTATGACAGTAGTGTTCCTTTGTAATGGCACATTGTGTATTTTTTATTTTATTAACCTTTATTTAACCAGGAAGATCCCATTGAGATTAAAAACCTCTTTTTCAAGGGAGACCTGGCCAAAATAGGCAGCAGCAGATGTCTCACAGTTACAGAAATTATTCAAACACAGGCAGCAACATCACACATAAGTGAAAGAATACAAATAAAATAAAATAAATAAAATTCAAAAACAAAAAAAGTCAGTTAAAATGACAATCAATAAAAAGCTTGTTAGAAAAAACTAAAATCCATTTAAGATAGTAAAAAAAAAAAAAAAAAAAAAAAAATACCCCAAAAATTCAAAGCAGACATTCAACAAGGAGACATGCTGCTGCCATCTTGGACTGTGGACATGCAAAATGTATGCATGTATCCAGGCAGAAAGAATCCTGAATAACCAGTTATTTTTCTGAAGACATCTCAAGCTCTTAATGTGTTTTGTTGATTTAATGTGAACTTTTTAAGAATCCAGTTGTAATTCTACTAAAAGAAAGTGGGAGATGTTGGCAAAGGATTTTGAAGTTGGAGCTGCCAGGCAGTAGGAGGAGAGACCAGAGAGAAGATTCATTGATGCAGTGGAGGAGCACATGAGAAGGACTTGTGTGACAGAAGAGAATGAGCTGCTGTGTTGACCCCTAAAGGCACCGGCTAGAGGAAAAATGCAGAGTTGTTTTAAATTTCTGACCCATTTGAGATCAAGTTGCACTTCATGTGACTCATGTGGGGGCGATACCATCTGTTGTAAATAACTTGTTTATCCTAGTTTCTGAACATACACTCACTGGCCACTTTATTAGGTACAACTTGCTAAGAATGGGTTGAACCACCTTTCAACTTAAGAACTGGCTTAATTCCCCATGACATAGATTCAGCAAGATGCTGGAAACATTTCCCAGAGACTTTGGTCCATACTGCCACGATAACATCACAGGGCTGCTGCATATTCATTGGCTGCACACCCATGACACAAGTCTTTCATTCCACTACATCATAAATGTGATCTATTGGACTGAGATCTGGTAACTGTGGAGGCCACTGTGGATACTCAAACTAGCCCCCGTGTCACCAATAACTGCACCATGTTTTCCCATTCTGATGCTTGGTTTGAACTTGACCACGTCTTCATGCCTAAAAGCACTGAATTGCTGCCACGTGATTGGCTTATCGGTTTAATGTTTGGGCTAATGTGCAGTTTTAACAGGCTTACCCAACAAAGTGATCAGAGAGTGTAGGTATCCATGTCAATACCTGTACATTTTGAGTCATACTGCTGCAAATCTAATCTCAATAGGTTTAATGTATCCCTGATAGTATTACTGTTGTTTTAAAATTGTGGAGCCTTAAGACTCAGTGACAGACTTTGTGAACATATCCGAATGTACAACAAGGAAACACAACTCCTGAAGGGAAGGAACTGTCAACTTAAATGTAAGTTTCAGAGTGGTCTGTGGAGGTCCACAGCTATGGAGTGAACTTGAAAGCACAATAAAAACCCTTCTCTGTCTTTAAAAAGTGTTTTGCACCGTAGCCCAGTCCACACCCTAATGAATCTACACTTTTCATATTTTCATGTGTCACTATCAAGAGATGTAATCATTTCATGATATGATACTTTAGGATCTAGTTTAGTATGAGAATGCATGTTCAAAATGATATATTTTAGGTATTATGCAAGTATTTGCTGGTGTTTTGGGTCCCTGGTTATGAGCCCTGCATATCTTTTGGGGAGTCCCACTTCACAAATGGCTACTTTATATGTAATCATATTTGAAAAAGTTTAAAATTCATTTGAATAAACCAAAACTTAAAATTGTGCCAATCTTTGGACGTAGTAATGGCCTATTTATGAATGATAACCCAAAATGACAAAGGCTTTATAACAGGAAGGGATGTTCAAAGAAGATGTAACAATTTATTGCCTATTTATTCATTCTTCATTATTGTTTTTCTACATCAAGTAGTCCAAAATTAGTAATTTTTTCAATTGTCACATGTTAGGTTTAGTTGGCATCGGTTTTCATGCACGGTGATACTGAACTTGTAAAACTATCAAAATTACATCAAATATATATTAAGTTACATCTCAAGGGTTTAAAATAATCCATCTTGTTTCACTGTCCATGTGACAGTTCACCATTTTTGTTTCAGTTTTTATTTTGTCATATTTCTTTGGGAAGCACAAAATTCAAATGAAACCAGTATGCGGTGCTACAACTGTTAGGGCCACGTTAGGATGCTCGGATTCAGCCCAGTGTTTCAAGTCCAGTGTAACACACAGGGATCATCTCCTGCTAGCAGCTCAGAGCCTTCCAGGAAACTCCATTGAAGAAGGGATGACATTTGATGTCACTTACACCCCCACCTCCAGAGCCAAGGCGATAACCAGCATCGAACTGGAGCAACTGTAAGTGAAAATGAGTAGAAACACAGTTTAAAACTTTTTGAATACACTCTTTATAACAAAAGCCTTGCAGATCTTTCAACCCTTAACTCTAACCTCGGTAAGCAGAGAAGCGGCCGCGGTGCTCAGGTGGTCGGGGATGAGCAGCTGAGTGTGGGAGTGGATTCCTGCTGGGTGGAGCTGCCACAAAGGCTGCGGGAGAGTCAGAACCAATATTTTGCAGGGATGGTACAAAACTTATTAATATGCTTGGAGAGCGTTTAGCTTACCATTCCTGTAAGAAGTTCGAACAGCAAAGCCCCAAGACTCCACCAATCGCAAGACTCTGTGATCCGGGACACTCCGCCAATTTCTGTCAACAAACATCAAGCTGAGCTGAGTTCAGGTATCACTGATGTTTCCTGAAGGTGTGTTTCTTGTTATCGCTTTATATTCACTTGCAATGTGTCGAGTTGGTTGAGATGAATTTAAAAGGCTCTACAGCTGAGTGAATGTGGCTCAGCCAATAGAGTGGCCAATTGCCTAATTGGAACGTTGGTGGTTTGATCCCTGGCTGCTCCAGGCTGTGTGGCAAAGTATTTTTGGGCACGACACTGAACCTCTAATTTTGTCCTGATGCTGGATCACAGTGTGAATGGTAGACAGAGAGCACTTAGATGTAGAAAAATGTCCTTGTGTGAAGGTGTTTTGTATAAGAAGAGTAGAAAAGTGATATATAGAGACCTCTCCACTTACCATGAAGTACCCAACTTCTTGTTCAGGACAAAGTGGACCAAATGGACATTGCCACTAGGTGGCAGTTTATGCTAAGGAGTAAGCAAGGGTGCCAGCTTAGAGTGAAGTCTTACCGGGAGCACAGTACATCTGTTCCATGGATTTGGAGCTGATCTCTGACTGAACCTCACTCCACTGGCTGAAGAACGTCAAACACACCTTTCCTGTGAAAACATTATAGCAAATTAAACTCAAATACAGCACAAATTGGGTTTTTTATCATGTGGTCTTTGACAGTTGCTAGATTTGATAGCCTTACCGTTGCTAGTGAGCAGAACATTTCTAGGGTTAAGATCCCGACACAGGATGCCTTGCTGATGCAAACTCTCCAAGGCCAACAAGATCTGTGCCCCCCAGATGCGCACTTCATTCTCAGGAAGCCCCCAACAGGTCTGCATGGCCTTATCTGCAGCCCCGGGTGACTTGATAGGGAACCGAGGCAGATGGCACCACCCATCCACCTCTATGATCTGGTCTTCTCTTTCACCATCTGGTCTTTCTGGTTTTATAAAACCATCCACATCCTCTCGCTTCCTGTTGGGCGGGGCATCATGAGGGCCAGAGGAGAACCAGCCTACAGATGATGCCTTTGTTGTAGGTGCACGCTTCTCTCCAGGGCTTAGCAGCTCACGGGCTTCCTCTACTCCTTCTTTTGCCTCACTTGAGCAGGCTTCCCCTTTATTACTGAGCCCTGAAAAAGCCAAAGGAACCCTGGAAAACATGTGCTTTTTTTCTGTAACACTGAGGCAGAGTGAAGCTGAGGAAGGCCAAGAACTGTCCGAGGTGATCTGTGTATCTCTGTGGTCAGAAAATACTACTCTGTCTGTACTTCTGATAACTACCATTCCATTTCTTTCTTCCACAGTGGGACTGCTGCGTTCCTGCTTTGTGTTTAATTCTGCTGAGTTTACACCTAAAACAGATCCCTGGGGAGAGCCATTCATATCCCATGAAGCCCTGCCATGGATCTGGGTTTGGCAATGAAGAGGAAGATGCAAGATGGCAGGACTAGAACTCAAAACATTTTCACCGTTTTGTGACCCTGCTTTAATAAACGAGTCCAGATTCGTATGAGGTGCAGTTCGTTCTAGGGATAAATCAGCGTCCGTCAGTGCATAGGGGTTTGTTTTCTCACAGTTGTGCACTGGATCCGCAGCTTTCCAAGCCACTTCGAATTCGGAGCTGCACTCTATCAGCCCCATTCCAGGTTTCTTTTTATGGAGCTCCGACATGACGTCGAGAGCTTGACTGACACGAGCGCAGGAGAGAGGAAGAGCTGGCTTTTCCTGAGTTTCGCTGGAGTGCAAACACAAACTAGGAGCTGGTGGATGGATGTGAGTTTTGACCTGTGTCCTCGTCGGGCCAGACAGCAGAGTGAGCCGATCAAGCTTGGTGTAAAAAGACGCCGCCGAGCGTGTGTTCTGCAGACAACCCGTCTCTTCGATGTAGGAGTGAGTCCCGCAGCTCTCCAGTCGCTGCTGCGTCTCATCCCACGAGGTAGGGAAGTCTGCGTCGGGGCTTTCGTCGTTTAGTTTCTCAGGAATCACCGCTGCACTTCTGCTCTGCTGGTAGTCTGTGCTGATTGCAGGTGAGGTCCGGCTGGTCTTCAGCTTGGTGTTATGATGGCGAGAAGCGAAGCATTCTGGGTGTTCCTTGGCCTTCTCGTTCCTCAGTTTATGCAGCTTGGAGAAAAGCCTCCCACCTACAGAGAAGGAGCAATGCAAAAAACAAACAAAACAAAAGAAAAAAAACCCTCTATATTACACTCCATTACTGTTACCAAAAATCCATCCACATTGTTCCAGCAGCAGTGAGAGCAGTGGTTAAACGCTCACCTTTGACATGCTCCAAATGCAGATACACAGCATCCTCACTGACGTAATATCTTAGCAGCTTAACCATGTATGGCACCCCTTGAGGAATGATGGTTGGCTGGTCCCTGCTCTCCCAGCTAGACTTAACCAGGCTCTGGAACATAATGAGCATGACTCATATAGTTATATATAAATTAGCATTTTCTAGATGAGAAAGACGCAGGTGCATTATTACTCATTCAGGCGTAGATTAACCACTGCTTGGATTGACCCTGTAGGTCCAAGTGCCTGTCTGCTGCAATGTCTATCTGTACACTGAAATATGAGGTGCACTAGCACTGGCTAAAAGGGTGAGAGCTCTTAGCCTTGATTAATGTGGAGTGATACTCTGGGAGACAATCAGCATCGACTAGCCTGCAACAGAATACAACAACGGTGTTGCTGCTAGACAGCCACCCTCCCCCTCAAATCATCTCAACTATCTGTGGACACGTGTTGGCCAATGGATGTGTTTTTATAGGTATAATTTTGTTGATCAACTGGCTACTATAGAGCGCACACTCACCTTTACCACAAATGTCTCCTTGTTGACCATACTTTGCACAATTAGGACCTTAAGAATGAGAAATAACACCTTTAGCCTTCCACATAAAAGCGGGTAAATTATTACAGCAAGTTTCAAGGTTGGAGCGCAGTTGATCATTGACACTTTCACTGTGTGCTACAAGGAGTGCAAAAAGGCAAAAGAAACAATAAAAATCAAAATTAAAACAAAAGTCTTTCATACCTTGTCAGCCACACCCACAACCTTACACATCTCCAGATCCTCCACGGGTGAACTCAGGTGTCTGATTGGACGGAACCTCAGACTGCTGTAGCCCTGATGACACAGAAATCAACCGGATCTCAAGTAAGAATTTGAAACTTGGTTTGTGATAGTAGGCACTAAATGTTTTGTCCTTTGAGAAGAGTACAAGCAAGGACTGCTGAGCTACAATATGTTACAACCCTGCATACAGATCAACAAACAAGATGCCTTTTTTTCTTCTCTTAAAAGCAGCAAAGGATGATTGTCTTACCCCTAAATGAGAGCTCCCTTTCCCCAGGTTATCCTGTAGATGTGTTATAAAGATTTCTTCTGCTCTCTTCAAATACTGGGTTGTTTTCCTCTTCACAGCCTCCCGACGATCCTTGTTCGGATCCACTGCAAAACAATTAAACTCAGTCTCACACCAGTAAAAGTGGGTAAAACCTTGGCTTTGGGAATATATTAAATGCCACAAAGTACCATTGATCTATAAAACAGCAGCACACACCTAAAATATTTGGCCAGCAAGCAAATCTGTGCTTAACCTTTGGTTTATGACTTCCTGTTTTTATACTCGTTCACATCTTCCCA
Organism: Maylandia zebra; assembly: GCF_041146795.1. Lineage (NCBI taxonomy): Eukaryota > Metazoa > Chordata > Actinopteri > Cichliformes > Cichlidae > Maylandia > Maylandia zebra. Next base: position 30,005,706 of record NC_135185.1, read on the forward strand.
TCACATGTCTTGTGCAAACATGCATTTCCATGTTCCCTATTCACTCTGTCACGCAGAAAAGAGACCAGATATTTTCCACTTACATTGAACCCCATTTAGCAGCAGGTCCACGCCGTTCTTGTAGTAACTGAAAGCTGCCTCATAGTCCTCATTCACCTCACTGTCCAGTGCCATGCGGATCTGCTTGGCCGCCTCCACCAAGTAATCTCTTTTTGCCATCACTTCTTCTTTTGGACCCGTCAAGGTCCAGCTGGGCCTGTGCATAGCAGGGAAAGTTAGACATTACTCTTAAATAAATGGAACTATATTTAAATATAGTTGAGATATGAGCAAACTGCCTAATCACAAAAACAGAAACTGAATATAAAACTTGGGTATGTTAATCACACTGCTGCTGTGAGGCTTTTAAAATGATATTAAAACAACACAACCGTTCAGATTACCTTTGCTCTTCAGTCTTATCAACAGCAGGGCTCATCTCTGCCCTCGATCACTGGAATCAGAGCGTGTCTGCTCCCAGTGACTCCAAAACGTGGGTCTCTGCAGAAAGGCATGATCATCTGAGCGAGCACAAGCAAAGAGTTAACCGTCAGAGCAGAACAGGAAGTGAGTGCAGGCTTTGCTCTTCTATTTGTGATGAATGGAAAGAAGCAGAGCAGAAAATGTCCAAGATGACAGAGAGATGACTCAGAGCACTGAGGCTCATAGCTGTATGTCTCATAAATGCAATGTTTTTTCCTTAAAATATGATAAATACGCAAAGGCTTGCCTGAAAAAGGTGTAGACACAAGGACTCCCAACTGTACATGCTATAAAAACTGGGGTAATCGACTCGCACAAATCACATGACAGTGATCACTTCCAAGGAGCAAAAGTATGTGCTAACAAGAGGCTTGATTAAATTTTTAGTATGCCATTTATAACATTAAATGAATGAATTATCAGGCTGCATGCGGAGGCTATGGCTCAAAAGAAAACCTTCTATATATGAAAATCCTATATCCCCCCTCCAGTTCAGTCTACACTGAAACATCAGAGCCATACACACCCCATCCAGCCGTGGAGGCGTCATCATCTGAGAAGTGTGAGCCACACAGACCCATCTGCAGTCTCCTCCATTATAATCCATCATCTTCACAACATTCACCTCATAGCCAGTAAGCTAGCAGTGTATCATGATACATAAGTGCACTAACACCACAGAAAACACGTGTAACCCGCACAAATGCACGCTGTGTACCTGATGCAAGGCGAGCATGGCCTGGACCCTCCGCCCCAGCAGCATCAGCAGCAGCAGCAGCAGCAGCCCGTGTCTTTAGCAACCAGAACACATCATCCCACAAGCAGGACAGGAGGAGAGAGCTCAGGCGAGGCTGCTGATTGGCTGAGCATGATGTCACTTTAGGGTACCATTCCACACACAGAGACCACTTCCCCCCTGTCATCCTGACAGATGCTAGAGGATTTAAAGAGAGAGTGCTGTATTTGTGTTGACTGACTGAAGGCTATTTTCAGCCCAGATTTATTTATTTATTTATGTAATTAAAAATAATGGATTTTCCTCAGATTTCTCCAGACAAATCGCATTTAAAATTATTCATTTTATACAACAATCGATTATTTTATTTTTTTAATGTCAACCATGTACAGTTAATGAAAGGTTCCTCCTGTTTAGAATTGATAAGCTGCTGGGTTTTGGTGGGTACTTGGTACCAGATGGAGCCACGCTCCAACCAGAGCACAAAGGCAAGTCCTCCCCCACCCCCTCACCCACCCAAGGGAGGGATTGGGTTACGGAAGTGGGAGGAAACTCCAGCATGTCCCTGGAAGAAGGGGGAGAAAGAGGGGCATAAGATCAAATGCTGTAACCTTATCCAAAAGGGGAGGGGTATTAGTCACCACAGAGGTTTTTTTTTTAACCCATCCACAATTAAATCAAATCAAATTTTTATTTTGTTTTAATTCAAACTGAAGCAAAATAACCCAGTTGAATGATAAACTTTGATTTTAGCACAATGTAAGACAACATTTATGACAATCACAATACAGGAGACCAAGAAGATATCCGGGTGTTGAATGTTTCATGATAGGAACCATGATGTCACTGTGTTTGTAGATCGTCTGATTAGTGGGATTGTATGCAAGCTGACAAATTTCTCCTGAAATATCTGTAAGATGATTCTCACTTCCCTCAGTGTCATAGGTAGTAGAACTTCAAAGTATCTGGCCTTGTGACATAGATATTGTTTCCCACGGCGATCGTGGCTCAGGAGTTGGGAGTTCGCCTTGTAATCAGAAGGTTGCCGGTTCGAGCCCCGGCTCGGACGGTCTCGGTCGTTGTGTCCTTGGGCAAGACACTTCACCCGTTGCCTACTGGTGGTGGTCAGAGGGCCCGGTGGTGCCAGTGTCCGGCAGCCTCGCCTCTGTCAGTGCGCCCCAGGGTGGCTGTGGCTACAATGTAGCTGCCATCACCAGTGGGTGGATGACTGGATATGTAAAGCGCTTTGGGGTCCTAAGGGACTAGTAAAAGCGCTATATAAATACAGACCATTTACAGTTACAGGCATGTACACAGTTGTTGTCTTTTGTATTTTGGTTTTATTGAAAGAGCAGCATTAAAGACAAAGCAGTTGTGCTCTTGCTTGAAGAGCTTCTAACGTATTCAGATGTGACAGCTGCTGTTATCTGTAGTCTAATACTCCTCTTATTATCTGTGACATCATTTCATGGCCATAAACATTTTATTAGAACAGCATCACTGACCCTTGAGATTAGTGCACATGTGTGCATTATGCATACTATCCTTGGACTACTACAGGTCCATGACAGGGTTCCTGTTGTTTGTTTTCTTTATTTAATCTGATGTATGAAAAAAACAGAATTAAAAGAGGATTATGGCGAATCTTTATCTTAGTACTTATGGTGAGAAACTTGAGTTTTTAGTATCAGAAAATAAATCCTGTATGAATTCTGTGAAATGTGTGTATATGTTTATTTGCATCGCATGATAACAGCTTATCTTCAGCTGCAGTTTAAAACAGTTTATTATCTCCTTTAAACTCCTGTAAACTCTCCAGTTACATGAAAGAACTGCTCAATTAGTTCACTTTGATCAATGAAAGCTAAAGTGATTAATCTGCAGTAAAAATCACATTTTATACTCAACTTTATGCGCATGTTAAATTCTGATTGTGAGTCTTAATGCCCAGCCGCAGATAGAGCACACAGTTATTTAAACCCCTGTTTAACATGTGAACACTGGACAAATGTGCACCACTGTGTCCCTATTTGTCATATTTTGGTTCATGTTTTTCTATTGGACTTGTGTGCAAAAATGTTTATCTGAATACAGTAAGAATTGTTTTATCAAATTCATGCATTTTTTCCTGTTTCATTTGATTATCTAGAACTATTTTAAATCTGAAGCTAAATTTGTGTGGCATAATTTCATAATGATATAATTTATGTGCATAGACAATTGTTCACTTTATTTGAATGCTTCAGTTTAATTTTATTCAGGAAAAGATGGCCAAAAGCCAGTGCATCACAGAAAACACAGGGCATAAGAGATTACAGAAGACTCGTATCGATCACAATACGGCAGATGACCGAGAGATAAAATTATTCTTTGTCAAATTTCACATTATAGGACACATAATAGCCATTGTTGTACATGTAGAGTTTCTGGTCGGTGGGGTTGTAGTCCAGGTTGGTGTATTTGTCCTGGAACTTCTGGAACTGAATACTGAGGTGTTTCTCCTCCTTGGTCTTCGTGTCAAATGCGTAGTAGATCTCCTCTGTGGCAACATCCACTGACCTGGTGGCATACATAACTCCACAGGCCATGAAAGAATTACCCACCATCTCCTTAAACACACCAGTATTCCACTGATCTTCAACACCAAAAGATTTTTCTTCTATCTTAGCAATGACAATTTTCCCTTTGCTTGCCTCTGAAGCATACATTACCCACATTCCATTTTCATCAGCTGCAAAGTCTAAGAACTGACTGGCTGAGTAACTGTAAGAGAACTTCGAACTAGCGGCTGAGATCACTCTGTAGTCATATGTGGAACTGGTCAGGTTCAGTTTGGCCATACTGAGAGGTGCGTTGCGCTGATAGTATAGGCTGTTACCGTGAACAATAAAATTGCTCCCAAGCCCTGCCCACCCGTTTGGTGTGCGATGGTGTTTGAATGCAGACCTCAGAATCAGCTTATCATAGTTAGAGTACAAGTAAAAGTCACTGATTGAAGGGGAGCTGTATGCACCAAAGAAGTACATGGACTCAGAACCTCGAAGAGGTTTGGAGTCTTTTCCCCAGCCCCCATAAATGGAACCTGGGGTCAGATGAGCATTCAGCTGAAGCACCATTGGCTTGCTGAGGGCCAAGATTCCCGTGTGATTGCAGTTACCTGAAGAGAAAAATAAGCATGTTTAAAATTATTAGTAATGTCAAAACCGTACACCAGCGTTAATCCAGCCAAGGCAGTGGCCTTACCAATATCTGGATTGATGAGCTCCTGCTCCTTCTGGCAGTCCTCCAGCTTCTTCTGCAGCTTAGCCAGCTCAATGCGGAACACCGCCAGGTTGCTCTCATCATAACTCTCCAGTTGGTTCACAATGAGGGTCATGTTGTGGATCTACAAAGCACAGAAAGACAGACACATAAATTAGGTGCTCTTAAAAATAAGTCATTTGCATGTAAGTTCAAACGCAGTTTTTACCTCAGTGTACAGGCTGTCAAATATGGGTGAGGAGGAGTTGAGAGAGTTTTTGAGCTGAGATACCAGAGCCTCAAATTCTCTCAGCTCAATCCTGAGCAGCTCAAAGTCCAGTTTGATGTATTTGTCAGGACTGCTTTCCAGTATGTTCACTCTAATTGTCAGCTCAGTTAGGTCCTGCAGGTAGACCGCCAGCTTAGCCTCAAAGCCCACTATCTGGAAGGGTGAAAAAAAGCAATGTTAATGTCTTACTACAGCATATGCTTTCAAATGTCACATAATTATTTAGTCCTACTGCACCTTGTTCATTTGGATTTCCACTTCCAACATCAGATCTTTAGTGACTTCTTGCATGTGCTCAACCCGGTCAGCAGGGAAGGTTGTGTCAGGCAGAAAAACATGGCAAACACACTGACCTGACTCACTCACTGATGCCGTTACATTTCCAGACTCCCAGTCCTCCACTGGCTAAAATTAAAAAAAACAAACAAACAAAAAAACATTCAAAAGACATAACTAATCACTGTGCCTGCATGCTTTATTAGAAAAGTAAAGGCACTTACAATCCAGGCCAAAACAGGGCTGAGGGCTGGCAGGAGCAGCAGCAGAAGAGCTGGCAACATTATGTCTCTGTTCATCTCTCAAAGGTTTTCTCCGTGGCTTTCTCAGAGTGTTTTTAAAGGTAGCTCTTATCAGACCATCTCAAACACCTTCTCTCTTCACAAATTTATTATCTTAGTCCAACATACACTCAGGCATTGTATTTGTTTGCTTATGACAAGCACAGAGGAATCCGCCACGTCACGTTTAATACAAATGTGGGGTGCGGATGAGAAGCACAGCATGTGTTGCTGCTGTGTTGTTATGTTTATGACCTGACAATTTGGACAAGTATTCATTCTATGATCCCGAGTCCTGTTTGCACAAAGGCAAACACAACTTTTTTTAGGAGTAGATTGCTGTAAGTCATAAAGGTTTTTTAGGACATCGTCCTAAAAGTGTGAAGTCACAAGTCCATTAAAATGGAGCAACTTATACTTCTCCATCTATGCCAGTAATTGCAAGTGACTTGGGTGGAGTTTTTGAACACCGTAGTTTGTGGAAACGAAGCGTTTTGCCACAAAGAACTTTGAATAAAATGCTGACTCAGCTCAATAAAATCACTATGTTTGACAAACCTATCTGAATCAAAATGCTGGTTTAAAGATTTCCTCATTAAATAGCATTAGAGTTTAAATGTATTAATAAAAGGCAGATGATACTCGAATGCATTTTCTTGTGAAAAGCTGACTGTGAGTGATTGAAAATCAATAAAGAAGGCAGTAATTGAAGACTGTAAACGAGCAGAGACAAGTGATAAAGCCACTGCTCTCATGACACAAACCTCTGAGGGCAGAAGGACTCACTGGATCATTAGATGAAGTATGTGTGAATCAGTCAATTTGGGCTTTACAGTTACCAAATGTACCAAGTCTACCAAAAGTATTTTCTATATCAGACATGATCACGTCACTCAAAGAAAGAATTTCCAGTAACTGAAGCACTTTGGATTTAGTTTATTTTTTTTGTAACAATTTCAAATGTTTGCCCTCATTAAAGTCTTTTTGGTTGAACAGCTATGGGAGATTTTGCCTGTTAGTGTGTGGTAGCACCTCACCTGTGAACTAGTTCACTATATGAACTAAATGATTTCTGCCTTTCTTGCTTTGACACACAAACATATTTATGGGGCTTTTATTTATTTGTTTGTTTGTTTGTTTGTTTATTTCACATATTTTTGAACTCTTAAATATGTTTTCACAAAAAAAAAACACCCTGCTATTTGTCATATTAGAAAAACTGAAAAACACTGAGGGACAATCTTGCAATGACAATTCGAATGAGTTCTTGAACAATCTTCAGACTTGGCGTTCACACCTGTAAAGTTTTGAGACGACTTGATTTCATGATGAGATACAAACATGGACTTGCACAAAGACTCAAGAGGTGAAACAATACCAGGTGTGAGAAATATTGATCTTTTTTTATTATTTATGTGGTATCAAGTCTGAATGTCTCCATCCCATATATGCCTAAGAATGCCCTCTAGTTTATTTTGTAAACACGATAAAGTTCAGTGCAAGGTGGGATCACGTTTGTTATATGCAGGAATAGAACCCTGTGTTGGGTGTCTCATTTACCCAATTGCAGAATAAGTTCTCTCTCCCTGAGTCACATTTTTTCGATATTTACAGATAAGAAACTATGTTCGTCAGAGTATTTTAAACTTTCCATCTCTTCCAGAAGGGGGGACCAATTTTTAAGCTCCTTCTGGGCTCCCCGAACTCTAACAAGTTGGTTTCTGGTTTTGTGAATGTTTTTCCAGAGTATTTGAATTCTAAATCTGACTTTGTGAAGAATGCATGGGAGGAGCTGGGTTTGCAAATTGGGGATGAGGCGTGGGAGAGGAGTCCGTGTAGGAATCATCATTGGAAATGGGGTAGGACGTATTCTCTGACTGTAGCAGTTTTTAGTCAAGTTACTGCACATACAGGATGATTATTCCATTGCACTTTAAATGCAGACATGCATACAGTGGTTCAGTTAGATCATTTATGACTGCAGTCAACACAGATGTTATAGTTTTGTATGTTCAAGTAAGTTTTATTTTTATTTCATTTTGACATTTTGTTTCTAATTCTGCATAATTTCAATTTCCAGGGTGGATTTCCACATTTGAGTTTCATTTTTATTGTGGGAAAATGTTTAGTTGAGTTTGGATCAGTTTCAGTGTTAGTTTTTTTTTGTTTGTTTGTTTTTAATCTTTTTAAATTTTACTGAATAGAGGGCAAACATCTGAGGCAAGATTGAGGAAAATGAGTACAGGTGTTACAATAAAAATATAGGTTTTGAAACCGTGGACTCACACTCTTGTAGACATGCCTATCAATGATTTGTCAGGGAAGTTATAATAATTACAAATATTGTATTAATAGTTAGCAAACTAACTAAAACAACAGATATTACCTCTACAGTAGAATAGAAGTGTTTGAAGGTACAATTAAGAACCATTTTTATTTTAATTCTGTTTTAGTTTTCAAAGTTCACAAAAAAAGACACTCATGACACTTGTGTGATGCTTGAAATCATTTATTAACAATCAAGAAGGATTAGGAGGTCATTACTCGACAAGATGAGACAATAGTTGGCTCATTCATATGATGTGATACTTCAGAAAATATCAGATCTTCAATTTAGGTTAAAAGAACTTGTGGCGCCGTGGTGGTCGTAGCCACAGCTGTGTGGTTAAACCACAGGTGATACTGGACATAGTAGCCATCATTGTACATGTAGAGCTTCTGGTCAGCGGGATTGTAGTGCAGGTTTGAGTACTTCTCTTGGAACCTCTCAAAGGGAATACTGATGTAAGTTTCCTCTTTGGTTTTAGTGTCGTACTTGTAAAATATCTCTTCAGTGATGGTATCGATTGTCCTGACCGCATACAAAGTGCCACAAACCATGAAGGCATTGCTCACACCCGGCTTGTAGATACTAGTCTCCATTTTCTCCTCTATCCCAAAAGACGCCTCATTTATTTTAGCAATGACCATCCGACCGGCAGACTGCTGTGTGGCATAGGTCACCCACAGCCCCGTCTCATCGGCAGCAAAGTCAAAGTTCTGACTGGAAAAGTATGCATAAGAGAAGCCTGAACTAGCCTTGGGGATCACCCTGGACTCATATGCCATTGTGGTGAAATTCAGTTTAGCTAACCCAAACGGGCTGTTGATCTGATAATACAGAGTGTTGTCACGGAAGATAAAATTGGTTCCTGTGCCACGCCAGCTGGTTTGTAAGCTGTGATGCTGAAAGTGGTTTCTTAAAATGAGGTTCTTGTAGTTAGTGTAGAACCTGATGTCAATAATGGAGGCACTTGTATACCCAGAGTACCAGTACATGGACTCTCTGTCTGGAATAGGTTTTGAATCTTTCCCCCATCCACCAAATTTGTAGCCAGCATTTAGATGGGCATTCAGTTGGCTTACTATGGGTTTGCTGAGCTTGGTGATACCAGTGTGTGCACATGAACCTGCAGAAGGAGACGAAAATTAGGTTGTAATCACAAAAACAGGGATTACAACTGGAATGACGGTATAAGTGAGCTTACCAATGTTGGGGTAGAAAAGCTCCTGGTGACGTCTCTCACACTCCTCTAGTTGCAGCTGCACCTTAAGGTATTCTCGGCGTGTCACCAGAATTAAATTCTTGTCGTAGGTCTTTTCCAGCCTGTTCAGGGTCTCCACCATGACTGTAATCTGAAAGATAACACAATGGATCTCCACTGCTTCTGCTGGCTTTTAAAACACCTTCAGCTCGGGACATACCTGTACACGCAGGGATTTAAGGACAGCAGTGGAGCCGTTGATGGAGAGCTGCAGGTCTACAATCAAGGCCTCCACTTGTTTAATCTCAATCTTTATCTCATTCCGTTCACTTTCACTGTAGCCATCAGGATTCTCCTCCATTTTTTCAATTTTTGCTGTGAGTTTTACGATCTTTTCTTCATATTCTGTCACTTTGATTTCATATTCCCCCAGCTGAAATTTAATTGGGAAAAAAACATTCAAAAATGTTTTTTGTCACAATTATGCAATCTTTTAATGCACACGTTCCCTTGTGACTAAATACCTTGCCCATTTCCAGCTCCAGTTCATGTGAGATCTCCACTGCTGTCTGCTCTATCACCACCAGATCACCTACAGGAAAAGTTGAACCGGGCAGGAAGGCGTCACAGGAGCACCTTTCACCACCTCCACCTCCGGACTCATTTCTTGGATTCCCTTCACTCCACACGCTCCTCACTCCCTAAAAAAGAGTTAGATGGAAGAAGTCGTCTCACCTAAATGTGTACGGAGCTTTAAAGAATAAAGATGAATCGCTTGATCTACCTCATGCCATGCGTACCTCCCAGGCAACCGTGGAGCTCAGCAGTGCTGAGAAATACAGAGTGACGATCATTCTGCTGCAGTCAGAGTGGTTATGACTGAGATAGGTGGATCATTTGAATTTATAGATCCTCCTCCATCATATCAGAGGACACAGCACCTGTCTCAGTTCACAGAATTATTAGTTGAGGAACATGCCAGGATATAATGCTCGTTCTTATCTACAGCAAACAGAAATTAACGTCAGATGTTTGTTTACAATTATCCTCAAGAGTGTGGGCTCGCATGAGAACACCATTCCCGAATACCATGATGAAATATTATGTTTCTGAAGAAGGCCCATCCCACTCAGTGTCGTTAACTGCAAGGTGGCGAAGACATGACCGCTGATAACTTATTAAAGCAATAAATATAGATTTTTAGATAAGATTGATAATCAAATGTGTTATTTATTCATTTAAAAATATTGCATGACATAATAACCAAGGGAAAAACAAATCACATGTATAATATATCACGTAATACAGCATTATACAGTGTTCATGTCACTTGACCGTTACTGCAGGGTTCTTTGAAGCTTTGTCTGCATTCTTCTTCGGTTTCTTTTTCTTCATTTTCTTGGCTTTGACTTTACTTTTACCCTCTGACTGCTTTACATTGAGAGCGGGCCTGGATCTCGTCAGGCTGTTAGCAGTGGGGCTTAGCTTGCTGTGGCTCATCTCTGGATCTGAGCGAACGCCCTGAGCAGAGATGGACTTGTCTGGAGCAGAGCGAGGGGAATCGGCCGACAGGTTTGGCTGGGAGTACGAACGCATCCCGGAGGAGCTGGTGGGACGGTAAGGCGTGGCGCCTCTTAACATGGGCAGGTGGATGTTGCTCATGTTAGTGACAGAGTAGCGGCTGCTGTTGGACATGACAATGTGGTGCCAAGAGCTGAGAGGGGTGGCGGAAAAGTGTTGAGGGCCACTCGAGTCTTCTTTGGCACCTCCTGGAGACATGACTATGGAGCTGTGAGGTGTCACCGCCTCCACAGCACTTTGGAAGGTTTTGAGAATGCGGTCACTCTTCTGCTTCTCTTTCTTCTGACGGGACTCAAATTTCCTAAGCTGGCGGCGGTGATCCCTCATCATTTGTTTCCTTGTATCTGCCAGTCCCCTGCACAGAATGGTCAGATTATAGTATAAACATCACTGACTGCTTTTAGATTCATACGCCAACCAATTATCTACCTGTCTCTCCACAACTGCACTTTTCTGTGAAGCCTAACAACTTGAACAGCCTCTCCTACCTCACTAACAACGTCACTACAATTACTGCTTGGGTGTCCTTAATATTCTCTCAATTTCAATCTCGACAACTGAGGTTCTTGTGTTCGGACCTGACAGCTTCTCATTCCACTGGCTGAGTTAGAGTTAATTTCAAAATGTTAGTATTTATCTATGTGCAGTGTGGCAGAACAATGAGGCAGTGGTTAACACTGCATGATGGTCCTAGTTTGAACCCACCTGTGTGTGGAATTTTTGCACGTTCACTGTACCCCAGATGAATTACATACAGTATAAAGCCCATCATACCCAGGCTTCTGTATGCATGAGGATCTGCTTTAACCTTATTCCAGCAGTAACCTCCCTGATCATATGATCAGGGTCTTATAATTGTCATATTTATATATTTTATGCTCATATTTAAATCTAGAGGCGATCATGTTTTTGAGACTGTAGCTTCTAAACGTTGGTGCAACCTCCCTCAGCCTGTCAGGATGGCTGAATCTGTGGTCTGCTTTAAACAACTGCGGAAAAGGGTTAGCTTTTTCTTAAACCTATGATCATTACTTTTCACGTAGTTTATAAAACACCTATATAAAAATATGAATGTATAGACCACATGGTTTACCATCTGTTTGCATGTTGAGCTACGTGGACTTCTTTAACATGTGTTTTTATCCAAACTGTGGAAGAAAAGTTCCCATACAAGTTATTCTTAGCTTATGATTCTCTCTGTGCTATACATAACTATACATATATAACACTATCACTACTTCAGTGGAGCTTCTGCGATTAGTTTGGTGTGTCTGTCTGTTTGTCTGTTAGTAGGATTACTTAAAAAATGTGATCAGATTTCTTTTCAGGCAGATTTGCAAAAAAGAAAAAACAACTTCTGTAGTAAATTATATATACAGTAGATCTGTGAATATTTGGAAAAAGCTTTTACCAGTGCGAGAGACAACCCAATATCCTAATATACCAGTCAAATAGACTTCTGCCGCAAGTGAGTGAACTTTTCAGGCTTGAAGAGGTTTTCAGCTACTCTTAGTTTTGATAGGGTCAGTTGAACTTAAGATCTGGGCAAATTCCCAGGTCATAACTAAGACACTCTATGCCCAGCTGTACTATCAGTAAACGAGAGATAAAAACAATCAAAATGTTAAAATGATAAGCTTTAACACGCCAAAGCTCCACCTTGTAACGTAAATATTGAAGCGTCAGATGTGAGTATATTTAGTCAGTATGGGAAATGCTCACCTGTAGTCCACCATTCCTGTCCTGTCCCGATCAAGTCTCTGAATCAGCTCCTCAATCTGGTATCGGTCCAAGGGAATGCTTGATTGCTTACAGTTTCACACAAAAGAGGAAAAGGGAATCAGTTTCATAGTTGCTCTCTTTATCACAGTAAACTCTCAGTGAAATGCACTGACTCTACACGGCTCCATATACAGTATCACAGTTTGTTTGGAAAACCTGAACTGCTTTCCTGAAGTCAGTAACAGACACTCTCATGATGCCATCTTTATCGATGTTTCGAAAGAAATCCCACAGCCGCAGTTTCCGTTGGTCCAGATAATCCTTCAGAAGCATTGGTAGAAGTGATTTTGACAATAATTAAATGCAGACCAACAAAATAAGTAAACATCAGAACAGCAAATATACTCTGAATAAAGAAAGAAAGAATAAAAATAAAGATATATTGTGTATATTTTCACAATAAAATTCATGCAGTATGTGTCAGATGCTCATTCGACCAACTGAGACAGACCTGAATGACTTTCATTGGATCAACACGTTTTGGTGGCTTCTTAGCCATGAAGCCTCCTACGCCTCCATACTGTACATCCAGACCAGGATGCTCCTGACACGTCACCTCCAATAGATGCACAAAGTGCTCATTTACCAGCACATTCTGTTCAGATAAAAGACAACATGATATACACACACACACACACATTTTGCTTCCTATGTCAAAAAAAAGGAAAAAATTACAACTTTGACTTAATATGAACACAAAATTGAACTGAAATCAGAGCAAAAAGGAGTTGCTTAAAGAGAAAGTTCCCCTTATAATTACATATGTTTAAATCTGGCCTGTAGTGCAGTTTCTCTGTATAGACTTTTTAGATGAGAGTTGCTCAGTTTCAGTGGCACTGAATATTTCCAGAAATGACCTGGTTGTGAGCAGTTTCATTACTATTTTTTCTCCATAAAACAACACCTGCTGACTGCATAACTGTACAGAAGGAAGTGTGCATTTACCCATGACGAGAACCTGGTGATTGTGACAGCTTGGCAGGATGTAAACGCTGATAATGCTTTCTGCTATGGTGTAATATCAACCAGCTGCATGTCTACATTAGATTATGTCGTTTGGTAGAAAGAAAAAAGGACGTCGTGCAAGAATTGCTCTGAATTGCTCAAGAATTGCTCGGCTCTAATTGGGTCTTGATCTGCGGAAAGAAACATAACTGTGGGTTTTTCAGATGTATTATTTGAGTGCTTTGAGCATCACAAGTCAATTTCTATTAAATGTAGACACATCTCTACAACCAATAACTCAAGAACTGGGACATTTGCACCAGAACAATTCACATGGATAAATCCGACTACAGGCCAGCAGAACAATATGTAAATTTGATTTGTGGATGCACTGTCCCTACAGCCTGTGGTAATCTGTCATGACATGGAGCAGAGCAGGATGCACAGCCACTCACACATATGTTGATCTCCTCCAAGGCAGTTTTAGGTGAGTTCTTCACCACGTTGACTAGAGCCAGTGCGCCCTCTACTGTCAAAGAGTTATAAGCCAACTAAAGAAATAGAAGACATTATCCGATATTTCACTTGAAGCCATGACTGTGATATACGTTACCCTAATGCAATTTCATCCACCCACCGTCAGGACTCTGAGTGTGTCATTGAATTCAAGACCCCTGCACAGCATGCTGGCGCCTTCATTGGTCAGGCGGTTATTGTTGAGGTTGAGATGCACCAGGGTGGTGTTGAATTTGAGGGCTTCTCCCATTGCCAGAGCACCTTCGTTCCCAAAACCGTTCCACGATAAGTCAAGGTGCTTTAACATCATATTCACCTAAATGGGAAGACTGTGATGAAATGCTGCACACAGAGTAACTAACAAATTTTGTTAATCAGCCCTACTTTTAACCCAGCGCAAAAAGCCACAGCCCCTTTCATTCTTAGATGATTCCAGCTGAGGTCCAGCACCTCCAGGCCCTCATTGTTTGCTGTAGAAATAAGAAAGCCAAGTCAGTGAAAGAATACATCTATACTGCTATTAAGAACTAGTCTTAGACCTATTAAGACCTTTTACCATACCCAGCAGCTGTCCCAAATGCTCCCCTCCTTTTCCACAAAACTCATTATGGCTCAGATCCAGTACCTTTATCCTGGAATTGGTCTGAATGTAACAATATGTGACAGGTGCAAGTAGCAAAAGAACAATTTATGAATATAGAAATGACTAAAATGGGTTGTTATGTGTGAAAAAGCAGGACATAACTGATAACTTACTGACAGAGCATCTGCAAAATATTTAGCATCATCATCAGTAAATCCATTCCCTGCAGGGAAGAAAATGCATTCAAAACAATCATGAAAAAAAAGATCACAATAATTATCGCTGTTAAATAGACAAACCAATCAGAAACTAACCTCGACTAACCTGTCAGGAAAAAGGCAACCCCGACACAACAAATGTAAGCTGACTGTTTGTGATGCCAGTCATCTGTCACATAACATCTGACAAGTTAAATGCATTGTCACGTGCATATTACCTGAAAGCTTCACAGATTTTAACGAAATGCTGTCCAGCAACATTTTAGCCACATACTCAGCCCCAGCAGATTTCAGATGGTTGTGGGATATATCCTGCAAAAAATTTATTATTAAAACCAAACTTGATGTAGAGCTCTCAGATTTAGACCTGAAATACACTTGTGCCCTCCAGTGGTCAACCTGCAGTCTTACATACCAGGTGCTGAATGGTGAAATTAGCCCTCAACGTCTCCATGAGGTATTTGGCTCCCTCAGCTTGAATTGAATTGTCTGCCAGTGCCAGGGCGCTTATTTGTGTATCAGTCTAAATAAAACCTGATCATCAGTTTTCTATTTAAAAGTGCCTCATTGATTAACAGCTCTTAGATTTTAAACATACCACTAAAGCAATAGCAAGTGCCTTGCATCCCAAAGGTCCGAGCCCATGGTGGGAGAGTGTCACAGCTGGAGAGTCAAGGTTTCGAATAAAGTAAGAGACCGGCACCACACCTACCAGCTTGCAGGCCTGCATGTACACCTCAGCAGTGTCCATCTCCTTGTTGATCTTATTTCCTGCATATTATAAAAGTCATAAATTAATATAACCAATGTATAGATTTATAGTAATGACTACTAAATTACTTAGTATTTAAACAAGAACCTCAAGGATTATTCCATGATTGAATTTAATATGCTCACCATCTGATTCCAAGTCTTTGTCAAACTCATCGCCAAAGCTGTCGAGATCAGTTGGGGATGGACAGTTGTCATCGTCTTTTAAGCAGAGGGACTCAAATGACGGTATCGACATTACGGCCTGTCTTTAAAACTTGTCCTTATTGAAACGGTTCCCACTCACAAACATCAGGCTGTGATGTGCCTGGTAAGAACAGGGCCTGTGAAATGAAAGGGGCCTGTACTATGCCCCGGGTAATTCTACCCCTCAGGTTGTGTGTCTTGTGTCGTTAACAATTTATGCATCACTCGGGTTACAATCCTAAGCAAAACCTACAGTTATAGTGTGCTGTAATTTAATTCATCCAATGTTATTTATTAGTACAATCTCCCACATTTACAAAATTCAACACATGACTGTCACAAGCAAAGTATGATACGTGTGCAAAATGTAATTTGATCTTCTTAATTGAAATTGTGACAATCCATCAGTTTGATGGAAGCAAGTGTATGTTTATGAGCAAATGCTAATGCTAACAGATAGAGCTACCAGTCGCTGCACCGTTGAAGTGTTAATATATAAAGAATTTAATGGGTCAATACTGGATCAATACTGGAGTTATTTAGCAAAAAGAAAATTGACTGCATTTCCACTGTAATGATTACTAACTGGTGTTATATGTAAGCTTTACTCCTTCTAGAAAATATGGAGCATTCACAGCCATTATAATGCTGAAAAAATCATGAAATAAATGCACTTATTCAAGAATTCACCAGTGATAGAGAAACAAGGATTGATTCATTCATTATGTCAGAGATTTATGGATTTCCACACAAGAATTGGCCAATTTCTGAATGACTGTGGGCAAGTGCAGCGCTGAGGTCTAGATGCCAGCAGATATGAGACAGCAAGCTGAGAAGGAAATTTAGTTAATCGTTTAAATTTACTAGTCAACACAAGTTTCAGTTTATATGAAGATTTAAGGAGGAAAATCCATCTTTGAAACAGGTTTCAGTTCAAATATACATGTAGTGTAGGTAGTCTCTAAACAGCTTAGAAATGAGTTTTTTTTAGATTACTGTAAACACGTAGTAAAGGCTCATAATCAAGGGAATAGGGGGGGAAAGGCACAAAGTTTTAGAAACTTGCTAGGAGCAAGTGAAAGCTTTACTAGTGGTTGAAGCTGTAACTTCTACATCCTGAATTTGGCACCAAATGGACCATTAAATAACAACAGTAACCTAGCATTGTGTTTCAGCCCACGCCAGGCTGCAGAGTGCAGCTGTCTTCATTATGCTAAAAATGAATCTTTATTTTTGAACAGGAACTTGTTACTTTGTTAAATACATGTGTTTAAAAAACATGCAAACAATGAAACCTTTATTGTTTAATAAAATGCAAACAAAAAACCCTAAATTAATTAAAATGTTATTGAGTGAATATGGTGAAGAAAAGTCCAAATGTATTATTTTTGAGGGCGTCGAATCTCAGGAGGCTATTTTTTTTTTTTCATATACAAATATATGCGTTTTAAGGAGTTTGTCACGGCTGGGATAGCTGTTTGCAGAAGGAGGACTCAAGTTGCAGACACAAAGCAGTGATGAGAATTACAAAGTAAACTGAACTGGGAAAGCCAGTAAGCTGACCTAAAAACATAACACAAAGGGAAGACATGAGGCGAGAAACAGAAAACAGAGAGACACGGAGAAACACTAAAATAACACAGACGAACCGGCGATGAGCACAGACCGACACCCAGGCTATACACACACACACACACACACACACACACACACACACACACACACACACACACACACAAGGTAATTAGGAAATGACACAGAGGGGGGAAGCACAGCTGATCCTAATCACAAGATGACGGGGAAACACAAGCTAAACACAGTTAAGTCACACACGGATCTACAAAGTAAAACAGGAAGTTTCCAGACAGAATACAAAATCAGAATAAAACTAGAACACGAGAAAAATAATCAAAACAAAACCACTGCGTGTGCAGACTCAGGACCATGATAGTTACTTAAATACAATGAAACAATAATCTTTTTCATGTTTATTCAGAATAAAATTGTTCATTTAAAAATTAAATACCGTATAAAAGCTTCTAATCTACTGGTTGTGAAACAGAGGCTTCTCTATTGGGTTTTGGAGGTGAACATAGGCCTCAAAACACACAACAAAGGATAAAGGGAGACTGACACAGATGTAGCTGGCAATGGAACAACAGGTGGGAAGACAGCTGAAACTAATCACAGATTAAAGAGACAGGGGAACCAAAACTGAACAAAACACACAGGGGAAAAGGGAATATTAAACAGGATACCTGGCAAACATTAACAAAAAATGTAAGAATATTTAACAATATCCAGAATACATTTAAGCTGGAATCACTGCCTCGTGGTTCTTTGCATCAGCCAAATTGTTAAGTTGTGGTTTAAATTCTTGTCTGTCGAATCATGTCTAGAGTCACTTCTGGCCAAATACCAAATGGCATTTATGTCATCAATGAAGCCGAGACAACATTTATCCTAGATTAACACTGTAGGACCTCTACCTTGCAATTTGAAGCAATAGAGATGAGTTTTTGACAGTTAAGCGGTGCTAAATGAAAATAAAATAAAAATAAAATAAATAAAACTGAACAGATCTAAAGGTGTTCCCGTAATTCGGGTTTATTAGAATAAAAGATCGATGAGGAAATTTTAAAAAAATATATGAGTTGGGTCAGTCATATACTCTGAATAAGTTCACTACATGTCTTAAAACTGAAACAACATTATCTGATGAGGGTATTTCCAAGCTTTGTGAGGCGGTCAAGGGATCCACATATGTGTAACAGGTGAGCAATCAGCTGAGTCTTCATCAGATGTACTGTGTGACATTAGAGATGGTAAGATATTCAAAGTAGTTCTTTTTTTTTTTTTTTAAACCAAAATCCATTATGTTTCAAACTACTGCTATACCAAGATGCCTTTGAAGTTGTTAATCCTTTAGGTTATGGAAATAAATAGATAAAACTGTAGTTAAAGGGACCATGTTTTGTATGCTGTAGATAATTTGGGCTCACATTGCACTGGTGGCTTCTGCTTTAGTCGTACACATCATTTCTGTAGATATTGTTTAATGATGCAATCTGTTTTTCAGGGTGGTCCAAATCAGTGCGGAGCAGAATGCACCACAGAGATGTACAACTCTCCTGCTGAACACCTCAAGACTGAAGGTACACCAGATATAGGAGGAGTAAAGTTTGAGTCAGTTTTCAACTGTTTAAAATATTTTCACATCTGTCAGCCAGGTTTGCCATTTTGATTAGGACACAAGATTTTTATGGCATTTTGTCATATGATGTTGTGCTGTTTCTTAAATTTTTTTGTGAAGAAAAAGAATGGTTCGCCTACTCCATTCTGAATTGGAGCATTAAACAGTTTAAATACTCTGACTCTGGTACCTCTTCAAAGCCGTGTGAGGTCAGTCCTCAACAAATTCTCAGCACAAACAAAACTGGAACTTTTTAAGGCTGTTGCCTCTCATAATTGGTGACAGAGTGGAAGATGGAACAGATGACTTTTACCCCACTGCATCCAGACTGCAAATAAATCGCGCATGTGCGAAGGCACTGCTGGCATGTGATGCACAACAGCAGAAGAAAAGGACCTGTGAGGCTCAGTAACAGAGATTTTATTAGAAAACTAAAGACATTTTGCCCCGAAAAATATATATTTTTCCCAATGCATCATGATAACTTCATTTCAGTTTTTTCTTTTCATCAACAAATAAAGGAGGTTACATATAAGCTACTTTTTTTTTATTGCTCAAAACTTGTCTGAACACAGACTGCACGTGTTGGTCCACTGTGATGTATGTGGCTGACGAAAACAAATTGTACAACCTAAAAATAACAGCAGTCCTGATCAAAAGTTTTAGATCATTTGAAAAATGGCAAAAAATCATATTTTGCATGGTTGGATCTTAACAAGGTTCCAAGTAAAGCTTCAACATGCATGCAACAAGAAGAAATAGGAGTAAGGCAAAACATTTTTTGAGCATGCAATTTATTAAAAACAACGCTTAAACTGAAACAGGCTTGTTGCGACTTTCATCCGTAAATAAAGCCGGCTGAGTTGGTTGTGTCCCTGTGACGCGCCTCCAATAATCCATAATGAGTCGAACTTGTACTTTGCGCATTTATTTTAAGAACAAAACAAGAACAAACATTTGCGCTTTCAATCAATTTCCAACTAGCGCATGGATTAACTGGTGTGCCAGAAAATGACGGTCAACAGAAAAGTTTGCCCACAAACCACTCACCCAACACACCTGCTGCGAACACCGACCTCAGGTAAATAGACTGTGACCACACCCACACACCATCACCTGAGACGCAGGTAAAGCTATACACCTGTGCCACCAAAACAAAAAAGGAAAAACATAAACATTGACTTTGGCTCTTACAATACCGGCCCCTAATTATTATCTTTTAAATAATAATTACAAAATAATCAAGTCTTACATCATTTGCTTGTTCATAAAACATGTCAATCACCCTTTAGTGCAACATGCATCAGTACTACTACTTGTGGTTCACCATCTGTGAAGTTAATAACCCATAAATAAAAGGAGTAGGTCACTTAAAGATTATCCAGTCAGTCCAATATGTTAAATATTCTCTGTTTCCTGCAAAAGACAGACTTTATTTATAGGTCTGTTTAGGAATCCAGTCTTTGTCTTGATCCGAAGATGACGAACAAATCCCCTTTTGTCCTGGATTGTCTCTTCTATTTTTCCAGTTATCCAGGAATTCCGTGGTGCGGAATCATCAACAATGATCACAATGTCTCCTGGCATGAAGTTTCGTTTTGGGTTGCACCATTTCTGTCTTTGTTGCAGTTGTGGAAGATATTCTTTAATCCACCTTTTCCAGAATAAATCTGACATATATTGGACTTGTTTCCATCTGCGACGAGCATATATGTCATCTTTTTGAAAACATCCTGGTGGTAATGATGGTGCAGTCTTAAGAAGCAACAGGTGGTTTGGAGTAAGTGCTTCAAGGTCATTTGGATCTGTAGAAGCCTTTGTAATAGGACGACCATTCAAAATAGCTTCAGCTTCACATAAAACAGTCCTGAGGCTCTCTTCATCAAGACTTTGTACACTTAAGGTGGAATTAAGAATCTTTCTCACAGATCTTATAAGTCTTTCCCATACACCTCCATGATGTGAGCCAGCTGGGGGATGGAAAGTCCATTTAATGCCCTTTTGAAGAAGGGTATTGTGTATACGGCATTGATTCCAATCTGCTATCATTTCCTTCAGCTCACGATGGGATCCCACAAAGTTGGTGCCGTTGTCAGATCGCAGTTCTTTTACTTGACCACGTCTAGCAATAAAGCGATGAAGGGCATTGATAAAAGAGTCTGTGTCCAGTGATGATGCCGTTTCAATATGAATGGCTCTTGACGCTAAACATGTGAATATCACACCATAGCATTTTACAGTAGTCCTTCCACGTTTCACTAGAAACGGTCCGAAATAGTCCACTCCGACATACGTGAATGGTGGTTCATCAGGAGTTACTCTGTGTAGGGGCAGGTCTGCCATTTGTTGTTGTCCTGGTGGGGCATTTACGCGCCGACACACAATGCATTTAGCCACAATTTTTCTTATAGGTACTGTGACACCTGGAATCCAGTATTTTTGACGCAGTTTAGATAACATGTGGTTACGACCTCCATGACCCACTGCTTCATGGACATGTTGAAGGATTAGGTTAGAAATGTGGAAGTCTTTGGCCAGAATAACAGGATGTTTTCTCTCTTCTGGCATTGCAGTTCTACTGAGTCGTCCACCAACTCTCAACACACCTTCTTCCAGGATGGGAGTAAGTTTATAAATGTGACTGGTTCTCTTAACATTCGATCCTTTTGTTAAACAGGAGATTTCATCAGCAAACCACTTCCTTTGACAAAAGGAGATTATAGCCATTTCAGCCCTAATCAGCTCCTTAACTTTGAGACTGCTGGTGTCCAGACAGTGTTTCTTCATTTGAAGTTCAAGATTTTGTTCAGGATCATGTTTACTCTGTAGTTTTCGTCTACTGTAATGCAGAAGCAGTTTTTTAACTCTCAGAATCCATGCTACTGCACGCTTCAACCGAGTCCAGGATGAAAAATACTGAATGAAGTGAGAAACCGGATCCATTTCTTGTGACGTCTGAACAGCATTCACTGTCGTTTTAATTTCTGCATCGCTTGATGAAAGTTGTTTCACTTCATCAGGATTCTGAGGCCACTCCTCTTGTGATAGTAGAAGAAATGGAGGTCCAGAGAGCCAAGTTTGTTTATTTTTCAAAAAGGATTGTACTGTTAAACCTCGAGAAGCCAAATCTGCTGGATTGTTATCCGTGTCCACATATCTCCATTGT
This sequence comes from Maylandia zebra, assembly GCF_041146795.1. NCBI lineage: Eukaryota > Metazoa > Chordata > Actinopteri > Cichliformes > Cichlidae > Maylandia > Maylandia zebra. The sequence goes on from NC_135185.1 coordinate 30,027,515, forward strand.
TGAGGATTTGAAACTTTAACAATCTCAGAAACTCTGTTGGCGACGAAAGTGCGGAACCTTGTTGTTTTATTGTTGATATATTTCAGTACAGAGGTGCTGTCAGTCCAAAATACTGAGTCCTTCAGTTCCATCTGCAGCTCCTTCTTCCACATTACATCCATTCTGCTTGCTAAGGTGGCAGCAGTTAACTCCATTCGAGGGATTGTAACTGGTTTTAAAGGAGCAACACGTGCCTTTCCCATAATGAATGCACAGTGTGCCTGGTCTCGTTCATTCTTTAGTAACAAATAAGTCACTGTTCCATAGCTGTCCTCAGATGCATCTGCGAAATGATGCAACTGAGCAGTTTTTACAGTTCCAAAACTGTTGGTTTTAAAACAACGATCAACCTTGAACTCCTCCAGCTTGTAGAGCTCTTGCATCCAAATAGTCCATTCTTGTATAACCGCATCAGGTAATGCATCATCCCATCCAATCTTTTTTCGACACAGATTTTGCAGAATCTTTTTAGCAGTTAAGATTACTGGTGCCAACATTCCTAGGGGGTCATAAACAGAGCTGACTACAGAAAGGATGCCACGTCTTGTCAAAGGTCGATCTCTTAGAGTGATTCTGAACTTGAAAACGTCAGACTCCACACACCATTGAACGCCCAAAACTCTTTCCACCGGAAGTTCATCACTGATCAAGTCTAGATCCTTTATTTTGTTTGCTCTGTTACTTTCAGGTATTACAGCCAACACATTACGACTGTTACTTATCCATTTGTTCAGTGGAAAGCCTCCTTTCAAGCATATGGCACAGAGTTCATGATAGAGATCGATCGCATCCTCTTCTGTGGCTGCTGAGACGAGACAATCGTCGACGTAAAAGTTGTTCAACATTGCATCCACGGCTTGAAGGCTAAACTGTTGTTTATGATCTTCAGCACATTTCCTTAGTGCAAAATTTGCACAACTTGGAGATGAAGTTGCTCCAAAAACATGTACTGTCATCCTGTATTCAACCATGGCTTGAGTGTAATCTCCGTTGGGCCACCAAAGGAATCTCAACATATCTCGATCCTCCTCTGGTATTTTAACCTGGTGAAACATGGCCTTAATGTCTGCAGCAATGACAACAGGTTCTTTACGAAATCTTGTCAGAACTCCAATTAACGTGCTGGTCAAGTCTGGACCTTGTAAGAGCTTGCTATTTAGCGACACTCCTTGATACTTGACTCCACAGTCAAACACCACTCTAAGGGTTTTCTTTTGCGGATGCAGAACACCATGGTGCGGCAAATACCATTTCCTGCCATCTGTCCGTTCTAAGTTGTCTTCTGGTACCTTTTCTGCATAACCTTCAGAGATCATGTCTGACATAAAGCTGTTATAGTCCTGCAGAAAAGTAGCGTTCTTCATAAGTCTTTTCTTCAGATTCTGAAGGCGTTGTTCAGCAACACTTTTATTATCTGGCATGCAGACCTTTAAGTCTTTCAATGGGAGTCCAATATAATAATGACCATTATGTATCTTAGCAGTATTGGAAACTTTATCCAAAAACTGTTGGTCTTCCTTAGAAGGTTCTTTCTCATCTCTGGCACACTCTGGAAAATCAGTTTTAAACTGCTGATTCTACAGCTCATCAAGTTTCACCACTGAAACTCTATTGACACTTATCTGTGGCTGATTGTGAACTTCAGTTTGAGTCTCACCCAAAGGTCCGTTCACTGTCCAGCCAAGGACAGTTTTAACAGCATACGGTCCATCTCCAACACTTCTAATGACATCCAGTGGTTCTAGAGCCTTTGGCACATTCGAGCCAATTAGCAAATCAATTTCAGAGTCAATTTCTGGCAGATGTACAGACTTCAAATATGGCCACCGGAGTATATCGTTCTGGTGAGGAATGTTTCCTTTATGGACAGGCATAATGAACTGAGTATAAAGAATGGGAAGATCACAAAACTCATTTCCGTCTAGTCCAGCAACTTCTAAATCTGCAATAATATCCGTTTCAACAACTTTATTTTGTCCCATAGTTCTCAACAGAATGTTGGATCTTCTTCCATGAATTTTCAGCTTATTCATCAGCTTTACTGTACAAAATGATGCAGTGCTGCCTGGGTCAAGAAATGCATAGGTGTACAATGTTACATTTCCTTTCTTGGCCTTAACTTTCACAGGCACGATTGAAAGTTTGAATTCATCTTTACCGGCCCCAGTAAGAGCACTGGTCTGAATAGAGACTATGGCACGATTTTGAGTTTGTTCCTTTGATTCTTGTTCTTTACTCATTGTCTTTTGATAGATGTGTAACATTTGAGGATGCTTTAAACCACACGTCTTGCACCTGAGGCGCTTTTTGCAGTCTCTACTAATGTGACCTTTAGAAAGACATCCGAAACAGACTCCATTCTCTTTTAGAAAAGTGATTTTGTCTTTTTGCGTTTTTCTTTCCAGCTCTTGACAATTTTCTAAGGTATGTTCACCTTTGCAAAACAAGCAACTCCTCATTTGTGTTATTCTTTCCTTTTCCTTAACTTTGTTATTTTCTTTTTCAGATGCCATCACAGAGGTAGCAAAAGAACTTTCTTTGAATCTTGTGTGAGTTTGGGACTTAAGTTTTCTTGTGTCTCTGTTTGTCGTGCAGATATCCTTGATGTCCCCAAACACTGGGTCAGATGCGATCTTCACTTGTTTTTCTAAAAACTCCACAAGATCCTTAAATGTAGCTTGTCGATTACACTTCTCATGGAAATCACAGACTGCAGTTCTCCACTTATCTCTTTGCCTGTAGGGAAGTTTCTTTGTTATAGCTAACATGTTGGCAGGCATGTCAAGCTCCTGCATATAACTGAGATCTTCCATAGCATTGCAACAGCCTCTTAGGAATATTGTGTAAGCTTGAAGAGCTTTCGTGTCCTCTGCTTTTATTGAAGACCAAGCAAGTGCTTTGCTCATGTAAGCCGTGGCAAGTTTATGTTCATTCCCAAAATGCTGCCGTAATAAACACTTCGCCTTTCTGAATCCTGCTTCTGAAGTCATGTGTAGGCAACTTCTTACAAGTTCTCTTGGTTGACCCTTTGTGTGTTGTTCCAAATAATAAAGACAATCTCCAGGGTTTTTATTTCTGCTTTCAATGTTGTGTTCAAACGATTTAATAAAAGTCTGGTACTGAAGTGGATCTCCATCAAAAACTGGGATCTCCTTTTTAGGTAATGAAGAAAGACTATGTTGTTGGATTAATAAAGCAGTGAGTTCGTTTTGCTTACTCATGACAGATACGATGTTACAGTCTTCTTCATGACTAGAAATTTGAGAAGATACATGTTTATTTTCACGTGAATTTCTAATGTCTGAGTGATATGTCAAGGGATCTTCAGAAAGAGTCTGAGGTTGTATTGGAACTCTGCCTATGGTTAAGAGAGATTGTGAGTCTGCAACATTATGCTCCCTAAAGATATGCACATGTTGCCTTTCATGTACAGGAGTATCCGGACTAGTATTCAACACTTGAGTTACCTTCTGTCCCTTTTCAAAATATGACTCCATACCATCTGATATTTTTGATAGTTTACTTTTAATACTGGATCCTTTTGAGCCTTTCAGTACTTTCATTTTTGCAACCGTGGCAGCTATATTTGTTTCCAGCTCCAGTTGCTCCCGCTGTCTCCTTAACTGTGCTTCATGTTCCTCCAAGGCATGTTTATCCTTAAGCACTTTTTGCCTTACCATCAGAGCAGCTGCTTCAGCTTCAGCCATTATTCGTGCTGATGTTGTACTTGATGCTCTGGAGTTTGAGCTTGAAGAACTGATTTTACTCTTTTTGCTTCCTACGTTTGAAACACTGTCACCTGGCTGTATTTCATCTTGTATGTCAGAATTTGTTTTAACCTGCTTTGGGGATGTTAAGATGTTATGTTTATCATTTGTGGAAGAAACCGTCTCCTTTGATAAAACAGGCTCAGCAGAAACGGGCACATCCAAAGTAACAGCAGTAGGCACTTTCTCAGCTTCATTGTCTTTTTCCATAAAAGGTCTTCCAGCTTCAAGAAGCCACTGTTTCACATCTTCAACAAAATCATCATTACATTTTGTGATGCGTCCAAACCAGTCAATATGAGCATCTTGTTCATCTTTAGGAATCAATAAAATGAATGCATCATGAACTGCTTTGGCATTTTTATACAAATCATTCAGTTTTTCCAAGTTAAGCAGCACAGCTTTTGCATTGTCATCCTTGTTCATCAATTCTTTAATATCACGAGTTAACCCTTTAATCTTGTTAACATGAGCTTTTCGCTCTTTCTGCAAAGTTTCCATTTTAAAAGCAAGCGCTTTAGCCGTCAGTTTTGCAGATCTTTTTTCTTCCAGTTCATGTTCGGCTTCTTTTATTTCACTCATCGTCACTTTTTCACATGCATCAAAACAACATTATATTCCACAGCTTCACAGATAGATCACAGCCAATACTTTTCTTCCGTGTAAACCATTGCGCAGCAGCGTCACAGGCTGTCAAAACCAGAGCAGCGTCCTCCAGCTTGCCAAATCAAGCACACGCACGCACACAACGCAGATCAAACCAATGTCCCCAATGGACAAGCGATGACACTTACAAACTGTGTTCAAAACATCCAATAATACACAGAGTGAATCCGCGTGTCCTACCGCTTCTGAAGTGTCTGTTGCGCTGCGTTCCACCATGCCAGTGTGACGGTGCCGTTTCCAATTACTCATTTGAGAACTGCGTCCACTCATCTGACAGCTCCGTGACTCCAAAACGTATATCCAAAAATCCTCTTCATTGTTTTGATGCGTGCAATAAAAGACAAGGTTTTCTGTTGACTAAATGTTGCGACTTTCATCCGTAAATAAAGCCGCGGCCGGCTGAGTTGGTTGTGTCCCTGTGACGCGCCTCCAATAATCCATAATGAGTCGAACTTGTACTTTGCGCATTTATTTTAAGAACAAAACAAGAACAAACATTTGCGCTTTCAATCAATTTCCAACTAGCGCATGGATTAACTGGTGTGCCAGAAAATGACGGTCAACAGAAAAGTTTGCCCACAAACCACTCACCCAACACACCTGCTGCGAACACCGACCTCAGGTAAATAGACTGTGACCACACCCACACACCATCACCTGAGACGCAGGTAAAGCTATACACCTGTGCCACCAAAACAAAAAAGGAAAAACATAAACATTGACTTTGGCTCTTACAAGGCTGTTTTACAGCTGATCAAAAGTTTAGGACCACACCTCCAAAAAACATGGGTAAACCCCCAAAACAGAAAGTTCCAAACGTGAACTCAATAATTAATTGGTCCGCTGTTATTGTTGATCACTTCATGCAAGCGTTTCCATGAGGTGAGTGGGAACATTTCTCCAAGTGGTGAAGACGGCCACACGAAGGGTGTCTACTGTCTGGAACTGTTGTCCATTCTCAGTTGGATTTAGATCAGGGAAAGACGCAGGATGGTCCAAAAGAGTGATGTTATTCTCCTGGAAGAAGTCCCTTGTCCTACGGGCATTGTGTACCGTAGCGTTGTCCTGTTGAAACACCCAGTCGTTACCACACAGATGAGGGCCCTCAGTCATGAGGAATGCTCTCTGTATCATCTGGACATAGCCAGCAGCCTTTGGACACTCCTGCACCTCCTGAAGCTCCATTGTTCCACTGAAGGAAAAAGCATCTCCCCAACCATTGTGGCACCCCCTCGTCTGTAGGGCGTAGAAAACATCTCAGGTGGGATGTGCTTGTCATGCCAGTAAGGTTGGAAGCCATCAGGACCATCAAGGTTGCATTTTTTTACAGGAGAAAAAAAAAGGTTATATTTTTTTCTCATCAGAGAATTTTTTTTTGAAGCTCTTCACCACTAATGGCCTTAATTTGGGTTGAGGATTTTTTAGGTCTTCCACTTCACGTTTTTGTTCCATAACCCCCGGGATTAGTTAGGAAATGACCGTCTTAAATGCATCCCACCTCAGCAGCGATGGCGCGCTGTGAGCGACCCTACTTATGCAGTTCAACAAGTCGACCATGTTCAAAAAGGAAATTTTTCTTTGCTTTTGCCATCAGAACATCCTGACAGTCTGACTACCTGACAGAAAATGACAATGAATCCACAGTTTTGCACAGATTTGGCCTTTTAAAGGCAAGTGGTCCTAAACATTTGATCAGCTGTAAAACAGCCTGTCCCAGTTTAAGTTTGTGAAATGTAAGTTAAATGTTTTGTCTCACTCCCATTTCTGCTTGTTGCATGTTGTTGGAACCTTGTTAAGATCCAGCCATGCAAAAGATGATTTTTTGCCATTTTTCAAGTGGTCTTAAACTTTTGATCGGGGCCGTATTTAATAATCAATTAGTTTCTTCTGAATGGATTAAGAATGCTTTATGTCCGCATTGCAATGCATCACAATTGTAAATCATTACACGATTAATTGTGTCAGCTCTATTAGATGTAAGATTGTATATTTGCTTTTGAAATGGGCAGTTTGCTTTATTGTGCTTTGTATTTGCTTTCAGACTGCAAGGAAAGAACGCTAATGTACACCGAGCATCTGAAGAACAACATGCAAGTGCTCCAGCACATTGGATCCAAAACCTGTTCCAGTTCCTCAGACACCGTCAGAGACTGTTTTGAAAGCCCTCTACTATCAATCTGGAGAAAAAGAAACTTTGCCAACCACTGCAAGTATCAAGTGTTTTAAATTTTGTTTGACTGTTTATTATGTACTTATTTGTTTTTGGTTGTATTAAGTTTGATATTAATTAGATCAGTGCCTTTTTAGTCATTAATTTGATTATTAAATATAAACTGTTTAGGGCAGCATGGTGGCACGGTGGTTAGCACTGTTGCTGCACAGCAAGAAGGTCCTGAGTTCAATTCCACCATCAGGCCGGGGTCTTTCTTTGTGGTGTTTGCATGGTTAATTGATTAATCCAAATTGCATAGGTGTAAATGTGAGTGCGAATGGTTGTCTGTCCCTGTGTGTTAGCCCTGTGACAGACTGGCAACCTGTCCAGGGTGTACTCCGCCTCTCGCCCTATGAAAGCTGGGATAGGCTCCAGCACAACCCTGAAAAAGGATAAGCGGATGGATGGATATTAACTGTTTAATTTAATCATTGTCTCTACTGGTTTTTATTAATGTTTCTAGCAAATTATGACAAAAAGTCAAAGAATGTAAGTTTTATGCCTATTAGCCCTATTGTGTTTATTACCTCATTTGTTGGACCTTAATCTTTTTAGACCACATTCTGGCTGCAACAGCTGCCAATAATTTCGTGTAAATATGAACTTTTGAATAAAAAGGCATGTTTTGTATTATACAGTTCTTCTGTGCTTTGTCAATAGGAGACGGTAAACAAGCTTATTAAAATGTATTTAAACTGGTTTACTTTATAATAGTTTTTTATTTCAATGTAATAATTGTACAAAAACCAAAGTTCACTGTGAATTTTACATTTATCAACAAATATACCGTTATGTATTCTGCATTATCACTATATTTTCCACGGTGAAATTCTGGCAACCACAGCTGCCAGTATTTTACCGTAATATTCAACTTTTTAGGTATGATACCGTATTATTTTATACAGTTTCACTATATTTAACAAAGTAAGACTGTAATCAGGTTAACGGAATGGCTGTTGTTTTCACATGAATTTATGTTTAAAAGTTAAAAGTTAGGGTTTTTTTTGTTGCTCTTGTTTACTTTTAAGCCAAAAATAAAATAAATAAAGCTACAAGGTAGGGCTGGGCGATATAATTTCAAGCATGTGCGGTAACGATATATATCACGATATATATTCTTTTCTTCTGTATAACCACACAAAAAATCCTTTAATTTTCTCAAAAATCGAGAGTGCGCCTTATGTATGAATTCTGGTTGTGCTTACTGACCACGAACCGATTTCTGCGTGCAGAAATCGGTTAAAAATGTTTTAGTACAACTTTGGCAAGCCGCACTGCTTGATGGATCGTCAGAGCATTACGGCTGCTGTAGTGAGGAGCTTCGTGGAGTAATCTGGGTCCAAAACTCCTTCCCTTCGGGTCCCAAAGTCAAACGAACACTGAGAGTTAAAAACGGTCTAAATTCTTCCATCTTTAATAAAATCATCAGCGTTGCTGCTTTATCGGGTGTAACAATTAAGTTTAACATCCAGGCATCCATGAAAACAGAATTTATTAAATTTAAAGGAGTTAGAAGTTAACAGGAAGTTAGCTCGCTAGTTTCCACCTAAACATTTCATAGCATGTTCTGACAGAGATTTTTGAAGCTAATTAAAACGTACAGCTCTGCTGCCACTTCCAACATAAATGAAGACAGAAAACTAAACAGCAGTGGCGTTTGCAGGGTTACTGAAGTTGGACTACCTGCTATATAATGATGTGCTACGTGATTGCTAGCGACACAGCTATGTTAGCATAACATTAGCACAGTGAAGCTGGAGGATGAACGCCAACTTTTTTCCACTCGATAAAAGTTAACGTGAGGGATTCTGGTGGTCAGGGACAAATGCAATCGCATAGCAGGATGCTGTACACGGGCCAAACTTCAGTCAGGAGAACAACTGAGATTATTCATCCACAATACGAGGTTAGTCATTCATATACTGCAACAACATGGGAACAGAACAGCTGCGAGAGAATTCAACATTAATGAATCAATGTTACGGAAGTGGAGGAAGCGCAGTTTTTGGCTTTCCCCATATTTCAAAAGTGCTTCATCTCTTTGCTATGACTGTCGCCCAGCATAATTTGCAGATGATAATGGTTTTAGCTGCAGCTATGCTTTCGACCAAAACAGGCGCAGCTTGATGACATCATCAACATGCGCTATCGGATAGAGCGTCAAAGTCGCTATCGTTGGCCAAATTTATATCGTTTCTATCGCCCACCCCTACTACAAGGTTTAATATTGAGAAACTTGAGGTGGAAAATGACTTGAGCATTGTATAATTCAAGTAACATACATTGAACATACCATCAAAAAATAAAATAAATCATAACATTAAACTCACCTTGCTAAGTTGATCAGGCTTTTTCTTCATCCCCTGAGACCAGCTGCACTGAATCATCACCAGCTTTCCTCATCTTTTTCGCTCAGTGAGGTCTTTCCTTTCCTTGGCCATTCCTCTGCCAGCTGCCTTTGCACTGGAAAACCAAAGTGTGTGATCACAGGTGAAGTAAGGGATATTTTTTCCAGTGCAGGGTGTAGAGTAGTGATGGTAAATTTGATTCTTTTTACTGAATCGGATTTTAATGAGGCGCTCACCAAAGTGAATCGGTTTTTTTGAGTCATTTGATTCACTGAGTCAGTTGACCAGAGAGTGCAAAAAATTTACATTTTCACTCAAACTTAATTTGTCTCTCTTTTCATGTAAATCCCACTGCTAAGATGAATGATTCTAAAAAACAACCCAACTATTTTATGGAGCATAAAAGAGCAAAAACATTTCTAAAATTAAGCAATTTCCTATCAAAATTGCTTAATAAACATTTATTTTGTTTATTTTTATTTTATTAGTATTTTCCTTAAATGTGTTAAATATATATTTTCTCATCTAAATGTCCACTGAGCTGTGAGCCAGGGGGCGGTAATGCGCCTTAACATTGGTTGCCAACCAAGAAGAAGAAGAAGCTGTGAGCCAGGAGGGAGGGGGTGAGTGAGTGAGTGATTCGTTCGCTCGCTCTATGATTCAGCACAGAAGGGAGGGGGTGAGTAGCTCAAATGTGTTGTTAGCATGTTAGCAGAGCGATGCTACTGTGAACCGAGGAGCTATTTTCTTGATGTGAGCTTCTACTCAGGGTTTTTTCTTCCAGTTCAGAGCAGAAATGCTTTTGTTAAGAAACTGGCTGTTGTTTTCTTCCCCCCCGTAATTTTAATTATAAGCTAGATATATTTCTACTAAGCAAATTAGTTTGCTAACAGAAACAGGGATGAGTCAGTGAGTCAGTTGGGCTTGTGAATCATGATTCACGAGTCAGTAAAGTGATTCTCGAGTATTGAACGATTCGTTCACGAATCGAACATCACTAGTTTAGAGTGCTCCATTTGGTGATAGCTGTTGAACAACATTTCTAAGGATGTTGAAAAAGACAAATATTTCTGTTTACTATTAGGCAAAATCATCAAATAAATCACATTTTCAACAAAAGTTAGAGCGAAGGCACAGTTACAGGGAAAATGTGTCTGTCTGTGACTAAATGTACTGAGGTGAGTAATTTGCTGCCAGCCTGCTTATTGATTCATTGTACTGATGCTACAATGATTTGTACAAATCTTGGAAATCTACAATAACATTTCTAAATAAAACTGATGATGTACAATGTTGTCAAACCACCTGATTTATAATATTGTTACTTAAGAATAAGAAAAGTAACAGTCTTCAACACTTGCAGATAACAAACTCACAGACACTCACCTCACGCTCGATGATACCAAACGCATCAGCAAAGAGCTCATCAACCTCCAGGATACTTACAAGACTGCAGTGGAAACCATGAAGGATGCCAGGAAGCAGCTGGACAGTGAGATGAGCCGTCAGACACAAACCAACTTGAACCAGCTTGAACACCAGACAAAACGAAGCAATGACTATAAAAGTCAGATGGAAAAAGTTACAAAGGAAATTGAAGCCATGAGAACACGCTTATCATTAACAACCAGAAGAGTCTGTTCAGTGACAGGTTGCTTCTCTCCAAGACAAGAACTAACAGACTTAAAAACTCCTTTGTCCCACACGCCATCAGACTGTTTAACTCCTCTCTGGAGGGGAGAGGGAGGGGAAACAGGAGGACAAAGGAGGGAACAACTAAGCTGTAGTGCCTCTTCACCTCACTGTGCAATACCTTTTGTGCAATACTTTTGTAAATAGTCAACGGTGCAATAGACTCAATACTTGAAATGTGCAATTCACTTGTATTTTTATTTTTATTCCTATTTATTCTATTTATCCCCTTCGTATATTTTATTTATATTGTCTCTGTATTTATATATATGTGTGTGTGTATAACTTTGTAACTTCTGTCGGTGCTGTGCTTTTTTGGAAATCGAATTTCCCAGAGGAACCCACCCGAGGGATTAATAAAGTTCTATCTTATCTTATCTCTTATCTTATCAATGCTTAGTAAGACCGGTTTCATTGTTTCTGTATATGATAAAATTGTAAAAGCATAATGATTTATTTCATAATTTTTTATAAAGGTGGTATTATTTTTTGGAAACAGGCGATGGCTGCAAACACTGTCCTGCAGGATGGATTTTAATGAACTCTGTATGTTACTACTTCCCCTTGAAGTCAAATGAATTCAAAACATGGAAGGAATCCAGAGATTTCTGTCAGCTGCAGGGAGGAGATCTTATAATCATAGACAGCCAAGATGAAGAGGTTTGTTAGTATTTCTGTGGAGCAGTTTTCATGCAGATTTCTGAAAATTTATCTTTGGTTTTGTTTCTTTTTTTGTTAGAACTCAACAGTCAATTATTTGAGAAATCAGCTACTTCCGTGCAACTGATATAAGATGCGGTAACCTGAACACAGCTTCAACCGTCTGTTTGTTGAAAAATAGTAACTGTAACGGCGTTGTAACAATAGGAATAGTAATTAGATTACTCATTACTGAAAAAAGTAACGCCGTTTCTTGTAACGCCGTTATTCCCATCACTGGTCTTTCCTCATCATAAAATTTAGATTTTGTGGTAACAAACACATTGATGGCTTACATAATTGGGATAAAGAAGTTAAAAATATGTACAGCTTCTGAATTTAATGTAATTAAAAGATAAAATTCACAATATGCCCGCTCAAGTATTCACCAGAGAAAGAGAAAATGAATTAATTCATTTACTATGTCCCAGATTTAGGGGCTTCAACACAGGACTTGGCCAACTGGAAATCAGGCCGAGAAGGCAAAAATACTTTTAAAATTAAAATAGTGTTTACATTTATTAGTCAAGTTTGACTTTATATCGAGACTTAATGAGATAAAGGCAGGTTTCAGATCAAGTAGACATGTCAGGTGTGTGTTTGAATCAATGCCTTTAGAAAATGTCTGTTTGCTCCACTCATTGCAATGAAATGTTTGTAAAGCATTTTAAAAATATATAAATATTTTCCCGTTTTTGTCCGGACCAGATTATCAAATCAAAGCAAAGTAACAACTGAAAGTAACACACTGGAAAAACAAAACAAAAAACGTGACTTTTGCCTTCAGGCCCCTACCCTCCCACAGCTATCACCAAATTCGGAGTGCGCATGCGTTGATTTTTGTACCGCAACATGATTGGCAGTCTGATGTTTTATGTGCTCTACTATTTATCACGGTACCTGACCGTTCGACCCTCAGGTAAATCTAACAGTGGATTTGCAAACGTGTCTGAACTTGTGATTGTCGGCTGAGCAAATACGGACTGAAAAAAAAAAAACTACGTATGTATTTCCCCAGACACGCTGCCTGGAGCTAATAGTGCTAAAGTTTAGTTAGCACTTTTTTTGCTGTCTGCTTCACCGGCATGAGGTTTTTGGTAATGTTTCCCGTTATAAGCTCAGTGTGACACACGTTGTGGTGTCCCCAATTTGCCAAAAGTTTCCTCTTTGTGAAAACGGTAACGAAGAACATATTTAGCTGTTGCAGTGTAGCTAACTTTATGAAGTGCTACATGAGTTAACTTGCACCTGTTCTTGAGGTCTTGACGCCCCCTTGTGACGCAAAGACGCTATCACATGACTTTTATGGTGTTGTTTATGTTCCGTAAGCACGTCTGTGTTTTCATGGGTTGTCGTTGACCTCTTAAAGTATAAGGTTTAGTAACTTTTAGCATACCTGCTTTCTTACTGTATTCTTGGCTTACAGGGGCCTCAAAAAAGGGCCTCCCTCCTGCCGTGGTTAATGACAAAGCTGCGTGGGATGCCAAAACCCGGAGGTTCACCGATTTGCAGACAGAGCAGCTGGAGCAGCGGCTCCGCCCAACCGGTGGTTCGAAGGGAGAAACGAAAGAAAGGGTAAAAGATCCAAGCCCGGAAGTGGAAAAAACTACAAGGAGCAACATGGACAAAGAACCTCCAACGGCTGTCCCGGATAAAGATACAATGAGTGACGGAAACTCAAACATTACTTCAGAAGTACCATCTGAAGTAAAAGAGGAAGAAGCGGGGAAGAGACATGGAGCACATCAGGAGAACCTTCAAGATTCAAAACAGGAGGATAGAGAAATAATTACCCACCTTAAGGTGCTGCATATGGATGCAGAGAATGGGGGAATCTCACCAGCAAAGGAGACGATGCCAGAGCAAGCACTCGAGGAACAGTTAAAGTGTCTGCAGACAGAGGACAGCATAAAAGATACTGCATCTCAAGTACAGAAACAAGCCATGGGAGAGTCTGGATCTCCAGCTAAGAAGAGCACACCGGAAATGACCAGCTCAGCAGAAGACCAAATTCAAATACCATACATGGAAAAGTTAGAGACTACTTTTGAAGAGTGCTGGGATGAATACATAGTCCCAGCTGCAGATGAGCCACATGATGGAGTCAGCATTTCCGAGACGGTGTTTCCCTCCCTTCTCTCTCATCCTCAGGCCCACTTTAAGCTCAGTGAGCAGCACCATGCACAAACCAGCTGGCACTTCCCTGCAGGACCTGGTCTCACAGAAGAGGTGCAGTGCCCACTTATAACTTTTCCTTCTATGAGCTATTACCCTCCTGTAGAGCCAGCACTTCCCTTGGAAGGTGAGGATGAAGGCTATATTTTGTTTTTAATTTAATATTTTTACTTTTTTTTTAAACTAATTTACAGTTCAGTAACCCGCTCCATGTATATCTGTCCTTCTTCCAGTGATGTGGAGAGTCTGGGTAGAGATGGATGAGAGTGCTGCTTCAGCAGAGCCTGCCCTCATACCCTTCACAAATGCCACTATGGACTTCACTGTAATGTCCTACAACATCCTTGCTCAGGACTTACTAGAAGCCAACCAGCAACTGTACACACACTGCCCCCTGGAGGTGCTGGATTGGCATTACCGATGTAACCTGCTTTTAAAGGAAATAGAACAATGGCTACCAGACGTGAGTCATGTCAAATTCATGTTTCTGAAATTTAACTTGCAAAATTTTATATCTAATGTTAGGTGTCCGCTAATACTCTGTGTAGATTTTGTGTCTTCAAGAGGTTCAGGAGAACCACTACCATGAACAGCTGCATCCTGCCCTGTCTCAGATGGGTAGGTCAGCTGAGACAAAACAGTGGAAGAGTCATGTTGGGGGATGTTTTGACAAAGATGTTACACATATTCTGTTCATGTTGTTGATCCAGGCTACACTTGTGTGTACAAGAGGCGTACGGGAACCAAGACAGATGGATGTGCTACTTGCTTTCGTAGCAGCTTCTCTCAAGTGGCTGCCACTCACCTAGAGTTCTTCAAGCCTGAGACGGAGCTGTTAGACCGGCACAATGTGGGCATTGTTTTGCTTCTTCAGCCACTGGTCAACCGGGGTTCACAAGTGAAGGAGGTGGGCTCGCCACTCTGTGTAGCCAACACCCACCTGCTTTTCAACCCCAGGAGGGGGGACGTGAAGTTGGCTCAGTTAGCAATATTGCTGGCTGAAATTGACAGCGTGATCAAGTCCTGTAAGGCTAAAGGTGAACACTGTAACGTAATAATGTGTGGAGACTTTAACTCTGTCCCACACATGCCTCTGTACCAGCTGATCACTACCAGCCAACTCCACTACCAAAACCTGCCAGCATGGATGGTAAGAAAATATAAACTAATTAAGTAACACCTTGTCTCGATTTTTATTTATTCATGCCTCAGTAAGAGTTTCTGTATTCACTGACAGGTATCAGGTCAAGAAGATCTGTCATATAAGGCCAATTGCCACAGACTGTTGGCGCCACTTTGGCCCAGCTCTCTGGGAATCACTGGCAGCTGCCAGTACACTACTGCCAATGAGATATTTGAGAGACAGAAATCAGGTAAGGTTAAGTCAAGTGCACTGTTACTATAGTAATATTGATCCATAGCGCATGTCTCATTCTTCAGTGGTATCTTTTCTCCATAATTTCTATTGATGCTTGATGATTTCTTCTTGCGTAGGGAAATGTCAGTACAGCCACGACTTCATGCTGCAGCTGCGCTACTGTCCAGCTGCTTGTGTCCGTCCTCAGGGCCTGGAAGAGATTCCAGGGGTGACTGACATCACACCAGGTAGTACAAAAATACAATACAGAAACTGCACTCGCATTTTCATTTAAAGCTCCTGATTTCCTTACCATGATATGTTGATTCTCTGTTCATTTTTTTCTTATTGTGCACAGATGCTTCAAGGGCAAATCATCTTGATGATAAAAGGTCAGTTTACCACAGAAGCAACAGACAATAAACAACATAGTATTAAAGTTACTGTAACTGAATTCTTTCTACCATTTAGAAAGTTACATATCACACATGGAGCTAATGTATGATGTACAATATTATCAAGCTTACGCTGATTTTTAGCTCCATGTTTTTAGTTTTAGACTCTCCTATGGTAGCTTTACATGGTTTAAAAAGCCCTTATTTATGTTGAAGTGAACCTCGGTGGAGAGCTCTGCATCATCCGCTGTCTGAAAAAAGTAGTTTTAGCTCCTGTCACTTTGAGGCCACCTTACCTTTAAGCCCTTTGTTCTGTTTGCTGCCCTTTGTAAACAAAACATTACGTAGCAGATGTATGGTGCTGCTGTTTACCTGGTATCTAGTCGTTTACCTGGGATGACAATATTAAGGATGTCCACACTGAGCCTAAGCTTTTGGGTCACACGGATCACATTTCAGTACTGTGTAAGCCTCTTTACATTTCTTTATATTTCACCAGGAACTTGGGAAATGCAGAGATTTATTGAAATGCATACAAAGATACAAAGTTTGTTCAATTCTAATGAGCTTTTAAAGTCAATAGTTGGTATTCTTCAGCACTCTATTAGGCAACTTTATTGTAATTTATTTAAGTGGTCTTTATAAATGGATCTTCAGGTGTTTTGAAGGACATTCAAAGCTCTTCTTTGGATGTTGCCTTTTATCTCATTCTCTGTCAAGATGATCCCACAGTGCTTCAGTGTTTTTCTTCATATCCAGGTATGCTTATACTGCATTGGTACTATGTTTGGGGCTGTCTTGCGGAAAATTCTAGCTTTTGTCAATCAGTTGCCTTCAGATAAGTGAGGCACAGTGGGTGAAAACTTCACAGTATTTTTATACATGCATAATTCCATTGTTTTGACAAGATCCCCCAACACCACTGGCTGAAATCCCACGACAGAGCCTTCCTGTATTTTACAGACTGCTTTAGAGGCCGTTTGTACCTCTCTTCTCCCTCCTCTGTGCATATTAATAATGGTTGGGGTGAGAAATTTCAAATTTGGATTCTCATCCCACAGCGTCATGGTGGTTAGGACTGTTGCCTCACAGCAAGAAGGTCCTGAGTTCAATTTCACCATCAGGCTGGGGTCTTTCTGTGTGTACTCCAGCTTTCTCCCACAGTTCAAAGACATGTAGTTAGCTAAGTTAGGTTAATTGGTAACTCTATAGTTAATTGCCCATAGTGAGTGCGAATGGTTGTCTGTCTCTATCTGTTATCCCTGTGACAGACTGGGTATACCCTACGACAGCTGGGATAGACAAAGATAAGTGGAAGAGAATGGATGGATGGATTCTCATCCCACAAGACCTGCTACCACTGACTTTCAGTCCAGTTCTTGTGTAATTTGTCATTCTTCATCCTTTTGGTATGGTAGCTACCCTTCCAGTAATTGTTTCTGATGAGGCTTTAGCAATAAGGATCGGCTGAAGGGCCATCTAGAATTTTTTTTCCTATTTCTTACCAAAATAATTTTCAAATACTGTCCATTTTCTGTTGATAGTTTCTTTTTGACTTGTTATTGCATCTTTTTTTCTGCACCTGTGCCGTTATCCTATTTTCTTTTTAACGACACACTGCACACTCTGCCAAGTTTTAGGCTAATAGCTTTTTGAAATTTTGCAAAAATACAGTACTATGCCTGTCAGACTTGTTATCACTGGCACTTTTTGTAGATTCAGCTAAAGAAAGTACACCTAATTATGTTTTATGTGACAGACTGCTAGCAACAAGGTGCCTAAAGAAACATCCCTTGAGTTTTTATGCTTCAGGGATCCATGGGTCAGTGTGAAGTGGCTTAATAAAGACCAAAAGATATTTATCTGAAAATGGTCTGTTTCAAGGACTGGACTAAAATGAGTAAAAAGCAGCCAATATCCAAGTAAGAACTTTTTTTTTGTTTTGTTTTTTTTGTTATTACTTTATTCTGAACAAAACGAGACAGCAACTTAGAAGAGACAGATCCAGGACAAGGACATAGATGACTTAAAAACACGGACGATACAATAATTGAAACACGGGGGATATAGGAGCGAGTGTAGAATTTATAATGTGCAAGGAACCTCAATGTGAGAAGTGTCTTTAACCAGAATCTGTCAGTGATCAGGTGAAAGATGGTGGGATGTGGCAGCCCAGCAAGTAAGACAGCTGTGCAGTAATCTGGGTCCAAAAGGGCTTCATGTAGGTGCAGAGCCTGATTGCATCTCGGGGTGTTCTGAGAGCACTGTATGCAAGTATCGGTGTCGCTAAATCCAATTTTGCAAAGGTGATGCCAAGAGTGAGATGAGTAATTCTTTTTTTTTTTTCTTTCCAAATAGTTGAATTGAACAAGCTATAATTGAATACAAAGTCTGGGTTATTGAAGATTAGTGACTTAGATTAGTGGATGGTCTAACTACAGAGTGTGTGATCTGATATGCATCCCACCAGAGTTGACGCTATTGTTATACTTTGGAAGCATTTATGTTTTTTAAGAGGCTGGGTGATAAGCGGTAGGTCTGACAAATGTATATCTTTACCAAGTACTTGTTTGGTATCTAACCAGATGGTTTCATGTTGGGAGTGCAAGTATAACTTTGAAAGACCTTCAGAAAGCTTGGAGAACTACTGCTCAAGAACACTTTAAAAACACGAAAGTGTCATTTGAAGCAAGATATCCAGAAAGGAGGGGGTGGCTCAAGACTTTTGCACAGAACAGTACATATGTTGACCTAATTGCATCTTTGGCCAAAACTAATGAGCATCCACCACTGTAACAGGATAGACAGATGAAAGATGATAAGTAACAGCAAAATATGTCCACTGGAAGTATAAATAAGATCTATTAATCATTAATTCTATGGTTTTGCAGGTTCAGACACACAGTCCACCATCGGTTAAACCTAGAGTCGGTTTATAAGCACATTCTCCCAGGTTCTGGAAATCCAGAAGTGACAACCCTGCATTCGGAGGTCGGACACACAGTCGACTACATCTTCTATTCTCCAAAACATGTTCTTAATGGTCGACAAGGTATGAGGATGTCTGACACGAAGAATATTTAAGATGTTCAAGCTCTAAATTAATTATTTGTGACATTAAATATATTGTGTTGTTTATTGTTTCTTTTCCTTAGCTTGTGCTAGCTTTCTGAACGATGGCCTGAAACTCATCGGGTCTCTTTCTCTTCTGTCTGAGGATGTCTTGTGGTCAATGAATGGCCTTCCCAATCACATATTCCCCTCAGACCATCTCAGTCTTCTCGCTAAATTTCAGCTGGACCTCAGTAATGCTTGATGGGAAGAACTGTGATTGAATGTTGGAACATATTTTCTTTCCAACTGTTCATTTATACAGGTTTTTGTTATAAATACATTTTTTCTGCTTCACTACTGGCAACAAAATCATAGTTTTGCAACTGAATAGACCTTAATTTCTTTTCCCAAATAGCAATGTAAATAATGGCCACCATTTTTCAGTCTACTTTTTTTGTGCTTTTCATTAGATAAATACTGAAATGTCACAATTCTTTAATGATGCTTTAACAGTTTCTTTTAAAAATGCAGCCATTGATTGCTTTGTTGCTGGTGTGGAAACTACATGGACCTGTTCATGTTCATGTTGCTGTTGGTGAATGTTGTTTTGTTTGGGGTGGGATTTTTTTTTTCTTTTAAATTTAGTCTTGAAACTATGAATATTTTTTAGATTGTTAATAATGCTGAATAAATATATTCCCTAAATGTGTGCATCTCCCTGTGTTTACTGTCTGGTGATGTCTGGATGACATGAATTAATATTTGTGTGGTGTTGATTTGTTAATGCATGATGAATCTTAGTGTGAAAGGGTAAAATGTAGGCTGTAGAGTGTGTCATCACCCCTGTCAGTATGCTGTTTAGATATATAGGGTTATGATGAAGGAAAACCATGAACCCCTTACCTCTGCTGGTATGATTTTGTTTACTTTGTGTGAATTGCAGTTAAAGTTCAGTTCATCATATACTAGTGCAGCCCCTCGATTAACCCACTGTTTGAGACGAGTCATTTTAAGATAACATACTTTATTTCTCCCTAAGTTAGGACATTCCCTTGCCCTGCTAGCTGCTTGTCCTGTGTGAGCACACCATGATTATTATTTCTACTAGGAGTAAAACTATAAATAGATTATTCAGTTTGGGCATGGTCTTACTTTTTCAGCATTTTTTCCAATTTGAAGGTATTCTGAAATCTAAAAGTCCAGTATGTTGAACTCTGCCATCGCAGTATGACAGTGCTTTAGTTTGCTGAGGCTTGTGTTTCCCCTGTTATAGAAGTGTTTGCTTTGTATAGTAGTCCTGACAGAGATGGTGTTTAGAGAGCTCAGTGCGCTCTTGTTATGTGCCTCTGTTCTGGAAGGATCTGCAGTGCTCATTATGAACTGCTGATAGATAGAAAACCAAAAAATTCCCTGCCTGGCACAAAGACACCAAATTACAGTGTGTCTCCTTGTTAAGTATAGAGTTTATGATCTTGTTAAGGATTAGCAGACATTTTAACCTTTTTTTTAAGCAAGGTGTTGCGTAATCTCCAGGCATTCAAAGTTTTTTCTTTGGTCATTTGCTGCTTTTCACAAATTTTCAGTCCAGTCCTTGTACCTGACCCGTTTCCTAAACCACATAACACTGACCTATGACTTATTCAAAGCATAAAAAAGGCACGTAATTCAAGCAACGAACCTGTCTTGTGTTTACACATTATAGAAAGCTGAGCAAAGAACCAATTTTAAATTCTATATTCAGAAACTTTGTTACTAGAAGCCTGTCACAAAAGCAAATTTGTTTCCAGTTCTTCGGTTAAATCAAGGAAAACAACAAAAACTTGGGATATCTCAGTATAGCATACAGTGTGTTCTTAAACAGTCTGAGGAACTTGGACAAGTAGAAGACCAAAGACGTGTCAGGCCTAAAACTGTATCTACAGCAGATAAGCACCATCGGAAATTCCTTTAAAAAATTGGACAAATTCAACAAAGACTTAACCAGGGTCCAAGAGACCCATCTAGTGTCATAAAACTGTCCACAACTTGCAGTTATCACTAAAAAATAGATATACAAACACACTAAACCACTGCCTTAACTTTCTTGTTGGAGGTAATAAAAAAACCCATAAAGATGTGTTGCCATAATCAACGTGACTCTTTATTGTGATTCTGCAAATCAACAGTTTTTGATACAAAACAACCGTGTTATAAGACATGAGAATGGACAACACCTACCGTAGAGATAAAAACGTTGGCTGCAGCAACATTTGAAACAGGGTGATAAACAACAAGTATTTACGGGTGATCGTCAACAACGAGGGTATAAAATGACGGCATTTCCAATAAAAAAATACAAAATGCAGGTAAAAGTGCTGTAAACAAACTGCTATACACTTTTGTTTAAATGGAAGTCAGTTACTTAGGTTACCACTTAAGGCAAGTGAAGCATTTGATAAAGTTGCTACAAATAAAAGTACAGTTCACACAAACTCGCCTCGTTGTTACTTTACAATAAATGCAGCTGCATTACTCATCGGCTTTAACTCATGTGAAAGATGTTATATTTATCAGTTAGAATAACTGATGACACGTGTGTTTATGTTATAGTGATTCAGACGGGCAGAGCTGCTTTGTGTTTAGTCGGGCAATAAGAATAATGGGTTAGATGTTTTTAAAAAAGTGTTTATCCTCCTCTTTGAATTATCACACAAGGCACGAGGGAAGTGGTTTGCAAACTAGTCACTACACAAGTAATGGTTGCCCAGCAGAATCTAAGTGGATATATACTACATGACATTTATTTGCACACTTACAGTACAACTAGACAGATTGCAGACGAGCCTCGAGAGCTTCTGTAGACAGCACAGGGACCTGTGATATGTCCAGCAGCTGAGCCGGTACTTTTTGTCCAGCTTTAGCTTCTTCGCTTTGTTTTACCAAAACTTTTTCAGTCATTTATAATGTTTACATATTACTGCACTTGTGCCCCAGCTCTGTTTTATGTTGGGAGCACTGCCAGCACCAATTTCTATGCACAGTAACTGCTACAGAAAAATACTGTAACAACACAGGGAAGCTGAATGAGGCGTTTGTTTGCGAGGAGTTGCTGGTAATCTATTCAACACTGAATCCTGTGAACGGGCCAGTGTGTACAAAAAAATAAACCTTAGGTTAAATCACTGGCCCCTGGAAAATATCAGATTCACGTCATATGACATGTAACACATTAACCACCACTTCCATGATCTAAATCTAAATCTGTGGGCACAAATTCAATGAGCAGCATTGGAATCTGTGAGCAAGAAACAAAACAAAAGGGTAGGAAGGCATAGAGGGGTACCTGTGTGTACAAAGCTCAGATCAGCCCCAAGCATGAGGGAAATTTATACACAAGTCAACTCTGCTTAAAAAAAATAAATTCTGCTTCTGCTTCTCTCACGACCTGATTCGAGGATTAGAAATCTCTCGGCCCTACTGTGATTGGTCACCGTAAACACAGTCATACCCACATGGAGATTCTTGTACTGTCACTGACAGCTAATATTACAGGAAGTCCAGAGGCGGCGGAGTTAATGGAGACTCCAAATTAAGGGTCCACATAAAAAATTCAAGTAAAAACATTTTTGTCAAGTAACATATAAACATTGTAAAACTGGCAGGGAAAAAGTGCATTGTAAGATTTTCTTTAGCCTATCCAAATGAATAGCATTCCTTAACTGTTTTTAAGCCTGAATAGGTAAGGCTACACAGTGGGTATAACTGTTTTGCAGCAAAACACTCAACTCACACGCTCTGCCCTTTGTTCCTGATTGGATCATTAAATTGAAATTTAATAGAAGTGAAAACATCAGAGCAGGCGTTTTTCTTTTTACACTGAGCTGTGGTTGCACCTATAGAGCATCCATATTTCACTGCTGTAATCAGATTTTTAAAAATTGATATTGCATTTTTTATGTTGTTGTACCATTATGCAGCATACTGACTGTTTTTATGCTGCATTTTAGCGCTTTTTCTTTTAACCAAAACACATTTGAAAGATGATGTCACTTCACAGCTTTAGCTGTGCCATAGCATTAACCTGTATGAGCACGTGTGTCCTCCAGCACCAAGCAGAAACGCTCTCAGACACATGTCCCATTCTTTGCCTCTCCCTGTGTTTTTTGTTTCCAGCTTGCAGCTGCTTCCCGGTCATTGAATTTGTGCATGAGGACTTGTGAGTGGGTGGCAGTTAATATGTGCACGTGTGGAAATAATCAAATTTTCTAATGAACGTGTTCTGTTACGCTCGTATTCTATGGCAAAATCTAACACCCTGTGTGGCGCTTTGAAATCTGCTAATTATCTAAAAAAATAAAATAAAATCTTCCTCAGACTCGAATCTGGTATCCGTTCATATCTGTGGAGGATTTTTGTTCCAAAACCTTCTTGTCTCCAGAGGGGCTGCAAATAAATAAATAAATAAATGTTAGAAACAACAACGAGGTTTATTCATATAAGAAGCAAACTGTGACTAATTTAGAAGCTCCTTCTTTTTGCCTTCGATCATAAGACATCTCCAGCGCAAATACTGAGAACTATGCAGAGCATGTGATTAATCATACCGCCTCTCAACACGGCTGATCCTCCGTATGGGGCTGCCTGGTCCTCTGAGGGGTGAACCCATGCTGTTCCTCCTATCTTTGGTGGGAGATGGAGGTGCAGGCTTTCCTATCTGCAAAACCACAAAAGAACATAAGAGCTTCATTCACTTGAAAACATCATGAGTGAGCTACCAGTGCTTTCACCATTACTCTGAGTGTCAGTGGCTGAAGTATGTCTCTGTCTTTAATGTGATTGTGTAATGCACTGAGTGCACAAGATCAGCTACTGATGGACAGAGCCACCCTTGAGTAAAGCACTGCAGAGCAGCGTCAAGTCAGTTTTATTATACACCGAGCTCAGCATCCAGGCTGCCTTCATTATATGAGCATCAGAGGTGATGAGAGAACAGCATTTGAGAGAGATTGCTCTTCAAACAGCAGTTCAAATCAGTGTCACCACGCATGAAGAGAGAGCACGTCAAAGGGAATTTGATAAGCAGAAAGGGCAGTCCACCTGCGCCACTCTACCTTTAGCCTCATGTCTCGAGTATGTCTCTCCAGCTCCTTCCGTAGCTCCTCCTTGGTGAGCTTGTCCACATCAAGTATCGAATGTTTCCACTCTATCTGCTCCACGCTGTGAGGATCGTGGGAAACGTACTGGCCAATCTTGACTTTTCGTAAGGTGTGCCAGTAGCCCCTGTATGCTCCTTCAAACTCCTGGACCAAGTCCAGTAGTGTTCGAAATTCCAGGGGCTTAAACATGAGGTCCTCTCTTCGGCTCATGCCCAGCGCTCCGAAGCGCCCCCCGCTGTGGACTCCCAGCACAATGTGGTGGAAGTGGTTCCCTGAGAACTGAGATTTAAAGCTGAGGGGGAAGCGCTCCACGGCAGGCATGTTGTTGGTGAGGTAACTGCATCAAGCTGAGTCAAGGAAACGTACAACTGACCTTCAAATCCTAAGTCTAAAAAACGTCTGTACAAATTGATCTAAAACCGGGCATATAATGGTGAAGCCTGCTGCTTCTTATTATGTAGAAAATCCATCTGTTTTGTTCCGCTATACTAGATAATATCTGAAGCCAAAATTTGATGAGAAAACATACGGTAGATCTGCCAAAAAACAAATTTATGAATCCATTTGTCAACCCATTCTGTCAGGCTCCATTGGAGTGAAGCAGAAAACAAAACAGTAACACTTTATAATACGGCCGTGACTAAAGGTGCAATCCCATAGCAATTAAATGGAATTTCATTGAATTTTATGCATATGTATTGATGTATCCATTAATGTTTTAAAATTACTGTTTGTTTTTTCACTAAACTACCAGGAAATTATGCAGTACTTAAATTTACATACAGTATAATTATTTCTTGTTTACCTACCCTTAAGTATTTGTGTAGAAATATAATTACATTGTAATTTTAAATAAAATTAATTGAAATTTAATTTAATTACAGGGTAATTACGCCCTTAGTCTCAGGCTGTATTGTAAAGTGCTGCCAACAAAACAATAAATTAAGACCTGCACCACGTCCTCTGTGGTCATAAAGATACATTCCCAAGATCACTGCCTCCAGACATTTGATTGGCAGAGCCTCCCGCGTCATCTCCTTAGCAATGTCCATTAACCTGCGCAAAACAAACGAAAAACAAGAGTACCATTTAATGTCATTCTGAGTTAGGGGACAGCAGCCTACTGCACTACCAGTTACAGGAACACATTGTTATTGATTTCATGAAAACAAAAGCATTGTCATTGAGCCAGGGAAATAATATTGGCGCTACTAAATCTAATAAAGTGAGGTCAGGGAAAGTGTTTTCCAGCCCTGTGCTGATTGACACACACTCCTACACACAAAGCCCTGAAGTAAACCAGAGAGATCCATATGCATGCACTCACAGCAACACTGGGTAAATATTAAGAAATCAAAGACCCTCATCCCAGACATCCTGTGATTGCTGCTGTAAATATCTGTGACTGAAGAACTCCTTACGCAGTAAGAGGGCGGCTTTTCTTTATTTCAAAAAACTGCGTTCCTGTGTGATTGTACCTGTAAAGCACAGTTAAGGTCATACTGCGAGAAGGCAACATGACAAATGTTTTAAGAGAAAGGAAAAGGCAGCTCCTTAAAGTGCTCTGTGGGAGTCATAGGCTGTTGGTTAATAATGGATGAAATCCTTCTCTGGCTGGAAATCAAGCTTTCACCTAATATAGCATCTGTGGTGGCCTACATTATATTTCAGCTGTCTGGCCCATATTTTAAACTGTGAAAAAAACAGTGGGTCAGTGGGATTCTGCACTTTAACATCCACATTTCCTATGATCGGTGTGTAAAATCTATAAACAATCTATATAGTCTCAAAATCATTTTAAATGCACCCTGTTATCACTGATTTAGTTCTAACCGGCTTGCTCAAAGGATACTGCAATTCCCTGATGTACTTCTGTATGGCTTCCAGGCGCTGTGGGATAGTGGTGGTAGGCTGGTATGTAGGCACACTTGGTATTGGAATCTGTGGGACAGAGCATCCGAACATCTGCATTACCATAACACAATCCCAATATTCATTGCAGCTGGTGAATGTAGCATTGTTTGACCTCTGTGCTCTTCTGTTTTGTATAACTAATAGCAAAAGTAGCAAAATAGAAATTTCCTGTGCAGGGAAGTTTGCACAAAACACGCGTTATATATTCAGTGCTGTGCGAGCAGCTGCATTTCCTTCCTCCTTCCTTCGGGCTTTACCTTGGGCAGGTCAGTGGCACCTCTTATCTCCTTCGCCAATGCTTCACCGCTGGGATGGATTCGAGCCACATGGCGCCACATCCTCTCCCAAGTCTCCTCATCCACCGGGAAGCCACTTCTGTTCACATAGAAAGGCACCCCTCCATCCCTCAACTCTTCGTCGCCTTCATCCTCCTGCTCCTCGTCTCTCTCCTCCAATGAGCCAACTGTGGCCAAGAGCATCCCCTCCTTTACCAGGAAGCCCAGCAGAGTTCTGGCACAGAAACGTCCTGACTGATGCCTTTAAATCCTTACACCTTGATTAATCTGCTTGCAGGTTTAAGTAGGTGTCCACGACAGATGGCCAACTCATGACACCGAGTGGATTATGGCATCAGTATTTCATAAAAGAAAGGCTGATCTGCTATAATTAATATTCGCCTGTGTCACAGCACGTAAATATGAGGCAGTGGTTTAATAACGTGTATTAAAATCGTACTGCAATAAGTATTAGACACTTTGAAATAAACAATAGTAGACTAAAGGCATTCAATGACCAGAAATTGAAATAAATAAATCGAGACAATAAGGCTACTTAAGGTATAAAATGCTTGGCCTTACTGTTAATGTTCATCAACAACCAAACAGGCCAGCCAACATTAACACTCTCGATGCGAGGATTGACTTTGCAGACAGCAAAGTATAAATTCCTAATTCCCCCTTTCGTTAGAGGTCATTCACGCCACAGACATCCAGCAAATCGCCGCTCTCCTGCATTTCCATCTCCCCGGCGCTGCTCACACGTCCGCTTTGTCCGTTTCACCAAACGATTTCCGTCCAAGTCCGCCGGTTCATTGTTCACACAGATGCTCTTCTTGGCTTCAGCGTCTGCGGTTATTCACATCCAACGAGCTACTCAGACACTCCCCAAATCTCTTCTCCTGCGCATGCTCCCTACTTAGCGGATGATCTCAGCAGGGGTACGATGATGCATTTAGGTGCTCCTCGTAAGCTGTCAACCTGAGGTCTGCTTTAGCTTATATTTCAATTTTCCAATTTAACAGTATACTACAAGTAGAAAATAAGGAAATGTACTTCTTGATTATAAAATGTCACATTACTGTTAAATGTTAAATTAGCTCTGAGTAAACATCACTTTACACATTTAACATGGAAAAATGAAAGACAGAAGATATTTCAATAACACATTTATTCAATGAAAAAAAAATTGGAACAAAATGTTTCAAGAACAAATCACTCAATTAAATTATTTTGCAGTTTGAAATGTGATCAAATACACCCCATCCTCACTAAATGAAACTTCCATCCATTCAAGGCTTATCTAATCCAGCTGACACTGGGTGAGAGGAAGGATACACGCCAGACAGGTCACCAGCTTATCACAGGGGGTGATGATCACAATCATTCACACTCAAACTCACCCATACTGTCAAACCACAATCCCCAGTTAATGTGTTTGTTATATTAACCTAACATGTACGTGTCTCTGGACTGTACGAGGAAGCAGGAGTATCCAGAGAAAACAAAATAAGCCTCAATCCTCAATATTTTATAATACAAATGAAAGGAATAATCATCAAGAAACTTCAGTCTATTTACACTTCTTGGTCAGCTGTAGATACATTAAAATCTTGGAGCACCGTAGTCATCAGGCATCCGCTCAATGTTATACCTGTTTTTAGAATCAGAACAAATTGATTTCAAAGTTAGCAATAACATTATTTTAATTTTATATTTGAAAAACACTTGGAAAATAAAATAGCTACAATCAAAGCTGCCATATATTTTAATTAAAATGCAGAACCCTGCTACCTGTGGTTTGAGATGTACATGATGGGAACTCCAGGGATCTTCCTGACCCTCCTCTTCAGATCTCGGTCAACAGTGGCCAGGATGTAACACTTGTGCTGCAGAAATATTTTTACATAATTTACATCTCCCCTTAGCAACATAGCCAGCGTTAGAAGATGGACATTTATACACATCACAGTTACTATTTGGCAATTTGCCTTTTATCAGAGAACTGTTCCAGAAAGCAGGATTAGTGTAAACTTTTAACTCTATCACACTCCTCTTCTTACTGACTGGTTTTCTTTAATAAACCTGAACTGCTTATTTGATTCCTTCTACAAATACACACATGCATATATATTTTATCCTGTTTATTTACCAAAATTTTTAGTTTTTATGTTTTGTACCTCAGAAAATGTTTAATAAGATTGCCTTCTTTGCATATAATTTAGTTGCACTTTTACTTTTGTATAATGACAAAGATTCTGAATATATGTGCTTTGATATCAAGGTATCCATAAAGGAAAATTCAAATCAAGAGTAAATAATAGAAGAGTGGAACACACAAAATAAAATGCAATTCATGGACTTTTTTCCCCTTCCTGTTTTCTAATTCATTTGATCATCCTGTTTTTTGTTGTTGTTTGTTTAAATACCACATATCACTAATAGGGCTGCCACGATTAGTCGACTAGTCACGATTACGTCGACTATCAAAATCGTCGACGACTAATTTAATAGTCGACGCGTCGTTTGAAGCTTTGTAAGATCCCAAAAGACGCAGGAATTAGTAGGATTTAAGAGTGTAATAACGGACTGAAACAGAAGATGGCAGCACTGCATGTACAAGGATGCCAGCTGCCGTTAAACCCCGAAGAAGAAGAAGCTCTGTCCCAGAATTCATAGCGCGGCCCAGCCCAGTTTCCAACAATGGCGGCAGCTAGTTAGTTTTAATGTTACTCTTATTATTCTTTCTGGGTCACAAAATAAACGTTTAACATATTTTCAGGCGAGAATGTAGCTGTGTAAACCTCAAATATCGGCTCAGTTTATCAAGACACCACATATTTTCAAAAGCGCTCCGACGTTTTCGGAGACGTCTGTTACCCACTAGCTCAATAGCGAGCCGGGGGCTAGGCTCACTAGAGCCGTGAGAACACCGGACTCCCGGCAGATCGTTTTCAAACCCACTGCCGTCTTTCGCTACTCAGGTTAAATATATATAAGTCACTTAGATAACTTAAAATGTTATTGTTTGGCTTTTTTTAGTATTTTATTTGTTCCTGAGTAAATCGGTTTGGCTGAGATTAAAGTTATAGTTTTTAAACAGCTGAATAAACGTCAAGCAGACAGCTGATTATCAGAAGTGTGAGATGCTGGAAAATTTACTCCAGTGTCCCGTTATATTTTAGATAGCAAGGAGTTGATTAAACTTCACCGAAACAATCTGCAGATTTCATTAAAATTTAATAAACTATCATCTTGTCTTTATTTTTAGTTAGCACAGACCTTAAACACTTAAAGCTGTAAGCTAATGATAGTTATATAAGAGCAGATGCTGCTGGTGCAATAAGCTGTAGTTTTACGTCCAATGGATGATGATCTGATTAGTCGACTAATCGCAAAAATAATCGGTGACTAGTCGACTATCAAAATAATCGTTTGTGGCAGCCCTAATCACTAATATAATATACTCGGAACATATCACAACCTGAACTCAGAGTGATAACACAGAATTAACTGATCTAACTACAATCAGCTGTTCTGGAAACTGAGACTGAGGTGATTTTTGCACATGAGACCTGGACGATCTTGAGAAAAATCTGGTTTTAACTTTGTCTGAAAGTGTCCTTTCTCACATGTAGCACACAGCAAAACACTAAT
Organism: Maylandia zebra; assembly: GCF_041146795.1. Classification (NCBI taxonomy): domain Eukaryota; kingdom Metazoa; phylum Chordata; class Actinopteri; order Cichliformes; family Cichlidae; genus Maylandia; species Maylandia zebra. The sequence goes on from NC_135185.1 coordinate 30,056,900, forward strand.
CGCTTCAGCTGGGTTCTCACTATTGGAACTACTCTGTTTAATTTCAGCCTGAGTACAGGGTAACCACTCGCCTCATCAAATCTGCAATCGGTGTCTGCAAAGTCAGACTTAAGAGATGCAGCATCATACCTATGTTTTATCATCTGTTTCTTACTATCAGCAGATCAGACAGATAGACATTAGATATCTGACATTGCCATTTCCGGAAAGCTGACAATGAGCTGGCTAAACAACAGCAGCTGATTATAAGCTAACATTATTCCAGCTACTGTTAGGCTAAAGTGTCCTAAAAATCAATTTTCCATCTGTTGAACAGTTTTATTACATTGTCACATTTTATGAAAGTTAATTCAGTAAGTTTCTAAGTCCAACAATGTTTGTTCCACTTCAAAGAAAGTCTTACTAACACCACTAACAGCGGCAAAAACGGCAGCACTTAAAACCATCAGTGTCACTGTCATCAGACAGAAGTGAGCTCATATACTCATATCAGATTCCTTTCACGATATTTTATAGCGTTCTCCACAGTAAATGCACAAGGACACCAGCTGAGGTAAACAGCAGACTGCAGCAGACATTTTCTCTACATCTAATTTCTTTGTTTAGGGAATAGCTACAAAGACTCCACTCTAGAGAGTTTTGGAGTTGGTTACGTAGTTCCTTTATTTTCTGTGGTCAATTTTTAAGGCTACCTAATTGTGTTATCTTACTGTTCAGCTCTTGTGTGTGCTGACAAGCAAACAGCTGGTGCAAAAAAAATTAACACTGACATTTAATTGCATATATTACCTGTGTTACTCGTTGGACTAAACAGTCATCGGCATAAGTTCCCTTGTGTGTGCAAGGCAGACGCTCAAATCTTGGATCTTTTGCTATCCTACAAAAAATAAACGAGGTGAAGACTGTTTCAATAACAAACATAACTTTAAATGCATTCAAGTTTGAAACACTTATTTACATCAAGCAGCCTTTACCTGAGTGCGACTCTGTATTTCATTCCAAGCTTTTCAATCTCCGCCATTACACAGTCTGTAATATATGGTATACCTGGATGGGATGGAATTTATTTAAAAAATTCATATAAACTTTCTGTTTTATTGGATGCTGATATAAAACAAGTGACATACAGCAACTTTATTATTTTCATAAAAAATTCCCACTGAACACTAATACTTACATTTGGCATAAAGGCAGTCCATCATAGACTGAACAATGTCCAGTTTGGCCTTGATGGAGAAGTTTATAAAGTTTGTGTCAACCAGAATGTGGTATGGTGGGCCAAGCTGAGTGTTGTATTGAAAAAAGAGGCACGATGGGTACTTAGTCCTGCACAAAAATCAAAGAAATGAAACCAAATTCATGATCAAACACTTTTTAACGATCCAATGCGTATTTCTGTTTCGTGGCTAACTTACACTTCTCTCTCCTTCAGCTGCGAAGGGTCTTTCTTCTTTTTCTCTTTTGCTTTGGCTCGGTCTGTCTCTTTTCTACAAAACAAACGATGAGTTGTGGCAGCTTTTTACGTGGGAAGTGGGTGAAGCAATGAATCACATGGCTCTAAATAAAGCAGAGACGCAGAAAGCACTGGCGAAACTTACATTCTTTGGTCCTTGAGACTGATCATTCTTTTCATCGCTGCATATCTCTTCGTTTTCTGCTTCCCCTGCATTGATGAAGCCCAAAATTGATCACAACCAACACTTAACAGCAGAAACTTCAACTGTGTTAATATACAATTTCTCTAAATAGAGTGACAGAACCTACTCAAAACCTTTTGAAACGTTAACGCTCGTTAAAAAAAGATACCGTTCACTGTTTAACCTTTAAAACGTCGCGACTAAAGATCCGATGTGGAAACATTGCATTAGCATTAGCATGTTAGCTTAACGGTAAATCTGCCAAAACTTTCTAACCTTCAAGTTAAAAAAAAAGAAGTTATCTAACAACAATTGTTAAGTCGGTGATGTTACTCTGATACAGTGAGAAACTACGTACCATTTCAAATTTCAGTGACTGAACCCACAGACCGGCTACAAGTACGACTTGCTACCCTCGTGTTAGCAATGCGCAGACGTAATCAAAAATCGACGCCCGTTCTGCGCATTTTCCGGTGGCTACGCTAGCGCCTCGCAGACGAAGGTAACTGCAGTGTTTAATAATAGTTTGGCTATATTACAATATTGCATTTGTTCAGTTTTGTTTTGTGTAGTCGTGGTTTTGCAAAAGGCACCTGTGACGATATGTACCTTAATAACCATTTTGGGGCAGGCGACGAGATTTCTGAAAGGACGCTGACATTCAGGGCTAACTCTGCTAGCTGTTAGCGTTGTGTTGTCTGGTCGGAGTGCTACTGTAGCAGTTGTGAAGGGTAGCCTTCCCACTGTGTCAACAGACCAGAGAGAATTGATGATGTTGCAGTTAACCTTCCGAGGCTTTTGACCTTCCCAATAAATTCTAGTTAAGCTTTCTGTTTGAATATGTTATTTCTTTAGCTAGCAGATAGTGTGAAAACGTGCTGGCAGCTGAGCTAGCGAGACCAGAATGGTTATCAATATCTGTCATAATCAGTAGCTGCACTGTTGGTCTCTCATTGGATTTGACTTGCAAATCTTTGACCCTGTTTGTCCTTACTAAAAGGTTTGTCAGAGCCTCGTTTTTCATACATATTTCAATGCCACGGGTTTCGTATTATTCTGGACATTTAAATATTCATGTTTGTTGACAGAACAGTCTACAGCCGGGCTCCTTGGTGTTTCCATCTACTGCTTGTTTGAGCAACTTTTTCTTTAAAATCCCATCTGGCTAAACTCGTTTTTCCTCTGTTGTAGGAGATTTGAATAACTCGATGGTGTTTGGTGTTTGAGCACGGAGAAGTCTGAGTGAAGGCTGAAAGATGGTCTGATGGACCGCCGTTTCTTCCTGACCTTCCTCTTCTGCTCACTGTCGTGGATCTTTTTCTGGGAAGTGCGCTGGAAGAAAGGAAAAGAGAGTCAGATCGAGGAATGGCTCAAAGGACATAACCTCTCTCAATACAGAAACTTATTTGAAGGTCAGTGGATCACCTTTGACTTCAATCCTACCTGACCAAAACAATACAGACATTTAGCTGATTTCTTTTTCTTTTAAAGAGCAAGCTGATGTTAGTGATATGTGTGAGAAGACTTGAGTTTTTGCAGAAATAACAGAGGCAAAAGTATCACTTTCAACTGGATTTACTATGGGTTTATTTCAGAGAGATTGCATTACCTCTAGGTTTGACTCTGATGATATTTTTGTTTTGATCAGTAAACATTCAGACTAAATTGATGCCAGTGGCATGCACATACAAACAGCACAGGCTTAAGCTTTCATTATAGTAGGTTTTAATGAGGATATAGACGTTTCGGGTCATTATACTGATGTGGATTTACTGGCAAGTATGAGTATTGGAGATTTTATATGCTGTTCATGTGCCATCCAGATGTACACACACTTGAGGAACTGAGTCTGAGTGTTCTTAGTCGTTTGGAAGAGGTGGTGAAGGAACAGCAGCGCTGGAGGGAGATCGCAGAGGCTCACATCCAGCTGCTCCGAGACTTTGCCTTCCAGGAGTGGCTTTGCTCCCAGAACCTGGAGCACTATTATCATACGTAAGCAATGAAAAGTCTTAACTTCAACATTTCTACTAATCTGGTATGAGCAGCAACCCTTTGATGTAATCAATTACTTTTTGCCTTGTCATAAATATAGATTATTCCAGGTGATTTCTAAGATTTTGTTTATTTTTTTTAACGCTTTTTAAGTTGTTTCATGTTGGTTAACACACACTAGGTTTATTTATGTCCACTTGAGGGCACCCTCTCCATTCACGGCTAGCTGAGTCTGCTGACACGGAGCTGTGTAGGCTGCAGTGTTTTGGAGGGTCACTGCAGTAAAAAGCATTCTTTAGAGACTGCATTTGTGAGACCCTGCAGTAATGCAGATGTTTCTGTATATGTGTTGGGTGCTTTATTCTGATTCAAACAGAACCAGCTATGATTAGTATTAGTTATTGCGCTATCAAAACAATAAGTGTGCTGGGATTCTTTTTTGAGTAAACTGTTATGTTTCTAGAGATCAGCTTTGTTTCGGAAACATGGAAAATACTGTTTGTTAGGAAGATTCCTGACATTTTTAGTGGGATACAGTGTCACATTTCTGAAGGTCATGGCTGCAACACTATAGCTGCCTCCACTGCTGTTGGCTTTTATGTAAGCCTTCATTGCCCACATCATTTTTTTCTGTGCTTTTGGTTCAGTAAAGAACTGAAAAAGCCAAAGTTAATTATTAATTTTTTTTTTATCAAAATGTAGTGTAAGTGGGGATTTAAAGTTGCTTTTAGTATTAGTTGTACCATTATTGTCAGTATGTACATATTAAACTGAGACAGCATCGCGCATGCTGATTAACAAAGGATAGAAAAGGCAGTCTTACAGTTGATTTGATTTTAGTTATTCAGATAATATTTTATACTAATCTCTATTTTTGCCCATAAAGATCATGCTGTGAAAGCGTAATTAGAAAGTGTACTTTATTGATCCCCGTGGGGAAATTCCTCTCTGCATTTAACCCATTCACTCAGTGAAGCAGTGGGCAGCCACTGGGCGCCCGGGGAGCAGTGTGTAGGGACGGTACCTTGCTCAGGGGTACCTCAGGGTAGCTGTTCAGGGGAATCGAACCCCCGACCTTCCAGTCATGGGGCCACCACTCTGAGCTATCCCTTTTCCCTGCATGATCTCGGTGTCAGCTGACACAGAGACAGTATGAACATTTGTTTTAGAGGATTAAAGGTCTTCTTTGTATTTATTAATACACTGTATTTATCCAGTCCATTGTTGCTGATCTGATTTCGAGCTAATGTTGTCAGGAAGATTTTATAGGATGCCTCTAGCTAGTAAAAATGTGTATGAGGGATCATTTGTGCCAGATGCAATTAGTGATGCTGTGATGTTTTTTCTGAAGTTTTCTGTTGTATATTTATTAATGTGTGCTGATAATTATCAGTATATTTATTTATTATTGATTTGTGACTTGGTGAACCAAAGATGATTTTCCATTAATCTGGACAGTAGCGTTATTATAATTCTAATAATCTTTTGCTGTTGGCTCATCCAGTATTTTCCTCCTCCATGTACACCACAGGAATTAGATTTTTTTTTTTTTCCTTTTATTCTATTTATTTTGAAAAAGGCTTGTTGGAACATGTCATCCGATGTAGCTTTTGCAATACTGGAGTAGTTTAGGAGATAAGATTGAGGCTCCTGGCCTGAATTGTACTTAAACCAGATTTTGTTAAGCATGCCGGACGGGTTGTGTGTGTGTGGTTGGAACTGCATTCTTGTTTAACAGACCTTGAGTTAAAGTTAGGTTTCAGTCCCGAAGCATAAAAGAAAGGCGGTTGCTTAATGCTAGATTCATTTCTATTACCTGCTTGACATACTTTCACTTTTTGTTTTACACTGCAGACTGAAGACCTTGGGTTGTATGAATTTGGATGATCTCTCTCAGTTTGACAGTCAGCTGCAGCTTTCTTTAGCTGCCTGGGGCTACTACTACGAAGACTACATAAAGTTGTCTACAGGCATCAAGATCCTCCAGACCTCCAGGGGGAGTCGTGACCAGGACTACGAGATCCGGCTGGTGCACAGCCTCGCTGAGAGACGTCTGAATGAGAAGTGGTCATTTGGTGAGACCCTGATCACATTTTTATTGTTGCCTTTAAAGAGTGTTAGTTGTGGTTGTGTTCGCCAGCTGCAAAGTATCAACAGGCATTCAGATACAACATATAAACCGAAGTACTGTTTGCTTAGTCTTTTCAAGGGTTTTCACAAATGTTACTCAAAGAAGCATAGATCATTTGAAAGCAGCTCAAATTCTCTAATGGAGAAGTTATGTGTTACTTCATCTGTCTGACAACAAAACAACTCTCTACCTTACCAGCTTTCCTGTTGTTTAACAGGGTGTGGTTTTTCATACTAAAGGACAAAGCTGGACATTTTTGTCACACCCTTTCTTTGCATTTGATTTAAAAATAAATTTAGTGGTATGGAAGACCTACCCGAATTTACATAATAAGAAAACTATGTGCTAGAGACAAAGGAAAGTGCAAGCATTGACACGGACTCTGCAGACAAGGAAGAGGAAGTGAGTAGTTTCTACAATTGAAGTAATCAATAGTGCATTGTGTTACTGTCTTCTCAGCGGGAGCTCTCATATTTGGCTGTAGTGTGGCACTGTGCTTCTTGATAAGGGACCTCATGTTTTACGTGATTGGTGAGTACAACATTATCTGGTAGTGTAAGAGTTGATATGGTTGGTGTTTACTTGTATGTGACTGATTTTTATTCCTGCTCACACTTTGGCTTTAGTTGGTGCTGCTGTTTTTGTTTTTTAAATAGTTGGTGATGAAACATTGCTTAAACTTTGGTTATTTTAATACTGAAATGTTTTTTTGCAAAATGAGTTCCAACTCTTGTGCTTCTTTCCTTCTTGTGGCAGGTGGAATTACTGTTTCCATCATAGCGTTTGTCTTTACCATCAAGTTCCTCTGTGAGCTTGCGGCAAGGGTGGTCAGCTTCCTGCAGAATGAGGATCCAGGGCGACGCGGTGATCGTAGCATCTACGACTATGTCCGGGGAAACTACCTGGACCCACGTTCCTGCAAAGTGTCGTGGGACTGGAAGGAACCACAGGAAGTGGGACAGACTATGAGTTTCAGAGTCCAGGTCACACTAGATTCTAGATGTTGAGAAAGGAAAAAGAGATGATAATAAAATCTCATTTCAGTATTAAATGGCACTTTTTATTTTTCTATTTTCGCCTTTTCAGCTGTTCTATAAGAATGGTCAGCCTTTCCCAGCACATCGGCCTGTGGGGCTGAGGGTCAACATTACCCACATTGAACTGGCCCTGGACATCCCTGTCACACAGGAAGTCCTGCAAGACCCAGAGTCCAATGTAGTCAAAGTGGCTTTTACAGTACGCAAGGCTGGACGCTATGAGGTTGCAGTCAAGCTGGGTGGACTGAATGTGGCCTATAGCCCTTATTACAAGATATTCCAGCCAGGTAGATGCATAAAATGTTTTCATGCAGTTTACATGTCAAAACAAAGTCTTTATTTTGGATGACTATATTTCTGTTCTCTTTTTCTCTTCAGGTACAGTTGTTCCATCCAAAACCAAGATAGCCTACCATTTCTCCACCCTGGTGCTAACAAACGGACAGCGGCACACTTTACAAATTGAGCCCAGAGACGAGTATGGAAACCCTACTAGTAACTCCACATCTCTGACAGATGAAGCAAACTACAGTGTCCATGTGCACTCTGTAAGCGAGTGAAACTCCTGTTCTTTTACCCATTAAACTGAGATTATTTTCTTGATGATGACGAGTATAAAACCTAGGATTAGTTTTTATTCTTAAGTTGCACAATTGCACAACCATTAGCTTTAGAACTAAGCTTGGATTCATTTGTAGTCTTTCTGCTCTTTCAGCTAGGCACAGCAGATGATGACAGTCTGGAGGGCCTCTACAGCAAATCTGTTTCAGTCAACAAGCAGCAGTGCCAGGTTCTGTTGAGACTGACCCTGAAGAAGACTGGTTGTTTCAGGGCTCGCATCTCCTACAAGGATCAGCCGCTCAGCAATGGGGAATTTGACATAATTGTTCTCAGTGGTGAGCAGCTTGTACGTGCTGAAGAGAAATGTATTAGCTACTGTTTTCATAGCCTAATGCTCCTCTTTGCATGTCACATTGCAGAGAATGAAAAGGCCTGCGTGGAGAAGAATGTATCCACTCCTGGCATAAGCATCTACTTTGAGGCATACCTTTACAGTAGTGGGAACTACAGCAGTTCATCGTGGCAGTTACCAGCCTCCTCTTTGTTGGCTCCCCAGAGGAGGCCCTCCATGGGAGAAGAGGAGGATGAACATGACTCTCCTGTGGAGGGACAACCTGAGAAGGTCAAGAAACCAAAAAAGGTCTACTGTTACATATCGCCAAAGGTAAGTGACCGGTGGCAATATAATGGTTAGGTATTGGAACCAGAATCACCTTTACTGTCCTCGTCCTCTAGATCAGTGCCCACATACATACAGACCTATTTACACAAAAGCTTTAATACCTGGATTATATTTTATGAAGTAATAATTGAAACACTTCAGTTGTTCTTGTATGCTTATTGTCTCTTCCAATTTATTTATTTATTTTAAATTCAGAGATTTTAAAACTGCCGGTATGAAAATATGAGGGCATTGAACCTGAGTTTTTTCAAACAGCAATTATCCGTGAAGGAATTCTACCTGAAAATTATTCCATGGCGCCTTTTCACCTTTCGAGTATGTCCAGGAACAAAGGTAAGCAGAACTAATGTTAGACAATCCTGGAGAATCGGTATATTTTTTTTTAGATCGCTTTGTTTTATACGTGGTTAATGTTTAATTGAATTATTTTCTTTAGTTTACCTATTATGGTCCTGACCCAGTTCACAAGTACCTAACTCTAGTAGTGGATGATGGGATACAGCCTCCTGTGGAGCTAAGCTGCAAGGATAGGAACATCATGGCTGCCACCTTCATTCGCTTCCTGCACAAGAATATTGGTTTGTTTGAGTGGAACGCCGTTACTTTTGCACGATCTGCACTTAGCAAATACCGTCTCTTTGGAAAACTGTAGTAGTAATTTAATAATGTTGTTTTTAGGCGGCTCTGAAACGTTCCAAGACAAGGTGAATTTCTTTCAGCGTGAACTCAGGCACATCCATTCCAAGAGACCTCGCACCAAGACCTGCCTAAAAGTCAGCCGACACGCCATTCTGGATTCAGTAAGTCTTACGCCGTATGTTATTCTTTCTAGTGGAAAAGCAGAAGAATAGACATAATTTGTCTAATCCAGTGTGTAATATGTGGTATGTAATTTATTTCTCCAAAACAGTGCACCAGAATGACGTTAAGCATTAAAGTCCGAGGTTTATTAACAAAAACATTTATTACCAATGTTTTCTGATTTTTAAAAAAAAAAAGGTTTAGAGGAAAGCCTTTTTAAATATCAGCTCACATGTCACTCTGACCTTTTTCCAAAATGTTTTTTCTACGATGCCAAACACGGTGAAACAGTGCTCCCTTTTGTCTCTGTGTGTGTAGTACACATGTCTGATATATTCCTGCATAAGAGTTGAACTTGGCAGGAGTTACAGGATTTTGCATTAACCAAATGGCGCGTGTTAATCTGAGGCATGATTTCACCATCTGAGTATGAGCCAGACACACACACACACACACGTACGTCAGTCCTCTGAGATTTCAGTTTCCAAGTGTTTTTTGCTTTACATTTAGGACGTTCTATTTACTCAGATTTGTTTTATTTTTTTTATTATAAGCTATGTTTTAAGACCACAGGTGTAATCATAACAGTGACGTGACCATTATGATCATATAGACTGTTTCAATTGTCGTTTTTGTTCTTTGTTCAGTCATTGAAGGCCACGAGGAACTTCTCAGTGTCTGACTGGAGTAAAAACTTTGAGGTCGTGTTTCAGGACGAGGAAGGTAAACGCACAATCAACACGAGGCCTATTGGAGAAATGACATTTTGCCTCAAGCACTTCACTTAAAATCAGAAAAGGATTTAAGGTGCGTTAAAATCTTTCCTCTGCAGCTCTGGACTGGGGCGGTCCACGCAGGGAGTGGTTTGAACTGATTTGCAAGACTCTCTTTGACACATCGAATCAGTTGTTCACCCGCTTCAGTGACAACAACCAGGGCCTTGTGAGTTTCTGTTTTCAACCCTTTGTATATTCTGTATACACCATCAACACTTAGTTTTGAAACTCACAGAGAGTATTCGTCTTCATTTTCCAGGTACACCCAAATCCCGAGAGGCCACCCCACTTGCGCCTAAAGATGTATGAGTTTGCGGGTCGCGTTGTAGGGAAATGTCTGTATGAGTCTGCTCTGGGTGGAGCCTACAAACAGCTGGTTCGAGCTCGCTTTACACGTTCCTTCTTGGCCCAAATCATTGGCCTGAGAATGAACTACAAGGTATGGAACGCAGTGCATTCCAATTAAAGAGACACTTTGCTCAGAAGTTGGAAGGTCACATCTCTATTGTTTATCCTCTAGTGTCAACTGTTCTATCTCATCACTTAAACATTCCTGACAATGCCAAGAAACCTCATTTCTTTCTTGGCATTATTTATTTAACAGAAAACTACCCAATGTGTTTGGCTGTTTATCCAAATAACTTCGCTTTCAAAGTTGAGAACTCCAGTCCACCCAGTCATCTTTTTATCCTTCCCTGCTAGAAGATGAAGTACCGTGTTTATTTAAAAATTTAATTTTTTTTTTCCTGGGTTTTCGTTTGGTTTTCCACATGCAGTACTTTGAGACGGACGACCAGGAGTTCTACAAAACTAAAGTGTGCTTCATCCTAAACAATGACGTGAGTGAAATGGACCTGGTGTTTGCCGAGGAGAAGTATAGCAAGTCGGGACAGCTGGAGAAGGTGAGGCAACACTTTGGAAAGGAACCTCCCCTTATTTTATTTTTTTTTAAGTACTGATGTAGGAGATCCCAGGAGATCGAAGCAGTAAACCAAGCAAAACAAACCATATTGCTTGTTTGGCTAGAGCCTCAATTTTTCTTAAAAGAGGAAGAGTGGTGAGTTTATATAAAAGGATGGACGAGTAGAGTTTGGCATTCTTTATAAACTTTGTTGTTCACTTGTAAAATATCACCCAAATAGCTGGCTGCATAAATCTGTGATGAAACAGAGCTCAGACTCGCAGATTTTTAATTAAATAACGACGTTACTTCATCAAATTGTTTCTTTAACATTAAAATGAATTGCCCAAATATTTATAAATTAGCTGAGAAGTAATGTGACATTTTTCAATGTCTAATTCTTTCCTCTGGTTCTTGCTGTTACTTGCCAGTTTTCAACATACCTTAAATGTCATTTTCTGTCATTTTCACCCCGTCGTCCTCTCTTCCAGGTGGTGGAGCTTATATCTGGTGGAGCTCAAATTGCTGTGACCAATGAAAACAAGATGCATTATCTTAACCTGCTGGCCCAGTATAGACTGGCCAGTCAGGTAAGAGATGAGGTGGAACATTTCCTTAAAGGTAAGGAAATGAAGCTAGCACACAGCTGCATTTTTGCATTTGTATTTTTCTTGCCAGTTCCTCTCATTTGAGATCTCTGGTAATGTGCACATAATTGGTGCATTTTTCCTGATCAATTGCAGGTTTGAATGAACTGGTTCCAGAAAACCTGCTAGCCATATTTGATGAGAACGAGTTGGAGGTATGTGCGATGTATTGTAATTAAGTCCTGCTGACATTTTAATCAACACCGGATATTTATGGATTTTTGTGCTTCTAGCTGCTGATGTGTGGCACTGGTGACATAAACGTACAGGACTTCAAGGCCCACGCTGTGATTGTTGGTGGATCATGGCACTTCCGAGAGAAGGTACGTCACGGACGCTTTTCTTATCTTGCCTTCTCCCCTAGCAGCTGGTGGAAATGTCTGATCTTGTTTGCTTTTCCTTTTTCCTTCCCTCAGGTGATGAAGTGGTTCTGGGCGGTGGTGTCCAGCTTCACACAAGAAGAACTGGCTCGTCTTCTGCAGTTCACCACTGGCTCCTCTCAGCTACCCCACGGCGGGTTCAACACTCTTTGCCCCTCGTTCCAGATCATCGCTGCCCCCACACATAGCACTTTGCCCACTGCACACACCTGGTGAGTAGAAGCACACATACTGAGAGAAAAACATGCCTCAACAGTGCTGCTATGTGTTTTTCTGACTGCTGCCAAATCCTGCATCATGTCTAAAACCAACAGTCTTCTCACTGATGATATAAATCTTTAAGACCAGATCACACGTACAGTAAAAATCTTTAATTGTACAAAAAAAATGTTATTCAAACAGGAGAAAATAGCACATTTCTGTGGAATAGCTTCAGTGGCTTATTTATACATACTAATGAGTTGTTTTTTTGGCAGCAACAGGATGGCATACATGGGACTGAGTCAAAATAAACTGTGTGAGAGAGTGGAAAAAAAATCCCCACTGCAACACCATGGCTCACTGATATGTTTTTAATAGTTGTTGGAAACAATAGAGCTCTGTGATGGTGTGTTTTGCTGTATCACGTCTGGAAATGTTTAAAATCATTTCCGTTTTTGGTCTTTTAATTTGATTTTTTTTTTCTCTATACATAAGAAATAATGTAATATCAGCCCGTTCTCCTTTTCAAATCAACAATAGTTCAACCACATGCTGACTCTCTGTGTCTGTCTAGTTTTAACCAGCTGTGCCTCCCTACCTACGACTCCTACGAGGAGCTGCACAAGATGCTGAAGCTGGCCATCAGCGAGGGCAGTGAGGGTTTTGGCATGCTCTGACTCTTCCATCAGCTGGCACTGTGGTTTCACACATACAAGAGACCAGCACTGCTCCACTGCCCTGGTTTCCTGCATTCGTTCACATTTAACGGGTGGACTTGTTGGCACTCTCACCCTCCCTAATAAATACCCTCTCTCAAGATGAGCGAGCGTTTCAGGAAGTCCCAGGAGGCTGTAGTGAATCTCGTATGAACTCTAGTGCTACTGTATATAAAATATTCCACTTTTGTATAAGGAAAAAAAGACAAAAATGACAAAATTCCAACTGCTGAAAAAGGGTGTTTGGACAGTTTTTATTTCCTGATGCTAAAGTTTGCTTAGTTTTATATGCTTGAGAGACGAGTAATACTAGAGCAAAAGCCTTGAGTATAACTGTATAACTGCTTCTTTGGCATTTTGCAAACTGAGGAACACTTAAGTGCAACAGCAGCCTACATGTGACGTGGGTGACACGTGCATCTACAGCACTTTGGCCTTAATCGATCAGGGACTGATGTGTGTATGTAAATATTATAATATCACTCTTTAATTTGTACATACTAGCGCGTATACAAATGTTTTCATCTTGTTACTTTTTGATTTAATATTTAAGGAGAAGGGATTTACTTTACTGTTGCACGTCTGATGGGTTGAGATTTAATATAATTTCTACAAGTTGTTGTTTTGTTTTTTCTATCTGAGCAGAAGTGGTTTTAAAAGGAGCCAAGTGATATTGTTTCTATATTTACATTTTAACTTATTGTGTCTTGAAGGTAAAGTTTCTGTTGTCCCTTAATCTTTGTTTTTATGTTTTATAAACCCGCCTTATTCTTGCCCTTTGCCTCTGATTGTATCCCGGGGGGTGTGTAGGTGAGAGAAACATACTCAACAATAGTAGGTAATAGTCATGTTATGATTTTTCTCTTATCACATGCAGAGGTTACTGTGGATGTGAAAGCTGTTTGGGTGTTGGAGGGCTGAGCCCTTGTATAACATTTTGTTATATAAAGCTTTTGACTGACTCATTCACAGCCTTTCATGGGTTTACCTCAGAATCTCCTTTGCCACCTATGCATCCTCTGACACAGATGTGTGTTTTCATGCACATGCATGGCAAACGTGCATACGGTTTGTTCATAGTTGCCTCCTTCCAGCCCTGACTGTACAACCTTTAGCCATATGCTCCATCATCCTGTAAGCTGAGCAAAGCATCTTTGAACAATAAGCCCTGTTTGTTATATTGTTGTAAAACTATTTATTTTTATTGCTGTTAGTTTTGTTGATATCCTGAGCCAACAGAAGTGTTTCCTTGTTTGTTTGTTTTATTAAGTTTTTTTTCTTATTTATTAGCACTTCCTTTTGTGTTGCAGAGTTTACATGGTCATTGGCCAATTTGGAGAAGTCTGCTGACAGCTTGTAGAGCATTTAGGAAAAGTGATGTTTACTCATAGCAAACAGAAAATGTTAATAGGTAATGATTCTTCTTAGTAGTGTTTTGATTAGTTTTGCCCCGTAAGCAGTCAAATTTGATTCAAGAGATTGAACTTAGTAAATGGCAAAGAAATCCCATTTTGACAGTAGGTGTTGGATTTATTTGCATTGGCTCCTCAGTGCCAATCGAATGTCAGAGCTTTAGCTGATCTTACAGTGTTAAAGAAGTTTGTGAGGGTTTAGGCGCTCGTGTTTGTTTGGGTTGTGCAATGTTGACCTGACCTTCAGCACCAGTACCAAAAGCTGACATATTTATCCAGCACAAAGCGTGAGCATTACTTGTACGACTTGATCAGTGTAAACAAGTATAACTGAGTTCTGTCCTGTAATTTTATGTTGTTTAATGTTTTGCTCTTCATGATCATTTACTACTGTTTTCTGTTTAGATGCTTTTTGGATCAGATGGCCTGAGTGTGATTTTTAGCGATTTAGATGTTGTGAAATATTTGCCTATGAAGTTGAAGATGGGTGGGGTCCAGGGGGGAGGGTGGGGGTAATTTTTTTCCTTTTACTTCTTTGTTTTTGTTTGTTTTGGGTTTTTTAATGAGCCTCTGCTGCTGATGAATGTTTGAGATTCTCTGGATGGAGCTACTTTGTTTATGGGAATAAAAATGATGGAATAAATTCTTGTCATCTTATTTCAACCTCTGTATTGTATTTATCTTATCTGAAGACATGTTATTACACACCCCTATTTCCACCCAAAAACCCAGTCTATGGTTTGGTGCCTCACATGTGCTGGTTTGAAAATTGACCTTGATCTGACCCTAAAACACCCTGTAAACTAAAGTGGCGTTCATTTAGAAAGCTGGGATACGTGTAGTGCTTGAGAATAAGACTTTCTTGGCCAGATGAATGCATGTTTTAGACACAAGAGGGCACTGGCTCTACATGTGACATGAGCTCACCATGAGTGACAGATGCGTGCTGCATCTTCTATAATCCCCACAGACAGGTTGGCTGCAGTGATGAGGGAGCTTTCCTGTCTTCAGATAACCCTCTATACTTTAAGTCTTCCACACAGAGGGAATGCCTCCATTTACGAGCATTTCTCATTCTCTCCTCCATGCTCGCAAATACAAAATAAAGTTAATTTAACTTGGAGGGGTAAATTAAAATTTGTATGGTTCCTAAATGCAGAAAGCATAATGGGGGGGATGGCTTCCATCATATGGAGGCAGCCGCAGCAACACAGGATGTGATAGAAGTACACTCTTGCCCTCCTGTTTGTTTTCTCAGTTGATGTCTGATAAGCCCTCAACTAAGAAAACATCTTTAATGCCTGTGGCTATGCAGGTCCTGTGGCCATCAGCACGATACCCACATATTCCTGGCGCGACTCCACGTACTGTGGTCTGAACACTATCAGGAGCCGGGAGAAGGCATCTTGAAGTACTTGGAGGCAGAAGTCCAGTTATTTGGTCTTGGCATGCACCTGTGGATTTGCATAATGGTCTCTCTCAAATTTCCCCCAGGAATGCTCGCTAAAGAGGGACCACAAATCAGAAAGTCGTCCTCTGGCATCTAACTAAGAATAATGTACCATGTTGGAAAGGCCTTCTTTCCTTACAGAACCCGTGGGAGATCGCGCAGCAACAGTACAGTGTTGTTTTTTCGGTGTGTTTTTTAAATAAATGTAAATCTGATGATAAAAATTCCCTAGAAAAAATATGTTTCTCAGACAAATTTTCCATGCACTATTCCATAAACAACTCCAGACCCAACTGTAGCTTGGTTTGGAGGTTTAGGGTTTGCCAAGTTCCTGGAGGGGGGGGGGAGTCAATTTATGGGTGGTTCTCTTCGACCAAAGAATTTACTTACTCATTTCCCACTTCAGACACCCCCTGCCTCCGAGGAGATGTCCGTCGGTTTCTCTGATCAAAGATAATTGTCCGCAGACAGGGATCCACACAAGGGAGACAACACAAATGTGGCACGCCTATATGCATCTTTAGAACATGACCGCGCTCTCTTCCCTGCTAAACAGCCGTGGGGGTTGTCTGCTTCCCATTCCAACATGCAGGTCCTCATTACCTGATTGGACGGTGCTGATTAACTGCCAACTGGATTGGCTGCAGATATTTATCATCTGCGATGATTGGGCCAATTTAGACTCCAATCTTAATCAGGGTTGTTGAAGGACAGCAGCAGGCCGGGACTTCAGTTCTCTCCAGGAAGTTCACCGTTACTGTACACAATCTAGTGATTTCATGTTACATGCAAATGCGTCCAAACCCTCCCAAACATCAGCTCTCTTCATATGCTGGTCCTCTAGAAGAAGCAGAGTATGAAAGAAGAGCCTCCCTCCATCCGCAATGGCTTACCACAAACGCGACTTTGACTGTTTTGGCTTTTTGGGGGAAATTCTGCCTCAGCTGTGCCTTCCGAAGTTGGCCTATCAGCATCTTAGAAGTGTGGTTCTGCTATTGACGTTGTTGAGGATTATGGAGAAAACAGCTGTAAGAAATGCACATCACAGTGATGACAATGGTCTGGCAACTGAGTGCGGCACAGGAATGTATGGATGGGATGTTACTGCTGATTAAAGAGATTTTTTTCCCCGTGATCTCTTGATATTTCACAGATTCTCTGTTGCTCCTATCAATTCTTCTGTTATTTAAGTGATGAGATCTGGCTCTCAACACTTAGGCTGAGATGACTGCAAGTCTACCTGGAACAGCATGTAAAAGCGGCCTGGCAAAGGAGAAAGGGCCTTGTTTGAATACATTCCTCTGCCGGGAACAGGACCGCCAACATGTGCTTTGTTTTGAAAGTGATATAAACGTCCATGCGTACAGCTGAGGTCAGAGACAAGCAGAAGCACGCGTATTGAAAAACGGCTAGCGCGGAGATTAAGTGTCCCCCAGCTGATGGCTGTCTATATTATATATGATGCTGGAATGTGCCTATTGATTCATGGGGTTAGCTGTCCTGCTGGGATGTGCAGCTGCACTGTATTTGATATGTTGGGAAACATTTCAGTAGTTATATTTCTTTTGTAATAACAGGGACTCTAATGTTGATTGTCTAACTGTCTGAGAAATACCCCATGCTGCTCCGCCCTTATTGTTAGCACAGTTGTCACTATAGCGTGTGTGAATAGGCTGTGAATGTTAACAGCATGGGTCGCGGTCTAGTTGAGTCTGTCACCTGACCATTTTAATCTAGACTGAAACATCTTGACAGTTTTGTACAATTTGTCTCCTAGTGACTTTCCTCAACTTTTCCCCATAACACTAGGCTTTTCTTTTGTGTCTGCTGGACTCATTGTCAGTGGGACAGACTTGTCCTGCATCTCTCTCAGAAAACTGAAATATCTCAGCACTACTCTGTACATTTAGGCATTTGTGGTTTCCCCAAGTTAGTGATGTTTGATTTCTCTTCAGCTGCTGAGTTTGACACAGATCTGCTACAGCTCATCTAATGCTATCACTAGATCAAAAAAATCTATTTTTAGGGGATTTATGATAACAAAAAATTATGATAATATATTTTCTAGTGTAATACTATAGTACTAAAGTCTTTAGCCTGAACTCTCTTAGGCAGCTTTCTTGTCAAGCGGTCTTCAGGAATAGTTCTCCAGGCTTCTTGTAGGACGTTCACTGCTCTTCTTTGGATGTTGGCTGCCTTTTGTTCTGTTGTCTTTCAAGATGATGTTGGGTGTTTGGGATTATTGTCATGTAAAAAGAAAATGAATCGGGTGCCATTCAGATGCTTTCCAGATGGTATTGCATGGTGGATCAAAATCTCACTGCACTTTTCTGTTTTCATAATTCCATTAATATTGAGAAGATCCCCAACCCCAGCGATTGAAATGCAGCCCAACACATGACAAAACCCCCCCACAGTGTTTTAGAGATGACTGTCACTCTCACTGTTGTTCCTCTCTCCTGACCTCTTGGACCTATTGGTGACGTTTTGAACCAAAAACTTCAGTTATGGATTAATTACACTGATTTTACCACAGATTTTCAGTCCAGTTCTTGTGTAATTCTTCTCCCCATTTCCCCTCCTTAAGAATGGCTTCTTGATAGCCAAACTTCCACTGAGACCATGCTTAGTTATGCCAAGTTTTATGGCTTTGGGAATCAGCTTGTTGTTTGAATGGGGACAAATGATGATTTTGCAATAGGCTGCTTGTAAGTGCCTACAGATACAATTTAACATTGGTTGTCTGTTATATGTAGACACAACATTGACTCATCCCTTGAGTTAGGTTCCTTCTTTATGCTTGAATGTTTCATAGCCCAGTGTTAAGTTTCCGTACAAACTGGACTGCAAACGAATGAAAAAGCAGAAAAGACTTCAGCAAATAATATTGCTGAAGAGCACTTTCAAAGTCACAAGAAAGTCTGACACCTTGGAAGTGAGATATAAAGAAATGAGGGGTGGCTCAAGACTTTTGCACAACACTGTATACTGCAAACACTGTTGGATATTTAATTCCAATACAGCTTTACAGAGCCACTAGTCTGACTCTCAGCTCTTTTAGTACTTCTGTCCGTATCCTCATAAAGTTTCCCATATCAAATTGTCCCTTTTACTGCGCGCATGTAAAATGCTTCATACAGTTTCTGAACCATGAAGAAGAACAGGACTGTTTACAACAAATTCTTCTGGCGTGACAAAAAGCTGCATAACTCTGGTTTTTGTGCCACAAGGTCAGGATCAAACTAGCTGTCATGAATTCTGACTCCCACAGTTATGCAAATAGAAATATTAGGGTCTAGTAGAAAATGACCAATAATAAGCCTGGCATTGGTCCTCTTTCCAACCACATCCACTCCAAGTCAGTAGAGTGCTCCAGGCCACTGGGCTGATCCCAAGCACTGTAATTATTCACCTAGGAAGCTCAGTATGTTCAGCACAGTCGTCATATTTTGTACTGTCCTCTACTCTGTGTATTACAACAAACTTGGCTTATTTGGCAATTCGCTTCCAAATGACAATACAGGTGCCTTTAATATATTTTGATTTATAAACTGTAACAGTGGATTCAAGTGCTTTATTTCCTTATTAAATTAAAATAAAAAGAGCTGCTTAAGGTTTACCCACAGTTCCCCTGCACAACCTAGAGCTCCTTATTTGTAAAAAGCACTCCACTGCTGGTCTGCGGCTTGGGCCAGATCACTACAACGTGGAACTCTGACAGCTTTTAGTCATCCTCGGAGGTACGGTTTTCTTACTCAGGGGGGTAATAAATCCATTCATACTTTCTCCGGTAAGAAAAAAAGAGGCTTTAAATGGATTTCACTGACCACAGCAAAGCAAATACAACAATAGTAACCACATCTGGCCAACACATGTGCCATCTTTTTTTGTGTACATATCAGCAGCATCCAGCTCACAGTGTGTTTACAGCACGGAGCCAGATATCACCTTCTCTTCTGTGCTGTGAAATTGAAACTGTTGAGAGGACAGAAGAAAAAGAAGAGTTTGACAGAAGCATCAAAAACAAGCCAAAGCATTTTATTTGCACACATCCAGCTCAGCCTAGAGGTGCCAGTTTGGGAGGGCTTAGGCCGGGACTGAATTACACTCTACATACTGCTGCAGATGAAAGAACGGGAGAGGTACAGCACACCTGCTGGAAACTGCTGATTGAAGGGAAGTGTGTTCCTGCCTGCTGCGGTGATCTCTGCCAAGTCATACCGACAAGAGATGGTCGACACAGTTGGGACCACCCTGAAAAGAGAGAGGAACAGGGTGAGGCCTGGACTGACAGAAAGATTGACGGCATCCTATCAGCTGCTACTTCCCCAACATGTACAGCCGTTTAGATAATGGCAGGCTGCTTCCTAAACCCTGTGAAAAAGAGGCTTCATGTTCTCCCTCGTGACTGCATTTCAGCTCTCATGAATAGCAGATTCATATGGGTCTTCTTGACTGTCAGTACACATATAGAAGTCTGATGATTGTAATCTTGCTGAATAATCTACACTTTTCCATCCATTTTTTTTTTTTACTGCTTATGCAGTTCAGGGTAACAGCAGGGTTGGAGCCTCTCCCAGCTGTCACAGGGCGAGAGGTGCTGTTCACCCTGGGCAGATCGCTAGTCTGTAGCAGGGCACTTTTCATGTGCAAGCCTTATCACGATATGATGTAATGTATCCAGGCTCCTTTCTGGGATAGCACTGTAGTCTGTCATGGCAGGGCTCGCTTCCTCGTTAAGGCTGTCATCGCCCAATGGGATGATGAGAATGCCATCCAGAAATAAGCGTGGACATCAGAGAGGCCACAGACATGGCATCAAGTGTTTGTTTTGCTCTGGGTATGAATTACACAAGACACTGTCTGTGTATTTATCAAGGTTAGAGAGGGACTGCTACTAAGGCTCACCACACGTCTATATTAATTACATTAGAGATGTTAAAATGAGGACTTTCAACAATACCTTTCAAACGTGTGAGTTAAAATAATGTTTTTCCTTTTCTGAATGTTCTCTAGATCATATTTTAAGGTTTGTTTTACTCTGTAAGCTAGTCAAGTTATACACATAGGTTTAAAACAATTTGTAAAAAGAGAAGCATCCTCTAAAAGAGGTCAGTGTTGTGAAATGCTTGCATAGTAATAGTCAAAAGAAAAACATACAATTCTTTATATTTCACTAGGAAGATGAGAAATATGTGGAGCAATTTATTGGAACATTTGCAAACATATGAAAATACAGCATATAAAACAAAAGCAGAATTTTTACAATTTTAAGAACTTGAAAGTCAATATTTGGTGTGATCATGTTTTATTCTTTAACATAGCCTGAAGCTTCTCGTCATTTCTTTAGGTTTGTCATACTCTTCACAAATAGGTCTTCAGGCTTCTTAAAGTTGTATGTTGGCTAGCCTTATGTTCTGTTCTCTGTTAAAATGGTTGCACATCTTGATCATCTATGTTCAGGTCATGGATCTGGGAAGGCCAATCCATGACTGATAATGTTTCTGCAAATTAGGAGGCTGGAAGCTCACACAAAGTTGCTTTTACTGCGGGCATTGGGCCAAAATACAAAGGAAACAGCCATCAATAATCTTACAGTGCATCTGGGTTTATTTCACTTTACATTAAAGGTAACTAAACTGGAGAAAGAACACAAATGGAGTGCTCAACTCTTAAATAGAAAAGAAGGTTGGACCATAAGTCATTAACTGAGAAGAACAATTCTCAAAATTCTCAAAACTCATTTCAGCTGCAGGAGTGAGACAAGCAAGCTAAAGGGCCAGGTGAGCTCAACGGTCAAAGAAGCTCAGGAACCAATGATGAGAAATCAAGAGAGGAAAGGAGGTAAATATGGTAATAAAATAAGAATATTAACTGCAGTTTTGTTGTGTGTTTCTCTGTGCACTTATGGTTTGACTGAACTGGGAGTGTGATTTGGGATCATTGTTAAAAACGGAAGCTGTTGCCAATCCTACACTTCCCAGGTGGCATTGCATGGTCTATCAAAATCTGACCGTACTTTTCAAGGTTCATAATTCCATCAGTTTAGACAAGAACGCTGACAACACTGGTTGCAATACAGCCTCAAAACATGACAGAGCCTCCACTGTTTTTTTACAGATGGCTGTAGACACTCATTGTTCTACCTCTCTCCTGATTTCTTAAGTACACATTCAAATTTGCCACTGATTTTTAGTCCAGTTGTTGTGTAATTTGGCATACCTCAGTCTTTTTCGCTTCCTTAAAAAATCTTTACAGCCACCCTTCCACTGAAACATTTCCGATGAGGCTTCAGTGAACAGGAGATGGATTAATCGAAGGTCCAGATGCAGCTCTCAGGTCCTGTGTCAGGTCTTTGCTGGATTTTTTCCTGTTTAGGATGTGACTTTCAGATACCGATCATCTGCTGCAGATAGAACTGGCAGGCCCAAAAAACTTTCAGGAATACGCTCCAAAACCATTCAGATATACTGTATGTCAGGGTTTCAACTACTAGCTCTTTCCTGATGCAAAAATATCATTTTATGTCGTCAAGCTCATATTGTTGCTACTTTTTGTAGAGTTGGTTAAAGAAATGGGAACAAATGATGTGCTTTTGTGACAGATTGCTGGTTTAAAAAAAGAAAAAAAATATTTAAAACTTTTTTTTTCATAGCTTGTCTGTCATGTGTAACGCTTAAACAACACAGTCTGGCTCCTTGGAAGCAAACTATAAAGAAATCAGCGGTGACTCAAGACTTTTACACAGTACTGTGCATGCATATAATCCTCCTCTGGCTAGACTGACAGACGAGAGAGATGCTGACATGCTTGTAGTTTGGTTGCCGTATTTGGACAATGAGGAAAAAAATATATTGGGTAAAGGCCCACTGTTGACATTGTCCAAGCTGTGAAACCCAGTAAATACACAAAATACTGGATATTTATTATATCTTCAGCCATTAAACTGTCACCAGTCAGCCCGGCTGTTAAGACGTTACATTTCGTGCCAGTTAGTTCACATAATTCACAGACTGGATGGAATCCCCCAATTTTTTTTAAAGTCGTCCAGGCGAACGGCCGTCGTCGTTTCAAAATCGCTCACAGTATGGGCCAGCGTCTCCACAAGGGCATGCAAAAACTTTTCAGATGTCCAACATTGTACATAAAATGCGGTTGAGACATTTTCCATCCACCAAATTCATCAGTGATGTTGTTATGGTCGTTAGAGAACGCAACAGCAACATTTTTGTGGCAAAGTAAACATTACCTCAACAAAGAATTTGCCCAAAGACTTCTCCGAGGAGGTTTTGCATGGAAATAAACTTCCAAGTAAATACGGTGTGTGTAACACTTTTCAGTCAAACTCCACAGACGCTCTGTATTTATTACAGCATAAATATGAAAGCCTCCCATTTTTGGTCCCATTTTTTTTCCTAAGAATGAAAATGGCACAATAAAAGGCTGTTATGCAACCAAAGATGTTTCTGGGTGTTTCAAACAAGGAGATTGAGCTATTTTCTGTTTAGGTTTGTGATTAACAGCCCCCAGGTTGTCTCCAGATGTGGTTTGGCCTCAGACACACACACACACACACACACACGCTGACTCTGATCAGCAATAAAAAAGGTGACCCCTCATGACACTATCCATCATCATAAGAGATGACGCGGTGATCTAATAAGAAGATCTGACTCTTTGTGCAAACATGAAATCATTATTTAAGCTAAATGGTGGACAGCTGGTTGAGCGTTTAGAAGCACAGGCAACAGTTACCAAACTTCTCATCACATGCTATTAACTGGTGACATAAAAACAATAAGGTGTTGGGAAACAGTAGGAGAAGTTATGTGAATTCAACCATCAGAGCCATCTAGGTCTTTTGTACCTCCATTTATTTTATGAGGGAGACTTGGTCACAATCGATCTATAAAACAACAAATAGAGACCGAGCTGTTTGTAAATAAAAACTGCCCCCTTCCTTTCCACTGTCCAGTTTGCCCATTCCAAAATCCTCTGGAGCCTTACATAATTTCCAAACATAAAAATCTGGTACACAACAAAAAACGTGCATGATTTTAATCCTTTTTTAAAATTGCTCTGAAATGCATCTAAACATCCCACGCACCATTTACTTATATCATGATCTATCACGCAAGTCTTAATATACAAGCCCTGTGATTGATTCCTCTTGGGTTATCTTATCTTCAGCTAAGTAGAAACAGTTGAAGGACAGTTTTATGACTTTATCCTTTTGTTAACAGCTCTCCATAATTGCCGTGTCACCGTGTATTTTTCTACTCAGCTGTCATCCTGTTTTTATTCATTTAGTAACTTACCTCTTCCTATGATAAACACTCTTCCGGACCGTGCCAAGACAATCCGTGGAGAAAGGGGTCCTAGGTACTGCAGGGCGAGTGCAGAAATAACACTGCATTAGTTATCCTAAAGTCAAAGAGCTCCTTAATGACAGAGTGATAAAGTGCAACCTTGATCTCGTTTCACTGTGCTATATATTACTGGTTTCTTGCATCTTAAGATTAGTCACACGAAACAAACCAAAGCTCCCGTTGCGGAGATCCTGTTTTTAAATTTGGATTTAAGGATATAATTCTTTGATAGACTGACTGTGACTGAACATGTAGTAGGCTGATAGACATGATAGAGCTGCAGATTCGTGTAAACACATTGGAAACAGTGGTGTACAGTAACCATGAAGTTTACTGTAACATCAGCAGCAGCATTATTAAGTAAAAGGGTTCTAGTTTTATTTCAGAAACTCAATCTGATATTATTCAACCTGCAGGTGAGGAAAAATGAACAGGTAAGCACTTATCATCTGTCTCTATAGAGAAGCTACAGCAGGCAGAGAGTTAGCTTGGCTTAGCATTACTGTAAGACTGGAAACAAACAGCTAGTCAGGCTCTGTCCAACGCCTCTTAAACTGCTAGCTTTTACACTTTTCCTGGGTTTCATAAAGATTAACATGTATTAAATCTTGATGAAAGACCTTCAGCTATGTTGGCAGGTGAATTTGGAGATTTGTATCTATAGCTTCACAAAATCCACTTTTCGTCACCATAACCTGGTGACTCAAGAAGCCCCCCCCCCCAGCAGCTTTGAGCAGCTTTGTGTAGGAAATTGTTTCTAAACTGATTCTTTATATATCCTTTATAGGTCTTAGGACTTTTAAAGCAGTGCTTTAAAATAACTTTAAAATTATCTGAAAAGTTCTTCCAAAACCCTTTCCTTCCTGATAAGAGAAGCAATACCCTCGCAGCAGAAAGTTTCATCTAATTGCTGGTTTAGACTGCACGGCCTGCTGGAGACTAATTTGAGGTAAGCAAATAAACAGATTTAACTCTCTTGGATGACCTTGAGCTGGTGTGACTGTGAAGCAAGCGTGGCACACTCAGTGAATTTTCCTCTTATAAATAAAGGTTGAGGTAAACACTGCTTAATCATTTTGTCTAAATTCTTATACTAAGTACTTATTTACTTATTTCCATCCTGACAGTCAATCGTGTACAGTATTTGATTGTTAGGTCCTGTAGATATTTAGATGTGTTGCTCATGATGCCATGAAGTCATGAGGATCAGCACAATAAGTAAACTCACCTCTTCTGGCACTTGAGGCTGTTTAGCAGCATGTCTGTCTGCGGGCTTATTAAAACTTGGCTCCCTAATGAACATTCGCCCTTGAAGCCTGCTGAGTGCTTAGTGCTGCTCAGGAGACGAGGCTCTGGACGCACGGGGCCTCTCTTCCTGCTCCCTACTGAGCGCTCGGTATAAAACTCAGCTGTACCGGCAGGCCGGGTTAGAGTCATATGAATACTTTTACATTACAGTGAACTGGAATGTTAACAAAAGACAGTCCACAGAATAAATTCTATGCTTGTTCCTCCATGTTTTATTTCAGGAGGAAATAAATTTTGTGAGCTAATGTGGAGAAGTGTTGCTTTGGCTTGGTGACAGTTTCTGTATGTCGTTTTGTCATTGTCATCTTGTCAGCTTTGCCTTGGGTGATTTAAACCCCACTGCTGCAGCAGCATGGGAGAGCGAGAGCAAAAAAGCTGTTCCACATGGGCTGACTGAGACCCTGCAGCCATGCCGTGAGTTCACACTACACCATGCCAATGTGTGTGTGCATGTGTATGCATGAGAACTGTAGCTGAAGCTGAGTGTGATGTGGGGCAATGGTAGACAGAGTTGCTCAATAACATAACCAGTCCAAGATTTCTCTCATGGGTGTGATTCACAAAGTGGGCAGTTATGGGAAACATCCAAGAAGTCCGACTTAAAAGACATGAAAATCCTGTTCTTTTTATCTATCCATCCATCAAGAACATCAAACCAACAGTCAATTGTTCTGGTAGTAGTGTGATTGTCTGGGGCTGTTTTGCTGTGTGAGGACCTGGACAATTCATCAAGCCATGAATTCTGCTCTCTACCAGGAAATGCTGAAGGAGAATGTCCAACCAACAGTTCATGGCCTGTTAAATTATGCAGCATGACAATGATCAGAAATGCACCAGCAAAATCACCAAAAAAAGGACAAAGCACAGAAGAGTGGGCTGAAATTCCTCCACAGCATTTTGAAAGAGTCATTGGCAGTTTTCAAAAACACTTTATTGACGTTGTTGCTGCCAATCTATCTATCTATCTATCTATCTATCTATCTATCTATCTATCTATCTATCTATCTATCTATCTATCTATCTATCTATCTATCTATCTATCTATCTATCTATCTATCTATCTATCTATCTATCTATCTAAGTCCTCTGGTTCTGCCAAAGATGAATGTGACGCTAATTTAAAAAACAGTTCAAAGACATTCCTGAAAAGTGCCATGATGAATGGGGCAGTTTTCCCAAACATCTGTTGGAGGCCTCAGTTTCTGTCTGCCTGGAGGGCTCTCGCAGACAGGTCAGGGTAGTCAGAGAGACTTCCTCCCTGAACCTTGCATCCCTCCAGTCCAGTCCCATGGATCCCATGGTCGTAACAAGGTTTCATTGATAGCTGTTCCACTGACTGGACTAAAGTTTAGCCGTTGTTGAATGCTGCCGTTGATGTTACCCTACTGACCTTCACGCACTCAACACTGGCGACTGATAATTAACAAAAGCCTGTGGCAGAGAGCACTTTGAAGTCATCTCTGCTAATCGTCGTGTCATCCCCTTTTTACTTGAAGTTTGCTTGTGGTAAACAGAGACTAGGCTATGGTGGGCCAGAGGTTTGTTCTGACTAAATGGACTATGGGGAAAAGGTTTAATGGATTGAAAAATAACAAATTTATCATGCTTAATAAGAAGCTATTCAGGTCAAATTGACCTCATGCGGGGGGTTAAATCGCATCGTAACTTTCTGGTGCTCGACCTTCACTGTTAATTGGGGGCAGTGAAGAAGATTTTTCATTCTCCTAACCGCTGAAGAGAGCACATGATTCTCTGCTCACAGCTAACCAAGCATAAGGCCCGTGCAGCAGGACTAGCAGGCCTTAAACACGAGCATTACACGAGTGCTGCATATGGAAAGAAGATTATTCCTTCAAAACACAGCTAGCAATTAGTTTGCCTCAAACTCCAGCGCCATACCAAGTTTATGTGCTGTCATGTTGAAGGCTGGGAAGCACGTGCCATCAGTGAGTCAGCCACCAAATAGGGTTTATGTCTCATCCATTCCCAGCAGTAAAGATAAACAGAACTTAACCTGCATTACTCAACAGGCCTGCAGTCTAATATCAAAACAACTGACAATTTGTTCAATCTTTGCTTTATGGTGCGTGCAGTCAGACTAACACATGGGTGGCTTAGGGGTGAAATAAAATAACACAGTCGACGTGTGAACTAAAAAACCCTGCAGCAAAACAAGGTTTAAAAAGCAACAAAAAAAGTGAGTTACAGCTGACACTGCTGTAAATAAAGATAAGATTTAAAGGCAGATGTACAGTTTATTCACCACACAGGCCTATACTTTCCATATTATAAACATTACAGGCTGTTTGTTGATACTAGACTTAAATCATCGTGACCTTCTGGAGGCAATTAAAGGACTCTAATGGGAACAGCGTTTTTTCAGGCAGTTTTTCAGATGTATGGTCTATTTTATAAGACGCTACCTGACACTAATAAAGTGTAAAAGAAGAAGAAGAAGGAGAAATCGCTCCTTTATTGCTTTTTAACTTTTCCCACTGAAAAAATAGTCCTTTTGTTTCGAGTGCACTCCCTGAATTTAGATGCCAGGTTGGTGCCACACAGTTTGCATGTACTTTGAAGTGCTTGTCTCACCTTTGGCCCAGTTTCTAAAAATACCTAATCTAATATCACCCCTTGCATCTTTCTTTGTTGTGTGTTATGAAAACGTGATGAACAGAACCATCAGTTACCATTTTTGCGAGATACACGTGTGGAGCAGTTTGTTTTTCTTCGGTGGGCAAGGGGCTGAGGGGTAAATGCAGCAGATATCCATTTCTGTCCACCTGGTAAAGCTGCTAATGTGGAAAATGCTTGACCTTGATTTTCCACGGTCGGTTGGTAGAGACAGCGTAAAGCCGTAAAGCAACGAGAATAGGGGCCGAAGCTTTGAGGCACGGCCCATCTATAAACCCTTCAAGACAAAACAGCAACAGAGTCAGCCCAGAGCGCCTTGCGTCCAGGTCACAACCAGGGGGACCAGAAGGAAGAGAGCTCCAGGGGCTCGGGCCAGCGGCGCGAGATGCACGCTTAAATCGAGGGTAAGGGGCCAGGAAAATTGAAAGGGAGGAGACAGAAAAGCAGAGAGGAGGAAGAAAGCTCCGGTTGAAACGCCAGAATGATCTATCGCACACATTAACTCCTCCCTCTGCTGTTTTTTTCTTTTGTGAACTGAATACTCAGAATTTACAAGAATGCATGTCACCAAGGGCACTCCATCGCACTCCTATTTAGACATTCCTGCCAGTGCTGATTTATGCTGTGACTGATTTCTGAATCTTTTAGGCTACATCTGGCTAATGAGTAGAAGGCCCCCACATCTTTAGAAAAATGTATGTTTTCTGGAAAGTTATTGCATGTTCTTATTTGACCTAATTGGCTGCCAGCATGATCCACCCTTTGAATCCGCTCCAGCAGCATTTATCATGCAGCGGTGTGACATCATTCTGCATATTGTTCATTGGAGACATTTTTAAATCAAACTTCAAGAGACAGAAGGACTGCACAAGAGAATTTCAGGCTGAAGTGGAGCAGCAGACACTTAACCAAAGTGTAAAAAAAACAAAACAAAGGCAGCATATTACACAGCCTACTGAAGCCATACAAGAAGACAACAATACATGGCAGCAACTTTAATGTCATAACCTAGAATTTTACATTTGAATGAATCCAAAGGAATCTTCTATATTCTTTTTTGTGATGCAGGACTTTTGGCGTAATCAAATATAAACCTTACATTTATTATCTGATTTCTGGATCAAAATTCAAGTAGCATACATTATTCAGCAAATTAACACCAAGAAGTATCTAGACTGGGGTTGTGAAATATGAGGCCCGGGGGCCAGAATCAGCCTGGCAAAGACATTAACGAGGACATGCGTTTGAAAATCTTTCCTACTGATAAAAGTCAACGTCAAGTTATAAGCGTTATTAACACCAAATATACCTGACGATGCTCTTATCACGCGCAGTAGAAACCATCTTCCCACTGCTGCAGAAGCTAACATCCACGGTTTTCCTTCTCTCCGACTCTTTAATCTTAATGTACCAGATTTTTTCCTGGATTGGCTGCTTTGCAAACGCCAGCCAATAGCTTGTCAAGTCAAAAAATCTGTGAATAGATGAATTTTCCATGAATACGTTCCAGAAATAGGTGATTCTGTGAATACTGAACCGTGGATAAAAAGACCTCCCCCATGACCGCTCATACCACACCATACCACTTAGGTTAAACTTCTTCGTTGGTTAAATACCTGTAGTATTAGTATTATAACTAGTTGAAATGATGGAAAGAGGAGATTCAGTGGTCTGGCCCACTTAAGGTTAAAGTGGGCTCTACACACCTTTGACACACCTGATCTAGACAAAACCAATCAGATGAAATCAATTTTTTAAGTACCTAGATTGAATCACAGAAAGAAAGACAGAGTCTATGTCAGTAGACAGAGTCTACTGACATATTCAAGAAGTTGTGCAAAAGCTCCACGGGGGTTCATTTGCTAGCAGGTACAAGAATGGATGTCTTGTCTTTGTCTACTATACTGTTTATTATACACAGTTCTGCTGCTAGGAGTTTCTCCGTTTCACAGACTGTGCTGCAATATGGGTTATAATAATACATAATTATTTCTGTATCAAAGCCAATCTTTTGAAAGGGGGCAAAAGGATAATTTGCAAAAGGGAAGTACTTAATCTAATCTTTGTTACAGTTTTCATCATTCCAGTCAGCTAAAGGTCTTTGTTAACTTAACAACTCACACCCATAAATGAAAGAGCCGATCACTCAGCTGAGGCGGACGCGTTGCCAGTGCTATGACATGCATCAGAAACGTTGCCAGTGGCGCTACAGTCTGTCTGACTGTAGCGTGTTTCTGGAGTGCTCCGCCATTTGAAAGTGTAGATGGAGCTGAAAGATTTCCCTCTAGATCCAGCACCGTACAGTATGGCTCGGAGGCAAACGCACACGCATTTCTCAGTTGTTTCACAGCTGCACTTCTAACACCCATAAAAAGTACGAATATCACGAAAGGGAAAGTGAAGGTGGTTGTCTTAAATAACACCCATGTGACCTACTTCTATTATCCAGCTGACAGCTCTTTGTTCACACAAGCTGGGAAAGACCCTGCAGCCCAAGCCCCAAGTGCATTAGATTGATCCTGCTCTATCTTTAACTGTTTCCTCTAGTTGTGCGAATGCCTGTTTTATGTACAGTGCTGGAGCGTGATGGAGAACTTCTGTAATGATCCTTCTAAGGAAAAGCTGCCATGTTCGATGAAAAATAACACATCAATAAAGCACGTAATTCGAGTTTTTACAAAGTGGTTTTCTGCCAAAATGACCCTCCTTTTTCCACATTTTCCCTCAGGTCCTCACCACTGCCCAGTCTGAACAATGTCAGTATTATGTTAGCTCCCGGGCAAAAAGAAAGGAGAGTTGAAGTCCTTGATACAAACAGCAAAAGGTAGCTAATGAAGAGATTGGCGCTCCTTGTTGTTAGTGCTCTCTATTGAAAGTCAATACAAGAGCCCGATTCACATAGATCACTTAAAATTCTGGAGGAGAGGCTAAGAATACACAGTTGATACTTGGTTATAACAGGAGCCCTACATTCTGGTAATGATACTGCTTAGTTGTCTTGTGTCTTACACTTGACCTCTGACCCCTCGCTCGTGCAGCAGTGACAAGGCCGTCAACTAAACTGATGCAAATATGACATTCACGCTGACAGCGCGGATTCAACTCGATGCAGTTAATCAGCTTCCATCTATTTGTCCAAGATTACGCCATCGAACGTGAGACAATGAAAAGCACTTAATAATGTGGAGGCAATTCAAATCCACTTCAGGCTTGCTGTATCAATCACAGGCACGCACACATAAGCGGATCGTCGGTTCAGTCATGGGACTTGGATATTTTTGCTGATTTGACCCTGCGCTTTGTGTGAAACCTCGCAGTGTAATGCAGTTATATTTCTGCTCTGCATTTGAAAGATGATAGGAGTGGCTTGGTTGTCATGCCAGAGCTTTCAAAGGACTCTTTGTGTAGAAGCGTCGGTCATAGCCAGAGACATCCTCCTGGTATTTATTCTAGAGTTCCTCCAGATGCTGCAAATTGAAGCCTATCAAATTGGGCCACATTAAAGTCCACTTTCATAACATTGTTGCTCCACAAACTTTTAATGATTCCCAAACAAGGGTTAGTTAAGGGGTATGTTAAAGACTGTATCTAGGGTAATCTGAATCGATCTATCTATCTATCTATCTATCTATCTATCTATCTATCTATCTATCTATCTATCTATCTATCTATCAGATAAACAGATATAGATCTATGTGTCTATCTGCCAAGTTTGGAGTAGTTTGCATCAAGAGTTCCTTTGATAGCCGAAGAGCAGACAGAGACACATCTACCTAACGTTTATCTCACCATCAGTCTAACATGGTGGTAGTAGTGTGATGGTCTGTGACTGCTTTACTGCTTTAACACCTGGACAACTTGCTGTAATTGATGAAGCCAGCTCTCTACTAGGAAATCCTGAAGGTAAATGTCCACCCATCAGTTCATGCCCTGAAGGTTAAGCAGTCTTGTGTTCTGCAGGAGGGGGTGACTGTAAATGCAACAACAAGTCCTCGTCTGAATGGTTAAAAAAAGATGAAAGTTTTTGGAGTGGCCCTGTCAAAGTCTGGACTTAAATCTGATTGAAATGCTTTGGTGTAACCTTAAACATGTCGCTCATGCTCAAAACCCTTCCCATGTGGCTTATTTTTAAAAGATCCTGCAAAGACCAGCGAGCCACAATTCATCCACAGCGATGTGAAACTAATGCACTTAATCAGGTCTCCCAACAACACACCTCCCAAGTTTGGAGTAGTTCAGGTGAAAATTTCTTTAGATGGCTGAGAAGAACATAAATTATGGATTTTTGACAAGAAACTAAAGGCGTTGGACAGATAACCTGTTGACATATTTTCTTGTAGCTGATAAATAAAACTAAACTAAATGTAACTGTCTAAAATGCTTGTCGATAAGTGAGAATCCAAGTGGAAGAACAATTAATAGTGTTAAAAAACTTCTAATAAAAGCATCAACTGACTGGAACATAAGGAGGTATTTAAGTGTGACACGGGTGTACACCTGCCAGGAAAGGTTGGCAACGTCTGCCCTACACAGATACAAGAGCATCTAACATGACTCAGAAACAGATTAAGACATTGATTTAAACTCAGCAAGGAACACTTGAGCAGCAGCCAGCTGCTCATTCGCACAGGTCACTGAGGAGATCTGTCTGTCCATGTAGGGGTAACCCTCATGGATGCTGGGGTCAGATGGCTGTGATCTTTTTGTTGCTATCTGCATTAGGAAAGCATGCTTGATTTAACTGTTATCAGGCAAAAATAGGGTACAGTAGCAGGCAGCAAGCTAGAGATGCATAAGACAAATGTGGCATCCTTTGTAATTAGATTAGTATGGGTTGGAAGATAAGCTGTAATCAATTGTAGTGGTCAGTCCGAGCCTTCACAGATTTAGTTTGCATGGATCGCTAACAAAAAAAGGAACACAGACATCACTTTTCAGGGGTTTTGGATATTTCATGGCTGGGAAAAAGAATGAATGGGTAGAAAACAGCACTCTGTGTGTTTTGGATGGCAGTTCTGTGAGTGGTAATGGTGCTTAGGGAGTAAGGAGAGCGCTCATGAAAGAGACAGGCGTGCATCTTTGTGGGCTGAATGAGAGAAGCGAGCCAGCTCTCTTTGGGTAGTTTAGGGTCTTATGGGAGAAGAGAAATGTGTTATTTCCAGACAGTGAGAAGGAAAGTGATGATGCAGCAGATGAAAAGAGGAGATGAATTGGATGTTACATAACTTGACCAGTTTTCCAAGGTTTCAGTTTGAGGGAGTCTGAACTGTGAGCTTTTTACTGCCAGATCAAAATGTGTGTATGGTCAGGAAGCACGTTTTACATATATCCTGCAATCTATAAAAGCTTAACAGTACCACTGTAAATTAGCTTTAAAGTGCCCTTACACTGCACTCACAGTGTGTCCTACCACAGAAATGGGTTAATAGAATAATAAGCCTAATTAATTAAAAATAATCATAAAACGGTGACTTTGAAATAATGAAACAATCAGTTCTGCGAAAGGAAGAAAAAACATCTGGAAGTTGTATAATATTTTCTACGCTGTCAACTTAAATTTAAATTGAAGGTAATGATTAATGCAGCTGCATTCATAAAACAGTCCTGCTCCGAAGAAATTCAGAGCAACAACATGTAACTTGGCAGAGAAAGTGCGTGTGGGCACATGGACCGAGCGATGCTGTAAGTAGAAGCAAGAATACATCCGACAAGGGGGAGTTTCTCCACGCAAAGCGCATGCAATCCCTACAAAAATTCCCAGTGACTTCAGATCCAAGGAGGTGGTGATACTCATGCGAGCACGATTCAAACTCTCTCACTTAGAGTAAGAATACAGCCTCAGAGCCCAGAGCCAGCGCGCTGCTCTCTTTGCCCCTCTTTTCTTGTTCAACATAAACTAAAGAGACGCAGATAGAATAATGTTTGCGTAAAACAGCATCTTTTTTCAGCGCGGGGGAAAGAAAAAAGCTGATAGTGTTTTCGGACTGTAGAAAAGTAAAGACTTGATAACCTGAAGACATTCTGTTTACGTCTTACCTGGGCATTATGAAGAGGTATCCGGGCATTTTTCATAGTTGGGAGAGGATGCGGTCTTGCTGAGCTCGTGTAAAACGGTTTCTCGTTTTATTTGTATTTTCTTCTTCGTTTTATTTTTTATTTTTTTGAGTTGCTCCTATTTCAGTGGCTCTTGATAGAAACGGTAACGCGTGTGTCCTTTTACGCGGTAGTTTCAAAAAATTTTGCATGCCCAAAATGGACCGTGCAGGATTTGCTCTTTTAATGATTTTGACTGTTGTGCTCGTGCGAGTTGGTGACGGTCAAAGGGACGCGGCAGGTGGGAGGAAAGAGGGTGCGGGGGCAGGCCGGGCGGTCTGGGACCAGCTGCAGTCCCGGGGGATCAGTCGAGGTCACTCGCCGAGGGGACCGCGGGACGGTTCGTCCTCGAGAACATCCAGTGACTCTTCACCTGGGACCAGTCAGTCGAGGACTCTGGTCCGCCTGCCCAGGGGGACATCATCTCAGGAGAATCGCAAGCACATATCCAAAGAAAGACCGGTCCATGCTGCTGCCACCTCCGGGGAAGATCTTGTCTCTGCGCCGAGGGATGGTGCGCGGCGCACCGCCAGACACCCTACCAGCCAGCAGCAGCGAAACAGAGTGAACCGCAGGCAGAGCAGCAGGCACAGCTCTGCCAGCACTAAGCGACTTATCGGGTAAGAGTGACGGCCAAGTTCCCCACTGTCAGCAGTCTAAAAGTTTTACTTTGCTTTATCAAACTCTGGGTGAGCAGCAGTGGGCTACTTTAGGAGGAACGTGTGACCTATTTAGCTGTAGCGGTTAGTCCATGTGATTTACTGCAAAGTGATGGTGGCCCCTTTAGCGTAATCTTTCTTCCTGTAAGGTAAATCAGCACATTCCCCCAAAGCACTCCGTATACTGCATTAATTTGTCAACCAGTAGGTGACAGCTTTAAGCCAACTAAATATGAATTATAATAACGTATGGGTTTTGTTATCAAGGTCATGGCAGAACATGAAATAATAGCTGAGGTCAAACACCGTTGATTACTGGGCTGATGTGGGGGCAGTAATGAACAGCAAATGTGATGCATATGGGTGAACTGTGTTTGAACTATTTAACATTGCATTATCACCATTTCCTCCCATTACTACACACAGTATATTCAAATTGCAGGAGGAGAGTGGCTGCAGCCTGCTTCAGTGCGAGTGCTCCAGTTTTAGGCTTTTGCCTGTGGCCATGTATTGTAGTGGCTCCACCAAAGCGTTGGCTGGTGAGCATTTAAAAAATTTGCTCGGTGATCAGAAACACCTGTTTCTCCAGTGGCACTCGCTCCAGCCTGCAAATCTCCTGTTGGGTCTCTGTTAAACTCTAAACAGGACAACGGGCTGTTTCCATATTAGACCTCTTTTCTTTTTGTTAAATGAAGCCTCCTGCATCCACTCCTGTTTGTTCCACTGGGACAAAGCTTGATACACACTGGAGGGTGAATGTTTACATAATAATCAGAGGGAGATTTGAACGGCTCATCTTGGACTGCTGTCACAGAAAATATATAAAAAGCATTTCTTCTGTGTGGCATAACAGGTCTATTATTGATATGTCCAAGTTATGGAGGATTGTTTAGAAGAAATAGATGGGCCTGCATATGATATGCACTTACAGCCTGCTACCCCAGCTACCTACTTGCTACTGACTCTACTGTAATGCCTTTGGTGAGCAGGACCTTGAGAAGTAGCATGCCCCACTAAACTCACGAGGCTTCACAGACAGGATATGATGATGTCAGCGCTCACATGTACCTTTCTCTCTGCGTAGCAGATGTGTTATGTTGTTTTGGTCTGAACCATTAAACCTGAAAAAACCAGCACATTCGGACCAATCCATCACTCAGACATCGAGGTGCTGTCTGTTTAAAGCAGCGTGCAAAGAAAATCGCTCGGCACAGGATTAGATCCAACATGCTTTATTGCAGGATAGGGCGAATGCCTTACTTGATGTTGCCAAAAACACATATTCCAGCGTTGAATGAATGGGGTTCTTTGAGTTTTCGAGCAACATAAAGGTGGGCGTTGCGTAAATCTGCGGGAACATTACCTTTTAGTAGTCTGCGTGGTGATTTTAACACTTATTAGTTCAGATGAATCATCTGCTGCTTGTTAGAGAAAGTGTTCGCATGACACATTTCCTCTTTGGAATTCCCACTCGCTCATTTACCGTACCCCGCAGCACTGGCAGAGCTGGGCTCACTTAGCTCTCCTTTACATTAAACTTGACTCAGTGTGACTCCTCTTTCTGTTTTCGCTGCACCTGTCAGATAGGTGATTGATCCAGATAGCTCAGCGGTGAAATAATTCTATGCCTCCTAATGTTAAGGTTTAAATAAAAATATAACAAGGTGCGAACAAGGTGTTATCTACCTATATTTTAGCCTAGGGCATGCTACTAATATGTTGTATGAAGGTCTCCATTACATGCATAAATCCCTTGATGGAATTTGAACGTGATGACTGATGTCTTTGGCACGAGCCTGACCTGATGTGTTTGATTTATGACAAAACTAATCTTGCCAGAGGGTCCAAATAACTGCATTTTATCCCTGTGACGCCTCAGTAACACTCAGAGCATCCACTGAGCGCGATCCAACTGAGGTCAATGAGTCAATCCCCGTTATCTTCTCAAATCACCATGAGTCAGACATCCACTTACTGTAATATCTTGTGAAAAGATGATGGGGCACAGAGCCATGCCAGCGTGTTGACTGTTGCCCCAGAGTTGCTCTTGCGGTCTGGTGCCTTTTCATCTATCTCGCCGCAAAAATTGGCCTGGACTACCAGTTAGGATTAACGAGTAAAAGAATCCAGATATAGCTGTTTAAAACTTGTCATCTCTCATTTGCTCTATGATTTATAGAAGATGCAGGGTGTTTTTTCGTGTCCCGTTTGCCTCGCTTAATCCTTCCAGGGCTCAGATAACTCTGTATTTGTCTTCACCCTGGACTCTCGCATAACAGCACGAGAGACTTGTGGGTCCACACGCAGATAAAGTTTCGTGACTTGCCCTGAATTTTTTTTTCATTATTAAATAAAATGCAATTATAGCGTAATCTCCAAGTTGTTCCTATCAATAGCCTAGCCACATCAGAAGGATTTGAAACCCTTAACAGCCTTTGCAATCAGATCAGTTTGTCATGCGAGGAGGTTCACCCTACTCACAGTTATTGCCTTGTGGATTAACACCTGAGAAACAGAACTTTTATTTCACCCTGTTTTTCTCGTCTTTTGTGATCTTATATTCAGGCCGAATGTCTGTGGAGGTCAGCAGTGCTGCTCTGGTTGGGCTTTGGCACCAGGAACCAACCGCTGCATAAAACGTAAGTGTCGTTAACTCAGTACCCTGTGTAAACTTTAAATAAACGTACCTTGCTTGGATATCCTTTGATTTGGCTGCTCAGTTTGGCAACCGAGGACACACAAATTGGTGAAGCGGCACACAAGCACACTGCCATGCATTATATAGAAGAGAACTTCCTCTGCTAGTAAACTTTGCAGACAGAGAGGCTTTACAATCTAAGGCCCTCAGACTGAAAAATAACATAGTAAATGGCTACTAATGACTATCCTGTCAAGCGGAATTGCCCTATGAAAGTTTTCCCTGAGTGTTATTGCCCCCATGGTCATGTTCATCATGCAGTGTTTGCCTTTTTCTTTTCATGTAAGACCCTCGCTTGGAAATTACCGACACTTAGCACTTGGCTGTCTTTGTGACAGCAGTCCTTAATTATGGGTGGAACTGCTGCTTCTTTTTATTCGACCGCAGCAGTATTGAATAACCAGATAATTAAAAGTGGAACAGAAGACACAGGCTGTGAATGAATGCAGAGCCATATCTTTAAAATGTAACACTGACCTGGGCTGAAAAAGCGCTTTTCAGCCCAGGTCAGTGTTGCTGTTTCTTTCTTTAGCTTGCATATGGACTATCTCTGGTAGGGCTGCCACAAACGATTATTTTGATAGTCGACTAGTCACCGATTATTTTTGCGATTAGTCGACTAATCAGATCATCATCCATTGGACGCAAAACTACAGCTTATTGCACCAGCAGCATCTGCTCTTATATAACTATCATTAGCTTACAGCTTTAAGTGTTTAAGGTCTGTGCTAACTAAAAATAAAGACAAGATGATAGTTTATTAAATTTTAATGAAATTTGCGGATTGTTTCGGTGAAGTTTAATAAACTCCTTGCTATCTAAAATATAACAGGACACCGGAGTATATTCTGGAGCATCTCACACTTCTGATAATCAGCTGTCTGCTTGACGTTTATTCAGCTGTGTAAAAACTATAACTTTAATCTCAGCCAAACCGATTTACTCAGGAACAAATAAAATACTAAAAAAAAGCCAAACAACAACATTTTAAGTTATCTAAGTGACTCATATATATTTAACCTGAGTAGCGAAAGACGGCGGTGGGTTTGAAAACGATTTGCTGGGAGTCCGGTGTTCTCACGGCGCTAGTGAGCCTAGCCCCCGGCTCGCTAACGAGCTAGTGGGTAACAGACGTCTCCGAAAACGTCGGAGCGCTTTTGAAAATATGCGGTGTCCTGATAAACTGAGCAGATATTTGAGGTTTACACAGCTACATTCTCGCCTGAAAATATGTTAAACGTTTATTTTGTGACCCAGAAAGAATAATAAGAGTAACATTAAAACTAACCAGCTGCCGCCATTGTTGGAAACTGCGCTGGGCCGCGCTATGAATTCTGGGACACAGCTGCTTCTTCTTCTTCTTCGGGGTTTAACGGTAGCTGACATCCTTGTACATGCAATGCTGCCATCTTCTGTTTCAGTCCGTTATTACACTCTTAAATCCTGCTACTTATTCCTGCGTCTTTTGTGATCTTACAAAGCTTCAAACGACGCGTCGACTATTAAATCAGTCGTCGACGATTTTGATAGTCGACGTAATCGTGACTAGTCGACTAATCGTGGCAGCCCTAATCTCTGGGAGAAAATCCATTTTTTAGACATGCTATTTCAGATGATCCTAAAGTAAGATTGCTGCAACTCATTCCACATTTGGTTCTTGCATGTTGTGCTGTAGGCAAAAATAACAGGTTGGAATGAAAAACCTTTTTTTTAGTAAAAGTTATCTTTAAATTTTACAAGCGCAGTAAAACCCACACTGTTAAGTGACATCCAGTAAAACTGGCCATGGTTTTTTCTTTGACTTGTTTACTGTTTTCTCTGTTTTGTTTCTGCTAATTATCTCCCCCTCACACACGCAACCCCGTTTCACGCACATTTCAGCGAGCTGATTGGCTCCAGCGGTCTTCTTATTAGATCTGCCTCCCTCGTGCTCAACACAAAGCTTCCCTCCATTTTTCCCCCCCTCCCTCAATGCAGAGTTAAAGGCACACTTACCAAGGCGTAAATTACATTTAATGTGGAGCTGGAGTTACCTAAATTAAAAGAGTAAATACTTTTAATCTGCCAGATAATAACAGGTTCAGCCTAGCGCCCCTATGTTAAACAAGGCGGAGGATCTGAGCAGGCCAGGGGACTGTCTGACCATCTGGACCCTCTTACGGCTTGGCCCTGACCCAGGTCTGACTGGAGGCTATGCTATCATCAGCTGAGTGAAGCGCCACAGCCGGCAAGGTGCCAACATAAAGGCCCCAGACTGGAGCGCGGACTGGAAGCCCCCATGTAGAAGACCTCCGTGGAGGAAAACAAGCTCAGGATATCTATACTTCGTCTTTGCCCGACATCCAGCCTGCTTTACTGGGAGAGGGCAACCTGAGAAAACATGTTCACAGTGGGGGAAAGAAAAGGAACAAACGTGCCGGGCGGGAGCAAGAAGTAAAAACATAACGTGGCTGAGTTGTGTCTAGGAAATTTTCACTGAAGGGATTGAACTATTGTCTAATACAAAGTGGCGGCTGAGGGCTTCACCCGCGAGGCTGCATTGAGTGTCTAGAATCACGCTTTCCTCACAATACCTCCTTGTTCAGTTGCGTTGAGGTCAGAGAAAACGTGACAGGAACTGGATCACAGGTCGTCCCGGGAGTGCGCCTATTTTTACGTTTAAGAGCCGTGTTTATTAAAAGGTTGACGTCTCAGTCTCGGTCGTGCGTCTGATTAGAGATCGTCATCTGGTTCACTAAATCCTCGGTCCTGCCCACATCCTGGAAGGTTTGGTGCTGACTATCTCTGTTTTCAAGTTCAGGATTGATGGTTAGCAGACTTGTTTATGTATTAAAGCAAATTCCATGTGCCAAAAATAGCCAGCGAGTTCTGACTGTTAGGCTTTGAATCATTGAGAGGAACATTGCATTTCCTCTGCTGTGTCATGCTTGTTCGCCTTCTGGTGAAGTTAACTGCCTTTATTACAGATGAAAGCTTATAGGCTTTTATTACCACAGTTTTACCTAAAGAATATTAATTTTATTTATGGTGGCTTATAACCAAAGATGTGTGTGTGTGTGTGTGTGTTGCGTTTGGCTGGTAAAGTGAGGCCAGGTGCAAGCTTGGCTATATTTCCATCTGTTTACTCGTAAGTAGAATCGAAGCTCCTGGTGAGTTAAATGGGGAATCTTGTTTCTGGGTCAGCACTTAAGACTTAGTTCCTCAGTGTGATGATTCACATCTGTTCATCAAAAGTGCAGTTGCACAGAAAAAAGGAGCAGAAGGAGCCCATATTGTAGCTTCACTACTAATAGCCAAGCAGCAGCCTTGCCTTAGTTATAAGACAGTGTGCTCCATTACTGGTGCTGTCAACAACCTCGTGACTATCTGCAGCTCTCAGATGGAAAACTGCAGATAGTTCATGGTCAAAACTCTAACTAAAACATAAGAATTTCCATCAGTTTAAAGTGTTGTTTTAACCATCAGCTCGACTAAATACATCAATAAGTAGTAAACCATAAAAAACGAGAGAAAGCAGCATGTTTGTTTAGTACCGACAAATCTGTTGCACCGGCTTCTAAATAACCACTATTTACAAAACAGTGAGATACTTAGATATGGAATTAGAGGGGAAGTTTGAACTGCTGGCATGTTTTAGAATAAATACAGTAACCCTCAATTAGACGTCTTGTACACCAGCGTAAAATTACTGTTTTAAAGTTTTGGTTTAAAACACGTTTTGAAAAAAAGAACCCAAACTTTTAAAGCCCCCTGTAACCGGAATGTAGATTTAAATCACACTACTGTGTTTTTTCCACTCATATCTTTGCGCTCATGTGGCTGGCAGTAAATCATTTTGTGGATAGGGTACTACGGATTGCTCACACGGGGGTTTTTTGTGCCAAAATGGAAGCAGTTTACTGTAGTTTGTTTAGTAGCAGCCACAGATGCTCTGTCGGGCTGCACCTAAAGCAGTCCTGCTAATATGCACAGAGTGATAATGTTAGCATGACGACTGCAGCCCTGAGCTTGTTTGCTACAATGCAAATGGGCAGCTCAGTACCACAGGGCATTCAGTGCTTCCTAGCCCAGGATCATGCAGTCAGTGTGATGTCCGTTTATGACCATGTGAGAACTGACCTGTGAATTCGAGTGGTCGTCATATGTGTTACATCCTGTGTGCTCAGTCTGAGCTCCATCCTGTTCCTCAACAAAACTGAGTATTTCAAGCAGAGAGAACACTTCTAAGGAAGGCCACCTTCTTTTGTGTGCTACATATGAGAAAGCACGGTCCCAATCTGAACTCTCTGAGTTCATGTGTTGAGTGACTATGCCGATGATTACCAATTATTATATGCATTTCATTTAGAGCTAAACATAAAACATAAAACACAGCTGTAGCTGATGAGGATTCTACAAATAGGTGAGGTATTTTCTCATAAAGCCAAACTGAAGGAAAAGGACACGAACATCTTTATAAAATTTCATCAAATACTTATGTCACTTAAAATTGAACAGTGTACACCTCATTATGGCAGCAGAGAAGACGGGAGAAGACAGATGTTCTTTATTTTAAAAAAGAAATAGAAATTTATTCAACTGCTGTTGAAATATTTCAGTCCGCGTGCTGAAAAGGATGGCTTTCCTGGGGCAACCATATCACCTCAGTTGTACGGAAGGCCCAACAGCGCCTCTACTACCTGAGGAGACTGCGGAGCGCACACATTCCCAGATCTCTGATGTTGAACTTCTACAACTGTGCCATCAGCAGCGTTCTGACGTATGGATTTCTAGTGTGGTTCCCCAGCTGCACCAAGGCCGATCAGCAAGCACTCCAGCGGGTGGTGAAAGAAGCTGGCAGAATTATTGGAACAAGTCTGCCAGAGATCAGTAATATCTTCCCCACTCGCTGTCTGAGGAGGGTGCACAGTATCCTGCGGGACCAACATCACCCTGCGCGCCACCTTTTCCATCTGCTGCCCTCAGGGA
This sequence comes from Maylandia zebra, assembly GCF_041146795.1. Lineage (NCBI taxonomy): Eukaryota > Metazoa > Chordata > Actinopteri > Cichliformes > Cichlidae > Maylandia > Maylandia zebra. The sequence continues at coordinate 30,098,953 of NC_135185.1, forward strand.
GAAGGTACAGGTCTATACAGGCCAGAACATCCAGACTGGCCAACAGCCTGTATCCACAGGCTGTGAGGCTCCTGAACTCTCTGCCCCCCTCTCACGGACAATAACCATATCCAACTTCTTAATAGCAATGAACTGGTCTGCATTGGTGCATCATATCTTTATTCTCTTCCCCCTCCTGCCCCCCCCCCCCCCCCCTCTTTCTTAAATAGATAACTATCATATCTGATATCATATCTCACAGTACAATAATATTGAATGGGTTGCATTGTTGTATTTTGTCATGTTTCTCAGGTCTTTGTCTGAATTTCTACGAACATTATTGCTAAGGATTGTCTTATTGCATTGGAGTCACACTGGGTTAAATATGTACACTTGGGTTTTAAGGGGTATTTATTATTTTCTTCTTTTTTTGGGTTGTATGGAAGCCCCAAACGCAATTTCATTGTTCTTGACAATGACAATAAATAAATACTACTATCTACTTTAAAAGAGCGCACTAAAGTTGTTCTGGGTTGTTCTGGCTTCGAAGGTTGATGGCTGTTTTACTAATCAGATTAATGGCATGGTTTGCCACACACAGAGTGAATGCATGGGACAATATAGAATACTTAAGGGCAGGAAACAGTGGGGAAAGGGTAACTGCAGCACTGACAGGAACTACCGTTCTTTATACCCCCGGCTCGTAGTGCTCCCCGAAGCATACGCTTTTGGATTGAGCGGCAGAATTAATTTCACCACACTATACATCACAGTGTTTTGACAAAAGCACGTGATACATATGGCAACATGCTGCAAGTACGGCTAACAGTGAGAGCGTGACCCCACAGATGGCTCCTGATTTAACCCTGTTGTTTCTTAGAGAGGGCAGATGAAAGGTGCTTCATTCACATGGAGGAATAAAGTTGTTGTCAGTCTCTTAGGCTGTTGTTGATTGACAGAGTGTAAGGTGGTAGAAAGGAGTTTCTTTTTGATTCCCTTCCAGCTTTCTTTGGCCTGCTGTGCTCTTCAGAGCACCATCCTGGCTCTAAAGTAACTCCTCATGCAGAAACATCGCTCTCCCTCAGTTTTTACCTTTGCCACCACAAGGTAACTTTCCTCTCAAAGCAAAAAAATAAAGCAAGCAACATTTTTCTCTGATTCCATCATGTCCCCTGGGTAGCTTGAGCAGGATTACAACTTTCCTGTCTGGAACACCGACAGTACAGTAAAGGCTCGACCCTGCTGTTTAAAATTTCATGGTTATCCCTTCCTACAAAGCCTTTTCTTTATAAATTAATTCATTAATTGCATTCACCGTAAAAGTATAAGACCATGCCTTCTTCTTTGTCTATTTATTCATCACAGCACTTCATTTTTGAACCTGATCTTATGTGTGAAATGCATTTAATGCTCATCTTTGTTATAACATGTGGGAAGCAGCTGGCAAAGAAACAAGTACATGCACGTGTCTTCTGACCTTCAAAGCAGTTCCCCGAAATGCAGGTCTGCCATCTTTGCTTCAGCATATTTGTTGCATCACTTTCTATTTTTTAAAAGTCTGTGACTCCCAATACTTTGACATATTTAGACATATCAAGTCATATCAAGTCAAATCTTTTGACATATGCTGAAATGAAGAATCTGGACTTGCACATTAGTGTTATTTGCACCCTTGTCTACACACGCCACATACACACTGTATGGATAAAAGTACTGGGCCACACCTTTCAATCTTTGAATTCAGGTGTTTCCAATCTCACTGAATAGGTGCCTGAATAAAATCAAGCACCTAGCCATGCAGTCTGCCTTTACAAACGCTTGTGAAAGAAGGGGTCGTTCTAAAGAGCTCTCTGAATTCAAGCCTGGCACTGTAGTGGGATGCTACCGTTGCAACAAGTCAGTTCATGACATTCCCTCCTACATATTTTCCACAATCAATTGTAAGTGGTGTTATTGTTAAGTGGAAGCATTCACAGCAACTCAAGTTGCAGACTATCTAAAGTTACAGAGCGGGGTCACAAAGTGCTGAGGGCCACGGTGTGTAAAAGTCACAGCGGCTCTGATTCATGAGCAGTTCCAAACCTCCTCAGGCATTAACATCAGCACAGAAACTGTGTGCTGGGAGCTTCACGGCATGGCTTTCCATGTCTGAGGAGCTCCTGTAATGTGTAGGTGACCTAGTTTGTCTATTATGTGCAAAATGAGAATATTTTATAGAATATTTTATTTATTAATGGCAGCAGAAGAGTTACTGATGATAGGAAAATGTGGAAATGTGAAGCTTCTATGGGATTTCCAGAATTTAGTTCCCAACCAATATGATGAAGACAAAGACACTAAAGAAATCCTGCATTCCCACTGATTAGTCATTCAAATTCAAAAAAGAAGACTCATTAATACTCTGAAGGAGTGAATTTTAACTGACATCAGGCCTAATACCAGCGAGATCCTGGCCAACATAGCACTATTCTCTGCTTTACAAAAACAGGAAGAGGTTTTTAGGATGCTTGTGTTTCTGTTGACGTCATGTGTCATATGTGTGGATTTGTGGGGGTTGCACAGTTTACACTTTTGGGGCATGACACTCCTTTGGCAGTCCTGTAGAGAGTTATGGCCTGTTAGACAGATCCTGTAATCAATACACACCCCACTGTCCCAGACCCCATCATTAACATAGACACTGGACAGCCCGCTCTCAGTTTGTCTTCCCAAACCAGGAGTGCTGTTTTCTCCAGTCCAGCTGGTGCTTCTCATTGTAGGTTGCAATTGGGCCCTGTTTTGGCCTCCTACACCACATGTTTTTCTAATTGCTACCACAGACAAAAGTGTGGTGAAAACTATGTACTGCTCAGTGTCTGGACCCAAACATCTCCTTGTAAAATGCCTCTTTTGTTTATCATCGTTGATAAGCTGCTAAGAATTAAATAGAGAGGCGAGAGGGAGAGCGCAATTAGTCACACAAAGCTACTTCATTAACACGCGACACTTTATTCGTGACATCGTGTTGCGAGAAGTCCATCTGCTGAAGTAGATCGTTCAGCGACCCCAAGAAGAAAGCCTGAGCTTGAGTGACACTTACAGATGAACATTAACAGCAAGCACCGCTCTCCTTCAGTCACACACCGACACACACACACACTCTCACTGAGGCCACAGCCCATAGCCAACCATATATCACAGCACCCTCCTGCTTAAAGACCATATGGAAGTTGTTGGGATTGTGATCCCTCACGAGGATGGGGTTTGTGGGTTTTTGGAGAGCACCACGTCTCACAGAGTCAGCTTTACTAGCTGCAATCCCCCCCGATCCAGATATCCTCAACAGACTGGCCCAGCATGTGACCCATTAGGGGCTGAATGTGGGAGATTGAGGGGCGTGGCAGAGGCACACAGCAGCATGGCTAAAAGTAATGTATACATTGTTATGGGTCAGATGTAGGTTAACAAATCCCCCCCTTCCACACACACACACACACACACACACACACACACACACACACACACACACACACACACACACACAGAGATTTTGGAAAAGAAAAGCTTTTAACTACTGTACTGGAACAAACAAGCAAAGAAAAAACCCACATTGTGACTGTAACTGCACGTCTATGACAGAAGCACCTTAATTTAGTGAAATATTACCCTTGTAAGCTTCACCACAAAGAGAAAATATGGGATCAGTCACACAGCGTCAGGCGCACTCCCCCTATGGTTTTAATTATAAAAATAGAGATGTGTGTTTATGAGCATTTAATGAAGGCTTGCAAAGTTACAGTAACAGCAGTTTGGGTATAGACAGCAAAGTTAGCATTCGGGGAATGCATGAAATGATGGCACTCGCTCCAGCAGCCATGTGGAAATCACATGTTGCGGAGAGATTAACACTCACTTGAAATGGTTAGCATTGAAGGTCAATTGTATTAACTGCTCAATAGACCAATTCTTACTTCTTCCGTGGACAGGGAGTCCAGATGAGCGGAATTTTTTTCAGCTTGTCTCTTCGCCGTGGCCCCCACAATCCTGAACACTCGACCTATTTCATGAGATCTGTCAGGTTCTGTGGTGACTCCTAAAAAGAGCCTCCTGCTGTCATCACATGAGGTTTACCCCACTACATGTTGAGTCACAAGATTTTTACTCATGCCTGCGATGCTCTGAATGCCTTTCAGAATCTTGAGCCTCTTCGCAAACATTGCATCCGCATGCATGTGGACGGAGATTGCAAACTTGCAGCAAGTTGCTCAAATTGCACTTTCATTCTTATTTTCCAACTTCCTGCCTCTGAGATTCAGGGTTTGTAGTCGAGCCCTTTATCACATTGTACTAAATTCTAATCTCCAGAGCAGCTTTCAGCCTCTAAATCTCATAATGGTGCATAATGCTCTCAGCCTGTAGCGGGTCCTGCCTGAGATTATTGTGATTAGGCTTTCAATACTAATATTATTTTCAGAAATGTCAGGTTACCTCTTGCTTGCTCTTCTGACCTGTGTAAAGCGAGGAGATTTTTCTACAAGTTTGTATTGTGTCAGATATGGTTTCAGGTCACCCTTTGCAGAATGAAAGGACTGTGAAGATTTAATGGGTTGTGTTACTTTGAATCAGAGAGAAGGGAAGGCAAATCTCTGGTGGACTGTAATGTGCTGGAAACGAGCGCTGAGCTGGAAACGAGAGACCAGAGGAAGAGGCACAAGAATCTGTCTGACTTACGTGCACATGCAAACCTGAAGTTATGAGGTAACTGTAACCCAATAAAGAAACTATAAACAGTAAAACCCCTGGCATTGCTTATATATTGGTGAGGAGTTATTATGCAAACAAGAACTTTCCCAAATGAAGCAATTTAAAGGAAAGTGTTTCTTCACTGCATGAGTGAATTTTGGATGGAGATTTGCTTTAACCGTAGCTGTCAAGCACTTCCTTGAAGATGCCACTTGGACATTAAAGACTAAAGATTTTTTCCTTCATTTCTCATGTGTGTGGATCAGCGTGTTTGCGCTCATCGATCAAAGCTTTCGATACCCGTCCAGCAGCCCCCCTCTTTTCAGATGACTGGATGTGGACGCAAACTCCAAAAACTTGGCCCGTCTGCCTCACTCATAATTAAGGCTGAAGCGGCAAATGCCAGGAATGTTTGCTATTTCTCCTCTTTTATTTCCAATGGATTCTCATTTTATTATTACTCTCGCAAAGTAATAATTGCTGCGCATATTTGTGAAATGGATGGAATGCGAGGCAATTAGTTTTAATGATGTGCAAGACAAATCTGGACGGCAGCAATTACTGTGACAATGTGCTCAACAGCCCAGAGGCAGGGCACAGAGACAACACAGATACCCACGGTATACGGCGTCACGGCCTATGTGAGGTTCGTATGGGGCATATGTCAGGTCCAGAGTCACTGAGCACAGGCAGCATTTGTTTGTCTGGTGTCAATTATGCGCCTCGCAGCTGAAAACGGGTCACGCGATTGAACATATCTCATCGTAAGCCAGCCGTGAATCGGTTATTTTTCTCTCCGTGCACTTTGGTCATTTTGTTTCTAAAAGCCTATTTGAAGAATACAGTTTGATTACACCTAGTTTGTCCCTCCAGCATAATGTCCCGGGAATCTGTGGCCTAGTTGATCCACTGCTTCATCCACAAACTTGAGGTTAAGCAGACTCCGGACAAGACGGTGGCATCCAGCCAGCTCGTGCTTTAGTTAGATGATGTATTTTGATTCTTGCCAAGTAGAGCTCAGACAATCCCTGTTTTATCCCATGATGGAAAATTCGGATCACATACCAAGTCATACAAATCTACAACCACATTTCTTCTCATGTGTACACTTCATCAAATGGGGTGTACATTTTCCTCAGAGTAATTAAAAAGAAATGAATTAGGTGGTCTAAATAAAATGTGCTCCACCATGAAACTGAAAAGAGCGGTGAATGTCTGATATTTAAGCCGCAATTTGTTAGGATTTCTGATCATACCACAGCCTGACGATGCATAATGTAGTGGTTTTCAATGAACTATTCAAGGGCTCTAATGTGAAAACCAAAAAACAGAGCTACAAACGCAGATTTGGCACTCATATCTTATCTTTGAAAGTAAATGTGTGACGCCACAGTTGTTACACAGCGCTGTCGTGTTTCCTCCTGTCAGTTTGATCTGCTGTCATCAGAAACAGCATCCTCGGGCTCCTCTTGTGCTTTTGCTCAAGACTAAAAGGAAACATAAAATGTCCAAAGTCATACCAGTATTGCAATAACAGGAAGTGTGCAGCAGGTAGAGCGCCGTTCGCACCCAGTGGGGTCCATCTGACTGCCAGCGCTCCTCACTGCCAAGAGCTGTGGCTGCGTTCCTGCCTGTGATTTGTCAGTGTCCACTCCAGCATCTGTGTCAATAGCATTCCATAGCCATGTTGACAGAGCGCCGCTGTTTGCTTTAGCCACTACAGACCAGTGGCTCGATTTAGTGTTTGAGGATAATGCCATGAATCCTCGAGGGCCGTCAACTGCATACATTCGTATCCCGAGATTGAGAGCTTATTATCTGTATTAGAGCTGCTTGATATTGATATATATATGGTATCAACATAAATATCCTGTGGTACAGTCAATATGAAAACTTTGCGGAGCAATTCGAAAACGAATTTTGACATCACCACATAAGTTTGAGCAGCCCTGCCTCCACTGAGCGCTCTCTGTAGCACATGTAGCAGAGTATGCAAATCATTGTGGTAGCATCTTTACGGCAAGTTGCTAAGGAGTCCATGAAATACACTTCTGGAAAGCTAATAAGCAGTTATTGCATATTTGTTTGTGTTTAATACATCATATGCAATAGACAGGACTGAGTCTTGTTCAGGGTAATTTGGCATTTTTCAACTAAAGAAATGGGAGCAAAGACTGGCATGTCTTGGCACAGTGTGCAGTGTGTCCTTAAAAAAGTCTGAGGAAACTGGGCAAGTGACAAAACAGGAAGTATTAGGCCTAAAAGAACAGTATATCAGAAAGTCATTTCCTTAAGAAAGAGACCCCCCCCCCCAGCAAAAACCTGATATAGGACCTGGTCCTTCAGCTGATCCATCGACTGTTCATAGAAGCCTCCTGAGAAATGGTGTCAGTGGAAGGGTGGCTGTCAAAATGCTGTTCTTAAGGAAGGGAATGTCTCCAGCCATTGGTAAAACATGGTAAAGCTTCTGATGGGCAACAGCTTCAGTTTTCAGCTTGACGATGATCCCGAACACAGTACCAATACTGTAAAAGTATGCCTGCATAGAAAAACATGGACTGGCCTTCCCAGAACCTGGACCTCAACATTACTGAATCAATGTGCGATTGTCTTGACAGACAATGAAACAAAATGCAGCCAACACCGAAAGGAGACCTTTAAATGTCCGTCATGAAGCCTGGAGCACTATTCCTGAAGACTATTTAAACAAAATTGGCAAGAATGCTTGGATAAGAGAGTTTAGGCTGTCATAAGGTGGTCATACCAAACATTGACTTTCGAGCTTGTTAGAATTGTGCAGACTCTGTTGTTCCATTTATGTCTGCATGTTTCTAAAAATCTCTGAACCCTTTTTGCATTTTTGTAAGAAAATATGAAGAAAAGAGGGATAGCTTGAGACCTGCACAGTACTGTATGCATGTATGTCAAGAACATTGCGTGATAAAACTGTAATATTCAAATATTAATACATCAAAAAATTTTAATTGCTGAAAATTGGTTTCAAGTTTCACTCCAAAATATCAGTATAATATTAGTATCAGTCAGAATTTCCTGTAAGTTGCGTGCCACAGTGTTTTTCAGTATTTGAAGTGTCTGGAGGATGTGGGTGGGCTTGTAGAGTGACATAGATTATTTTTCCATGACCATGAAATAACCTCAGTACGTTGTATTTTCAGACTATTGATAAATATTATGCACACATTCATCTCTTAAGTACCGTAAGCCCCATCAGATTTAGTTTGTTTTTCAGCTTTACAAGACATTTCTTTGATGAAGTGTCAGATATTTGCAGTTGGCCTTCTGTACAGTTTTTCCTATTTGCTCATTTTTTTATGATTGCTTGCTTTTATTACCTTTTTGAGCTGGCTGCGCTATAGTGAACGCACATACTGGACTCTAGATCAGAGACAAAAGGTCTTTTTAGGAAAGCTCTGTATATAGAAATACCAGCTTCACTGGAAAGAGCCATGAACTTGTCTTAAAGGCTTTACCTCAGAGTGAAATTGGGTAAGGATTTAATCTAAGTGATTATATACATTTAGACTAAACAGGTCAGTTTAAAACACAAGAGAAATTGTGCTTGACAGCCCCTACAGGCTCTTAGGTCGGGGCTCTGCTGAAGGAATAGGAGCAACTTGGTTAAAAAGTGAAACTAACGACCCCTCGATTAAATCAATTTAAAGTGGACCCTTGTGTTCAGGCAAAGCCTTTTCTGTTTCTGCCCTTTCGTACACAGGGGGTACATGCCTTGACTTGACCTGCTGATAACTTGATCTCCATCTGTGGTCTCTCTTCAGCTGACTGTCAGCCCCCCTGCCAAAACCGTGGCTCATGCAGCCGGCCACATACTTGCGTGTGTCGCTCAGGCTTCCAGGGCGCCCGCTGTGAAGAGGTGGCTCCAGAACAGGTGTACATCCGTGATAGAGGTGCCCTGAGGCGTGTTCAACCTGGCACCAACCCCTTCCAGAAAGACCAATCACAGAAAAGGCCCTCAGAAAGAGACACCATTGATACCACAAAGGCCAAGACCACACGACCTTCGACTACAAGACAGCCAGCCCACACTGCGTAAGTGATTACCTAACTCTTCTTATTTTAGGCAGAAATAGCCCATAGCTTTGCCAGTGCTCAGAAGACTAAAGCCTTTTCTCAGCTAGAAACTGAGGCCTGCCACACTGGAAAGGTTATGACATACAGCAGGTACTACTCGTGGTTTGCAAGCTATCAGCCAACAAACTAGCAATAACTTATTATTTCATTCATTAGATTTACTGAAAAGTGCAAGAAAGTGTAGAAGGTCCTATATCAGTTTAAAAAAAGAAAAAAAAGCTGAAAATGAGAAAAGCTAAAAAATGTGAATTCATAACTGGCCACTGGAGACTTGTGAATGAGCTCTGACTAACTCTCATGTTACAGGGAATTTAAAAGCATTTTAGCAGCCTGGCACAAAAAACGTTTTTGTCACTTTAGTTTATTTCCTTTCAGGACAGTGATTCATGGGACACGGTGATGCACTGGGTAGTAGGTTGATTATCCCCCCCCCCCCCAAAAAAAACAAAGGATATTCAGATTATTAAGATACTCCTGCAGCAGTATTGATGCCAACAGTGCCATCTTTGCATCTTCTCCCTTACTCACAACTGCTACAGACAGACGAACACAAAGCTCCTCTGCTCACAAAAAGCTGAAGTAGTTAATGTTTATAACACTGAACACTTTATGAAGGTTTTCAGTAAAGATACCGTTTCAACAACACCGAAACTATTAAACCGTTATCTTTAGTGTTAACATGTTGACGTTAGCCGTGTTTAGGGTTGCCAACCGTCCCTTAAAATACGGAATCGTCCCGTATTTCGAAACAAAAGTACACGTCCCGTATTGAGCTAATAAGGGACGCACTTTGTCCCGTAATACAGTGAGAATCAAAAGTAGTCTATAAATGTTAATGGAATTAACACTTTGTTTGAAAACATAATTCCCAGCCCCTCTCCTGCTTTGTGACCAATGAGCTGACACCACACTTATGACAATTCGAGTATGACAGTTCAGATTATCTCATTGGTCGAGGAAAGGTCGCTTACGGAGAAAATACCGGAAGACAACAGATGACCACAACAAGAAGCATGGCCAACAGGGAAACAAACGCCGTCACTGCGGTGCAAGTCTCGGACGACAGTACACCTAAAGCTGGGCAGACACTGTGCGATTTTTTCAGTCACGTTATTCAGCTCCTGCTCAAACTGCACGATTGACTCGCAGGGGTTAGACGTTCATAGGTCACGATGCAGGTCTCACACTATACGACCCGATGCTCTGATGCGACCTGAGTGCTCACACTGTGCCTCCATAACATGAAGGTTATAACAGAAAATCTGTCGCTCGCTCTCTCTGTCTTTCACTCACACAGACACACACCACCACCATCAACTTTGCTAAATTGCTAATGAAAAACATGATCAGGCAGCTGTGATTGAGCAGCAGTGTAAATCCAACTATTTTCACGGTTGTTGTGGTCGTGATAATTTTGTGAGGCCACATCGAAAAGGCTCGGATGAGCTTTCCAAAGTTCTACAAGTTGTGCCTCCATCACTTGTGTCCAGATCACACGCTGCACAGCCGCGCTGCTCCATCTTTTTCACGGCGTTTACGTGTTTGCGCGCGAGCAGTGTGAGCGGCTCACGAGCGATTGATGATCGGGAGCTGGTCGTGAGGTGTTAATCACTTCTCGTTACCCCACGTATACTACACGACGCACGATGAAGGCCAAAATCGGTCCGATCACTCAAAAATCGTCTCAAAATGGGCCTAAAACCGCACAGTGTGAGCCCAGCATTAGAGCAGCAATGTTTGTTCCCCTCAGAGAAAGGGAAGAATGGGAAAAGGAAAACACCTGGCTGGAAAAAGTTAATATGGGCATGTGCAGTGAATATCAGCGCTATGTGGCCAGAAGTGTGATAATATCATTTATTTTGTGTAATAAACAACTGCAAGGATAGATGATTGCAACAAATAGATCACTAATACATAAAAGTAATACATAGATGAATAATGATGATGAGTTAAGATGCGTAATCATGGGAACAAGTGGGTTTACAAACAGGAGCAGCTGATTAGCATTAGAAAAGCTGAAATAATACCTCAGCTGAAGCCAGTTGTACTAAATGCACTAAATGTGCACTGTTACAAGAATATTTTTCTTTCTATTGTTTTCTATTATTTTAAGTTAAGCAGGACAGAGTTCTTTTAAAGAAAGATTTACTTATATTCTCAAAAGTTAAGCATGACAGGCTTCTGTTTAAGAAAGAGACCTGTTTTACTGTGTTAATGTTGTCATTTTGAGCTAAAAATAAATGGCTAAATGATCATTTGTTTCACATGTGTTCATATCACAAAGAATACACATCTACTTAAATCAAATTCAAGTCAAAGGGTTAAAAAAAATAATTTCACACACAAAAAAAGAGCTAGAAAATTCACCACACTGGGAAGGGTGAAGACAACTGGGTCGCCCGGCCCTGGCCACGAGGTGTCCCTTATTTATTTTTCAGGGAGTTGGCAACCCTAGCCGTGTTACTATTAGCAATTACCAGATTAGCCATCTGTTGTCATTCATGTAGCAGCTAGCAGACTGTAGTTAGATAAAAGACGAATAATTATTTCAGGCTGAACGGGACACAGATGGAATATTGAGACGTGACAGAGCAGATTATGGACACATAGAGAACCGGGCAGGTTGCTGGCTGTGCAGAGCAGCAGACAAACCGTAGCTGAACTGAGCAGAGAGCTGAGAGTGTGAAAAACTAATCTGAGCAAATAAAGAATACGATTTCAACCTGCTTTTTTATCTCATCATCAGATTTTTCCTTTCACTTCACTGTTGAATGCATGTGAATATACAGCTCTTGTGGTTTTGAGATATTTATTTCAGCTACAATTGCTCTCATACAGACAGGCTTACAGAAAATCGACACGTTGTGCTTTTAGAATTTATCTAAAGGCTCATGAACAAACAGCAGTTCATTACCAACAACTTTAGTGCTGGATATGTTTACCATTGCAATAAATCAAGCCAGATGACTGGGTTCATATGTTAAATCCTTAATACACACTAAGTAGAACTAATATCAAATAAAGCAAGTATGAATTTTCTGACTTGCTCTGAAAAGTATTAAGTTAAATCTGTAAAAGGTAGGAAAACCTAACATGGTGCGTCCCATGCTATTTGCTCTTAAAATAGTACAAGGAGATTATTTTCTTTCTTTAAGCTTTGACCAGTTCTGCTTGTTCTTGGATTTATTGGAATAACTTTGCGACTATAATGTATCCAGCTAATAATTGCTCAGATGAAGGCCTCTTTCACAGCGCATTCAGCAAATTCTCCAAAGACTGCTAATCAGACAGGCTTAATAGTTTCTTGGCTTGGATGACTGACTGTTTTAGTTCCAATCTTGTTGGAAAAGGCTTTTTGGTTTGATTAATCACTTTACCATGACTAGAGCCATATTTTTGGTCAATGATGTTGAAATGGAGTAATTGTTTCCGGGAATATTTTGATGGATTTTTATTGCTTACAGCTTCAGACTTATCTTTTCAATTTGTGCTCTACTTTGGGCTCGGGCCCAGTGCTTTTCTAATCCGCTCAAAGTCAGTTTAAGTGCCATAATTCGTTTGGGCACTGAGATCATCATTTCCTTTTTTGGACAATTTGTCATTTGGGTAATTTCTCTCCACCAACCCACTGAAAAATGCTCAATTATGTCTGACATTTATGGCGCTCCTCTTGCTAATTGCCAGGGTCTTGTGTCTTTTTGGGCTTTTTCGCTAGTATTATGGAATTATGCTGGATGAACTATGCACGTGTTTGTGGTAGCACAATAAAACTTAACGAAATGTTTTGGCAGATGGTTCATAAAAGAGTTTTTTTCCCTTTCCTCCTTCCTAAAACAATTATCTTGAAGTCATAGTAAATCTTTTAATCAATACAAGACTTCTGAAGATTGCACAGTTGCTATGCATATGTTTGCTTTGTTCTTGACTCACAGGACATATTTGCGTCCTGACTCACCGATCTGGGATAAATAGTGAGACTCGGCTGCAGGTTCAACATTGTTTCGAAGCCGACAGTGTTTCTGAATCATGAATACCCCAGCTATGACTTTTTCACTGTCGTGTTTCTGCCGAAGCTGACTAACTGCTTGTAAGAAGTGCTATTAAGTTTCCAAATTTCCAAGCATTAGTTGTTGTGACCAACATATTTCTCTGTCATTTTCTGAACAGAATAAATGCTTCGGCCAACATTATAAAATGTCTTCATTTAAACATTAATCAAATAGCTATTAGAATACTTGACTCTGAACACTTCCAGGAAACTATTTGAGCGCTTGTATGATTCACATTTAAAGCTTAGCCCTTGTGAACTGTTGCAGATTTTCTGCATTGTCAGCCTAGAATGATCTTTAAGGGGTGGAACAGTGCTCCCTCTGGAGAAGTGGTAGATGCAAGTCTCGGTTTCATATATCAGGCTGAGGTTCCACTGTTTTCAAAGCCAGGAAAGCGTGAGCAACGTGAGGTCACAGAGAGTGAGAGTAAGCTAGAAAGACTGGTGCCAAGGCTCAATGAAAGAGTAAGAAGACTGGAGAGGGGAGGACAGATGCTCAGGCTGAGATAGATCATGCTGGCCTTGCCCTCACTTATATACTGAGATAGCAGCTTCCCGGTGCATGCAGCATCCAGCCAGTCTCCTGTAATTATTCTACTACAGAAGGTGTGAGGTACTATATATGTCTTACTTGGAGCAGGGTTGGCTTGTTATGTCAGCAGCACCCTGTTACTAACCCTGCCTGTCAAGTGGCGCCAAGAGTAAGAAATAGTGTAGAAAAGGAATGAGTCAAACAAGGAGGGAAAGAACAAAAACAATGATAACAAGAGAAAAAGTCAACAAGGTAACATGAAGTTCCAGGATATACTGTAGTCGGATCTGTTGTAATTCTTCTGTCCAGACACGTTGCTTGGCCTCTTCACTGTCCAGTCAATACTCAGCTTTGAAGCCCAACTGCGCAAATGTCAGGAGGCGGCAGACAGGGAAAGTGTAGTGTCTGCGGCTGAGGTTTGTCAACATCTCTGAGAATCTGATACTTTCCTCAGTTTTCGGCAGGCCAGCAAAACTTCTGCGTCTGGACTCAGGCTTTTTTTGATTAGGCACAGAGTAACCGAAATTCATATTGTGGTTTGGTAAGTTTGTTACAGAGTGTTTTTACTTAACTATTTACTCAGTAACCAAATAGAGAATGTTGCAACATCATCTTTCAAATTGCCATTGCATGAAAGAAATTAGGATGTCAACACTTGACTAAAATATTTATTTTCTTTGGTTTTCCATTTATGTTTTTAATTGTGTTATATAATAAATAAGTAAATATGAAATTACTTGGGCCTCAGACACACAGGCCTAGAGTGTAGCTAATGAACTCCTGCCAACTTCCTGTCTAGGGAAAAAAAATGCATTCCCCACCCAGTTGGTGAGTAGTTGCTAGCTGGAAAGAGGGTGCGCTTGTGATTACTTTGGTCACTAGGAGATTGCTCGTAGTTTGCATGGAAGACACAGACTTGTCTGTATTTACTTTTCAAGCTGTAGAAATGAGGAACTTCAAAGTAAAAGTTTTGCCTTACTGCTGCAACCAACACTTTTTTTCAGTGAAAACTACTAGCAACTACCAGCAACCACTTGCCAACCAGTTGCATAATGCAGACGTTGCCCTAGTGATGGTTAGTTGCCAGGGAGTCACTGATTAGTCTCTAAGCCTGTATGAATGGGGTTGTACCGGTTTTACAGCAATTGGCAGCGACCTCCAGCAATCACTCGCAACTGGTCAGAGAATGCACATTTTTCCTTAGAGACCGGAGGTTTCCAGATGTTCGCCAACAGGTGTGACTGAGGCCTCACTTGAGCATTGTTATGCACAAACAACACAAAATAATTTATTTTGGGATTCAAAATACCTTATCATAATGTTATAATGTAATATTACTCAAGGTTAAAAGAGTCAAATATCACTCTGGAGGTATTCTCACCTTGTGAGGCAGCTGGATTGTTGCAAGACTCAGGAGAAGTTCATCTTACAGTCTACGTATGACTTTTCTGCAGTCAGGCTTCTTTTGAGAACTTTTTTACACCTATCACCCTCTTTTTCTTAAAAGGACCAGATTCATCTGACAGAGCTGCAGTGACTTCTTCCTAGCTTTCAAAGCTCCTCACACCTCGGCTTGCTTTTCCTCTTCTGCACTCTTTGTATCCCACTTTGCTGTTGATGTGGCTGGTGGATGGTGATAGCCAGGTTTTTGAAACTGCTTGGTCTTTGTCTTCCAGGATGGTTCAGTGTACAGTCCATTCCTATTACACGCCCCTGTTAATCCATATCAATTTGATTCTGTCTTCTCCTAAGCTCATGCATGGATCAAAAGTATGTTGTTTTTTTCATGCAAAATTTTATGTTTTCTTGTTGCAAGTCACAGTATTCTGTTATTTTCTAGGCTTCCATCTAGCTTTTTTTTCTCAAAAAAACCTCTTTAAGTTTGTTTAGAAGAAAAAAGAATTAAGCTCATTATTAGCTCATTGTGTAAAAATTGTTTATTCAGTTACCTATTCAGATGTTTAGCCCAACTAAGCCAAATAAGCCAAATGTCTTTACATCTGTACAGGCAGCCAGTTAGCCAGCATCATATACAGTATGCCAAATGCGTGCTTATCAACAGTGCTTGACTGTTTGAGCGGCAGCTCAGCATCTGTCCGATCTCATGACCAACCAAGTTAAGGTCTTATAATTTTGTCCTCATCTCTCTGCATTTCCTTCTAGTCTTTGTACATTTATGAAGTAGAATAAATCAAATCTGCCAAAAAATGTGGAATATTTAAAAACCATTCACATGTCTTCTCTTCAGTTAAGACCCTCACCTTCTATTCATGGCCACGTGTCTTTATGTTGACCTAGGTTTGACTATGAATAATTTATCTAAATTATTTTTATCACATATTTTTTAACTTCTTATTTATTAGAAATGATCTCATCCATGGTGATAAATTCTTCCATCAAGAAAAACTGTTTCTTTTGTTGTCTGCCTTTTTTTGTGGGGGGACTGAGAATAAAGTGCACCATGAATACCCCCACTGAATGAATTTATGCTTGACGGCATAAAATAAAAGTCTTGGTGGGATGGACAAAACATATGAGGAGCCTCCTTTGCTGTGGGATTCTGGGAAGCACAATTCCTTGTCATACTCCCTCCTCCTGTATTCCTGTCTTCAGTCTTAAGCCTCTCTTCCGACCCCCTTCAGCTTTGTCCCAAATGTCCTAACTGCCTGTTTTGTGGGATTAACCATAAAACGTAAAACTCATCACATTGTATATGGCAAGCCAATAACTGCTTCCTCCTCTGACCTGTAGAACAAATGCATTTCAGTGTTTCTTGTAATGTCTGTGGTGGGATGTCAGCATTAGATTCTGTAGATCACAGTTGGCCCCTGGTATGAAGGTCAGGGCCAATGATCATGTGTAAAGGGTGTATTCACCACCACCACCATGAGTCCTTCATATAATCTTCACTGCCTTGCCGTTCTCTGACATCAGTTCTCTGCAGGAAACAAAGCTGGGTAGAGCAGGATGTATGCTGCATGCAGGTTACCCCTCTAAAGGTCATCTCTCTCTGGTCTGTTACATGATCTGACTCAGGGCCAGCGTCGGCAGCTACATAGATAACAAAGCTGCAATTCATACCACATAGAATTCAAGCCGTTATGTTTAGACTAGACTTCAGGTCTGAAGACTTTCACAGTAGAAAATAAATGACACACTTTCAGCAAAAGAAAGTACATTATTCTAGCTATAGTGATACATCGTGGTGCCCATGATGGTACTGCTACTATACCCTTCTGTAACATGGTGGTTTGTACCTTACTGAGATTATGCTTAAACCTCAGTTTTACACAGTGCAGTGACATTGTACAATATGAAACCTTTTAGAAACGTACAAACCAATTAACCTCACATATATTTGAACTGTGGGACGGAAACCCACCAGAAACAGGCCCCATAATTTGTTTTTGGTCAAACGTAATGTCTTCTAATTTTGGAGAAAAGGCAGATTTCTAGGCCTGAGGTAGAGTTTCCACTTTTATCTGTCCAAAGTTCACTGTTTAATGTGAGAAGAAAAATCAGACCAGTAAATTAAAGCCAACACTTCAGTTGATTTTTGATTGTCATCCATCGTTTTCCACTTACCCAATGCAGAGCCTATCCAGCAGCCATAAGGCAGGAAGCAGAGTGCACTCTGCATAGGTCTAATACAGAGAGAAAGACAACCATTCGCTCTCACATTCACACCAATTTAGATAAACCAAACTCCACCAAATTCATGTAGCTGGACTGCGTGCGGAAGCAGGAATAGTCAGAGAGAACCTACAAACATGACACGGAAAGCCCAAATGGTTGGAGGTAAACCCAGGACCTCTTTGCTGTGAGGCAACAGTGCTAATCCACCAAACCACTGCTCCACATAGCGTAGCAGGAGTTTTATTCTTTCATTTTAGATTGTGGTGGCACACAGATAATTTGACTGTTACAGTGAACCCTAAAACATCTTGTTCATAGACAGACAATGTAAAGCAAATTGAACAAAGTGATCACACTGATTATATTGAATGATTGCAGCCACAATGCTAATAGTAATTTAATCAAATTTATTATCATTGTTAGAATAAGTATAAAACATATAATACAATCAATCTGATTAATAATCACTATGATGTGCTCAAAATGTACAACATAAAGTCGTTCAGTATTGTCAGATTCAGTCTTTTCACAAAAAATGATTCAGTGCAGTCAGGTAGGAAATATAACTTTGGGTTTAAATGCCACTAATATTGGAAGTAGTGGATAAAACGAAATTGGATCATTGTGTCATCAACACTGGTTCTTTGTTTGAATTTCCTCACAAGTAATTCACTTGAATTACTACAAGAAAAAGAAAAACGCCCAGTGTTCTGGTCATACGTACAGGTTCTCTGCTTATATCGGCCCCACCATTTTCCTAGTGACTAATAGGGCTGGCGGTTATGTGGCTTGTTGACTCAAGGCTTTGTACATAGCCACACAGCCATTTCTCAGAGGAAACTGTGGTTGTAGTGGGAGTTTTCCATGTTAATCATGGATCACTGGTTGCTTTCACTCCCACTCCAGACAAACCACACCACCAGCGCTGCTGGGACCTGTCAAAACCCCCTAGGTGTACTCTGCACCTGCGCTGAATTATTGTTTTGCTGTTATCGCCAGTTTTCTTAGGAGCAATGATCACAATGCTTGCCGAGGAATTTCAGGTATCAGACGCAAGAGAGACAAAGAGCTTAAATGCAGAAAGGCAGGAGTGGATATTCGCTCAGGAAGCCTCTGTTAATACAACTGAGTTGAGAGGATAATAAATTAAGAGCAGCCCAAATCCCACATTAGCTTTACATCACATGTTGCACTTGAAACTTATAACTTTGATCAGATACGTGTTTTCTTATGACTGAAACATATATCCAAGGCTCAGCCTGGGAAAGTTTTCTGACTGTATCACCTGGCAGTCTGCTTTGCTACTCAAAGAAGAACTGTATAGAATCATCCTCTTTTTTTGGCTGCTCCCAAAAACAAGGAGAGCTACACAGGAAGTATGGTTAAAGTATAGTAAAGGGGTAAAAGTTAATTCCAGCAGGTTGTGTGTGCTGCTCTCCTCTGAATAGGGCTCTCTTCTAAACCAGGCATATGACTGCATGTCTAGAGGACTGATTTGTCTCCCGGCATGGGAGTGAAATTGTGTGGAGTCAGGTTCACCGGCTTTCTGCTTGTTTATACAGTATTTTGTGCTGATGTTGCAAACTTGACATGTACCCTGAAGCTCAATCCCTGGTGAGCTTTTTTTTTAAAATTTGTGAATGGCCCAGGGCTTTCTGGAGTATGGCTTAAGGTCATCTGTTGTGGTTTTACAGGACTTGATGTGGTATTGGAGGATGCAGGGGGTCCCTTTGCTTTTGCATTAATATGCCAGAGTAGAGCTATGGAGGCTACACTGTCCTTAAGTGAACCCTCCACATGATAGAAAAGGCGTGTTAAATTCGTCTCAGCGTGAAATAGTAAAGATTGATCAGCTATTTTCCATTACACTTATTACTATGCACATCTAAATGTATTCTAGATTGCTGTATGTGAGCAATTTTAACACACAACAATACTAACCAAGCCAGGCCAGGAAGAGTTGGTGTTTTTTTTTTCCTACAATCACAGAGCCAAACGAGTCCCATGAGTGTTTGGCTTCCTGCTAGGCCAGAGGGAACAAAGGACCATAGAGAACTCAGCAGTCAGCATGGGACAGATATGTCTTTCTCTCCCCCGTCCCACCTCTCCTAAAGCCCCATCTGAAACACTCTCTCTGAGTCGCCGTGCCAGCGGGCTCTGCGTCCGTGGCCAAATCCACCTCATCAAGCTGGCCTGTGCAGATGCAGCTGTCGGACGGACAAATACTGTACAGCAATTATAGAAAGAAAGAAGCACGCCTGTCCCGGAATGCTCTCCGGCCTCCACCTCCGGCACTGAGGCAGATGGAGATAGCATCAATCAGACACATCTCCCAGATATGGGGCATGGTGTTGAAAGCATGAATTAGCAGTATGGCTATGCATGGGACCAGTTAATCCATTCAGATGTCAGGATGTAGGGTTCCTGTGGGTTCCACTGGGGGATGAAGTAGACCTCCAAAAGTTTAAAACTATACAAAAGTAGACCTCCAAAAGCGGGACTTGTTCATGTCTACATTTCTGCCCTGTGGTCCCTGTAAAATTTCTTTTCAAACCAGCATTATATTCCAATTCAAAAATTTGCTTAATCACTCTTCTAAATGGAAACCCTTTTTGGCTTATCGTGAAAGCAGTCTGACATATGACTCTGACCAGCATATATAGCCTCAGTCAGCAGTTGGTAATGGCTCTTCCTGCTGACCTGTCTTGCGGCATTTTTACTAAGTTAATGATCAGAGCAACTACAATAAACGGGAGAATATTAAATGGCTTCTCAGCTCACCAGGCCTGCAGGCATTTTGGTTCTGGCCCCTGAACCACAGCAACCACACTGATTTTCTTTCATCCAGACTCACTGCTTCCTGGATTTGAAAACCCTGCTTTTTAAATGCTGAGGCGAAAACTTGGCACATTGGCACGGCTACTGCCTGCCCCCTCCCACCCCCCGGAGATAAAAAAAGGGAGCTGATTATTTCACAGGTGCTGGCCTGCGCTGCGTTTGAGCAGACGGCAGGAGTCATGTGTTTTGATCATGTAATGTCGGCAAACCTCAGTGAGGTCAGATTTACAGAAAATCTATTTTCATGCAGACGCTGGGGGAAGTTATACCTATAAAATTAAGTGGAACTTCATCTCTTCATTTGTCTGCGCGGCACTTCGGCTGATCCGAATAACAGTCTTTGCTCAGTCAATTTCTCAAGACCCTTTTCTGCTTTCCATGGTGCACCAGGCCCAGTTGTTGCACTAATATAAGACTCTTCCCCTGGGGGAGAATAAAAAGCTTTCTGAATCAATCCAGCCCCACTGTAACTCATTTCACCCAGGCTCTGGCTGCTACTAGTGGGATTCCTGGAAGGCCGTCCAGACAGAGAGAACATGATTTAATCCAGCCTCCGTGGCTGGTGCGATAAGCCCTTAGACACACCCATATTTTCACAAGGGGGAATATTCTGCCAGGACCCACAATTATCCAAGTCATAATGACTAGAGATGTTATCAAAGAAAGACTGGGCCTTAATTGCTCACTGATGTTTGGCCTTATGCGGCCACGTATACGAGAAAAACCTGTTTTAGTAGAGAGGAGCTTATCGTTAAAGCAATGCACATGTTCCAGTGACTAGGTGTTTCCTTTTATTCATACTTTATATTATGGGACAGATGTTGGACCACTGGCACTTCTGGCACATTTAAATTGAATTTCAAAGGTGCACTCAGTTAAAATTTGTTCATTTTCATATACAGTGGAAAGAGAAAAAGTCACGAATATTGGAAAAATTCTTTATTTTTTCTTGCCACAACTTAAATGAATAGACCGTTATCACTCTCTTGCCTGTGCAGCACATTTAAGCTTGGTCGAGGAGGAGATGAGGCATATTTTGTGACCCGTTAAGATATTTGCTTCAATCTAAGACTCAGATATCAGCATGATTATCCTGCAAAAGATGCTGCGACAAACGCCAAGACTCTGGAGGTCAAAACATTTACTACCAGACATTAAACATTCACAAAAAGCTGTAATTTAGGGTAAGACTTTAATGTGACAGAGGCTGGTGTTGAGTTATTTTTGAAGTTTCACTGAGCACAAACTTTACCACTATGCCATTGCATGACCATGTTGCTATGAGGAAGGACACAACAACAATAAAATGAAAGTGTCCTTGGGGTTGGATATTATATTTATTGGTGCATGTTTAGGATCAGACCTCAGGGTTTTATTGAAAGAAACACACAGGGACCTCGGTGGCGAATGATGAATGGATGAGAGTGTTCTCCATAAAGTCTGAGGAATGAGATGTGTGACCGCAGTGGGGTTTTGGCCACCGGTGGTGCAGATGGTTTGGTGCGTTGACTGGGTTGGTAAGAAAGAATAAATTCTGTTTCAGACTTCTTTCACCTCCTAAAATACACCAAGGCTGTTAAGTCAGACCAAAGTCTCCTAACCAAGCATCTCCCCCATTTTCCTGGGGGGCGGGGGAGATCGAATATGGCAAAACAAGGCTATGATTTCAAAGCAAAAACCAAAATAGACTCAAAATATCCAATGAGTAATTAATTTCTTATCAAATATCAGATACAAACAGCTCAGATTTAGCTAAATCAAATTCTGAAGCAAACAAGTCATAGTTGGCAACGAGACTCTTAGCCATCCTTCAAGTATCATTACTGCTAATCTGGAATATTTTCTATTTTCCTTGCTACATTGTGGTTGGAGTCTTGGACCATCACACAGATTCACAACACTACTGGGATTTGAATAGCAAAACACGAACAAGAGTCAAGTGTGTATGTTCTTGAATAACACCTCCTGGGACTAGTTTCAACAGTGTGCACTCTCCCTCCTTGTCTGCAGGCTTTAGTCTGTGTAATGCGGAGCACCATCTGCTGTAGAGATTTTGCTGAAAAATGTCCTTGCTGACGTTCTCAATTGTAAAATATTGTACACAAAGATGGATGATTTCTGTCTGTTTCAAAGATGTTCTCGGTTTAATGTTTTTTTTGTTTGTTTGTTAGCTGCGTGGCTAATTCTTTCCGAGTTCAGATCTCGTAACCGTTACTTTGCCGCATAGTAGGAACCTTTGGAAAGCTTTGGAAAATGGCCAGCATACTTTGTTATACCCCAAACTTTTTGTACCCCCTCGCAAAGTGCGCCGTACAGTTCACAGTGCTCCCTCTTTGACTGCGAAAGTGCACGTCTGTCGTGAATACGCTCATAAATCTTCTCTTTTCTTTGTTGCCAACAACAGTGTTTGCAGTGGTTGAGTAGTACAAGGTTTTCATTGTTTCAGCTGCTGTTTGCACATTTTTTCCCAGTTTTGTGCTCCCCCCCCCTTCAGTTTGAGCGATGATATGCATATCCAAACATAACTTTTTGAGCCGAACAACAGCGTTTAGCGCTTCCTCTGAATGAAATGGATGTGAGTAAACTTTGATTTACACTTGGTCTTTGATGACCGTCATTTATTTCCCCATTTAACAAGTAGGCTTCAAATTGCCCTAATTATGCTCAGCTCTTATGTAATAAGGGTTCTTTTGGCTGATGTTCCATGTTGGAAAGAGGTAAATGGAGCTATTTAACTTTTTGTTTAAATAAGAAGAATAATGACTCGATTTTCCTCAGCGCTATTGAGTGACTCTTGTTGATTGGTTTTAAACCTGCTGATGGATTCAGAGGTTTGCCACTCATCGCTCCAGAGGTTATGTCCTACTCCACAGAAAGAAAACTAAAACTGGACCAAGTGACAAGGCTGAGAGCCACTGTGACCCAGACTGGGATGCTCGTGCCAGACACTTCTGCCTACTGTCAGACTGTCTTGTTTTGACAGTCTCGTCAAAGCCAAATGGCTCCATCTAACAAGCAGACAAGCTCTTCGTATCAGCCTATTTTCTGCATTAGCTACTAGAAGTCAACAACCCAAGCCATTACATGTGGCTACAGACTTTGGTATTCTCAAACAAATCAAAATGAAAAATGTGCTATACCAGGTTGGACATGTGCTGAGCTTCAAGTGGTGAGCAAGCTAGTGAAAAACCATTTAATATCACACAGTCCTGACCTTTCCAACTTATTCAGCATCCTGAGGCCAGAAAAAACGGTTTCTGCCTGAAATACGTTAAACTGACAAGTGTGCTTTATATAGCAAGGAGATTTATAGAGACAGTGGGTAATGAAAGCGCCTCAGAGACAGAACTGTTAGTGAATGAATCAGCTGTGGCCCATACATTACTGCGCTGTGCTTCACATAAACACTTATCCGGCGTCGTCATGCAGTGTGGGCTACGGAGACAGTTTAAGGTGTAAACAGTTCTTGAAGATCTGGGTCACTGCATGCATGTGTGTGTGAGCGAGTGCTCGGGGTGAGCAGGATCATTAGATAAATCTTGAATTTCTGTCGGAGCAAAAGGCTAGACACCGGGCAACTTACAGAAACAACAGTCACCACTGGGATGGTTGGAAGCGGTGCTTTTCGAGCAACTGCTGTTGGAGTTTCGTTGTGCTTAAACAAATCCAGATAGCTGACTTTATCCACATTTATCCTCGCCCTTCCACAGATCACAGTCTTAACATGAAAATTCATGCTACACCTGCTATTTTGTTTGGAAGCGTCACTGAGTTGGAGGATCTGTAGTCCTTTTGACTGTCCTCCAGTTCTTGATATTGGCTTGTTTTCACAGTGCTTAACTGTGTACTGTTTGTGCTCCAAAAATGCCTCCTCTCCAACTCATTTGAGCCTGACGAGGCTGGAACAGGCATTCACACCGGCTGTCATGCCTTTGTGAGAGCTAATGTTCACATATTGTAATGCTAAATGAGTTCAAAGATACAGTATGTCGCAAGCTGAGTGCCAAATAATACTTTTTGCAGTGTTTTGGAAGTGTTGCAGTGTTGATTCATGTAGAGCTTATATTCTTGGCCCCGAATGTGATTTGTAATTTCTTCAGATGTGATGAGGTTTAGCTTTAAATGTTTTCCATGCATGTGAAATGAATGATAATGAGTGATAGTGGACACTGACAGTTACTTCATGTCTTAGTTGGAGGCTTCCTTTGCTGTCAGATACGAGCTGATGCTTTGATCAAGTGTTTGGATCAAGATTTATCAGAATTCGTTCTCTCTCGGTGAATATAATTACCGAGCACATGTTCTGAACATGAATTATTTCATTTCATGGGCTTAACTCAGACAAACTTTGCACTATATGGTAGTGTCCAAGCACAGAGCATCTATAACTATAAAATGGATATAACCTCATTTTACTTTATGATTTCAGAAGCTTGCACTACTTTGGGCCTTGCTAGTGAAATCATAAATTACATTATGTGTGCTTATTTTGGAGAGTGATATCTGATGACTACCAATTTTACGTCTGCATGTGAAGTGCTGCAATTGTGCTTTAGGGAGATGGCGGGGTCTTTCTCATGCTATAAAAGCGTCTCACCAGAAAGTCAGATTTAATATCTGGTATACCGGCATGTACATTTTACTGATGCTTTAGCATACGCCCACCCACTGCCTGCTTCTAAAGCTTGCATTGGATTTGAGAATGGTATTTCCAGTCTTGGTGTCAGTTCATATTTACTGTTTTTGTTAAAAGGTTCTGATTATTCAGAAAGGGAAGTAGATGTCCCTGCAACCTTTCAGTATTTAAATAACATGAAGCAGTACTAGTCAAATTTCTGGAGATCTGAGTAAGTTCTTATCTGTCTTTTGGTGTCAGCTCTTGGGTTTCTACGCTTCATTATTAGTACCTGCTTGGGCTCCTTTTGCCTGCTTTAAATCTTCAAACAAGGTGCCGGAGTATCCCTCAGAGATTTTGGTCCATATTGACATGATATCATCACACAGTTGCTGCACATCCACATTATTACTCTCCTGTTCCTCAGGCTCAACACAGCAGGATAGATTCATACTTTTATGTTGTTTTCACTCATTTCTGATTGTAACATCCTAATCTTACTGTAGAAATTTAGACTCATCTGACCAGGCAATATTGTTCCACTTTTCTGCTGCCAAATTTTAGCGAACCCACGTGAATCTTAAACTAAGTTTCCTGTCTTTAGCTGCCTTAGTCAAAAGTTCAGCTTTTTGTGCATTCAGGGATGCTCTTTTGCATAGCTTTGGCATTTGAGTTACTGTTGCCTTCTGACCATTCTGCTTTGACCTCTGTGATCAATAAGGTCTTTTAAACCAGAGAACTGCTGCTCACAAGATTCTCCCTTTCTCACCACAAACCCATGAGATGGATGTGTAGAAACCCCCAGTAAATCAGTAGTTTCTGAAATACTCAGAACAGCCTATCTGGCACCAACAGCTATCCCATTTAGAAGCAACAAAGCCACTTAAATCCCCTACTCGGTTTGAACTTAAGGCAGGTCGTCTTGACTATGTTTACTTGCCTAAATGCATCGAGTCACTGCCATGTGATTGGCTGATTAGTAATTGTCCTTGACAGTTGAAAGGTTGTACCTAATAAAGTGACCAGGCAAGTGAATGTGTTTCCTCTTTACCAACCTATATTACATGCTAGCGTTGTCTGTTCTGATTGGTGCTTGGTGAGAGCTTTTTGGATTTCATAAATGCTAAGTAGCTTTGTTGAACTGAAAAGTGTCAGATGATACCAGCTGCTGAAAGACTGAGAACTACGCAGCTATTATTTTTTTTTCCCATTCATTTTTATTTGCCTTATTTCAGAATTTGTACCATGTGCTCAGCAGCTCTGTTATTGCTGACTTAAGTGATTTAATTAAAACTGTATGGCCATTGCTTGATACCCCAAACATTACTTCCATCTGTCTGTACAGCCCATGTCCCATGTAAACTTCGAAATTGCTTTCAAGTCACCCAGAACAAGGGAGGGGAATGATTCCGCTTTAAGCCACAGAGGCCTTGACGTCAGAGTGAGGTTGTGCTTGCCCCGTGTGCTCCCTGATCTGCAGGCAGAGAGGGTAAACATGAGCTCACACTGGGAGGAAACCACTTTGCCATTGAACATACGAGAGGTAGACAGAGCAACATCTGGCTAGGCCTAGGAAGTGAGGCAGGATGCTTGCAGGTCAGGTGTCACTGTTAGTGATGGAAAAACCCAATCACATTTGAGCATGGAAGCGTAATGGTCTTTTGCCACCTCCTGTCCACCGTTATTACCTTGGCAGTAGCACCTCTTGTTTCCCTGTGTCACATCCTTTCTCCAAAATCTGCCCATATCTACGACAGCTGGGACATGGTGTGTCTGTGTTTGCTTTTGTGTGGACAAATATGCATTTTTGTGCGTGTGCGCACATGTTTATTTGCTTGATTATTGTTGTGAGTGTGTGTGGGGGTTAACAGAGCTGATTTGTGATGTGTGGTTTAAAAAAACACAGTTTTGTACAAGTGTTTATTTGATCTATCCAGCATAGCTCACCTTTGTCCTTCACTGCCTGTCTGTCAGGGCAGATCAGTGGGATCCAGATGTTTTTTTTTGTTTGTTTGTTTGTTTTTTTGCAGGGCTGAATCCCGGCATTCCAAAATCAGTCTTAGTGTCACGGTCCTGGGTCTCCTGACCCAGCGTTTTTAGTTCTTTGTGATTTTTGTATTATTGTACTTGTGTGTGATTTATTCTATGGCTTCTAGTTTTGATCCCTTGCCCTTCATGTCTCTCTGTGTCCCCTCTGTTCTGTGTAATTGTGTGTCTTTGCATGTTTGAGTTTCTTGTTTTCTGTCACTCTGCATTGTGCATTATGTTCTCATGGTTGGTTTTTTGTTACTCTCTCTAGTCTAGTCTCTTGTGTTCCCAGCTGAGTATTTCCCTGTGTATTTTGGTTCTTAGACCTCTGCCTTATGGTTTATGTCTCTGTGTTTCTTAGTTGCTGTCTCCACTGTGTCAAGTTCGCGTCTCTGTGTGATACTTCCTGTTTTACTTTGATGGTCCGTGTCTCATGTGAATGCGTCCTGCTTTGCTTGTCTCGTCAGTCCTGATTTCTCCCAGCTGTGCCCTCCTTCTGTGTCTCATTCCCCTCGTTACTTCCCAGTGTATTTAAACCCTGTGTTTCTCTGAGTCAGTGTCGCGTCGTCCCTCATGCTGTGTGGATCTCCCTGTGAGTTCTTAGTTTATGGTTTCCCAGTTTAGTCTAGTTTTGTATGTTTGTTCTACCAGCAAATAAAGCTGTGTTTTGAGTTCACCTCCCCGAGTCTGTGAGTCCTGCATTTTGGGTCCAACTCCTGCCTGCCGCACAGCGATTCATGACACTTAGACCCAGGTAGGCTTGTCTGCCTGTCTGTCTGAGAGGCACGCGCCTCCTCCAGGTCACTCACATGAGCTCAACTTCCAGGTCGTGCAACACTGGCTCAGTAATTGACCCAAATGAAATGCTCACTGGGGAAAAAACTTGGCCCCTTGCAGCCCTGGTCGAGCTTTGTTCGTCGACCCCAGTTTTAATACTTCCTCCAGTTCAACGCAACACTCAGGATGTTGCTCTCTGGTTGGCCACAGTCCGACAAAACAAGGAGTTCATAATCTAGTCATGCAGACACAATGTGTGATGGAAAGATCTGATGTGTTTAATCACACACTTTTCTAAGACGAGCCACACACAGACTCTCTTTGGCTGCCTAATATTTTGTTGGCCAATCTATTCCTGTGAAATGGCTTTAAGATGTCTGCAGTGTGCTGTCATATGTACACTGATACAATGGTGGGTGGTCATTTTAACCATGTTCAAAGATTCAAAGAAGAAGGTCCGCTTGTGTGAGCCAAAAGTTCGACCTTCAGACTGCCGTTACTGTTTTCTTCTCTTGGATTCGTGCAGGAGAGGACCAAACAGAGATCTCTGCATACGATTATTCGACACGTTTTTTGTGGGTGACAGTAGAGACTTTTGTTCTCGTACAACATTTGACTGAAAGACTAAGTCCACTAATAAGCAGGTAATGAGCGTAATATTTACAGAGAATAGATGTCCAACTGATTTGAGAAGCTGACAAAACAAGAAACTGAGTTTTGTTTAAAAGATTAAAAGTTTGTTTTTGGAACCCCAAAACCGGGAAGTTGAGGATGTGGTGCTCACAAGCACATGAGTCTGTTTGCAGAACCCGACAACCAATCAGAAGTAAGTTTGCTTACTGAGAGGATGGCCTGAAAGATATGGGAGCTAAAATAACTTGTTTCTGATGGTGATAAAACTGAGGGATTGCATACAAATAAATAATAGCTGTTCTAGTGGAGATCCAGAATAACAGTATGGCGCTGAGAATACAGTGTTAGGCCCACTGTTATTTTATTTTAGCATTGTAGTGCTTAAAGAATGATTCAGTAAAATCAGTTCCATTAAACTTCAATGTTTATTCTATAAAATTGATTAAGTATGATTAAGTAATCTATGAGCTAGATGCCATGTTTGTCTCTTAGGAGTCCTACTTTCTGTTGCACACACTGAGCACACTTACACTCATGGTGACGCGTATAAGATGCTCATGGGTGTATCTTTGTGACTGCATATATGTGTGTGTGGGACGTTAGCTTTTGTCTGAGGTCATGTGTTTATGGCCTTGTGATAATTTACAGGACCCAAGTGAGACGGGGACCCCCTGACTCCTCCCCTCAGCAGACCGGGACCTCCCGTACTGTGAAACGTTATCCATCATCCTCTGGGCCTATAACCTCCAACGCTCTGCCCAATGGCAATGGCTACTCTAACGGCAACGAGCACGGGAACTGGTATGGAAACAGGAACGGGCATACCAACACACATTCCCACAATACTCACAGGCCAACCAGCAACAGCCAGCTGCACGGACAGTTCAGCAATGCATTATTACCATCAGGTAAGTGTAATGAGACTGAATACATGTATGTCTTCCACTAGAATATTTGTGAATATCATAAATCGTGGCTCTGTTATCATTTCACATCCTCTGCCCCTAGCTACCTCAAAACAAATGCAATCGCTACGAATGCCTGACGAAATTCAGAGTGACCACAATACATGCATACACTTCCTGTGGTGTCATTGTTCAACATTAGCCACGAGGAAAAATTGGCAGCGCCCCAGGATGCACTTCCTTTCTCCCTCTGTCCAAACACCTCACACCCTCTGTGGTCTTCATCACATGCACAGACGTTTCGTATCAAAGCTATTGCAGTTTGAGCATGTGCGAGATTGCGCAGTTACGTACTTCAGAACCTTTGGGAATTTACTCAGACACTTCTCTGACATGATAGACACTGGACCCTGGTTGCTGTTGGAAATGTGATGTGAACGTCACCAGTTTTTCCCCCCCTTCTCTTTGATCCAACGTGCACAGCTGTCTGCCGTTCCACATCCTCCTGTTTTTAGCCACGTACCGCAGCGACGGCTGTTGAACAGCTTCCCACCATTACACAGTGCTCACCTACACTCTCTTTGTTTCCTTCACCCATACACATATCCAAAACACCTTCTCTCAAAGATAAAGGGCTTGGAGCCTAGCCCAAAAACCTAATAGCCTTCTCACCCCCCCCCCCCCCCCCCCCCTTTTTTTTTTTTTTATTTCTTTTGCTGGTCTGTGGCACATCGCACGTTCAGCTGCAGCGTGCCACTGGCCAACCGTCAGCACACACCCTCGCACTTATAAACCTCCCTTTTGCCCAGACGGGGAGTGTGTCACAGTGAAGCTGAAGGTGGAAGGATGCAGCTCGTCTCTAGCCTGTCTCTGCTGCTGCCCCTTCTCAACCAGGTGTGTGTGTGTTTTC
This sequence comes from Maylandia zebra, assembly GCF_041146795.1. NCBI lineage: Eukaryota > Metazoa > Chordata > Actinopteri > Cichliformes > Cichlidae > Maylandia > Maylandia zebra. The sequence goes on from NC_135185.1 coordinate 30,128,686, forward strand.
CAGGGGCCAACCTCACCTCCAACCTGGATCGCATCAAGATCGTCTTCACACCTATGATGTGCCGCAGGGTGTGCTCTGGAGGGCGTTGCTATAATAGCTGCGAGAAGGGAGACATGACCGAGGTCTACAGCGAGACCTCGCCCCATCAGCAGCCGAAGAACCAGGGCTTCCGACTCTGTGAGTGTCGACCCCGGCCCTCTGACTATCAGCAATGCCTGTCTGCCTGCTTATCTCTGTGATACTGCTCTGTGTTGTCCCTGAGTGTCTCTCGTTCTCCCTTTCGATTCTCACACACAGTCTGTGTTTGGTATCTCATTATTTTTTTTATTGGGTGAGCTAGATAAAATGGGCATGCTGTCTGTTCTGAATACCAATCTTAGACAGGAGGCAGAGTGGTGTAGATTAAGCATGAGAGCTATGCTGAAAACTTTCACTGTCAAAGAAAAAGACGGACAGGGGAGAGCAGATTAAAAGCAAGCTCTGTAAAAGGGGCCTAATCTCCCCTTGTACACAGACACGTGGACCTAGTGGTCCCACGCTCCCCAACACTTAGCCCCATCCCTTTTGCGGTTTACACCTCGCAGTTGGCCTCGCCGTTAACCGTTTAACATGCTCTCTGGGAGGGCAGGAATGGATGAAAAAGGAGAGGGAGAGGCTGAAAAGAGAGAAAGAGTAGCAGCATGAACAGGGTTTTACAGGGATTACATTAAACCTGTCATTTATCCAGAGGGCTTTGCTCCAAATTCACACAGGAGTGTCCATGGGATAGCAGGGGGCGGCTAGTGCCAAGACGAGGGTCGTACCCCCTGCGTGTTTCTGAGTTTTCTCATCAGGTTTAATGGTCCAGCTTAGACCTCAGACTAATTATGGATTAGAGATGAAGGGCGCGCATACCACACACATACATATATAGATCCGCTCCAGTTACAACTCTCATAAATATAAACTCAAACAACGATACAAACATGCAAACAACCCTCACCGAAATGCACTAGCTTATTTAGGGAGGACATCGCAGGCTTATGAATATATAAACAGGTCGATGTTGCAGATTTATGTGCACATTAGCAGGGTTTTGGAACACGGTGTAGATATTCTAAACACTTCAGCATCCTGGCAGAGACCCTTCACGAGATTACATTCCCGGCATTTCCACTTTTTCCTCAGTGGTTAGTTTTTATGTCCCACTTTTATTCTCAAACAAAAAACAAAAATCCCCTGTCTTCGTTATGTAAAAGCATGCGTTAAAGAGCACATTAAAAAGAGATTGCTTTCCATTTAGGCTCACATCCTGTTATTGCTCGGGCCTGCGTGTTCGTCCAGGAATGTCAAGTGGACAGCAAACAGTTATCTCATGCTGTTGTTACGTTGCTTAAACGGCGCAGTAAAAACAGCGCAGTAAAAACGGCTGGATAATTGCAGCAGTGCCTCTCGATGCACAGCCTGTGTACAACACTTACTTAAAGCTGATATTAGATTGGTAGAAGTCTGTTTATTGGGTGAGAAGTGTGTGCGCATGTGCGTCTCGCTCGTTAGAGGTTGTTAAATGGACAGAAAGATAGGCAGACATGGAACCTGCTGCGGAAAGTCAACAGTAGGATGTTGTCTAAGAATAGTTCCTGCCCCATACCAGGGTGGGACTGGCCTGACACAGACCAGTGCAGACATGCATCCAACACTGAGAGGTTTTAATAGCCCTCCTTGAGTTGATAATTTAGCCCGCATGTCGAATCACAGGAGGTCTTTCTCTGTGTCTGGACATATTTAGTCTTTCTGCCCGTCTCTGTCCCTGCATTGTTTCTCCTTCGTTTTATTTCTGTTTCTTTTTATTCTGTTTTTAATCTATTCTGTTAGCATTCTCCTGCTAATCCTGTTACTGTCCCATCTGATACACGATTCTATTCTTGTTCTATTCCTCCCTCTTTTCGTCCTGTGGTCTCACTCTTGTTAATGTTATGTGACAGGGAGCTCATTCCCTACATGCCATCAGAACCCGCCAGCATCTCCCTGTTCCCTGTTTGCACCCTGTTAGCCTCAGTGAGACACAGAGGATGAAGTTCCCTGTTTGTTTCCATGTCTGGCATTCTCTTTAATCTCATAGCATGCAGGCCATTTGAATCTGTATCTTGCAAAACAGTCTCTTGTTTTTGTAGAAGTGCATTGCTTCACTTTCTCATCCTTCATGCTCCAGAATAGTTCTATATTCGTCATAGTTGGATAGATTTTTTTTCCTCATTTGATTGTCTTTGATGTTTTCAGTTAGGAGAGGTCAGGTCAGAGTGAAACTGTAGATGGGAACAGGCCCAGGTATGTAGGGCGCTGGGCTGGCACCCATCCCTTATGCCAAAAGATAAGGCAATGAAAGGGCTGTTAAAGCACTACTGTCAAACACCATCTGGCCACTGCTGGTCTGTTCTGTTTTTCTTTCCACGGCAAATTACAAAATATAAATCAAATTGTAGACAGAACACATTTTGGACTTGGATTTACTTGGATGGCTATGAGCCAGTTGCACTCCTATCAATTTCTGGACAATATTTGATATTTAGGGGAACTTTTTCGCCTTTTGTCATCCAAACACGTGTCCCATATGGTATGTTGTTATTATTTTCTGCAAATTATTACAGCATGAATCATACATCATCACTCATCATCCTGCACAGGAGTATGTAATTACTGATGAGAGGCAAAACATGCCATTGAAGGAGGCACAGCGTGAGGGGCATGGCTCTGTCGCGAGGACAAAGTTGAGATTTTATAAACGTCATGTGGAATGAGGTGTCTGGTAGTGCCAAAGCAGAGAACAGCATGACTGTTGCTAACCGTTTGCAAACAAAGGCTGTCCACAGGAAGCCCTAGCACATGCCCTTCCTATTAGGACTACGCCTTCTGTTTCTTATTACCAGATCCTTGTGTGTAAGGTTAGATGATGCTGTGCAATTAAATGTGGTATGTTGTGTATTCTAAAGATTCCTCTCATTCATAACCCCTTTTTTTCTCCGTTTCTTGTCCTTCATCTTTGCAGTCTTCTGTCAGATCCCCTGTCTTAATGGAGGCCGGTGCATTGGCAGGGACATGTGCTGGTGTCCGTCAAACTCAACAGGACGGTTTTGTCACCTGCCAGTCCCTCCTCCTGCCCGACCCACCCCTCAAAGCCACAGGAACCACCAGAAACCAAAATCTCCATCCCATTCCATGTACACTCTCCCACTGTCCAATCAGCCAGGTAATCACGCTCCGGCACGCCTCCCCACTCACTCTAACTTTATTAGCATGTCTTCACATTACGAGTGCTGTTAGCTTGACACTGTGTGTGTGACATTGGCCATCACTTTTCATTTAGGATATTGTGCATATTTAAGAGACCTCAGATTGACTGTCAGTTAGCTAACATGTTCATTTCTTGATGACTCTGGCTGTACTCGTGCCTCATAACTGCAAGGTTTCCATTCTTCTAGTAAAGCTTACACTCCAACAGAGAAGTGTCGAAAAAAGAAGCAAAACACAGTTAATAAACAACAATTGTGGGTTTCCTGGCTGTTCCTTTCTTCCAGAAGCAAACGATCTCATGAATGCCTGCGATTAATCCGTTTCATTCAACATAAAATAATCACCTGACTTGAATTTTGCAACAGAAGTTGCCTTAATAAAAAAAAAAAAGGAAGAAAAAAGCATAGCTTCATTTTTAACATTGTTTATAGTGTAGTGTTATTGCTTTCCTTGCCAACAGCAGAGGTCACTTTCTATTTTAAGCAGAACAGCTCATAGATGACTCAGTACAAGTCATCTTATTGTTCACACAATGCCGCGTTCACCAGACAGAAGATATTAGAAACAGAGCACGGCAGCAATACGAATTGTTGTGAATAAAAGAGATAAATTCACTCTCATCTCCTGGTGTAAGCTATCGTGTCCTCCTTTCTTAGTTTCTCATTTTAGGGAACAGTTAAGTAGAAGCAGAAGGTCAGTCTAAATTCATTTAAATTACACTCAGACACATTTCATCCTCTTCTGAAAAATTAATTACTTAATAATTGCATTTAATGACAAATCCAGTCAGTGTGTTATCATGGTACAGGAAAGACATTGTTTGTCCTGCCTGTATGCTTTATATATGAAATGGAGCCATTCTTGTCCTGGACTAAGTTTTGCATTTTCTCCTTGGATTCTGCTGTCTGTGTGTGAGGTTATGATTCATGAGAGTGGGTCGGGATTCTGGGAAAAAACCTGGCACTCCCTGAAGATGGATGCTTACCCCGTGTCAGAAGGACAACAGAGCCTCACATTGCAACATCTTCTCAACTCTTCAGCAAAACTGTTTTCAGTCTTTAAAACGATTTGATTTAAACCAGAGAATCCGAAACGCTCTGTGTTGTTGTTGTTTTGTAGCATCTTAAGGGCCTCTTCACTGCCAGGAACTACCAATATGCACCAAATCTCATGACTTGATGATGAAGCAAGTGTTTGTGTAAGACTTTAGCTGAGATCTCATGCACTGCAGTATATATATACAGATTTTATCCCTTGGCAGAGGATGCTTCCCCTTAAACGGTTCAAATTTTGACACTGTAAACTATCTACTATGCTGTGTAAGCTTTGGATCTCTTCTTCTCCAGTGTCTCTCCACCCATCCTTGGTCAACGTCCACATTCAGCATCCTCCAGAAGCTGATGTCCAGATCCACCAAGTAGCTCGAGTCCAACCTGGGCAAAGACCAGCCACCACAGAGGGGGCTCACTCTGTCCAGCAGCGCTCCCAGCCTGGAAACGGACACGAACACGCCAGCGAGCACAGCAGCAGACACCCACACGCTAACGGGAATGGCCACGGCCACGCCACAACCCACATCCGTCAGAACGGAAATGTTGGAAGATGCTTTCAGGAGACGGTCGATGGACAGGTACCGTGTACACTGCTCTCAACTTATATCAATACACATAAAGTATTGTGGTCTAGGTGTTGAAACGACTGGAACGCAGTGTTTTAGCCACAGCTGCCATTATATAGTCACATCCCTTAACCTTCTCTGCTAGCTGTTGCTTCAAACAGGAAGTTTGTGAAAATGATTTATGTGTAAAGTCCGGGATTTATGAGGCTTGGCCACACTGGCCATCTCATGTTCCACCGCTTCCTCAACAAAAGCATGTTATGAGTTAGGATGCATTCAGAAGAGGTGAAGGTGAGGCTTGAAACCTCCCCATGTGGCCCAAACGGTGAGATTTTCATCGCCTGTGTGCTCAGAGTATGGCACATTTTGTAGATTTACTGTGCTTTGCTTTAATGTATCCTAAAGCACTTGGGAAAAGGAAAGGACTTTAAGTGGCAGTGCGTGAGCTCGGCTAATCTCAGACCTCATACAGCATCTGTTAGCTTGGCTATTGTTGGGTCTTATTAGTATTTCAGTTGCAACAACACAACGAGTTGTTTTTGCCAGAATTAGTTCTTGAGTTTGTTTGTGCTCAAGTGCTGTTTCCATTATTTCCTCTCTGGTTAAGTAAGGCAATTTAAATTAAACCACTTAGTCACTATGTCAAAGAAGAACTAAACTTCAGCAAAAGAGCAGATTCACCCTGCAAATTTCCATATTATTTAACCATAATAGATTCAATCTGGAGGAAAAAATATCATCTCTTAAGTTTAATTTCTATCAGACAAAATCCGACAAGTAGGGTTTGATAGGACATTTAACCAAGAGCCCTTAATGCAGCACACCAGGAGTTTCTTAGCTGTTCTTAGGACTCGGTGTGTTTATGTCCACCTCTAACTAAACAGTCTCCGATGTGTCTGGTTCTCTCTGTCCTTGCAGAAAGGTACACACGCACACCCTGACACAAAAACATTTGCACCCTTGCCAGCGCGCACACGCGCTTGCACACAAACAAGCGTGCCTACCCAAACATGTAACACTCATTCTCCAAACTTGTTTCATAGATTTAACACAGATGTGTCTTGTTGTAGTGCGGCAAGCCTCTTCCAGGGCTAACCAAACAGGATGATTGCTGTGGAAGTATTGGCGCCTCTTGGGGCCTAAACAAGTGCCAAAAGTGTCCGACCAAACCAGGTAAGCTGTTCTGACTAGTCCACCAGAGTTATGTCACTTTTTTCATACAGAATTAAACTAATCTGGTTTAATTCTGTTTTGCTGTTGATGTTTGTCCTTTGGTAATCTTGCTCTGTGCCACACATCAACTCAAAAGGTAGAGTTTTCCCACTCTGATTGCTTCATATTAAGGTGTCTAAAAATTAATGCCTTAGCAGCCATTGTTTATGGTTGGTGGAGTTTTATCAGAGCATGTTTTACAGGCCTAAACAATGCTAATGAGCGGTGATGACTAGAACATAGCGGCCTTTGTTAGATTTCTAAAAACCTTTGAAAGCGGCTGCGTGACTCGCCCATGCTCCCAGTTGTTAAAATGAAGCTGTTTTCACTTCCATAAAACCAAAACCGGGAAGCAAATGAAAACACATTTAGCATGAAGATGAGAGCCTGGCAGGCGTGCCACCCACCCTGCGGGCAAAGCAAGCCAATGTGGCCTTGAATGAATGAGGAAATGAGCAACTGGTTCCCAACCAGAGATGCGGTAGGTAAGTGAAACAGCAACAGGGTGGTTGTATGTTGGCAGGAAGGCTTGGTGGTGACACTGTCCACTGTAGATGGGGGGCTCTGACAGCTCTTTTTACTACTCGGAGAGCACGATGTGGTCCATGCACTGGTTTTGGCACTCCCACAGCATACAGTGCCACATGGGAGATTCAGTTATTTCCCGCGTATCTCAATCATATTATGGTCATACCCCACAGATTTGCTAGTTTTACTGTTAGATTGACTGTACCCTCTTTAATATCTGACCAGACGTTGATCAGAAGCAGACATCATCTCTCTCTCTCTCTGTCTCCCGCCTTGATAATAGATGTCGATCTATTCTCTTGCCTCCCACGCACTGTCTCCTCAGGCATGCCAGATTCCAATTCTTTCTAAGTCCACGGCATGATCTCTTTTGGCTCCCAGATGTTTTCCCCTGCTCCCTCCTTTGAAGTTGGGGGAGAAAACAGAGTGAATACCCAATTTGCTCATTTTTGTGGCTCCTTTTGGGGGGCAGCATATCGTAGGCCAGGGTCACACAATGGCAAAGAAAGAAAGAAAGAAAGAAAGAAAGAGGGAAAAGTTAAGTAAAAAATGAAGTCATATACTCTCTCCCAGAAGTCTTTGGGTGAGTTTTAATACGAGAAATACTTTGAATTCCTCCAAGAGTGCTATTGTTCTCAGGGTAAAGACTTGGGCTTTATCTCTAAGCTACATTCCCTGCTTACTCGTCTAGGTGTGTGCTTTCTCATGCGTTTGACAGGAATGATGTGGAGCTCCTGAAGAATGATGTGTCTCTCTTTATTTTATAGCGACTGAGTCAGCCGTCGGCTCGCAGTGAGGAGAGAGGTCGTGTAGCTTAATAGGACTCTCCCGTGTGTCCTGTTGAGTACGTGATAATGATGTCATGAAAGCCCAGTTTGTTTCTAGGCGTGCATTACTACCATTGGTCAGTTTATTGCTAAACACGCTGTTGACTAAGAGCAAGGCTTGCTACTTCATTTTTTATGATATTGGTAGAAGATGCCAGAATGACCACAGTTTAATGGGGTGCTGTTGCAGACAGGACTGCTAAGTCTTTGCTGCCTGCCTGCACATCACTGTCAGTATATCTGCATCGCACTCACTCGATACAGTCATATAGATCCAGAATGCATTGCTACTGTTACAGTCTGGCTGTGTCTCAAGTCCGTAAATGTACAGTTAGTTGTGTTACACAGCTGGATATGATATATTATTATGCACCAAGAACACTGTATCGCTTAGGGATATTTTGTGGGCTTGTTTTACTGTTTGTGCATGTGTTTGTGTGTTCATTATATTAAGAAGGTCTGACATTGCAGAGGCATAAATGCCAGTGTGTCCCATCTCAGTGGGAGATGAGGTCTTAGCAGTTAGTGCCTTTAAAAGTCACATGCTGAGGATTCCTGGCCTGTAATGAGTTCCAGATCGACCAGGCTGAAGTCAGCTCCATTTCTTTAGTTCGGATGATGAAGTGGAGTAACAAAGCAAACCCTGTGCTTTTCTTGGATTTTAAACCATTTCATTCCATCACTGCAATTTCTTTCAGCAATGCAGAGGTCCTCAAGTTTGAGAACTAACCAGTGACTTGTTAAGTCAAGTGAGAAAGAGAATAGGTGAGTTGGACAGGAGGTGATTTGGTTACATGAGTCCCATTAAGAGAAACTGGATCCGTTATAAGCTGAGAGGAATTTTATCCTTGAAAAGCAAGTGATAGGGCTGTTTGTGCAAATCTCTGGGTTAAGGATACATTTCAATCAGAAAATTAATCAGAGGTTCCCAGTTATCTGAAGGCAAATTGCTATGGCCCAAGTCTGACCTATACTGTCGTGTTGGCATCACACTCTATAGCTGGCAGCCTTTTCCTCACTGTGTTTCACTGCTCATGGAATTTCACAAGCCATTTGTCTCCCCATCTGTCACTGATGGGCAGCTTTCCTCTCAGTGACTCTCTCCATGAGCCAGGCTGAAGCCTTGGGAGGCTTCCCAAGGAGTCGGATCAGAGGTCCCCAGGGACTTTAAGTAACCACCACACCCACGGGAGCCTTGGCTTCCTCTCTCTAACCCTACTTTCCTGGGTCACCGAGGTCACCGTGTTGTCACTGCCCTCACACTGTTTTGCCCCACCCTCAATTCGACCTCTGTCTGTGTAAGTCATCTGCCTCTTTTTGCTCCCCACTCCTCTCTGTTTTCTCTCTGTAATGAGGAAGCTATTCTTCATGAGGTTTAGATCAGTAAAGTCAGATGAGGCGAAGGAGGGGCGGTGGGGGTCGGGGGGCACTCGGAGAGCTCCACAACTTCCAGATCTTCCCACATGAACTCATCCCTTCCTAAATCTTCCATCTATTCCTGAGACATTTAAACTGACCAGCTAAAGCCTGTGCTTCTTGCTTTTTATTAGCGCTGATCAAACAAGAACACTTGTTAATGACCAACAAAAACCAGAGATGCGATTACTTTGCCTTAGAAACAAGCAGCAACAGAACAGATGCACTGGAACAACTTCACAGCAGCTTCTCGTGGTGATCAGATAGAGATGTCGCATCTCTTTGACAGCATTTGATTCATTGATGTTGACTTAGCGTTATCCCTTAACAACTCAAATTATGGAATCTATTAGCTGGGCAGCAGTGTAGCTAATCAGCGCTGAGCCGACCTAACCACTACGAGAAATAAATCCCAGTTGGAGGCGCATGGATTTGAAATTTGCGATGCTTCTTAATTCGATACAAGCTACGTTAAGCATGTTTTTTTTATTGGGAATGTACCGTGGCATGCCTTATTTTGGAAGAAGCCCAGGTGGTAAATAGTCCACAGATATCATGGAGGAATGTGGTTCTGTTTTAAATGTGTTTCATGCGGGTTACACTGCCATCAGCATCTTGGAAAAGGACATTATTAAGCAAAATTGTCAAACTACAAACACTGACATGACATGCATACTTTCGTGAATAGAGACAATGAAAAGTATGTTTTCAGTAAAAGATTTAATGTGGCAGAAAAATGAAATAAACTCCTCATCAAAGCTGTTTTTGTCATTGCATCATATGTCCCATGGGATCGTTGTGTGAAAGCAATACTATACAGATGAGACTGCTGTTGATTGAGCAAATGCAGTATGTTGCAGCTTTTACATGGTCTGCTAACCGCACGTATCTTTGCTGATTAGCTTTAGCTTCACTTGCAGGGACGTATTTACAGGCCGTGTGATATGGACTGTGCCAGATTGGCAAGTATGGCTTTTGCCAAGGAAACATTCTGTTTTGAGAGAAAATGACTTGTCTTTAAGCTGTTTGCTCCAATCAAGTATTGGCTCAGAGGCCAAGAAGAGATGGCTCTGCCATCGTTGCGATTCAAAAGACCTGAAACTCTGTGATGATTAAAGAGCTCCGTTTGCTCCTTCTTTTAGTTCGTCCTGTGGCGGAATGTCAGAAAGTAATTTTATGGAAAGGATCATGAGGTCTTGGCTTTGCTCTTGGGTCTTTTCTTAGAGTATACCCCGATGGAAGAGAAAGGAAGACTGTCTACCGTTTGCATCCTGTGGATGGCATCCATCCCTCCTCCCTCTTGTCCCACAAGTTCTCAGGTTTTCCAGTTGGTTAAGAGAAGAAGCCCAACACTGAGGCAAGTCCCTGGAGAAGCTGGTGAAGGGCTCTGAGCCCTGTGATTGATGGACCAGACCACTCAATCGTCTTAGAAGAACTGCCTGCAGGCCGGGTGGTCTACATTGTGATCGCACCAAAAATCTGCAATTAAAGATTTCTGTATGGCTGAGAAACCCATCTGACTCTAAGCTTTCTCCCTTCTCAGCTTCCTGTCTCTTTTTTTTTCTTAGCCAGCTCTCTTATTTTGCATAAGCTGTCCTTTCATTTGAAATCCCAGCAGTGCTTTTCACTAAACAAATTTTACCTAAGGGATTTATTCAGATTTAAGTTGGGATAACACCAGCTATCAAGAAGTTTCAAGGAATCTGAATTACACTTTCAGGTCAGGGAATTTGAGCAAATATTATTGAACAGCCTCCAGTGGAATGCACAACACAACTGAATGGAGATGGACAATAAATTAGTGAGGCGTGACGAAGTCTTTTGTTGAACAGGGCTAAATGGATAGACAACAATTGAAAGGTTTTGTCTGTTCCCTCTGTGGATACAGACACGTCTGAGTTTACAGTCTTTGTAACCAAGGGCGACACTAATGATGCGCAGCTTGAGCTCACTCTTGCAAGCCACTGGCTGTGGAGCTCTATATTTTCTACACAAATCATTGTAGAAACAAGCATGGGAACTGGCACGCCATTAAATCAGGACACAATCATGCTTTACTTTTTGGATATTAATGAAAATTACATGGCCAAGTTGTCACCCATTTTTAGTTTTGGGGCTGATTATCTTTTCTTGAGGTTAGAAGACAAGGTTCTGATTCGCAGATACAGTTTCAACCAGTAATTAGGAAAGTCATTGTGAACTTTGGCAGGCAGAGCGCTTTTATGCAATTTTTTTTTAACTAGCCACAAACAGCTCAACCCTGTGGACCAATAAAACTTTTACTGAACTTATCTTAAAGTTCAAGCATTTTTAGGTCCAGGATATGCTTAAGGAAACTCTAAGTACTATCTGCCTGTTAGCTTGTAGTGAGGAATTGATTTAAGTGCAGGATACAGAATCTAAAGCTTTATTAATTAATAAATGACACTTCAAAAAACTGGCAGAAGAACCTAGAAACCCAAAAGAGGAGAAAACCGACCTTTACTCAGCAAACTAAACTGACATCTAAGGAAACAAACAGGAATTTTAAAAAAAGTCAAGGCAAAAACTTGGAGACCTGGTAGGCACATGAGTGCAAATAACAGATAATCTAACAAAGACACAGAGGAAGGAGGACTCTAAATACACAGAGCAGTGATTACATGATGAGACACAGCTGGGAGCAGGCAGACAGGTGAGAACAATCAATGACAGGTGAAGTCAGTCACAAAGGAGGAAGTAAAACTCACACAAGACAGGAAAGAGAACCCTTCAAAGTAAGGAACTAAAGGTCAATTGAAAAATAAAATCAAAACACTAGAACGGGGATGTTGAACTCGTTTTACATCATGGGCCACATACAGCTCAGTTTACAATTGAGTAAAATGTTTGGCATCACTGTCAGTGAAAAAGGGTTTAACCATGAATTTAATCCCTGAGATATCTTATTATTAGAAACATAAGTACAATTTCAACAGCATGTCTCAGTTTTTTCAAAGAATTCAGCTGTAGCAAATCAAAGACATTTGTCAGCACAACTGTTTGGGCTTCACGTCTAAGAAATAAATGTGTAAAATTTACAGAAAAAAGTTCTGGTAGCTCATTGCCTATACTGTCCTGTAATTATAAAGCAGAAATGTCTGTTAATTCACAGAAAACGTCCTTTTTGGGGGTGTGGTCCCATTGTAAGAACAGAAATTTCTTTAGTTAGTAGTGAAAAAACAGGAAATTTAATTCTTTAATCAACATTTAATTTAATGTAATTATTTTGGTGTAGTGTGAATAGCCATGGGTGAGGTCTTTATCAGCAGGAAAATCTGTAGAACTTGTTAAAATACATTTAAAAGTCCAAATGGCCTCCTTCACAATTTTTCAAAGCCATCCACTGAGCCAGTTCTAGCCCTTGGGCCTTATGTTTGACACCCCTGCACCACGAAAATAGTTACCCAAAGACGCACCACAACTAGATAAACATAAGAAAGGTGAACTGGAAGTAGAATTATAATGATAAACTCACCGTTACTAGAATAAAAATGACATCAATCGAGAATCCAAAACTCAGATACACGGAAAAACCCCTAAAACCATAATGACACCAAAACAGAGTCTGTGCTAGCAGTACTTTACTGTTAGCATGCCTGTATATGTGCCTGTATATGTGCAAATATTTCAGTTTTTCACCACTGTTACTCAAATAATTAGGCTTTAAAGATGCACAAGCACAACATATTACCTGTCTCTCAAATTCATCTTAAAGCTGTTCATCTCTGCAGGGAGTCTTCTTCTCCCTGCTAATAAGCTTTATTGAGACTCCCGGACCTCCCCCACTGTGCTTCCCTTGGCATGTGCGCCCTGCTGTCACTCAGGCCAGACTTTCCTTGATCCCATCACTGCGGGAGGACGTGCCCGTCGCTCCTACCACAACATCTCATTACTCAGAAACTTCGGAGGGGGATTAGGAGGGTCTGGAGGAAGATGAGGAGGTGGGCAGGCAGGAATAGGGGCGTTGCTTTGCCACAGTTCCCCCCTTTTCGAGTTGCCCGCTTCATGCTGACCCACTTCTGCTCTGTCAACCCTCAGGTACATTGACCCTGCCTGGTCGACTGGGTCACAGCGGGACCAAAGCACAACTCAGCTTCCAGGACTTCATTCCCAGAAGTGCCACACATTCCAGTCACTCCTGGGAAAATGGCACAAACTCATGACTGATTGCTGGGTTTTGGTTTGATGGATTGCTGTCTTGGCATTTTGACTCTTGTACACTATATAGTAAATAAGGGAGCAGCTGAATCAATACCCGAAGCATGTATTTAACACTGGTGGCATGTATAGACAGAAAGAACTGATGGATTATAGAGATAGGTTCTTTTCTGGTTCTTCTTACCCTGTCAGGCATCATTTACATCTTACTAGAGCACTCTTTCAGTCAACAACACATTGGTTTTCTTGGGCTGAACCGAACTGACTTCTCTCCCTTTCCCAAATACCTCTGCTGGCAAAGCAGTGGTGTTTTACGTCCTTGCGTGCGTCACGTCTTTTCTAGACCCTTCATCACTGTGGCAGCAGATTCAAAGCAATGCATTGCTGTGGTATAATGTTATTTTTTACGCCCATAGTGTGAATCAAAAGATTGTCATTGCTGTCATTCCTTTCTTGAGCAGAAAACCTTCATGTTTTTTTTCCTCTCAGTGGATGATGACTTGAAGAGGGCGAGTCTTTAGCCAAATCTGTTTGGTTGTGTGGGCGCTGAGTGGCAGTTGTGTTGGCATGGTTAAAACTCCTGACTTTTCATGTGCTGTATGCTGGTGCATGATCACTTGCACTTAATATCCTCCCTCAGATGCTTAAGGCTATTACACAAATTCAGCCTTACCAGTCTGAGAGAGTAATGAGCATACTGGTGGTCATGCTCTGCACCTGATGCCCCATTTTCAGGCTTAGAAGTAATGGAAGTGCTCCAGAGGTACACAAGGAGATGACTTTGAATCAGATAGTGACCAGATTTAAATAGTTTTTGCTTTTTATGGGCGGAGAGAGAACTTTTGATTGCACCTCATATAGTGTATATAGCACAGGGTGTTGTAATCATTTCTCTGAGCTGTCTGATGTGTGTCACACTGTACAGTCTATAATAGCTAAAGACTCTTCTGTCTTGCTAACAAGCATATTGTTATTCTTTACAGTCCTCTACAGCCAAAAATACATGTTTTTTTCTTTCAAAATCAGAAGTTAGATATTATCTTTTCAACAGTCATAGAGAATCTGAGTCATCTGAGTCATGGAAAGATCTGGTACCAATAATCACTGTCTATGTTAAGAAAGACTTTCATAGAGTTCCCCCTAATCTCTGTTAAAAAACACAGATATGGATACACACACATTTAGACACTAACAGACTTACTCTTTGCCACATTGACCCCCTGTACATTTAATGGAGCGTGCCGGGGCTTGACTGGGTGCCGAATAAGTAATGACACCATGTTTTCAGGCTTCTAACACTGACAGTTTGCCCGCACTGGGGCAGTAACCGAGAAATGTGTTATTTACTGCAGCACCTCTCAAGCGCACACCTGAAACACACACATGCCACGTGATTTGTACTGCTTTGGCAAAAAACAAGCGTTAAGACATTTTGGCCAATCATTTTCCTGTGAGCAGCACATTAATCGTCATTCCTTGTGCGCACATTTAAAGCTTTAGTCTCTCGTTTAACTAGATTTGCACCGTGGTTGATGAAAACGGTCAGGGCTGTCATAAAGGCTTAGTCAACAAATTTATGATGATGTGCCTAGGGATTTACACAATTATGAATGGCATAGAGCATTATTACATTTTGTTGGATGACAAAGCTGCCTTATAAATGTAGTTGATGGGGAGCCCATTTGACTCTTGCTGGAGTCCCTCAAGGCTCAGTTGTGGGTTCCTTGTTTTTCCTATTACTGAGACCTTAAATTCTCCTAAACTTGAGCTCCTTCTCTTCTCCCTCTCTGATGAAAGCACTCCTCTGTACCAAAGAATCATAGCACATCATTTAAGATCACTGAGCTTCTCTGAACTGTTGTTTTTGTTTCTGTTTACAGCATATGCAGTGATTGCGAATGGACAGGTGGAATGTTCCAAAGGTTTTAAACGAATGAATGTCACACACTGTCAAGGTAAGCCTTTGCATGAAATATGCTGGAAAGGGTTTAAACATTTTATGAGCTTTAAGTGACTGCATGTTTATTTTAGCAGTAACAAAGATATATTAAAATAATTAAATCACTGTGATCAAATAAACTCACTGTCCACTTCATCGGGTATATCTTGCTAGTACCAGGTTGGACCCTCTTTCACCTTCAGGACCTCTTTAATCCTTTGTGGCATAGATTCAGCAAGGTGCTGGAAAGATTTCTCAGAGATTTTAGTTCATGTTGACATGACAGCATCACACTTGCTGCTCCTCCATTATATTTATTTACGGTTCCACCACGTTGGATCGAGGTCAGGTGAATGTGGAAGCTAGTCGAATAAAGTGAACTCATTGCTATGTTCAAGAAATTAGTTTCAAATTGTATGAGTTTTTTGACATGATGTGTTCTGATGGCTTTGCCGAAAGCAGCCATCAAAACATGGGTGCACTGTGGTCATGGACAATACGTAGGTAGGTTGTGGCATTTAAATGATGCTTGACTGGTACTAAGGGGCCCAAAATGTGCCAAGGAAACATCCATCCACCATAACACCACAAACGCCAGCCTGAACTGTTGATACAAGGCAGGATGGATCCATGTTTTCATGGTGTTTACTCCAACTTCTGACCCTACCATCTGAACGTCTCAGCTGAAATCAAGAGGCATTAGACTAAGCCCATCTGCTTCAAGGTTTAACATTTTGTGTGATCAGAGATGGTCTTCTGCATACCTTGGTTGTACCAAGTGTATCTTTGAGTTACTGTTGCCTTCTTATCAGCTCATAGCAGTGTGGCCATTATCTAACAAGACATTTTCTCCTGGAGAACTGCTGCTCCCTTGATGCTTTCGCTTTTTCTGATCATTCTCTTTTAACCCTAGAGATGGTTTTGTGGGAAAATTCCAGTAGATCTGCAGTTTCTGCAATACTGAAGACCAGACAAGCCTCTCTGGCATCAACAACCACATTCAAAGTCACTTAAATCAAGTTTCCTCCACATTGTGATTCTCAATTTAAACTTAAGCAGGTTGTTTTGACCATGTCTACATGCTTAAAAGAACTAAATACATGCCTGTTCTAGTCATTGATAGACACCAAATCCACTATCTTGAATGTTACTCGTGATAGCTACATATGAATCATTTCTCCACCGCCTAGAAGGGCTGCTTATAGTGGCCATCTAGCTCACAGCACATTTCTAGAGCAGAAGAAGGACTGCTGTTGTCATTTGCAGGTAACAACACAAAATGACATAGAAGACCTCCAGCAGCAACCTGGTTAGCCCCCCAGTGGGGAAACTCGAGTTTGCAAAGAAGTACTTTCAAAATCTTCAAATGTTCAGATTATACTGTGGTAACCGATGATGTACCTGGAGAACACACTTAATTAAAGTCCTTGCTTGGGAGACTGACTTTTTTGCCCCCCACTTCCCATGTCTGGGAAACAGGTCAAGACCACAGTTAGGGTTTGTCTGGGGTCAGAGTTCAGCAGTCAATAAGCACCTGGGGCTCCTGTTTTAATTGGTCTTGGGGTTCTGAGTTAATGTGGTAGGCTGTGATCGTGGCATGGATGGCTCTCTGAGTACTTGTGAGCATCAGATTGCTGCTTTGCCTGCTTTTCCCGTCCATCTGTATGTAAAACAAACATGGTTGTCCCTGAACATATACACTGTGTTATCGTCCATTTCAACATCCCAGCAGTGGCTGTTTGTCAGCTTGTGTTTGGTTTAGGAATCAGTAAACACCCACGGTGTCAACTCTCCCGCTAAAGAATTCCAACCATTTGCATTTGTTGGTGTCAGTAAATAGCCTTGGAAATGGCTCAATGATGTATACTTTATTGATCCCCGTGGGGAAATTCCTCTCTGCATTTAACCCATTCACTCAGTGAAACAGCCACTGGGCGCCCGGGGAGCAGTGTGTACGCACGGTACCTTGCTCAGGGGTACCTCAGGGTAGCCGTTCAGTGGATTTGAACCCCCGACCTTGGGGCCACCACTCTACCTACTGAGCTATCTACCTAACACTGACAACTGAGGCTAACAGTTACAAACTGCAGCTTTTCTGATGGCTCACATTATCATGTCATGATCCAAAGGGCAATGCTTGCTGAGGCATATGGAGTAGAACAACCTAAAAGTCCAGTTTTGACTCTCCGTATAGAAGACCTCATCCTTTAGTTCAGCAAGTTCAACATGTTTTCTGCAGAGAACAATCACAATATTGATGTTTTCAGGTAATTATTGAGCAGGACGCTCCTGTTTTCCAATAATGTGTCGAGCAGCCAATGAATGTAGAAATTTATCTTTCTATTATTCATGCTTTTCTTCTGTGATTGCTTCAAGATGTTTCCCTCTTCCAGTTGCTCCTTTCCTGAGTTCCAAAAAAGCAAAGCTGACAGTTACCCACAATATTTACTAAAGTGCTTTAAATCTGTGTTCGGCTGCTGCTTCGTTCCCCCAAAAATTATTTCTAATTTAAGGACTTTTGCTATCTGCCAAGAAGGAAAAAGAATCAGCTTTTTCTGAGATTTTGTCATTATTATTAGGATGGGGTCAAGCCCTCCTTCCTGTGGCTCCAGTCTCGAGCTGCTTGTAATGTGTTTTATTGGAACAGAACAGGGCTTGTCTCGTATTTGGTAATAGTC
The DNA here is from genome assembly GCF_041146795.1 of Maylandia zebra. Taxonomy (NCBI): domain Eukaryota; kingdom Metazoa; phylum Chordata; class Actinopteri; order Cichliformes; family Cichlidae; genus Maylandia; species Maylandia zebra. The sequence goes on from NC_135185.1 coordinate 30,146,353, forward strand.
CTGATTTACTGCCAGTCTGCCTACATCCGCTGACCTTTGCGGTCAGTGACATCGTCGCCACAGCACGATAAGATTTCCTATCAGCGTCATGCTCTCAGGTCTCAGACTTCAGAGATGATTCCTTATCTTCAGAGGCTTCCTTCTCAAAAATTTAGGTCACTGAATTGGCCATTTGTAGCTGTGGTTGTTAGATGAAAAAGCCCGCAGAGATGCATGTGCAGGCCCTGTTGTGTGTGGTAAACTAGTGCTGGGAGCAGGTCACATTACTCATACACCACTTCAAAGAGGAGATTAATGAAGTCTTATGCAACTCTTTGGACATTTTTGATCAAGTTAATAAAAGCTGCTTATGATTTCACAACACTGACATTTGACACTCATCGTGTCGACTTGCTAGCCTGGTATTCAGGCTGCAATACTGATAGAGAAATATGTTGAAAAAGCCTGGTTTTCCCAGTAATGGCGCTTTGGCTAAATTCTGACCATGTGTATTCACTTCACAGACTTCCAAAGTGGTCCAAAGGTGCTCTCTTTACTCACAACCCAAAATACACAGTATAGGGAGCAATGTTGCCAGTTTGCTTTACATAGTTTCTGTAGATAATTCTGTAGGTGTTCACATGGGTTTTGAACAAAGAGGGGAAAGGTCAAGTAAGCAGCAGAACTTTGTCATGTGCTGGTAGACTATAAAAACAGTCACGCTAAAAGCCGTGAGCTCTTACCACAAGTGATGTTTGTCAAGAAGAGCAACCAAGCATAAATTCAGAATAGATGTTGAGATTAGCGCTGGTCATGGAAGGTTGCCACGGAAGCCGGTTTCAATTTAAATCAACCCACCAGCAGACTGTAACACTACCACTAATCTGGGACTCGACTGAATCATGGATTAAAGACCATGAGATAAACGGTGACCTGATTTCAGGTGTCCAGACGCTACCTGAACTAAAGTTAAATCACTACAAAAAGTGTAGACTTGGGGGAAACCGGCATGACATCACTCGTTTCTTCACAGTACGTCACTGTAAGGTGGAAAAGCGCAACGAAAACCCAAAATGGAAACGAAAAAGGGGCGACAAACAACAAGAAAAACATTAAGGCTTTCCCTGGATTTCTTTCAGCCCATTGATTTTATCAGCCCCGACCTTTTGTAAGCTCACTTTTTCCAGCAGGAAGGAAAACAACAAAACAAGAGCAGATTCATTCAAATTGGGGGAAAATCTGTGGTGGCAGGTTGTCGGGTTCTAGTCGTCAATGCAGTGGGAAAAGACCTAATGATGTACTCTTTGTTTAACACGGTAGAACAACAATCCTTGCCTGGTCCCAGTGTGATCACATGACTAAGCGCCTTAAGCATGTCCCCCTATGCTTCTGGCTGGCACACTTGTTAGCTTGTCTCCGTTTACCTTAGGGACTCAGGAGCTCTTGGAGCGAGAGGCAAACTCCTCTGGCCACTCTACCATTTCTGCATGTGGTTTAAGCCAGACAGAGGAAAAAATAAATACATTTTAAAAAATCTCTTTAATAACTTTCACTTATTGACGTAAGCTGAGGATCCCGTAACCATATTGGACGCTGTGAAGGAAAGATGCTGAGGATGATGACAATCTGAAACTCTCAGTGATATGCTCTATGTCTACATGACTGCACGTGTTCCCACAGCTGCAATATTTTACTTCCCAAGCAAGACAGGATTTTGAGCGTGTATTGTTTTACACCCGTCAAATGTGTACGTCTCCCTCCTGTCATCACGATTTCATGCACTTGTGTAACCTTAATGTTTCCATATTTCATCGCCTCCCCACAGCGAGCGGCTTTGCTTACATGATCTGTTGCAATTTTCTGACACCTTTCAATGTGTGAATCATTGCTGCCCAGTGTATTGGAAAGAAAATGCACCAAAGTTGATATGTGCAGTTTTGGTGGGGGGTGAGACTGAAAATCGTTTTTTTTTTCCTGGGAATAAACATGACTTCATGAAATTTCCATAAGCCAGGATATATTTGAAATGACTGATGTACTCTGCCTATTTCACAGACATCAACGAGTGCCTGTTGCCTGGAATATGTAAAAACGCTGAATGTCTCAACACCAAAGGAAGCTACAGGTGCACATGTAAACCAGGCTATATGTTAGATCCTGCCAGAAGCCACTGTGTCTGTAAGTATTGCTTGTTTTTTTGGATTCGTAACACACACTTTAAGACTAGGCTTTTTTATGCCTTTCTTGTGTTCCAATTTCTCTTCTCTACCAGCGGACAAAGCAGTGTCTGACCAGAGGGCGCCGTGCTACAGGTCTGTTTCAGCGGCGACATGCTCTCTGCCACTCACTAATCACCTCACCAAGCAGATCTGCTGCTGCAGCAGAGTGGGCAAGGCCTGGGGAGCTGGGTGTGATCGTTGTCCTTTACCAGGATCAGGTACAGCCCCAAAAGCTGCCCTGTGCTCCTCTTCTGCTGACCCAAAAAATGATCTTGTTTTCTATTTCTGCATTGACTGTACTCCCCTTCTTGAGTTAAACGCTTTTGCAGAAATAAAGTGTTGCATGCAAGCTTATGCAAGGGCTAGCAATGGTAATGAAAGAATAGGGGGAAAAAATATTTACCGCTCAGTCACCATTCTGTTCTTTGCCAGGCGTGTAATGCAGTTCAAAATAGCTAACTGTGTTTGGAGTGGAAAAGGACCAAAAACATAACAGTTTTCATATTTTGGAGGCTACATAAGAGTGGGAGTCAGTCTTGTGTTATCGCTCCAACCCTCAGAGAGAAACCCCACTAATAAACCGGCAAAGCTTCACAGCAGAAATGCGTGACCTCGCCAAGTGAAACATGGGAAGTAGTTGTCGTTTTTTCATACTGATTTAATCTTCAAAGTCTCTGAGAGAAACAAGCTGGTTTTATTGAGTGTCTGTACTAGCCAGTGATTCATGGGGATTGTCATAGATCAGATATCATAGACACAGACCTCCACGGTGCTGCTCAGTTAGGACCGACGCAGTGCATGGGCGCACGGCCTTTGATTATTTCGGACGTTAGCTTTTTGGATGGCCTGAAAAGCTGTTAGACCCCTGAACAGAGCAGCCAGAGCCATTACTTGTGACTCGGTAACAGGAGCCCAATGAGTTTAATTCCATATTTACGCCGATTCTTCAGATGTGGCTTCTGATCATATATAGCCCCATTTCCCTCCACTTTAAATTCATCATTCAGTAGCCTATCATATCCACGTTTCCTGTATTTACACAAGCGTTTACAGTGACCGCATATCTGTCATTACTCATATCTCTATTCCAGACTCTTTTGGCATAGAGTAGCCGGGTTTCAGGTCAGGTAGGGGACAAAGAGCCTCTCACTTGTAATGGATTCACCATTGCTGAGGCTTTTTGGACTCCGATACAAAGAGGTGCAGTCTCCTGCCTTTTATCTAGCCAGCCAATCCTCCATTAGCCTCTCACTCACATGCCTTTACACCAAAGAGTTCAAAGGTCATTCAGCATTACATGATCCTCTACTTCCCACAGTTTGAGAGTGCCGATATGCCCACATGTTTTCAAATCCCGTCGCTGTTAGCCTCCTCTGACAGCTGTCACTGGCCTGGCAGCTTGCTAAGTTCTGCAGCAGTCACCGAAACCCAATCTCCCTGTTCACAGCAGAGCATAAAGTACAGCGTGCCTGTCGTAACTGTATTACATGGATGGCTTATGGTGTTACTTTGAATATCAGATAGAAATAAGAGCCACGATTATGCTGTCAAAAGTTAAATGTCAGTTTTTCGAGCTGAAGCTCAGAATGCAGAGGTGATGTTTTCGATCACTTACTGGTCGCTCCTGTGTCTCCTGTGCTGCAGACCACTTCAAGGAGATCTGCCCCGCTGGCCACGGATACACTTACTCGCGATCTGACGTCCAGATTTCTCTTCGACAGCTGGATGATGTCGAGCTGCAGAGCATGGGAGTGTCACTCGAGGATGAGAGCCCTACTTATCCGCAGTTTCCATTTTCTCAGCCTTCGTTTCCCAGTGGGCCCCAGTACCCCAGCTACCCTGAAACACCGCAGCTACCCCAATACCCCGAATACTCTGAGACCCCACAAGCACCCCAGTACCCTTTGACTCCACAGCATCCCTCACATCCAGCCAGAGAAACACCTAGACCGCCACACACAGATGGTAAGAATAAGTTTTATGTTGGTAAATATTTGCACTGTATGACAAAGAGTTGAAACAGTGTTCTTAGCGAATGCGTAGGCCTTGGATGTTACCTAAACATGGTATTCATTTAAACCCGAGGATGTTTCAGTCAGGACCACCATACAGTGGTCAAAAGAAGATTGTCAATTCTCTGGCAACGATTTACATTTGACCGTATGGCTCTGATCTGGGACCTGGAAAGCACAAGTCAGCCTTTCATGCCAGGCAAAGCAGCAGCAGGGCCATTCAGATCAGAGCAGGCATCACTGAGAGCAGATGACATTCATTAAGTCAGACCCAGAAGAAAAGGGGGAAGCTGGGGTGGAGCTGTTCTGCAAAGTGTCTCGAAGATGCAAAGCAACTATAAGTTGGCTAGAGGAGCTTAAGTAGTGCTTAAACAACACATACCAGCTGGATGCATCAAAGGGGATGAGCTGACCCATCAACTGACATGGGCTGGCACGTAGATCAGCTGATGAGTTTAGTCTGTCAGAAGAGTGACGAGCTTGATTTTTGCCACAGCCCGTGACATAAACAGTTCAGAGCAGCTGCAATGATTGAACAATGGCAGTTTTTTATAGACAGGATGCAGTGCATTAACATTATTGTGAAAATGTAAACATCAACAAGCTGCTTTAATCTCCGTGAATAAAAGCTTGATAGATGGAACATATTCACAGCGGTCTAAGTGAAACCCCAGCGAGCATCAAAAAAAGCCTGCAACAACAAGTAATCCACACGGATCATGAAGCTTAATCCTCAGGATTTTAAGCAAATGCATCTTCCTGATTTAAGCTTTGTGAGATACTGTATTGGCAGTGCTGCAACATTTTGATTTGTATGTGGAGACAGTTCTTTAAATATTTTGGGATTTTTGTCTTCATTATCGGAGATATCTAATTCCATGTTTTTCTTTCATTTTTCTTGGCCAACAGTGTACACTATCTCTCACAAATATTTGAAAAAAAAAATCTGGCCAATTTTTGTTAGGGAAAAAAAAGGATCACCAAAGCTGCAGACGAGTGTCTAAAGGCAACATGCGTGTATACATAATTGAACAAAAATGTGTTTTGTGATGGCACATGTTAATGCAGATGTAATGTGTTCTCCACTGATAAACTTTTCCTCTTTTTTTGTGGTAGATGTGGAAAGTCTGAGCCCGGTAAGTTCTCCCTCCTTTGGTGCATGCTTCTTCTCGGCATGTGTTCTAGCTATTTCAGCTGGAGGGTTTGTTATGATTATATAACTTCTTCAGACCACATTTTGGTAGATGCACACATCTAATTAGCACAGAATTTACCAACAAATACCGGAATGCTGTGAATATAAATATGGTGGTGAAAAATGTAGCCCAATGTTTTTTAATGAGTAATATTTGCTCGTTTTCCAGCCAGCTGTTGGGACAGAGTTACCGCCACAGTATCCAGGTATCTTCTCTTTTCCTTCTTTATTCATTCAGATCATACGAGACTGGTAGTTGAACAAGTAAGATAAGATAAGATAAGATAAGATAAGATAGAACTTTATTAATCCCTCGGGTGGGTTCCTCTGGGAAATTCGACTTCCAAAAAGCACAGCAACGACCGAAGTTACAGTTACAGAATTGTTATATATATATACACACACACACATATATATAAATACAGAGACAAATATAAATAAAATATACAAAGGGGATAAATAGAATAAATAGGAATAAAAAATAAAAATACAAGTGAATTGCACATTTCAAGTATTGAGTCTATTGCACTGTTGACTATTTACAAAAAGTATTGCACAAAAGGTATTGTACAGTGAGGTGAAGAGGCACTACAGCTTAGTTGTTCCCCCCTCCTTTGTCCTCCTGTTTCCCCCCCACTCTCCCCTCCAGAGAGGAGTTAAACAGTCTGATGGCGTGTGGGACAAAGGAGTTTTGCCTCCAGCTGTTGTTTATTGCCTCTTTGGGTTTGATTTACAATCTCTAAGCTTTCTGTCAAGCACAGACATGTTGTGTAATTTCTATAAACTGCTCCCACACAGTAGTGGCATTCACAGTCCTTACTTTGCCCTCACGTCAGTGAAAACACTGACATTCAAGTCTGAAGGCTATGTTCAATGAGTCTACCTGATTTATTTTGGTCATTGTAATTTGTTTTAGCCCGGAAAAATGACTAGATCGCTTTTATAGTCTTGAATAGGCAGCTAAGGCATTAGAGTGGCTGGCAAATCAAGCGGCGTCTTGTTTTGGTTGTAGAGACTAGAACCTGTCAAAGTTTAAGAGAGATTTAGTTGACTTTGTCATTTGTGCTTATCTAGTGCCCCATGACTCACCTTAACTGTCTTAATAGATATTTTTCCGGACTTCCCGAGCATCAACCCGAGGCCGGATTCAAAGGAACCATCCCATACTGATTCAGCTACAGGTAAACAATAGATTAAAAAGTCACATTATAGGAAATCAGATATATTCAGCCCCACTTCATACATCTAAAACAAAACAAACAACATGACAATGAACAGGTGGACAGGAAGTTGCTATGCGAAAGAGCACCACAGGGCTCAGCTCTTCATTTTTTATACACTCTGTAAACTTCTGGCAGACAGCAGCACGACTCATAAGGCATTTTTGTAGGCTTACCCAAAGTGAAGCTGGAGAGAGCTTAATTTGACCTCTTTTCCCAGAGCCAATTTGGCTTGAAGCTGCTATTCTGCACAGAGGGTGAGAGGGCGAGAAACCAAGAAAGAGTGTGCCTTTTGGAAGAGGAAGCTACTCTGAGTGGACAGAGGCCAGATTTATGAAAAACTTAGGAAGAGCACGGGACATGGTGAAAGCGTGTTTGTGTGACAGACTCAGCGAGAGAGTGACAGAGAGATTTAGGAAGTGAGAAGAATTTTTAGTAATCTTATAGAGAAATGGGATTTTTTTCTTTTTTCTTTTCGTCAGCCAGACCCAGAGGCCCAGTTTAACATGGCTCTTTTGGACAGAAAAACACAAGTACAAAACTAATGTCAGGCTCTACTGTGCATGACCTGTTTCTTGCCGAGCACTTTGTACGCGCTCCATACCACCTGTTGGACCGCTACAGTGCTGTAAAACCAGCGCTCCCATCCACGACTCCACCTATAAAACAGCACGATGAGTTCCCCTGGAGAACAACATGTGTTCGTGGAATGCACATTTATATATTTTTTAGTTTTTTTAAACCAATGTTGCGCAACCTTAGGTCACAAATAATCTTGTTTGTTTTTCAAGTGACAACTCTGCACATCTTTGTTCCTATCCATAGGTATTGACAAGTGTGCCACGACCCCCTCTATATGTGGCCGTGGGAGATGCGTTTCTGTGCAAACGGGCTACATTTGCCTCTGCGAGCCAGGATTCAAGCTCAGTGCACTGCAGACCAACTGCATTGGTAACTAACAAATGGAGCAAGAGCGAAAAATGAAGCAAAACAGGGGTAACAGTGGGACACTCAAAGAGAAGGAGGAGCACACAAACACACACAGACATGCTGACACCAGATGCCACGGCAGCTCTGTCCGTCATCATCACAGTAAAAGCCAGTCTTCATCACCAGTGATTATAAACCTTTGAGAAATTAAGTGAGCCAAAATGATAGGACTCTGTTTGTTTATGCTACCCTGTCCTGTGATGCTTGACAACAGCTCACGTCCCACCCAGAGAGCTGATGCTGTGGTCCTTTTTTTTCGCAAAGGCTTTTGGACACAGCCTCTGCTCCACACAGCTGGGTTTTGGCCCGTGTTGTTTCTGTTTCATAGAGGAAGCTCTAAAGTCGGTGCTTTAAAAGTGTACTGTGCTGGTGAAGTGCAACAGCCACGTGCTTTCCTTTCTTTTTCTGCAGATGTGAATGAGTGCGATGAGGATCCATGTGAAGGAAAGGGACGTTGTATAAACAGCTATGGGTCCTACACCTGCCACTGCCACAGTGGCTACAGCCAGGTGATCACTCAGAACAGGAAGTTCTGTCAAGGTGAGACACAGCCCCAATCAGCAGCAGGAGATATAAAGTTTCCAATGGAAACTAAGCACTGCAAGTCCTCGTCTGTCAGCGCCGTTCATTTTAAAAGTATTCTGCCCTAATTAATGCTGCGGAACACAACAGTAACTTTCTTTTTTCCCTTCTCCTTGGTTTTCATTCAAACTGGCAGACATGAATGAGTGCAGCATGCCCAACAAATGCCAGAATGGCAAATGCGTCAACACAGAGGGATCTTACACCTGTGAATGCAACGCTGGCTACGCCAAGTCTCGGAGAGGCGTGTGCGAAGGTAACTTGCGTGCGTGCACAAGCAGCTACGCATACAGGCTCAAGTTCACATAACAGGGCAGTCCTGGCCAGGCCTATTTGTTTGCTTCCATGAATTAGCTGAATGAGCTGGGCACTAACAAAACACATATTGTATTTTCCTTTAGTCAAAGCCAGGAAGAAAACTTTGCTCATTCTGTGACAGACGGACTGTGTATGTGTACATTTGCGGCCTTACACCCTCTCTTTCTTCCATGCATGCACGTATTGTCTTAGTAACATTGTTTTAGCAACAACTCATTCAGATTTTTCTTTTTCATATTTTCCACTTTGTCCCGGAGCAGATATAGATGAGTGCAGAGATCCCAGCTCCTGTCCCAACGGTGTCTGCGTCAACACTCTCGGCTCCTTCCGGTGCCAGGTTTGCGGACCAGGGTTCAGGCCTGTCGGTGAAAGATGTGTGGGTAAGGCAACCTCACACCCCATTATAGCAGTGGCACCAGTACCCAGGATCCTAAGGGTGTTTCCAACCGCTGCATGGAAACAAACAGGGCTTCCCTATTATGTATTAGGTAACTTTTACCTACTTGAAGCTGCTGTTCCTGGTTGGCATCACTCGAAAAAACCTAACAAAAAACAAGGCAACAGGCCATGCCATTAAAGATGTGTTGACAGCCGATGATGCAGTACAGCTCCCCAAATATCACAAGCAGAACTAAATTTGCAGGATTGTGGCTTTTTGCTCAAAGGGACTGCTGATGTGCATTAAAATGATAAAATAAATAGTATTTTGCGCTTCAAACGACTTTATATTGGATGTTTTATGTCGAGCAAGGAGCACTTCTGGGCCCCAACGACAGCCCAAAAACCACAGTGATGATGGCTATATAGCATAGACTGAGAGCACGACTCCACCGCCTTTGTCTATTCAGTGCTTCCACGTATAATAAATCGACTCCTCCACCCGAGCAGCCCCAGAATATCCCAAATATTGTTTAAACACATCCACCGTGCTATTGCTGATCTTTTGATATCACTGGCCCTGTAAAAAGATTGTTTGTAATACTTCAATTTGGGAGAGTCCAAATATTTTCTCTTGGCTACAGCCTTGAACAAACAGTGTATTATTGTTGGAGAGCTCTCCCGGCAGAGGCGAGCGAGGCTTTATTACCACTGCTGGGCTAGGTGAGTGTTTCAGGAGACGTATGAGAAGGTCGAAGGCTCTGTTCCCCCGCCGCTAAAAGGTCCCGGCACGCAAACAAATTTTCTCACTCACCCGTGATGTTGTCTGTGGCCCGCTGTAAAGGTCTCACTGCAGATTACTAGACGTGACCACACAAATGGCTGACAGATTACACTCGGTATGTGTTTTGTTTAAGATTACACGCCAGCGGCTACCAACCTAAAAGTGGCCCTGTTACATAACAACCCAACTGCTGTTAGTTACCACATCCCCTCCGTATGACCTTGCACCCCTCTAATTTGTTTGGAAATAACGCAGAAATGCTCGCACGGCGAAAAAGCACGACGGAAAATATGGAAGTAAACTTCAGTGACACTTATGAGTTCTTTAAAAATTGATTTATCAGTGAGTCAGTTGAGCGACGCTCAGGTTTAAAGTCTCACAATTTCTCGTGCTACCAAAGAAAACACCGCTTTAGCCACTTTCATGTTTCTGCCAGTCTGCTATTATTATACATTCTCTGTAAACCCGTGGTGTATAAATAGTAACTGAGAGGAACTTCGTAAATGAGGGATAACGCCAGAGGTAAATATTTTTGCTCTGGACATTTGCACAAGCAGCGCTAACAGTCCTGCGGCATAGGTCTGCCGCTTCGGGAGTCACATAAAACATACAGCATCAGCAGCAAGTTTCCAGCGTTTGCTTCAGTCAATTGCCGACAGCACAGTGCAGTAGTTTGAATCCAATTGACCAAATCGTGGATAAGCCTAATTGTTGGCGTGATTGAGAAAACGGTTCCACTCCCTTGTCGGGGCTTATCGCAGGCAGGCCTAAGAGATGCTGGGTGATAGCAGAAACAAAACACTGGGCCACACTGACAGACATCTGGCAGCGCCCGTGGTTAAGCAAACAAAACCCGCTCTGTGACTCTCGTGCAGTTTCCAGCGTGTGTGCTCAGTCTCCGAACATTTATCACCTCTCAATACGATCTTCTCTTCTCCCTTCCTCCTTTCGCAGACCGCCTCCTTCCTCTTTGATAGTCTTCTTCTCAGTCGCCCACACGATCACACTTCACTCTCATTCTCTTCCCGCAATTTAATCTAACCTAAAAAATAAATAAATACGCCACTGTTAACACTTGATAAATTCCACTACAATGCTATAAAACACTGTTTCTACATGAGGTTTTCCACAATTATGATTCCTGGGTCAACAGCTCTGACTCATGAGGTGGAAAAGACAGCTTCTTCAACAAATAGTAAAAGGCTTTCATGAATGAGGCATGGTCTGCGCACTGCTGTAATTTAATGACTGCTGTTTGTAGTCATTACACACACTAATTATGCTGTAATTGTTTCCCTTTTCCTGCTAAACAATGCTGACACGGCCCTTATTTTCAAAGGAGATCTAGAGCGTTTTTTGCTGTGTTGTGCTTTTTTCATTTTGTCAGACTTGTATTTTTTTAAAGGCTTTATTTACATAAAAGTATATTTTTTCATTTACTCCCAGTGTCATCAAGCCAAACAGAGACATTTTTTAATTTTATATCCAAAGATTTTTGTGTGCAGAGGCCAATTTCTGAAAGTATAAAAAACAAATCTATAATTTTAGATTCTGCAAAAGTGGTGAAAATGTGTGTTTTTTGTTCTATTTTCAGTGAGCTAAGCCTTTTAATTTATGCTCGTCCCACAGCACAGTTGTGGCAGGGTGAAACCTAAAATCTGTTCATCCATCCATTTATCCATCCATGCATCTGTCTTCTTAACCGCTTTTCTAACTTATGGTCAGAGTCGGGGCTGAAGGTTATCCCTGTTCTGATGACCGGTCCATCACAGGGCAGCAACATGCCCGCAGATCCACACGTGTGGCCTTTTTAAAATCACCAAGCAACCAGAAAGCCATGTGCTCGACAAAAATCTTGCAAGAACAGGGGGAACATGCAAACTCTACACCAGGGATGTCAAACTCATTTTAAATCATAGGCCAGATACAGCCTGCTTTGATCTTTAGTGGGCCACACCAGTGTAAAGAAACTTAACTACATATTTAACCCCTGCAATATCTTAAAATGGGAAAAAAGAAGTGACATTTCAGCAGCATGTCTCATTCTTTGTGCGTATTAAAGACATGCTTCTGTAGTAAAGGAAAGAAATCTGTTAGCGTGGTTTTTTTGGGCTTAAACTGTAAGAAATAAATGCATAAAATTACAGAAAACGTTCTGGCATGTCATTGCCCAGACTGTCCTGTAATTATAAAACAAAGTTTTTGTTATAAAACTTTCTTTTTTTTCCCCTTTAGTCTGAAATCACTGCGAAAATTAGAAAATTCTTTATCAGAGAGTAAAAAAAGTAGGAACTTTTCTGTCATTTTATTGTTTAACTATCTCTTAATTACATTGAATGTATTAGTTATTAGTATGAGTGGTCTTGTGTGAGGTCTTTATCATTTGGAAAAGCTGAAAAACTTGTGAAAATACAGTAAAACATCCAAAACGGATCCCAACATTTTCCAAAGCAGTACAACGGGATGGATTGGAGTCTTTGCTAGGCCATTTCTGGGCCCCCGCACCTTATGTTTGACACCCCTGCTTTACACAGTCACCCAGGAGGTGGTTTGAACCCAGAACCTTGTATGGGGTGTCAAAGCTAAACGCTGCACCATGCTACTGCCCTTTAAACCTAAACATCCTTCCTGTATACGTTTTCAGATATGAACGAGTGCTTGAACCAAAGCGTGTGCGGCCGTGGGCGGTGTGTCAACACCGAGGGCTCCTACAGGTGCAACTGCTTCCAAGGCTACAAACTCTCACCAGACAATGTTTGCCAAGGTATATGTCAGTCAGAAGATCGGTCAGACATTATTCACACCCCATGTCAAAGTTACTTCTCTGTGAGTAGTTCTCCACAGGGCAGTCGTGGAAGCCTTGCAGTACCGTTGAAGGTTTATTTAAAAAAAGAAATCTACAAAGAGTTAGAGGTTGGCTTTATTTTCTTTTTTCCCCCTATGATTTCTCTCCAGATGTGGATGAGTGTCTGCTTCCGGGAGTCTGTCTCAACGGCCGATGCGTCAATCTGGACGGAACCTACAGATGCACCTGTAACCATGGCTACCAAGTCACCTCAGACAGCAAATCATGTGAAGGTCTGCAAAGGATTATCTAGAGCTGTTGGGTGTAACTCATCACCGCATACTTTTCTGCTCGTGGCGCACTCTCGACAGCAACTTAATGGCTGCAAATTATTTCCCTGCTAGATGTCAATGAGTGCGCAACTGGTAATGCCTGCCCTGCGGGAATTTGCATCAACTCTGCAGGTTCCTACACTTGCCAGAACTGCAGGCCTGGGTTTGAACCATCTGCTGACAGACTGAGATGTGAAGGTATGAAACTGGCCGCCTAATGGTTTACACTAACGTGTCGTTTTAAGGTAACACCGGTAGGCGGTGATGATATTTTTGCCCACTTGTGATGATATTCGCCCCTTTTTCGCTTTCCAGATGTTGATGAGTGTTCCCAGGGCGACTTGTGTCTAGGTGGGGTGTGCGCCAACACAGAGGGGTCCTACATTTGCACCAGGTGTAAGGCTGGTTACAGAGTGTCTCAAGACCAGCAGAGGTGTGAAGGTAAAAACAGTCTCCAGCTGTTTCCAGCTGTTCTCGTCATTCAGCGAAAGTCATTAGCATTGTTATGACTATTAAAGGCTTACTCAACACGTTTGAGCAGCTTGTCGTTTCCCTGTAAAATTGACTTTCCCTCGAAACTGCATTTCCTGTATGTACGGAATCTTTACACTGATATACACGGTGTGTTTTTTCCAGATATTGACGAGTGCCAGTCCCTGTCTACTTGTGTCAACGGGATCTGTCTAAACTCAGAAGGTTCTTACACCTGTGAGAACTGCCCCACGGGGTACAGAGTGTCGTTTGATGGAGAGCTCTGTGAAGGTTGGCTTATTGAAAATTACTCACTTAAATGGAGCTTTTTCTTATTTTTGAGTTTGTTGTTGTGAAAACATTGCAATCTGCCAGTGAATGTCTAAGTCTCCATATTGTTTCCTAACAGATATTGATGAGTGTGCCCTGCCCACTGCCTGCCCCCAGGGAACATGTACAAATAGAGAGGGTTCGTTCACATGTGTTGTCTGTGAGCCCGGTTTTAGAGTCTCTGAGGATGGACAGCGGTGCGATGGTGAGAGTTTGTGGTGGAATGTCTTTGCTTATGTTTGCATGCTTGAGTCCAGGTGTGTGTAGATCTGGCTTTCCAAACATGCCAGACTTCACCTCTACACCTAACAGAATCTCATTTGCTCTGCAGATTTGTTTCTCAGCTGCTTTATGTTGTATGTAAATAACATGAGGTGTGGTAGCATGAACCCAAAGTCTCCTCATCTGAGGCAACAGCTCTAAAATACTTCTAGACATCACATCATAGCTGGATCCTGGACCCCTCTGGCTCTGGCACCAATCATCTGTTCCTTGCTCAACACAATGAGACACCAGCCCTCAAATAGAACAGGATGATGTCAGGCAAATATCCTGCAGATAGCTCAGCTAAAAAGATAGAGGTGTCGACATTTGTGATTCCTAGCCCTAGCGATTACCCATCTAACTGATTACCACTGGCAAGCTTTATTTATTTGAAGCCAGAGATGGTAATCTGTGCTATGATGTGCCTTTGTATCTGTGTCCAGATGTGGATGAGTGCTCAGTGGCTAACTTGTGCCCGGGTCAGCTGTGTCTGAACACTGAAGGATCGTACACCTGCAGGAGCTGTGAAGCCGGCTTTCAAGTGAATGAGGGCGGCCGTTACTGTGAAGGTAAGAGGGCATCTGTACTTAAGTACCTGCCTAGAAAAGTTTGATATTTCAGTATGCTGCAAAGTTGAGCCAAAGTTATAGTGGACCACAGTACAAGAGGAATGCATTAGGCCCAGAACATGATTACAGAAAATCTTTACAGCGTCTGGTAATTTTTCATGACATGATTTATGGGATAAATGCAGGGAAATGGCTGCTTTGAGGAATCCAGTAAAGTCTGTCATGACTTCATGGAAGCAGAACAGGAATGATTATTTAAATGGATTAAAACATGGTCTCAGTTAGCCTCATATACTTTGGTGTGTTTTTAAACAGAAGTGTGGATCTAGCCTCAGAGGAAGATCCCACCCCCCCACCGATGTATCTTAGCGCTGGGAAAAAGTCGCACAGTAAAAGCCCGACTCTGAGTCAGCCTCTGATAGGATTTTAATGGATGTCTCTGATGCCATGGAAAATATTAAGGACTTAATTTGAAATGAAGTCAGCCACTCCCCTGCTTCTCACTTATTGCAGCAAACTCGCCCTGTTGAACTCACTCTGTTCACCCAAAGGCAAAAAAAAATCGAGCCATCTCAATCACTTAACAATGGCCCGCACTATTTTCACCACAAGAAATACAATCCTACCAGCTCGAGGAATTTCGAGAGATCACATAACAGTGAGCCAGTGACTGTTTGTAGATATAGTAATTATACGCCACCTGTAATAGCTTGCTGTTTTGGATTCAGTGACTGTCCCACATACTTATCTTTCTACCCTTTTTAATAAAACACTGTCAGTGTGATCTAATAAGGAGGGCTCTGCTTACTGTACATTAGGCAGCACAGTAGGTTAAGCTGAGCTCATTAATGATTTTTAGCAGATAAGACAGTGGAAGCACAAAAACGGGGCTCTATATACCTTTTTGTTCAAGATGATAACCTACAGCCAATCTTTTCTTCTTCTATCTCTTAGACATCGATGAGTGCCAGTCTCCGAGTGCTTGCCCCACAGGTGTTTGCGCCAACACAGAGGGCTCCTTCTCCTGCATGGCCTGTGATCCGGGCTTCGAGCTGGCATTTGACCGGCGCTCATGTGAAGGTACACTGAAATGGGCGGCTCGCTGCGGTCGCTCGATTTTATGATCTCGATGCAATCATTTTCGCAGTCATCTGTTCCAATATAGTAAGTCATTACTTGCCGTCTTACATGATGCACGACTTCTCTCACATGTTCAGTGTGGTCTGGAAGTTTTTCGGTCTAGATGTCAAAACTTGGGCAAATTTGAAGTGACGCACGGTGATTTACAGCTGGTGTGGATATGTCATGCCGGTGACGTCTGTGTGTGTGTCAATTCAGATGTCAATGAATGTGAGGACGCCAGGCTGTGTGTGGGAGGTCAATGCACAAACGCCATCGGCTCCTATAGCTGCTCCTGCCCCTCTGGCATGGAGCTGGTGGATGGGACGTTCTGCAGAGGTATAAACATGCAAATGCACTATAGCTCTAAAATATGAAATTAGTGGTTAGCCGTTTCTCGTGGCTTACCTCATGTTGGGATATTGACACAGCTGTGTAAATGTACTTATGTGTATTTGTGCTTGTTTGTGACAGATATCAATGAGTGTTTAACCGCTGGAGGGATCTGTGGGGAAGGAGACTGCATGAACACTGAGGGCTCCTACTTATGCATCTGTCCTAATGGGTATACCACCACCGATGGAAGCCCCGGCTGCCAAGGTGCAGTATAGCACTGGAGCTAGAACGCTTAGAGCAGTGGGAAATCTTGATTCTCTTGGGCTTTGTGTAAATAAGTGGAGTAGACTAGGGATTGGAGCAAGTTGTTAATAAAGTAATAATGGATTTTTCAAATATTGCTTAAGTCATTTACAGTAACATTATTGGCTTGCTTCTTCTTCTTTTTTTCATTGAGTGCAGACAGGCTGTTCTCGCCATGCTCTCTTAGGAGTTGAAGCCAAGCCTGGGACACCTGGCATGGGTGCACAGGCTGTAATGGGCCATGGCTTCATCAACTATCTCAGCTCACCCTCCCTCAGCTTGGACAGTTTGATGTTATTCCAGCCGCACCCAGTGACCCACTGGTAGTAGCCTGATCATCAGCTAAAGGAGGGCTTTACAAGAATCTGGAGCAATTACTAAAACAATACATGAAATAACTCCGGCTAGGATGTCAGAATTGGATCAGTGTTATTTCTGGTGGGTCTTGCAATCTGGTGGAGGATGAGTTAAGTAAAAGATGTCTGGCAGTGAACTGTTCTGTCATGATATGAAGCAGGTAGGCTGGCCTCTGCGAGATGCTGGCATGGTCATGGAGTTGGCAGAATTTACTTGCAGCAGAGGACAAGGGTCACTCCTCGTGCAGGGGCGTTCTTTTGGCCTTGGAGTGCTTCAGATATCACAAACTGAGCAAGTTGCCCAACATGGATCAGGTACTTTGGCTATTCGCCCCAACAAATACTGGGCCCTAATTATCCTATAAATCAGCAGTTGTCATATATTTTCTTGCAGTCTGCCATTGTGTGTACAGTGCTGACACAATAAAAGCCAGGCCCCCTTCTGACATGAGCCTGAAGGACGCGAAGAAGGGAGGACGAGGGTTTGTGAGGTTATGGGAATGAAAGATACGTTCAGTCAGGTGGGGCCAAAACGACGCTTGGCCTTTCCAGACCAGCAAAAAACAGCATGAGCAATAAAAGACTGACAGCGGACTGAAACATACCTCAGCTTAATCCAAATCAACAACTTCTGCCATGGCCTTCCTGTTCCTTTCAATAAGACTTTGAAGGATTTGAATACACTCCAAAGCTATCCAGTCACAGCATATTTATGTATTTACCTAAAGTCTGGAGTGCTGCTTTTTTCCCCTCCCTATCGTTGCAATCGGGTGTTTACCTTGTCGTCTCTGTAAGATTCATCTGATTATCAAAAGACTGGAAAAGGAAGGCAGGCATTTTCCTCAGTGATGAATTTCCTCTGGTTTCTTGCGTTTTCCCTCACCTTTCACCACAAGTCCAAGTACTGTATAAGCTATGCTGTAATGCCGCAATTATCCACCCATCTACAGCTAATCAGGCATCGAGCATTCGTTATTAATTTTAACGAGTCTGGGGGAAATGTTCTCAGCCTGAAAAGCTGAGGTAGATCTCTCTTCTGCTTTGTTTCCTGTTTGCAAGTATACCATGAAGCGCTCCAAATGGCCAGCACGCCTAGTGTTCAGATGAGCGCTTGATTACACATTCTTTTTCTGATACGAGAAGAAGCCGCGCTCCCCGTGGACTCGCTGAAGATGGAGGATCCGTGCGGATAATTGCTGTTAATCAATCTGTAAGATCTTGAGCCGCACTTTCCGCTAATTTGTCTGCTTTTCTTTCCCCACTTTTTGTCCGTCGTAGACGTGGATGAATGCAGCAAGGATGATGTGTGCATCCGAGGAAAGTGCATCAACGGCGAGGGCTCGTTCTTGTGCTTGTGCGAGGCCGGCTTCAAATTCAACACTGATACGGCTGACTGTGAGGGTAAGACTGATTAAAACTTCCTTTTGTTTTCAAGTTGTGTTTGTCACGGTTGTTATTGACCCTACCTCTGCCCAGAAGTTTCATCTGTCTGACTAAAACAACATGTCAGCTTTAGCTGTTTGATTGTCACGCTACATTAAGGCTCAAACATACGCAGTATAGCACAGTTGGATATGATTGATTATCTATAGCACGTCAGGCTCCAGTGAAAGTGTCCAAGCCTGGCTTAGAGGCTTTCCTCCGTGGTCTTGGGACTGAGGGGTGCCTGGATTACATGGCTGGAGCCCTCAGCTCCCTCTCCCCAGTGGGAAGCATGAATGACCCCATTGTGAGCAGGAGGTGTTTCTCCCTCTGGAACGTCTCCCTTTAGCTCCTTCACAAGTTCTTTGGTTGCTGTGATAATATTGTTCTTGGCCATTCCCTTTGCCTGCTGTGTTTACTGAGGACAGCTACACCACAGGCCTCCTGGCCGACTCCTGCTTTGCAGCCGTTACACCGGGAGCAGAGGAGCAGTGGTGGGAATACGAGTTTGCGTGCGGGGGTGCGCGCATTTGTGTCTGATTGCACATGTGGTTACGTTTGCGCCTCTGTTTGTCGGTTACTGACAAACATCTGTCTCTCTCTCTCTCTTTTCTTCTTCTCTATAGACCAGAACGAGTGCAAGGAGTTTGGGAGCTCAGTCTGTGGCACCTGGCGCTGCGAGAACACCATCGGCTCTTACCGGTGCTTTGTGGGTTGCCAGCCTGGCCTTGAGGGAGAACTCGCCACAGGCTGTGGTGAGTTTTCAAAATTGCACTGTACTTAAAAAGACTAGCACGCTCAATTATGTGGAGAAAAAGAATTAAACAGGCATTTTTAGCCTGTTTTTGTGTGTAAGCAAATTTAATTGTATTGAAAGGGGGTTGATCGATTTATAGACTGTGCATGACCTAATACTTCATTACTCCATGGCTGTAGTTTAGTATTCAAATCAAGTCACCACCACCACACCACTCTACAGGTCTCTCACCCCATTGCACATATCAGGTTGGCATGCACACATAGGGACAGATGCAAGTTAAAAGCTATCAAGACCTCTGGGTCTTCCTGCACAAAAGGCCACCATGGAAGATAATGAGAAATAGCCCAATATTGAGGCCCTTTGAAGACAATACCGCACTGTCATTGGAAGCCAATTGTAAGGCCAGAAGCTGATAGAAGATAATGGGGCACTCTGGCAGAGTCCCAAAGTAGAACCTGATCGCTGCAGTTCTTCTAAGAGAAGAAAGATGAGATAGTCAGGCAAGGCCAGCTTACTGTTTGTCCCCCCCACCCTCGTAGAGAAGCCACAGTCACCTGGCATTGGCTGGATGGGTTTGTACTCACGCTACATCTGTGAACACAGCTAGCCAACAACAACAGGCACATGTCCATGACTTCCAGAGTCCACGAAGACTTATGTATTTCCTGGCAGGACTGAACACCTTGGGCTCAAGACATTTGCAAAGTTTGTTGCACAACAAATTGGATTTTTTTTTTGCTCTTTATTTTGTAATGTGGTATTGCTTGTCTTTGTTACTCTCATAGCACCATAAAACAACAAATGGAGTTTATGACCAGAAAAAAAGAAGGTCTAGATATTTTCCTCATGTTTAGAGAGGATCCAAACAGTCACTGGAGAGTGACAGGCGAAGAAGGGAAAGCAGACTGAGAGCATCAGAATGGAATGATGTGTTGGACCGTAGATTGAAGCTGTGGGTGTTTGTGGCCGATTGCGTGTGCATGTCAGCGTGACTGTGTGTGTGTGTGCGCACGTCTGTGGTTAAGTGTGGGGTTATTTTTGGGTTTTTTTGGCATCCTCCCGTGTGTGTTTGTGTTGGAGAAAGAGAACCAGAGACTGTGGTGGTTGCAGAGATGCACTCAGGGCAGAGTGTGGCTTCACATGTTTTCATGACCCAAAGTTTTTATTAGACTATCAAGTGATGCTCTGGAGAGAAAATGCTGCTGCGGGCAGTGTTGACTGGTGACAGATCGTAGATCTGCCCACCACCCCTCGTCTACTACACTGATCCTGGCTATGTGTGGCTGCCTCCTCACTGCACTTTATGATCTTGTCTGTCTGGCACCGGCTAAAGAGTGCAGAGGCCTTTAGTTCAACAAGACTTGATTGAAGCCAGCTGCTCACCTCTGCTCTTTTGACTTCAGAGACAAAACACTGCTAAGCAGCTCACACAGGTTAGATTTTCATCATTGCTTGCTGTGCATTAGGGCTTAAGGACTTTGCCTGCCATGATATATGCATTTTATTTAAATCACCCCATGTGCCCTTTAGTTGCCTCTAGTGTGATGATCCCTTTTATACCTTTATTTGCCCAAAACCGTGAAATTCTTGATGCTGAAAGTGTCTTGTTAAAGGAGTTGTGCTGGAATTTAGCAGAGACACCCAATCTCCAGGAGAAAGCTCATACAGACATGTGGAGACTCCACACAGAGCTGCCTGGGTTTGGACCTCTTAGTCCGATTCCACTTCTGAGCCACTCACCCAGTTGCTAACATGTCTGACATGCTCCTGAGGAGTCCTGAGATGTGGCCTGATTACAAAATCTTCTTTTATAGTTCCACAAAACTCTATTTATCTCATCTCTGTGGGTGCTTGACCATTTTTCTCCTGTTGCTATGTTGTGATGCTGTTTTCACTAGATGCTACAACAAACACTCGCACAGCTCAGCGTTGACTCACAGCCCCGGTTTGAGAACCAAGCCCTCTTACGTTTAAAATCACTCAGCGTTACACACAATAGTGGCTTGTTTCACCTCGCGAATGGAAGTTTTGGGAGATGCTGCCGTCACCTCAATAAAAAAATGTTTAAAAAAAGCCCAAGGATGGAGCCCAATTACTCCCGGGCATTTTTTGGTGGCTTGCAAAAAGAAAATCATCAAATATTCAAGAAGAGGCCAGACGTGGTAATTTGCAGTTTCTGCGAGGGGGTATTGCTTTATTTTTACTCACCCGCCTTTGAAAGAGGCAGCGGTTGTCGTTGGCTCTGCTCCCTGCGCTCATTTAGATTTAGAGGCCGTGACACAAAAAGGGAAAAACAGAGGGGCTTTTTTTTGCCACCGCAACTGTGCTATAAGGTCTACGCTCAAATCTAACACGATGCCGTACATAAGTGTTTGGACGCGTGTGTGTATGCGTGCTGCACATCATTGTTTTTAGCTTTAATTCACCATCACGCTCGTAAATTCCCCCGAGCTATGCCTCGTCTTTAATAAGGCTTTTACCCAAGGGCGGAAATTGTCTGCGGTCTCACTCTTGCCAGCCTCCCACCCCTGTAAATGTATAGAAATCTGAAGACTTTAACATGTGTGTGACTCCTCGTGCAGTTGTACTTTCTTTTTAAGATGTACACTGGTCACACCGCAGGTTGGTCATCAGTGTAGTTAACCCAGGACCGGTTGTTGATGTAATATCTGATAAAGCCCGCAAACATGCTTCCCTGAAGGCAAATACCTCACCTTATCCTTAACCGATCATGTGTGAAATAACCTCTGCATATGGGTCCAATCAGACAAGGGGTTGCCCGAAGAACAACGGAGAAGTGTGGACTGTGGCGGGGTGAGTCAACAGTCATTGATGTATCCCTGTATTCTCTTTGCCTTCCGCCATGTGCTTCAGATTAACACATGGCACAGAGACCAGTTTTTAACACTCCTCCACACCCAAATCCACCATCACCGGATCCAGGAAGCATGTCCTCCCGGGTCAGGCCGTTAGAGTAGGTTGTTTTTGGGCCCGTGCTGCCCCTTCATCTCAGCTTTCCTGCCTCACTTCTTCCCCCCAGGCAAATTACAGCGCTGCATGTGTCCTGACGTAACTGATGATCGCATGGAAAGACTAAGAAAGGCAACCCCATGTCGTGCTAGTGTGAGACTCGCTCTTGGTGGAGTTATCTCATGCTGTAATATTCATTTTTTCCCACAAATCATTAGTGCTGCAATTATCAGCCTGACTGTCTGTGGTTGACAGACCTAAATGGCTGGTCAAGTAATGCTATCACTCAAACACTGCAAAAAGACGGGCACAGCAATGACTAAATTCCAGTTTTCGTTTTGGTCCAGATTTTCTTCCATGTCACACACGAATGAAAATCCGCCTTCAGACACTGATTATTTCACATATTAGCAGAGAGCTTTCATCGACTTCCCTCCCCGGACCTCCCAGCTGGTCTCTGCTGTCAATTCCAACATTCCTAACTCCACTTAAGCTCTTCACACTTGAGAAAAATGTTCCTTAAACCTTGGTATACAATACTTTCCCCCCCTTTAATAGAGAAACATGGCTAACTAGGCCTTTGAGATGTTATTCCCTAAAAAAATTTCAATTGTGTGCAATTCCTTAAAGTATTCAAAAGCACATCCAGTAAGTTGGCGGTTCTTAGTATGTGTCCGTCCATTTGAGCCCACAAGTCTATTCTAGCAATTTCAGTCCTCCTCAGCCCTTCCAGGGAAACATTTTACAAATGACAAAGGCAATTTTGTCTCCACAGTTTTATTAGCTGGTGGGAGACCCTGTCTCTGACCCCAGAGGCATGTTAGAGAAATGTCCAAGTCAGGACAGAAACACTGGTAGAGGATTAGTTCCCCCAATGAGCCTGAGAAAGGAGATTTCTGCGTTGGAGGAGAGGACGGGGCCCTGGCCAAGCGTGCTGTTCAAATCAGATGGATTGCGGTTTCTCTGTCCCACTTTCTTCCCCCTTTTTTTTTTTCAGCTGAAGCGGCCTGTATTAGTCCTCATAGGCAAAATAGAACAGGGTTAGACAACATGTGAATGATGGCGCTTTTTACACCATAAATCATATTGTCACGAAAGTTTAAGGTACCACTGGTCTTAATATCTTGTCTTTATTACAGTTAGAGGCAGATGTATGAGAGTTTTTAGTGGAACGGATCAAAAATCATTTAAATATTCAAGATGTCGTGATTTTTTCCATGTTCAGAATGTTTTTTAATTTCAAGTTTTGTTTTGTTTTTTCCAAAGCCTATTATCACTCCAGTGGAGTTACTATTAGTCATGGAAACTAATAGTTTCCATGGAAGGTTATGAAAGTTAAAAAGAAAATATTAACAAAATCAAATTACGCTTACAATAAAACAGACACAGTAAAGTAGTATTCTTTAATTTCATCTGTACAATTCATATCAGTTGTGAGGCCTGCCTGTTGTAATGTTTTTAACTTGGTGCCTTGCAGAAAAAGTACAAGCACTTAACTTCTGGCTGTGTTTGTCACTTTTACTTTATCCAAATTGTTGATCAAGTTACCTGAATTTATATTCCAGCAACCCAAGAAGGAGGGAAACTGACCAGAGAATAATTTCATGTCACTAAAGTGTGACCATTAAGCACTGTGAGTGTTTTTTAAAACAATTATAATCAGCTTTACCCCCCTCCCTGCAGCATCAGTCTTTGGCTTCTGCTATGCTGGCGATGCCAAGAAATACTAAATCATGTATGTTAGAAATTGCAAACAAATGTTACCTTTCAAACAGCAACTGGTAGGGGGAGTCAGTGCGGTTACGAGGTCCGCTGTTAACAGTTTCAACAAGCCGAACTGACATAAAGCATATAGTTTCTCTTGTGATTTTATCAACCATGTTTTATGATTTAATGCCTTGCAAACAAGAAACTACTGCAGACCCGCCAGATTCCTAACTTCCATTTCAGGCCCCCACAAAGTCCCCCTATGCTCTCAGTCCTTTCGTAGTAAGAGCCTGTTTTTCAGTACATTCATTGATTAGATTGGAAAGTGGTTCATGCCAGAGAGCTGCTCTTAATGCCAGATCTGAACTCTCCAGCTGCTTGTAAAGTCTTGGTGAGTACTGAATGTTGGCTGGATGCTGCGGACTCCTCTGTCACTTCCCACTCGGCTGACACAACTAAAGAACATTCACCCGCAGCTTTCCAGACCCACATTACGCTCACTTTACACTGTGTCCATGCAGAGAGAGAGAGCGAGTCCCCATGAATCAATCCATGAGGAGCAAAGTTTGAAAAGCTTCTTAACGAATTGTCTAATCTGTACACTGTCCCTGACATGTTATGATGGCAGTGATTTCTCTTGTTATTGTACGGTCAGAATGGTAGTGGTGTTTATTTTGGAGAAAGCGGCGTAGTGTTTACGGAGGCAGTCCGAGAGTCTGTTGTGCAGAATGACACTGTAAATATTAACGCTGCGCTCACCTCTCTGCCTGCTCTCGCCTTGCAGATATTGATGAATGTGACAACGAAACCATCTGTGGGAGCAACGGCTTCTGTGAGAACACAGACGGCTCATTCCGCTGCCAGTGTGACCGAGGCTACACCAACCCTCCGGGAGATATGACCAGATGTGTCGGTGTGTTACTGCTGTCCAGAAAGTATCCGCTGTAGACAAGCTAAACTAGCCTGTTCATATAAATGTGTTTTTCAAAATTAAATACACTATGTTGAAATATATTCCAATACAATCCATAATTCGTTGGTCAAAGTAGTAACATCCACCATGGAGGTGTACAGAGGCATACTCTGTACACCTCCATGGTGGATGTTAAATCAGACAAACAAAGATGCAGTTTAAGCATAAGGAGTTTTATAAAGATAGTCTATGAACTGTTTAGGAAATACACTCGTTTTTATACGCAGTACCCCATTTTCAGAGGCTCCAAAACCTAAATCTTAAATATGATATATATTTTTTAATACAGATGCTGTCTTGACTTCCTGAGGTTTAGAACCCAAGGCCCAAATGCTGTGTTTCCTCCCCGGAGATGCTCTCCTAGTTCTTTACTGCAGCCACTTTAAGCTGCTGCTTGTTTGTGGGTGTCTCTGCCTACAGTTTTGTCTTCAGCAACTAAAAAGCATGCTCTGTTGGACTGAGACTGACTTGGCCATGAAGAATATCCTATTTCTTTCCCTTGAAAAACTCTCGCAGTATGGTTTGGAATTCATTCAACGCTGTGAAGAGCTGTCTGATTACTTTTGCAGCGTTCGGCTGAATCTGGGCAGAGAGTGTAGATTTGTACACTTCATTTATCCTGCTGCTTCACAACATCAGTTAGATGCTATAAAGTGTTTGTTTTTTTAAATTATTAGATATGTAAGTAATTTTGACATGATTTACTTTAGTTGTCTTCTGTGATCTTTCAGCGCTTTTGGTGTTGATGAGCTGGTCAGTGCATTCATTCTTTTTAAAAATGCCCCAGTTTGACGATTCGCCGACTCCTAAAGTTTTTGTTTTTGCCTATTGGTGGCGTCATATTCATATTTAAACACCCTGCATCAGTTTCAGCGATTATGTCTGCTTCATTTTTCATGGAATAAGAATGGAGCAGGCCTCTCCTGGACATGAACCTGCTTGTCAATTGTCCAATTACTTTTGAGCCTCTGAAAATGAGGGACTGTGCATAAAAATGGGTGTAATTCCTAAACAATCGATGCAGCAGTTTTGTTAAACTTCTTCAGTTAAAGTTGGACCTTCAGTCACATCTTAACTGTTTGCTTTAAACACTGCAGCGGTATACTGAGACAAAACTACAAAAATTGTATCTTTGTCCAAAAAATTATGAAACTAACTGTTAATAGTCATTCTGAACCACTTCCACGTATGCACTCTCATAGTCTAAATCTTAAAAGTACATCTTTTGTGTACAAATCTGCAAATGAAAGACTTTCTAACACATACACTGTTAACACTCATGGTAAAAACTACATCCTCCAGCTGAGAATTTATTGGCTGGTTATTAAACAATAAAAATTTACATTTATCATCTATTTGTAAAAAGTCAAATCTTTCTTAAGATAGATAGATGTAAGAATAGATGTAAGATAGTTTTATAAAGAAATGCATGAAGGACTTTTCTTTCATTTGAATATCAAGTACTCTTCTGACAACCGTGTGCATGTTCCCGATCCTTTACTGACCTAAAGCTTCCTCTCCTGCTTTTCTCAGACGTGAATGAGTGCGAGATGAGCTTGGCGCTGTGTGGGGAGGCCCTGTGTGAGAACTTCGATGGCAGCTTCCTGTGCATCTGCCCCAACGACAATGAGGAATTTGATCCCCGCACCAGCCAGTGCCGTTCCATGGGTAATAGAGCAGGACTAGAACTCAATCCCGTCATTGGGAGACGAAGTTTTCCCTGATTTAATGAGCCGTCTCTCATTATCCAAACAAGGGCGACTAGGTGGACATGGCTTACTCCACATCTCTTAGAGTATCTTTTGACCTGCGTGTTTCCTTTTTTTTTTCTTTACAGGCTGGGGTTATGGTTGGGTGGGTTTCCCGCAAAAATTTGTATCAGCCTAATCCGCCAGACAAACGATGAAGTAACTTCTCGATCGGAGCCAAGCAAATGCCCTGGGGCCTTAGTTACCGTAAACCCATTTCCCCACCAAGACAAACAGGGATAAGGTGTAGCTATTAGCAATTAGAGCTAAAGACACATTGCTCTGTGCTCTTGTGCTAAAATAATCGGAAAGTGCAGAGGTTAAAGATATGTAATGCAGTGTAATTTCAGGATGACTAAAGCCTTTTGAGTCATGGAAATATCATCACATTCCCAGTTTGATAGGCACATGTGTACACAAATTGGGGGTATTTACATTATTAAGCTACGTGCCCTCAGCGGGGATGTTTTTTCTTCTGCCTGGGCTCTAAACCCCAGTTATGCCTTTGTGTACCTTTCTGCCACATTCCACTGTTTGCTTTCGACGTGTGTTAATCAATCATGTGAGACTGAATGGTGTGTTGACTCACATGCCAGTGTTTCCATTTGGCTAAGCCAGCAGCTTAACGGTGAAATGCCTGAGCCCATGCCTTTGGACAAATGAGCAGGCTCAGCAGTGGCAGGCGAGGGTAATGCACTACCTGCTGAAGGGATGTGGACGGATGAAAGAGCGGAGGCCCTTTGACGCTGTTACGGTGTGATGATGTGCACCTCAAGGTTAGGATTTATTGTAACTTTAGCTTCCTGGAGAGCTCGTCTGTGTAGTGAGGTATGACTTCAAAAAGCTGTATCAGAGAGCATTTTTCCTTCCTCAAACACCAGACCGTGACTAAATCCACAGATGCTTTCACGACCGTGATCTCTGACATCGCCTCACCTGCTTTATTCTTTGTTCACCTACAGCTGAGAGGGACACCAAACCCATTCCTGCATTCCCCACTTCGGCAGAGGAGAGGAGGGAGTGCTATTATAATCTGAATGACGCAAACTTCTGCGACAACGTCTTGTCTCACAACACCACCAAGCAGGAGTGCTGCTGCACGGCTGGAGCAGGCTGGGGCGACAACTGTGAAATCCACGCCTGTCCCGTCCAAGGAAGTGGTACAACAAGAGCTTTATTATCGGAATAAAGTGAACATATTGTAATATTAGAACAGCGTTTTTCTGTGTTTTGTTAATCTGCTTGTCTTTGTTTTTCAGATGATTACAAACAGCTGTGCCCTTACGGCAGTGGATTACTACCCTTGCCTGTTTCCTCTGTACAAAGTTTTGGAGATGAGCAACGGGCTTACATAGGTACACACTCTTCGCTTGTAAATGCTACCTCGTTTTGTAGATTTTCCCTGTTTTAACCCCTCAGCCGTTAAAGCACGATGGGGTTTTGTTCTCACACTGGGGTTGGGCATGCAGCATGGACTCCCAAGTTTGCAAATGTGATAACTCGAGAAAGACACCAGGTTAAATAATGGAGGCCTTGAGTCAAGTATTCTGAAAATCTCTAAAAAAGATGTCACCTTAGTTAGTTAATATTAGTAACCTTGACCTCAGAGTCAGGGTCACAGGGTCAGGTTTTCTGAAAATCTTGTGCAATAACTTGAGAAGGAAGTCAGGATTTTCAAATGTATACAATAAGTGCATCAGGGGTTAGGACTGGCTGTCAACAGCATTTTTAATGGCACAAAAAGGTGAAATGTTTTATTTTCACCTGCAGCAACTTTTAAAGCCAGATGGACCGGCCTCATGGTAAACGTGCCTCTATACCTGAGTATTTACTGTAATTGCAGCTTTTAAAAAAAGAAGCGAATGACAGTTCTAGCACAGGGTCAGGATTTGAAACACAATCGCCCCGATTGAGCCACAATCGGGGCGATTGTGGCTCAAGAGCTGGGAGTTCGCCTTGTAATCGGAAGGTTGCCGGTTCGAGCCCCGGCTCGGACAGTCTCGGTCGTTGTGTCCTTGGGCAAGACACTTCACCCGTTGCCTACTGGTGGTGGTCAGAGGGCCCGGTGGCGCCAGTGTCCGGCAGCCTCGCCTCTGTCAGTGCGCCCCAGGGTGGCTGTGGCTACAATGTAGCTTGCCATCACCAGTGTGTGAATGTGTAGATGACTGGATATGTAAAGCGCTTTGGGGTCCTTAGGGACTAGTAAAGCGCTATATAAATACAGGCCATTTACCATTTTACCATTTTTCAGCTCACACATCGCAACGTGACGCACATGACGCAGCTCTCTCTGTCTTTGCCCCTTAGATGCAAATGAATGTGAGATTTTTGGGCCCGACATCTGTAAGAATGGGCAGTGTTCAAATCTCTTTTCTACGTATACTTGCTACTGTCGCTCCGGCTTCTTCTACGATAACATCCGGCTTGAGTGTGTGGGTAAGAAAGTCTTTTTTTTATTACCTATTATGTATGGTGTATGTATAAATGTATGGTCTCATTCGTGGTCTGCTTTGTATTACCATGCTAATGTGCTAAAATGCAATGATTTTGGTGACGTCTGAGTCTCTTTGCACTAATTTTTTTAAGATTATGATGAGTGTGCATTTGGAAATGTCTGCGAGAACGGGGTGTGTGTGAACACGGCCGGGTCATTCAACTGTTTCTGCAGTCCTCCGTTGGTTCTCGACAGCACACGGCGACGCTGCATTGATCTCAACACCACAGAGGGTGTGACACACACACACAAACCGATTCAATTTTTTTTTTTGACAATTTATTCTTCTTGGATATTCAAAGAAAAAGTATAACTTGGTTAGCTGACTCTTAAAGTGATATTTTTCTGATTCTCTTATTTTTTCTCTTAAACCCTTCTCATTGTACATCCCAGAAGTTGTGGACTCAGAAGATGACGTGCACGTGGATATTTGCTGGCAGCAACTCGAGGGCGACAACATGTGTGCCAAACCGCTATCAGATCGCAGAACTACATACACTGAGTGTTGCTGCCTGCACGGTGTTGCCTGGAGTGAACACTGTGCCCTCTGTCCCAGGAAAGACTCTGGTGAGAAGCAGGAATCAGATAAGATAGTGATTTTTTAGTTTCATAATGAATCTATGTACCATGTTCATAGCATAGCGTATTCATACAGTAATGATTTTGTAATTTTCCATTTGATTTCAAAAGTAAATGATCATTTCTATCCCTTGTTTGCTGCTGTGTACAGCTGACTATGCAGTAATGTGCAACGTAAGAGGAAGTTCAGATAGTTTGCGAGAGCGAATAGGATATGAGTACGGTGTTGAGGGGATAGATGACCCTGCAGAACATTTTGGCCCTCCATACTGGGATCATTACGGCGGTGCTGGTGGACCCTATGATATTTCTGAAGGTGAGAACTACTACGGCATTCAACAGCCACCCCTCCACGTCCCCGTCCGTGTGCCCAGTGTGCAGCCAAGAGAGTACCAGCCGCAGCGAGTGGATCCATATGCTGGTGACTATATGCATGCAGTTGTGTTCTGTTTTAGTAGTTTAACATAATATTTCATAAGCTTATCAGGTATAGGCAAATATACCTACCTGGGATTCAAAGTAGCTTTAATATATACAGCAGCTACAGTACTGTGCAAAAGTCTTGAGCCGCACCCTGCTTTCTTTATGTTTTGCTAGGAAATCAGTACATCAGTTTATTAAATTGTGCAAACATACATGGATATATAGCATATTAGGGAGAAACTTAGCAGCTTGTACACTTCTAACAAGCCTGAAAGTCAGTATTTAGTATGAGCACCTCTATTCTTGAACGCAGCCTGAACTCTCTTAGGCAGCTTCCTGTAATTGCTTAAGTAGTCTTCAGGAATAGTTCTCCAGGCTTTTTGAAGGACATTCAAAGCTCTTCTTTGGATGTTGGCTCATACTTGTTAAGCATCATGACAAGATGATCCCACACCGCTTCAATAATGTTGAGCTCTTGGCTCTGGGGAGATCAATGACTGACAGTATTCCATTCTGTGTTTTTCTATCCAGGTATGTTTTTACTGTATTGGCAGTGTGTTTAGGATTATTGTCATGCTTAAGAATGAAGCTGTTTCCAATTCAATTTTATTTATATAGCGCCAAATCACAACATAAGTCGCCTCAAGGCGCTTCATAGATACAGAGAAAAACCCAACAATCATATGACCCCCTATGAGCAGCACTTTGGCGACAGTGGGAAGGAAAAACTCCCTTTTAACAGGAAGAAACCTCCGGCAGAACCAGGCTCAGGGAGGGGCGGGGCCATCTGCTGCGACCGGTTGGGGTGAGAGAAGGAAGACAGGATAAAGACATGCTGTGGAAGAGAGACAGAGGTTAATAACAGATATGATTCAATGCAGAGAGGTCTGTTAATACATAGTGAGTGAGAAAGGTGACTGGAAAGGAAAAACTCAATGCATCATGGGAATCCCCCGGCAGCCTATGTCTATTGCAGCATAACTAAGGGAGGATTTAGGATCACCTGGTCCAGCCCTAACTATATGCTTTAGCAAAAAGGAAAGTTTGAAGCCTGATCTTGAAAGTAGAGATAGTGTCAAACCAGATAGTATTGCATGGTGGATCAAATCTGATCTATTGTTCATAATTCTAACAGTTGTGACAAGATCCCAAGATGATCACAGATGCCTGTAGACACTCACTGCTGTACCTCTCTACTGTCATCTCCTTTGTACATTTTGACAAGTTGAACCCAAAATTTCTCATTTGGATTCTTTACTCCATAAGACCTGTTATCTCTGATTATCAGCCCAATCACTGTGTCATTTTGGATACTTCAGACATTTCTCCTTCTTTCCCTTCCTTAAGAATGGCCTTTTGATAGCCACCCTTTGAATGAGACCTTTCCTGATAAGGCTTCATTGAGAAATTTGTCCAGTTTCTTAAAGACGTAGCTTACAAACACTCTTCATCTGCTGTAGATAATTTTTTTGTTTTAAAGACACACCGCACACCATTCCAATACATGTCAGTTTTTCATCTAATAGCTCTTTGTAAGTCACCTTGTTGGTGCAATTACAATACAATTTTATGCTGTCAAACATCATTATATTTAAAATTTTATGCAGATTCAATAACAGAAATTAGAGCAAATGATGTGTTGTTGAAAGGGTTAATAGTAGCAAAATGGCTGAAGAAATGACCTAAAATTGGTTCTTTGCTAAGTTGTCTCTTAAGTGTAGACACAACACTAGTTCATCCCTCAAGTTTGGTGCTTTTTTAATCTTGAATGATCGATGGATCAGTGTTAAATGGCTTAAACATTGCTGAGAAAATGGTTAAGGACTGGGGTGAAAATGAGTGAAAAAGCAGCCAATGTCCAAAGAAAATCTTTGAAAGACCTTTAAAAGCCTGGAAAACTGTAGCTCAAGTACAAGATATGTCTGGCTCCTTAGAACTAGGATGTAAAGAAATGACGGGTGGCTCAAAACTTTTGTACAGCAACGTATAAGCCAGAATATTTTATATTAGTTTTGTGAACGAGGATATCAAATGACCCATTAGTGGACTGGATGTCCTAACAGGTCAACTGACATCTAGCATTATGAGAGTTTGAAAATATTTTCTTTAAATAAATGTTGCAACAATATCATGTCTGTCTGTATATTTGTCCAATCAGAACGCTATGAAGGTTTTGAAGGTCTCCGGGCGGAGGAATGTGGAATCCTGAATGGGTGTGAAAACGGTCGCTGCGTTCGAGTGCGAGAGGGCTACACCTGCGACTGCTTAGACGGTTATGAACTTGATCTAGACAAGATGGCCTGTATAGGTGGGTTTTTCCTGCAGCATCTTTAGGGGCCTTCTCAGTAGGCTGCCCACATTTAGATCATGTTTTCCTAATAAAGAATGTTCAGGGGCTTCCTTGGATCAATAGGAGAATCAGTCACTTCATATAACATCATATCTCATTTAAAAATATGGTGCTGAATCTTGAAAACAAACCACAGTGAACTCTGCTTTCATGTTTCAAACTTCTGGAGCCAGTAGGTTAACTCTTCATGCAGTAAATCTTTGCCCTCAAGGAGAAGCTTTAAATTTAACAACCTTGCATTAACTTGTGTTTTATGGGAAACTAATGAAAGCCGTGTACTCCACAAAACCATCGTGTGTTACCCTTTGGTTTGACATTCCCTGGTTGTACACTGCCAAGAGCAAGGAGGCCTTGAATCTTAGCCACTTGTGTGTTACATGAGATATTTTTTATAAATGTACTTTGTTTGTTTTGTAAGAAAACAGAGTCTGTCTTTTAGTAATGAAATTCTATGATTGCAAGATTGTGTCCGCTACAGGCTTATCGACTTCAAGGTTAGCCAGTTTTCCCAAGAAAAGTCATTGAAAACCGTGGAAACATGTGGGAGCTATGCAACTCATGCCCTGCCTCCTTTTATAAATCTCACCGCTAGCGTTTCCCCAGCAGAACATGACATAAACACAAAGAGGGTCATTTGAGATTGACTGCTATGAAATGACAATCAGACCTCCCATGCTGGAAAAGAGAAAGAACAACCTGTTGAAGGCCAAAAGGAAACACAATCCAGTGGATTGTTAATTTTACCATCATTCTTAGAAGTCCGGCTCTCAAGATGGCTGGGAAATCGAGTGCAGATCCTGTCCAGCTGACACGCAACATGACGGCATGTTTGATTAAAGATATATGAGATTCTATGCAACACGTTTATCGTGTTGAGGGAAAGTAACTCCAACAGCAAACCTTTGTGAAAGTAATTAAAACACTTGTGTTGGTCACTTGTTGAGCAGCTACGGCTGAGGAGATAGGATGAGCTGTCCACTTATCAGAAGGTTGGTGGTTTGATCCCCACCTCCTCCAGTCCACATATCGAGTGTCCTTGGCAGGAAGCTGAACCCCAAATTACCCCTGATGCATTCACTGATTTGTGTACTGTATGATGTGAGTCGAACAATACTTCAAGAGAAAGGCAAGCACCTAATCCTCACATTTGAGAACTATTAGCTGTTTGATTTATTTTCTTGAAAAACAAGTAATTATCAAAAGTATTTTCATGTGTTTAAATCATAGTTTCTGATGTGATCATTTATCACGATGAAAAGTTAGAACAGAACTCAAATTTGTTGGAGTTTAACATGGAAAGGACGGGAAAGGGAAGAATTATAATTTTGAGGTGACCCCTCAGCAGCAGATAGGCAGCTTTTCCTTCTGGGATTCTCCCTGCTGACTAACTCATGCTGTGTCCTTTCTCCTCAGACATAAACGAGTGTGAGGACATCAGCGACAAAGTGCCTTTGTGTCAGAACGGGGAGTGCACAAACACAGAGGGATCGTACAAATGCACCTGCTTGCCGGGCTTCGTGGCCTCCGCCAAGCCACACAAATGCATCCCGGCGATCCCAGAGTCTAGGCTTAGGGAGGCAGGAAACTGAGTATGTTGGAGTGCCGGCTTCTCTGCCCATTTTCCCCCAGGGCTTGACTCTAAACCTCCAACAGTAATGCTGAAACGTCCAGTCTCGTTTCCCTACATACCACACGCACACATACTGACACATGTACATATAGAAAACACACACTTGCATTCAGCACAGGATGCATTATATCCCCCTCACACACATTCAAGAGGACCAGGAATTGTGCAGTGAATGTATTACATGGGATTTAGCATTCTCCAAATATCCATTTGCCTTAAAGGGATTTTGTGGACTTTTTTTATTCAGTAAGCCCAGGCAATTTGATATGCAGATATATATATTTCCACTTTATTTTCTCTATCACCTTCTCTTTTTGTGTGTTATTTATTTCATTTACATGACGGGCCTCTGCTAACTAAGAAAGCAAAATATTTCAGATGGCGTACTTGATTCGTCTCGTTTTACTTGTCTCGGTAATTGATGTCAGAGACAGTGTGGGGAAATAATAAATGTATTTTGTAAAAGAAGGAATGTCATCAGAAATCAGCCATACTGTATATCGGGATGCTCATCACTGTCAAACCTCTCATCAATTTCTCAGTCTCAGTTACATTGGACTAAACAGAAATTCAACACGGAACTTTTCCCACAGCTGTCTTCCTTTAAGATGACCTACAAGCTGCCGTTGAAGAAGCTCTGGACTGAGAACTGGGAGGTCAAAGCAGCGAAGCTTCCATAATACCAGCTTCACCCTTTATGTGGGCATGGAGAGACTGTAGATGTATAAGATGATCTGTGTGACACATGGAAAGCATTGTGATGTACTCTCACTGACCAGATCATTAGGTGTACCTTGCTAGTACTGGTTTGGGCCCCCTTTTGCCTTCAGAACTGCCTTAATTATTTGTGGCATAGATTTAACAAGGTCCTGGAAACATTCAGCAGAGATTTTGGTCAGTTTAAGTGCAGTGATCTCATTTTCATGTTGAAGAAACCAGTTTGAGATGATTAGAACTTTGTGACAGAGTATTTTCCTGCTGGATGCAGCCATCTGAAGATACACAGTGGTCATAAAGGGATGGACATGATCAGCAACAATACTTTGGTGGACTTATTTGGTACTAATGAGCCCAGGTGGGATCTCTGCTTATGCTCCTGAGACCCAGCTTGTTCATTTATGTCCTCTGTAGTGGACAAACAAATCACAAAAAAAGTTCAACTAAAAGATTTTTTTTCTCTCAGTTCTCAGGAGTAGAAATGTGCCAAGAAAATATCCCTCACACCATTACACCACCACCACCAGAACCAATGATCCATGCTTTCATGTTGATTATTCCAAATTCTGACCCAGCCATCTAAATGTCATGGCAGAAACGGAGACTAATCAGACCAGGCAGCGTTTTTCCAATCTTTGTTTGTCCAATTTTGGTGAACGTGACAGGCCTAGCGCCCAGTCTGGTCGTTTGCTGCCGTAGCCAATCTGATTCAAAGTTTAACATGTACATAGACCCTTCTTCTAAAACCTACAGATGGTCATGTGGGAAAAATCTCAGCAGCATCTGATGCGTACTTTGATCTTCATCAACTCGTTATGACCAGGTCTATTTACTAAATTGTAGAGTCGCTGCCATGTAATTGGCCGATTAGCAAGTTCCATTAAGGAGCAGATAAACAGTTGTACCTAATGAAATGGACAGTGAGCGTATAGAACCTGTCTTCTTATGTTTGACTCCATTTTCATGCGATATCAGCAGCAATGTAGGAAAACAGTACCTTTCTTATTAACAGTATTAAGCTTGTTTTACAGTAGACGATCACAGCGTTGATTCTCTTTGTTGGCTTTGAAAGTGTGCGAGGGCAAATTTGTTTCATGCAACCACATCAAACAGGCAAAAGGATTTCTTTTTCCACACATAACATATTTGGTTTCGAATCTCACATCCAGACACTTCCCATGTCTGCATCTCTGAACACATGTAAAGACAAAGGCTTCATTTGTTGGAGAGGTTTGGTATATTTTGTACAGATCTAGTACTATGTATTATTTTTGTTATATATTCTCTCATTGCATTATAGCACAACAAATATTTTGTTCAACATAAAACATAAAATGTAAGAAATATCTGTCATTATAGCTTTTTGTAGATTTATATGTCTGTAAAAATGTTTTTTAAAGCATTTCTTTTTATGTATGAGGAGAGTGGCTGACACTGTACCAGAGGAACTGTGTGAATACCCTGCCCTGTGGAGCAGACAATGAATTATATTTTTTGGAAGTGGCAGCACTGTTCTAATTACAGACATTCTGACTCCTCCATTGCAAAGACGATGCTTTTGGAAGGCGAGCACCCACTTCTGCACATCACAACTTTACAGCTAAATATTAGTCGTTGTGAGCTTTAGTCTCTGGTGGATCCTTATGTCATGAATGTATCATAGACAGTATCAGCTTTCTGGTTTCTGAGTAACCACACGTGCCTTGTAGTCTTGTATTTTCAGGATGAAATTGCAGCAACACAGAAACATTAAAGTCTAATTCAGAGTCTGGAGGATGACTACATTTTGCCATTAACCTGCTTCCCCAGCCTATAAACCTACAGTTGTATAAATATTTTGTGTTGTTTTCTACATCCACTATTCTCTTCTGGTTAAATCATCACCTGAACCATAACTTTAAGAATTAAAAGAACTAAAAGAATATTTAAAATCTTTCAAAACCACAAATAACCTGAGATAAATGTAAAGCTGTGGTCAGTGGAAACATCATGCTCATTCATTTTGTTTACCTCTTGACTGTAATCACTATCAGTCATCAAAATAAAACATAAAAAAAGATCTACACGTTTGATAATTTACTTTGACAAATAGCACCCAACACACATTGCATTCATCATGTGTATACGTGCAGAGTAATTTGGGGAGTTTACTGGGATAAAACAAGAACAGTAAGTTTGTTTTAGTATGCAATATACAAATGATGATCATTAAAGTCATTAGGGCTTATTGCTACACAAAGCTGTGAGGTTCCCAAACAGTGTGGTTAAAGTATCTACACCAATCATGGGCATATTATTTTGTAATCATGATATGTTTGGTGGTAATTGTTGGAACAATTTCAATCAATAAATAAAAACTAATAACTTATTTTATATTTTTAAAATAGAGTTTAATTGTACTATAAGCTTTCAAATCATTCTGAAGTAAAAGTATTGATGCAGAAACACATCTTGTCGTTAAACACGTGTAGGATTTCTTTCTTTTCTTTTTCACAAATGTCAGTGTTTTCCCCTCTGAAATAAATTAAGCCTTATTAGGAACTACTGATGTTACTGAATTATTATTAAAGTAAATTTGTTTGAGAAGCCATATAAATTGAAGCAGAGTTATTTTGATTTTTTTATTACTTCTGCTAAGGAGGTTACGTTTTTGGTAGCATTTGCGTGCACGCCATTCTTTCTGTCTGTAAACACATTAGCTCAAAAAGGCTTGAGAAACTTTGCAGGGGTGTAGAATGATGTGATGTTTAAAATCCATTAAAATCTGGCTTACACCCACCAAGGTCTTCAGGGTCAGCTCAATGATTTATTGGTCAAAAATGGACAAAAAGCCTTATGACTTCGATAAATACTGTGATGATTCTGTCACGACCGCGGGTGGCAGACGTGTGGAATAGGAGATAGGATCCAAAATGCGGCAGCTCTGGTGCAGATGAGTATTTATTAAACAAAAGAAAATACAAACAGCAATGGTGTGGGTGATGGTGAAACAGGAAAACCTAAACTGGGTAAAACTAACAAAACAAACCAGAAACGAAGATGCAGGGAGGTCCGGGGAAATACACGTGGAGAGACGCAGGGAGACCGAGGGGAAACAACACAGACGAAATAGCAACTACTATGACAGAAGACACAACTTAAAAACACTCAGAGAACACAGGGAGATTACACACAGGTGGGGAACACAGCTGGGAGTGATTAACGTGACGAGACTAGGGAGGCAAACTGAAAACACTCACATAAGACGCAGACCTTCACAATAAAACAGGAAACACATACACGCAATGACATAACACACCAACTTAACACAGACTGGGGGACACAGAACATAGGAACATGAACCATGAAACAGAAGAGTACAAACACCCAAGGTAACCAAAACCACAGAATACTAATAAACTAAACATAAACACGGAGTCGCAGACCATGACAGATTCTTACACGTATGTTGTGTCCTGTCAACATATAGAAAGCAACATAAAACAATAAAAATTATCTTGTCACATTTGACCTCTGACCTCAGCTTCAGGGTCAAAAGATTGATCTGAAGGCCAAAGTTTTATATAAAGAATGATATATACGTATATTACAGTAACAAGTTATAACAATATGAATACATGTTCCTGAATGAGTATTACTATTTTCTGGAAAACAAAAAAACCCCTCTAGATTTTTATTACTAAACATTTAATCGAATTTTATTAAGTAATCAATTGAATCCTACCCATATATAGCTATAGCCACGTAAATAAAAAATAATAAAAAATAATTGTACTCAAAACATAACAAAAGCCTACAATTTGCACCTGTTTCTACTGCACTACAAATTTCTTAAACTACGTTTAAAAATACAAAATAAAGCTAAATAAAGATAATACTTTTCCTTTTGTTTTGACAACTATTTGTTAGGATGATCTATGACAAAATAACATTTTATTTAAATTAATACACTTGTTTTAAATGCAGGGGTTGACAGATATGAACACACACAAACATGCTGACCGTTTTTCTTCAAACTGTGGTAAATTAAACGTTTAAAATGTCAAAGAAAAATGATTCAACATTGCAGCGCAAGACTGATCAGTGATGGACCAAATCCAGTTCCTAAAAAATGTGTATCCACTAGGCTAACGAGTGTGGGGTCAGCAAGTGCATACTGTGTTAACAAAATCTACCGTGAGATGTTCTCTTATTAATTAAACGTACTTATTATACTATATTTCCCTCTAGTGGGCTTACTTCTGAACTACACCAACGTATTCACGCCTTTCCACATTGGCCAAATTTTAAATGCGTTTATTCGCAGTCTAAAAAGCGGCTCCCTGATCTGGTGAGTATACCATGAGTGTATTAAGGAAAACGGAAATGTACAAACACAATATTAAACAATATTAACAAACAATATTTTAGAAAAATCTCAAAGAAAAATTCCTAACATGCCAACATGACCCTTTCAGGGATCCGTAGGTATCCCTACGGCATCCCAGAAGGATTTTGGGAGGAACTTACGTTTGAACAAGTGGTTAAAAAGTTAAGTCGTGGTGAAGGGAAAGTGGTGGTTTTTCGTTTTTTGAGAAGTACTGGTCTCATCATGAGGATCTGAGGGTTCAGGAGTGACGGACGGTTAACAGCCAGGAGATGGCAGTAATGCAACAGTTTTGGATGCAAGCTGCCGTTAAACTTGACTGAAGAAGAAGAAGACGAAGAAGAAGGATTTTGGGAAATTTAGTTTATTCTTTCATCATCCATCGTCCACATAAATACGTGGATGTATTACACAGAAATACATCTCCTAGAAGCCAGCGTGTCTCAAACGTGTTTCATTGACTCGAGCTACAACCTCCCGTAAGGTGCCGGGCTCCTCCTAATGTAAAACCACTGATTAATTAAGCAGTAATTGTAGACTGTTAGCTCCTAGCTAATATCGTTCTAAATGTCGCCATTGGACCAGCGGCGTACTTAGCTAGAAAGTTAGAGAGGGGGGTTATTGAAGAAATTTGTCATTAAGTTGGGGGCAGTGTAACTGATATCATGTGTTGTAATTTGTTGAGTAGAGTAGGTGTGACGTTCACTGTCTGTATCGCCTGTTTTGACACACAGCTTTGAGAAGTGCTGCTAGCTGTTCAAACGTTTCTTCCTATTTATATCCGTGTTGAGTCTAGCTCCTCGCCCCCTGACAGCGCAGTTAGGTATCACCACATATCATATGGTTAGGTAGTATCACCCAAATACTGATTTACCTGGTGGGAAAGGGATCTAGTCGTTTGTATTACAGGATTATTTTCCTAATGGCAAAAGCAGAATGCACTCCAAAGTGGAACACCTTAGCACTACGGAACAGGAAAACATGCCCCACACCAGAAAAGAGCTTTCAGACCACATTCACTCCTGTGTCCAAGGACAAGAACAGTCAAACTGCTGGACACTTAGCAGGAGGTGACACACAGTCCTCAAACGGACCATCTGGTCAGTTTTTGGCTCGAGAAAGCATCGAGTCTCCAAGCAAAGTGCTGCTAATGCTGGTGGCAGGGCTGTCTTTTTCTACACGCCTCTACATGATAACTGAGCCCCCTCATGTGTGGTGAGTGACATTTACTCCATGAAGCAATGCTTACTTTGAGTCTTGTTTACAAGATGAGTGATTTGGGTCTTTCAGCTGGGATGAGACTCACTTTGGAAAAATGGGGAGCTACTACATCAACAGGACCTTCTTCTTTGATGTCCACCCTCCTCTTGGGAAGGTGAGATGGCAGAGTATGTCTTTGGTCTGTCTTCATGCAAGGCTCTTCAGTCCCGTACCTGTTGACCTTTGACACTCTGTTGCAGATGCTGATAGGGCTGGCTGGTTACATGAGTGGCTACGATGGCACCTTTCCTTTCATAAAGCCAGGAGATAAATATGAAAACCAAAACTACTGGGGGATGAGAGGGGTATGCTGCTTGTCACACTTGGAAAACTGCTTTTTGGGTCAAAACATGAATTGACCAAATATAAGAATTCCCTGTCTGACACTCTCTGATTTCCCTGATTAAAAAATCCTGGTTTATGATATGATTCTTAACAGTAAATCTGCTAAATTAAATTTTTATTGAATTGAATTGAAATTAGTTTGCATGTTAATACAAAAAAAGACTTTTTGTGCTGATCCCAGGGGCCTTTTCTGAAGTGCATTTTCTGCGTAATCACCAGTTAACCTAACCCCACAAACTGTATCTTTCTGGATTGTGGGAGGAAGCCAAAGTACCTGGAAAACATGCAAACTCCACTCAGAAAGGTCCCAGTAGGATGGTCGATTTGAACCCAACGTTCTTTCTGTGAGGTATTGCTAACCACCATACTAAATGTATGCTCTTTTTCATAAAGTCTGTCAATTTCACAAGTATTGAAATGTACCCTCTGGGGCTGTGCTTATAAAGAAAAATGTAAATATTTAAAAAATTAGTTTGGGGAAAATGTATAATGCCCCTAACTTCATCACAAAATATGTATATTTTATATGCAAACTTAAAATATTAGAAAGCTCAAAATTGGTAGTTTCTTTATGAAGAAATGTCTCAGAGATTGTCAGACTGGAAGCATGTATGCAGTCGACATGGAATTTCCTAATTGATAGCCGATACAGTTTTAATAGACAAATGTAAGAAATACCTAAGAAATGAATTCAAGGTGCTGATTTGTTTGTTCTTCCTCCTTTCCTGCAGTTTTGCGCCACGCTGGGCTCCTTCCTCCCCATCTTTGCCTACCTTATAGTGCTGGAGCTGTCTAACTCCTGCACTGCTGCTATCATCGCTGCTACCTTGCTCATATTTGGTAAATCATCATTTAATTGTCTTATGATGAAAGTTGCTATGGATTTCTTACACATACGAACAGTATGTAAGCAGTGAAGAAATGACTACACTATGACTCTGACTCAGAGTGACTTAAAAATGATTTTCCATCCTGGTCATCGTCTTCCTTTTCAGCTGATGCCTCCTTTGATTACTGTGTATGTTGAGGTGAATCAATATGTTCAACACCTTTCTGACAGACACTGGCTGCATCACCATCTCCCAGTACATCCTGTTAGACCCTATACTCATGTTTTTCATCATGGCAGCAGTGCTGAGTATGGTGAAATTCAACCAGCAGAGATATAGGTAGGACACCAATAGAATCTGTTTGTCAAAGGTGAAAGGTTCACTATGGCCTGTTAATAATATTAACTACTTTCCTTCTTCCCTACTGAATCTTTTCTTTTCTTTCTTCTTTTTCCAGGTCCTTCAGTGCCTCCTGGTGGCTTTGGTTGGTACTTACTGGTATAAACCTTGCTGGGGCTTTGGGGGTAAAGTTTGTGGGTCTGTTTGTCATCATCCTGGTGGGACTGAACACAATCTGGGACCTATGGAGACTTCTGGGAGATATGAGTCTCTCGCTGGTAAACAGCAGGATATTACTAAGCTTACTGGTGCCGATATCGTCAGTGGTTATTGGAGGTTTGACCGCCCTTTTCCTCATGTTTCCTGGCACCAGGTGGACATTGCAAAGCACTTTCTTGCTCGGGCTTTTGCACTCATCCTGCTTCCCCTCATCCTCTATGTTACAATATTTGCTGTCCACTTTGTTGTGCTGAACAAAAGGTGAGAATGGGTGTTTAATAAGTACACATATGTTGACATTCACCGTATTATGTGAGTAATCATTATGTTTTTTTTCTTGCCAGTGGACCAGGAGATGGTTTCTTCAGTTCGGCCTTTCAGTCTCGTCTAATTGGGAACAACCTACACAATGCATCTATGCCTGAGTGTGAGTTGCAAACAGAGCTCTAAATAAAACCAAATGTCACTGCAGCTGTGTTTACTTAAACGCTACTCAGAAAGTGGAAAAAGAGGTCAAAGAGAAACGTAGACATTCCTCTAATATGATAGCCAGATGGGCTGAAAGGTTTGCTTACATTTTACTGTCCTGGGAAAGTTTTATAAGGATTTCACTATCAAGGGTTTAATCCCTTAAGCGGTTGGTGCAAGGACCACTTGTTACTTTTCAAAACATTTCAATAGACACTCTGAATAAATGTAATTATTTTACTTGTTTCCATGATGTAACACCTTGACATCAACTGTTGCTGATAAATGGGAAATCTATTGTTAATTCAGCAATTGTTAATAGTTATTTACCGTAAATGTCAAATGATATATTGATTACTAATCATTATTTACTAATTGTTTGATCATTTGTTTGTAGAACGCAGTCCGAGTCTGTATTACAAAGTCGAAGCCGTTGCAATACTACATTGCATCACACAAATTTATGTTTGTGATATTTGCGGTGGCATAAATCACAGAAGACTTGGAGACAGCAATTTGGGTTCTGTTTCGCTCACTGATAAGTTCTGTTTTCATTTTGTGCTTTCCTCTAACTGTATGGTTTGGTTTCGGGAAAGGCTGTGGGAAGACAGATCGGTCTCATTCTCAGGATCAGTGCAAAAGCAAACCTAACAGCTTTGACTAAATGCATTTCTTAAGGACATGACTTTTAGATGCTGTTGATCTCCTACAGTTAGTTTTTAGACCTGGCATTTCTTCTTTTGTCCTCCACTTGTCCAGTTTCCTCAATTATTTTTACGGCACACTTCACATGATGTATGCCAGGTTTTCCACTTTTACTTTGGGAATCACCTTGGTGCAATAATTTTGTGCCTGTCAAACTGTGTTATCTTTGCTAAATAAATGGAAACAAATGGCATGTTATTGTACCAGAGTTCTACTAACAGTGTGCCTAAAGAAACAATTTAAAATTGATTCTTAAGTGGCTTAACAGACAAAAAATATTGCTGTGATCAGAGACGAGGACTGGACTGAAACTGAGTGAAAAAGCAGCCGATGTCCAAAGAAAGACTTTTAGAAGAGCACTTTTAAAATAAGGAACTGCATTGCAACAAAGTCTTGCTCCTTCGAAGCAAAATATAAAGAAATATGTTCTGTAAGCTTACAGATTGGGGCGACCGTGGCTCAGGGGGTTGGGAATCGCATCTGTAACCGGAAGGTTGCCGGTTCGATCTCTGGGCTCTCTGTCCTGGCCGTTGTGTCCTTGGGCAAGACACTTTACCCTACTTGCCTACTGGTGTTGGCCAGAGGGGCCGATGGCGCGATATGGCAGCCTCGCTTCTGTCAGTCTGCCCCAGGGCAGCTGTGGCTACAACTGTAGCTGCCTCCACCAGTGTGTGAATGTGAGAGTGAATGAATAGTGGTGTTGTAAAGCGCTTTGGGTGCCTTGAAAAGCGCTATATAAATCCAATCCATTATTATTATTATAATATAAATATTATTAAATGCAAATTAATTGTTTAACAGTAAAATAATTGGACTTTATTAAGTCTCTTAGCTATTTAAAATTTTTTTGATTGTGTGCATTATGTGGTTATGTGAGACATAACAAAAAAAAGTTTAATTTATTAATTTACATTTTCTGACGATGGTAGTGATCCTATGATTTGTTGATTTTCTCATGCAGACCTGGCATTTGGCTCTACCGTTACGATAAAAAACCTCCGTATTGCTGGAGGTTATTTGCACTCTCATTGGCACTTATACCCAGAAGGAGTTGGCGCAAGGCAGCAGCAGGTCAGGCTACTTGTTGAAAACTGAAATATTTTATATATTTATATTTGTAGTTTCTTTGTTTTTTTAACTTTAAATGTTTTCTTATAATTTCTTTGCTTACAGGTGACAGCCTACCTCCATAAGGACTACAACAACTTGTGGGTGGTTCACAGACAACAAGATAATAATTGTGAGGAACTGACGTTGATATATTTAACAATGTTGCCAAATACAATGTTAAAATCCAGCTGGGATAAAGAGTTGTTGTTTTATTGTTCATATCTATTGTTTTGGGGTTTTGTTTTTTAATAAGCTCAATCTGGCAACCCTGATCTTGTTCGCCATGGTGATATCGTTCGACTGGAGCATAAAGAGTAAGTATTATGAGTGACAAGAAAAATGCACATTTTATTTAAAGTGATTCAGTCTCAGTTCTATCCCAAATCTCTTTGTGTGTGTGTTTTTCTTTCAGGACAACTCGTAACCTTCACAGTCACCTCCATGAGGCGCCTCTGACCAAGAAGCACTTCCAGGTTACAGGTTATGGCATTGTAAGGAAGGCTTTAACATAACATCTGCACTAAAAATACAGATTCAGTTGGACTCGACAGATTTATTGCATATTCTGTTTTGGGGTTTTATGGGTGTTCTGTACCCCAACACTAAAATTATTTTTGGTCTGTTCTTAGAATGGCACAGGGGACGCCAATGACCTGTGGCAGGTGGAGGTGTGCGGAGGTCGGAAGGGTGACCCAGTAAAGGTGCTGCGCAGCAAAGTTCGCTTTCTACATCGAGCTACCGGCTGTGTGCTTTACTCCTCTGGCAAAACTCTTCCAAAGTGGTAAAACGAGCATACTTTTAAATTTGAGATGACTTTGTACACAACCGATTTGTACACAACGCACTACAAGTGTTGTTTCTGTTTAGGGGCTGGGAACAAATAGAGGTGACCTGTAGTCCCTACTTGAAG
The DNA here is from genome assembly GCF_041146795.1 of Maylandia zebra. Lineage (NCBI taxonomy): Eukaryota > Metazoa > Chordata > Actinopteri > Cichliformes > Cichlidae > Maylandia > Maylandia zebra. Next base: position 30,191,220 of record NC_135185.1, read on the forward strand.
GAGACCCCAAGCTCTCAGTGGAACATTGAGGACCATATTAATCCAAAATGTATGATTAATTCATTCATTCCTATTTTGTGTTTGCACTTCTTGATGTCAGACAGCAGCTAACATGTTGTGTATTGTGTGTTCTGGCAGTACCCAACATTAGTCTGTCTGTGCTGAAGCCCAATTTTCTGGAAATCTTACTGGAGTCCCATATTGTTATGTTTAGAGTAAGTAATAATAAGAGAATAAATAAGCTCATCTGCTTTAAAAGAAAGTGCATCTTCATTTCTTTTCATTTTATTTTATTGTCTTTTAGGGAAATAGTGGCTTAAAACCCAAAGACAATGAGATGAATTCCAAACCTTGGCACTGGCCAATCAACTACCAGGTGCTTTAAATATAAATAAATAAAATTATTTTTTTAATATCTTTTAACTTCATGTAATTTCTTTCCGTGAAGGGCTTGAGGTTTTCAGGAGTAAATGCGACAGAGTACCGCGTTTACCTGCTGGGGAACCCTGTAAGTTTGTTTTTAAGTTTTATGCTTACAATCTCATTTAACCAGCAGATCAGTGTCCTCATGGTGAAAATGGTTTTCAGGTGGTGTGGTGGATAAATCTGGCCAGTTTGGGGTTGTATCTCACCATGGTGGCGGTGGCTTCCATAGCCACCCAAAGAGGTTTTTCATTGGGCCAACAAAGAATAGGTATGGTAAATAATGGTGCCTTAACAGTATGTGTTTGCATCGTGACTTTAAGTAAAGCGTTATTGTCCTGTGATTCAGAGCATTCTCTTGTGCTTGTGAGAGGAGGTGGACTGCTGATGCTCGGTTGGCTCCTGCATTATGCACCTTTTTTTACCATGGGTCGTATCCTCTACTTTCACCACTACTTCCCTGCAATGCTCTTCAGCAGCATGTTAACAGGTACCAAACTGTGCTGGATTTCTGTATTCCAACTATAACGTGTAGAGGGGAGTGCAGGGGTACAGAAGTGAAGTAGAAGCCACACATAAGAACCTTTTTTCAGCAGGTTTGGTGGGTGAAAGTGTCGCCAATACTTCACTTACAGCTTACTTCACTTAATGGCTTGCATTAGAGTCGACAGTGTTTAGGACACAGTTATCTCAGTTTTGCATACTTGACAGACAGTTTTTGCAATTTTGGTTAAATAATTGTATTTTTTTCCTCCAGGACTGACGTTAGACATCCTTTTCAGAAGTGCTGACCTTCTACTCCACCCACCTTATTCCTATTGGTTCCAGCGAGCTGGGCAGCTGCTGCTTCTGTTTAGTATTCTTTACAGGTGAGCTGAGTACTATGAAGAATCAGCTTGTTCTTAACACTGTCAGAAACAGCCTATCATTACTGTGAGGTATCTGCTACATAATGTAGTTCCTTATGATAGTCCAACTATTGTTTTATACTTTGATTGATGCTCTTGATGGTCCTAATGGTTTAATTAGCCATGAAGTTCTTGTAGCAGACTCTGTTTGCTGTGGATGAAAAGATTATGAATTATTAAAGGATTGTTATTGTTTTGTTGAGAGTTAATGACAAGATTAATACCTACAGCCCATCATGATTGATAAATCATTTAAGTTAAAGGAAGCAGGTGCTCTTAATATGCTATATATTGTCATGTATATCATGTAGATTTAATACAGTTTTCAAGTTTGGATGGACTATCATACAGATATTCTAATAGGATTACAACCTTCTCATCTGGCTCTCAGAAAGAAGCTTCTCTGCTAATTCTTACTAAATATTAAAAGAATAATTACACTGAACTTCTTGCTGCTGTGACTTTAGATCTCATAGCCCATTTTAGCACAAGAATGGAAGTATTTCATCTACTTAGTGTAACTGACTTTGATCCATTCACTGTCTGTCAGTTTCTACCTGTTTCATCCGCTGTCCTATGGCATGACGGGTCCACTAGCACACGAGCCGGGCAGCGCCATGGCTGATCTGAAGTGGATGGACTCCTGGGAGTTCTAGTCTGCTTTGCAGGAAGATGACACTAATGATGTGACTTGCACCTGTTCTGAGTATAAGGGACTTAAAACTGACAGAGTAGTGTTTGCACAAAGAAGTGATTCTTAAAAGGTACTGACTGAAATTCTACGTGTCTTAGTATTTGTGTCACAGCATTTGCACCTGACGTTGTCTATCATGCATGAAGAATGCTTGTTAAGGCAGACCTAACTCAATGCAATGTGAAAGCCCGATTGTGGTGTAAGTGGGAATCTTAACTTTGTCTCTGAGAGGCCTTAACTAACATCACAACTTCTGTTCCTAGATTTAACGTGTACTGTAATTAAAAACAATAAGCTAAAGTGCCTGAAAGGAAAAAGTTTTTAAAAAGTAAGTTTTAAAGGTTTAAATGCTACATCTCCCTGATTTTCGTTTTTAAATTTTGTACAGTTAGAAACTATTAGACTGTATTTTGATTAGGGATTTTCTGATTTTACTCATTACTTAGTATTTTGGTACTGTATTTAGCCATTAGTGCTGTGTGTTACACACTATTTTTATACTATGTAAGACTATTACCGACTCTGTTTACATTTTAATGTGATCAATAAACAGTGATACTGCATTCTGTATCTATACATGTAAAGTTTTCTACATTTTTGAAGTTGAAGGAAACCTTTAAATTGTTTTTATGTTCTGTACAATAACATGAAGCATGTCTTTACTAGACATGGTATTTTCAGTGTTGATAATTAAAATATGATTGACTACTTGAGATATCCCCAAAAGCTCAGAAATGTTTAGAAATCTGATAAAAGTCATAGAGTTCAAAAGATCATTCCAGTAATATCCATGTAAAAACATAAAAAGTAACACTGCAACAGCTTGATATTGGTCCCCTTGAAAATAATTACATATAATATAATACATTGCTTTGGTTGCAGGTGTATAAACATATTCCTGTGCTCCCAAAGTTATATTGTTAGTTTAAATGTAGGAACCGAAGTCACCCCGACCCAAATATAACCGTCAGTTACTTAATGTTCGTTGTATTTTTTTCTGACTTGAACTTAATGCTGGATATAACAATAAACCGGCGGGCCGCCTGGTGGCGTGTTTCTGAAGTACACCACATACACTCGTCAACTGTCAGAGCTGCTGCTGCCGCTGCCATTGGCTGTCGTTTATCACGTGATTATTGTGAAGATGGCGTCTCCAAATGGAGGTAAATTCTAATTCTTTACCCTGCGACGCTGTGTATAAAATGTAAAATTGAGATCTTTAAGCACATTAAACCGTTAAGAACTATAATCCTGTTTTATTTGAACACCCACAGACGACAGAATACGCATGTTAGTGCCGTATTTTTGCTGTTTGGACATGTTTTTCCGTTGGCTAAAGCCCTCACTAGCCCCGGTGTTCGGTCCAGTAAATGGGGAAGAAGAGCGGGTAGCAAGCTTGAATTCTTTCGTGTAGTCTGACTCACAGAGCTGAAGCTGTGCATCCTGCTAGCTAAAATATTAGCTGTTAGTTACTGCTGTACTACTAACAGGTTAAATCATCCCTCCTTAGACCAGTTTCATAACAAGTGTAATGTTTTTGTTTTGGTTGTATTGCTTTCTTCTTCTTTTTTTTCCCGACGTTTTTTTTCTGTGTTGTACATCTCGTTATTCTTATTACTGGAAGCTGTGTACTTGAAATTGATCATCTTGTATGTTTAACAGTAAAGCACCGTGTGTTTTACAGATGACTGTAGACACTCACTGTTGTACCTCTCTCGTGATTTCATCCATACAAATTGAGAGTAATTTGACCTAAAATTTAACATTGCAATCCATCCAATCTAGTCTTTGTGTAATTTGACATACTTTGACATTTTCCTCAGATGCACATTGCATTCTGTAAATATGCCAGGTTTGGGGGTAATAGCTCTTTGGGTTCCTTGATGTGCGAAATGCTATTTTATATTTTCAGTCCGTGTTATATTTGTCATTTCTTTGTAGATTCAACTGAAGAAATTAGAGAAAATTATGTTTTGCAATTGGCTGCTAGTAACAAAGTGCCTAATACCTCTTGAGTTTAGTGCTTTTGTATGCTTGAATGAATTCATAAATCAGTGTTAAGTGGTTTGACAAACAATCCTCTGAAAATGGTCAGCTATTAATCATAAGGTGGAAAATAAGGGGAAAAGTAACAAATGGCCAAAGAAAAACTACTAGCCAACACTGGTCAAAGTCTGGCTCAGTGGAAGGAAAATGCAAAGAAATGATGGGTGGCTCAAGACTTTTGCACTGTACTGTACATGACATTAAACATGGAAGAAGATGCCCAAGGCTGTTAAAATAAGGTGTTATCACACAATTTGCCCAACAGATTGGCTCTGACCCAATTTTCTGCCTGTATTGTCACTACTGTGTGCAGGTCATGTTACTGCTGAGCAGATAATGGTGCACAGTCAATCAGTGTTTGTGAAAGTTTGTGAAATACATTGTTGGAAAGCTGGTAAACAGCCCAGCATTTTCCACTTTTTATATAATTGTGACATGCTGTAAGTATACATAGACAACTTAATTCTATGTTAATTCTTAAGGCTATTACATCCCTGTAATTTCACTGAAACACCATTCTTGCTAAACATAGATCCTTATCTGTTATTTTTTAATGGAGCGCCTTGTGACTTATCAGTCCAAAATAAGGTTTAGTGACTGTGAGTACCATAGAATCTGATATAGATGGGACCATTGTTATTCTATAATCAAAATAGAATTGTTTTTAATTATATGATAAAGGTGATTATTAAACACAGCTATGTATTGATTTTAGGAGACCCATGTTTTTCTGAACAAGTGAACCCGAATCATGCTGACAAAATTCCCTCCTCATAACAGAGACACTTAAACCCTGCTGGCTACAGTTTAACAAGTATCTAAAAACCACTTATTCAGGATTATTCAGTGTTGCAGGGAGAATGGACCCTATCACAACTGTCACTGGGTGAAAGATTTTTTTTTTTTTATAAAGATGTTTTTACTCTGTAAAAATCCATCCATCTATTTAGTGCCTAGCTCGTCAGATGCCTGAGGTGGCTCCTTCTGATGCAGAGGAATATTAGCTCTAAGAAAACGCTGAAACATCATTTTGCCACTTGCATCCACAATGTCATTCTTGTATTCGTCGCCCACAGTTCGTCCCTCGTGGTTACAGTAGGAACATAAATCTACTGGCTCTAATTTGTTTTCTTTGTCTTGATAGGTGATGATTTTGAGTCGTCATTGCTGAGTTTTGAGAAGTTGGATAGAGCGTCACCAGACTTGTGGCCAGAGCAGTGTAAGTTTATCTCCTGCTCCTATGTGACTGGTTACCGTAGCTTTTATTATGCATAAACTTTATTATTCTCTGATCTCTCATACAGTGCCTGGAGTTGCAGAATTTGCTGCATCTTGTAAAACTGTGAGTTAGATTTAATATGGCTGAGTTTGAGTTACACATTAGAAACATAAATAGGCTTGTCACACTTCATGATGTGTGATCTGTAACTCTTTATCACAGCCCATCTGCAATTCACCTCCAAAATGGATGTCAGATCTGGAGAGTGAGGATATTGAAATGTTGAAAGGTTGGTCCAAATAGCTAAAATTATGGGGTTTTTTCCAGACAGATTTTTCAATTTACTTGTTACAGTTGGTGTTAAACAGAAAGACTGGTGGACAGAAGCAGACTTAATATATAATCCTGTCAAAATGGTTAACATTTTGCTGAAGTTAGGTTAGCGCTTTTATTATGGGTCTTGTTATCCTTCTGTAGAGCTGGGTAGCCTGACCACAGCCAACCTGATGGAGAAGGTCAAAGGACTTCAGAATCTAGCATACCAACTGGGCTTAGAGGAGTGTAAGTACACAAACAGCACACACATGCCAGTGTACAGATAATCCAGCCTTTATACCTTTAAAATCACTGAGAGTGCGAAAAGGATGTGGTCACATGTTACCACTAGATGGTGCTCATAGGCCTCTCTTGGGTTTTGCTTCTCTGTCTGGAAGAAGTAACTTCCCAGCCTCTTTAAGAATCATAACACTGAGAAATCCTAATAGATTTAAGTTCACGTGGGCCTGTATGCTTTTGTCCAAAGACAGAAAAAAAAATGAAAATGTAACTTCAACTCCCAAAGCTTGTGTCTAACAGCAAGCATGTTGACCTCAACGCCTTAAATACCGTATTTAGGGTAATATTGGTAAACTTGAATGGTAAGAAAGAAAAGTATGCCCAGAGGAGACAAATGCCTAAGCATTTGATGGATGCAAAATCTATTTTTAATCCATTCCCCCAGTGCCACCATTGTCATAATCCTTGTGGAGTGTGGATTAGAGAGATGTAGCTAAGTGCTCATATTTCCCGAAGAGAAAAATCGGTTTTAATTTTTCCAGTTTAGAAGCATGCAAGTGGTGAAAAACTGTGATATACCCCTGTCATGGCAATACAACCTTAGCATTTTTTTATGCTTACAAATATACATGGAAAGTTTGCTAACTCAATTAAATTACCACCTAAGGGCAAAATGGTCAGATTTTGGCTCAATTACACTAGAAGTGCAGTACTTTGTAAGAGTCAATAAAGACAATCTGAGCCAAATAATGCAAAAAATAATATGGATAGGCTTTGATAAAAATTTGAAAGCAGCACATGTTCAACTGTCTAACAATGTGAGATTTTTAGATGGTTGAGTGATTTTAATGGCAAAGATTTGCTACAATGCTCTCATCTACAAATGTCTGTCGGTACATAAATATTAACAGGGTGCCTGTGCTTTAGTTGCATAAGCCATAACTTTAAAATCTATTTAGTTGAAAAATGTCTGATCTCCCAGCCTTTGCCTAAACCAGGAGAAGCATGTAATCTGGCTGGTATAAAGATGTTAGCTGTCATAGGTGCAGGACTGCAGGCTTTGCAATCATGTCATGTACCCCGGGATGACGGGACGCAATGACGGTTATTATTGGTGTCAGAGCAGCCCTGTAATCGGTGCCTGTTTAATGCTCTCTGGTTTAATTTTCTCCTTTTCCGGGCTGTCAGGGGAGGCCTTGTAAATCTCAGCTACTTTTTCATCATGTTTGTGCACTCTTCAGTACCCGTAAACATACTCCACAGAGGCATGGCAGAGCGAGGGCAGAGGACAGGATTTACTGCCCTCCCCCCTTCAACATGTGGACCATTAAAGTTGGAGCTGGTTAATGGCAGAGCACAATCAAGTAGTGAAAACCCGCCCACCATACTGCAGTGAGAAAGGAGATTTGAACCAGAAATGTCCCTTTTCCTAGAATGCGCTTAAGCAGAATTAGTGTAGGTTTTTGCTTTTTCTAATATTTGTACATATGTATGTAACATGGATATGAGGGGGATAAGGACACAGCCTCCTCCCACAAGCAACCCTAAAAAAGGGCTGTGTGATGCTGGCCCAGTTAGTCCCAGAGGGTTTGGCGCGTGCCTATTCCTCAGGCCCCATCTGTTACTCCGCCCCATGATGAATACCCCTGTCGTGGGCCACTGAGCGTGGGCATCAAGCCTGTGGTCTCTAGGGAAAGCTGAGGACTCTGATAAGTGCTGTTATTGGAGGTAATTGAAAGCTGAGTGTTCCTTTGGGATGCACTGAAGGGCCTCAGCTACTGACACGACTGGTAACACGGCTGCTGGAGCTGGTGGGATTTTGCACTCTCACACTTGTGGCCTCAACTGACTGCCATTTAACATGTCTTCCCTAGAATGTGTCATTAGTTGTTGTTATTGAAGATTCATATTACACAGAACAACAGAAAATTTGTTGTTGTTGTGGTTGTTGAGTGTTTTCATGAACTTATAACAGTGACATCAGATGTTTCTCAGCAGTGGTTACTATAATATATTCAGAACATGCACCCTTTTAAAGTTTTAAAGTTAACCCTAAATATATTTTCCTCCCTCAAAATTTTGCCAGGCGCTAGAACTAATCAAAATAATTTTGTCATCTCCACATTGTTATAAAAATTGTAAGGAAAAATATCACTTATAATTCGATTCCAAAAAAAGAAAAACGACACGACTCGTTGCCTTCTGGGTGTGCAATCATATGTCGTGGCTTCTGTTGCACCCTGCGTTACCTCTCTCCTGCCATGATGCCACCCAGCACATACCCCGGCCAACTCTGTTGCATCTTCTTGTGTGAAGGTGAGACTGAAGGTCACCCTGCTTTGACAGCTCCTAATGGGGCTTCATCCACCACCACCTCCTCCACACCCTTAGGATCAATCTCCGGCCTATTAGAAGCATGCCGCTGCTGAATATGATTGCATTCACTGGGCCCCACTAGTGCTAATGTGCCTCCATCAATCCATCAGGGCGGGCTGACCGCAGGGCGGGTGGTTATGAAGTACCTCAGCTGACAACAGCTGAATGAGGAACAGAGGATACCTCCCCACCACCGCTACCACTCTTCCTCCTCCTCCTAACCTCTGCTAGTTCCCTGTGCTAGCCTTTTTACCTGTCCCCTGCTTTTCTTTGGTCTCATAGTTAGAATGAATGGCAGCGTTGTGGTGCATCTCATTCACAGTGGCACCTCATGTGTGCTGAAAGTAAAATAAGCATCTAGGATGGTTCAATTCTTACCTTCTTAATCATCTTAAGCACTTAGTACCTGTAGGCTTTCTGTTATTAGCTTTCTGAAATTGGCTCCCGCACAGGCATTGCTAAAATATGGATGGGTTTTATTTCATAACTAGCACTAATAATTATACACGTCATCATTCATCATCTTGAAAACTCTTAAGTAGTTCAACAGACATATTGCAAAAGGCTGACATGAGCATCTCCTTCCATGGTAAGCATGTTGCAGCTGTATCTGACAGAGCTTCGTCATATCTTATACAAGAATCAGTGTTGGGGCTGTGTGAGAGAGGCAGAGCTAACACACAAACACACATACTCACTGCTCCTCAGTCCTGCCTGCCTGCTGCTGCCTCCCTGAGCAGATCGGAAATGACACCTCATTTCCATAAAGGCATTAGGAATTCATTGGATTTTCTTTCCCAGCTAATCATAGTGCGGGTGTAAAACCTTTTAGGCTTTTTAATGAATGATTTTTGACTGATTGCCTATTAATAAGGACACCTCTTGAACAGGCATAGGCTGGGGCAGGGGTTGGGAGGTGCAGATGTGTTTGTTTTGGTGTGTGTGTGTGTGTGTGTGTGTGTGTGTGTGTGTGTGTGTCAGCCGGGCGAAAATGCATTGGAGGTGGAGGAGGAGGAGGGGTGGGCCTCTCTCGGTTGGGACATAAAGAGGAACCAGTGGCTCCCCTGGGAAATCACAGCTCGTGTCTGCATCTTAAATATCCCTGTGAAGTATCAATAAGTGGGTAATTGAATTTTGAACACAAACATGAGCGTCAGGTGTATGTGTAGCAAGGCGGGGGTGTTCAGCGGGTGCGTTGGATGAATATGTGTGCCTCCAAGTCCTTCCATGCTTGAGTGTTTGTGTGTGTCATTTCCTCTGTGTCTCCCTCATCCCTGGGGACAAGGGCAGTGAAAGTGGATGTTAAATCCATTAAATAAAGCTTACACCCCGTAATAGCTGAGCACCTCTCGGCGATGGTCATTGAGGGTCAGATAAGTCCTCTTAACGCTTAATGAAAGTGAATCGGGTCCGTCAGACTTGGGGTCTGCGACTTCAGTTAACCCAGGTGGTCATCGGTCCTGGCTTCTAACAGGCATCCGGGAGCTCACTGGGAGCATGTCATTTGGGTGGTGGTGGGGGGGGGGGGGGATTTGGGTTGGGCAAAGTGATGATTACTCTCATTTTATACACAGGGGATTGGTAGGAGGGGGGCTGTTACAATGGCACGCAGATCACTTGTTGTAAATGAGAGGAAAGTGAGATGTTACACCACTGCGTTTCCTCTGCATTTTCCTTTCGTCCACATGGGATTTGGCAAGTGAGGATGATTTACCAGTGTGGAGCAGAAAATTGCAGCAACATTTGGGTTGCAACAGTGCAGGCTCTGATACTTCAGAGGGCATATTTCCTGGCATACTTAGCCGCTTGCAGATATAGGTTAATCTCCATTGTTTCAGTGGACCAAATCAGAGCCAAAATCCACATCCAGAGGGTATGGGGCTGATAAGGTACAATTTCTTATTATTTTTTTTAAATTTGCAAATCAAGCCAAGGGGAATGTTTAATTTAGGTAAAATTGACATATATTGTATGTTGTGGCTGTGTTTGATAACCTACCATAACATATGATGATGGAATCTGTGGCCATTAGGGCTAAATGATAATTAGATGGTAACAAATCAACAGGACAAGGCGATGGCCTGCAGAATCCATGAGGTGCCATTTAGTATGGATGGTAGTCGTAACAAGATGCTGATTAACTTAGTGCAAAATTAGTGATTGACCTTTCTAATCAACTAAACAAATCTCTAAGTCTCCCTAATCAGTATTGATCTGATCTCTTCGGGTGTATGACAAAGCCTGTGTGTATGTGTTTGTGTGCGTTGGTCAGCAAGCTTTTGAGTGAGTCAGGTTTTCTGTAGTAATGCTCTTTTGTTTATTTTCCAAAAATGAACAGCTATTGGAGTCTCTTTTGATCAGTCATAGAAAATCTCGAAAAGACAGATCCAGCAAAATAAACATTGTAATTAAGATCAACCACTTATTGTTACATTTTATCTGAGATACATAATTTCGTCTGAGTGTGTTTACAGTATATGGCAATCTATGTGTGATTTTTGGGTTGTGAGGGTACCACTTTGGTCCGTCTATACTTTGTAAACATGGATGCTGGGCTCAAATCCAAAATGAGTTACAGGGAAAAGAGAACATGGATACGAAGTAGAAAACACTGGCTGTATCCCAATTCAGGGTCTGCAGCCTTAACAGCCCACAAGGGCCGCGTACTTAAAGACCGCTAAGGCCGGAAGTGTGAGGCTTGTGAAATGGGACGCTCTAGCCTCCGTTGCGCTGCCCAGGTTGCCTAGCAACCATGATACTAACAGCTGGAAACGTGTCATACAGCTGTGTTTGACAGAAATGAAGGACAAAATCTTTTGTTCATTTGTTTGTTCCTACATGAGCTTTGATCATTCTCTGTGAGATTAAGCTCAGCTATTGAACGGCGTATATTTTAAAGTAAAGGCTTTAAAACCAAGTTAGTACAAACGTCACTAACATCACATAACTTTGCAGACATGTGGCCAACAGGAATGTTTTAATGTTCTTCGTTATTAAACATTTGCACATAAATAAGTGACATAATATTCAGTACTTACTTAAAGTTTAAAGTTTACTCTTCGGGCGCCCCTCATCCGCCGTTTTTTTCCGGCAAAATTATCCACACCCAGCGCCGCGCTATGCATTCTGGGATACGTTGGGTCACAAAGTCTACACCGCCACGTCCTTAAAATTCAGGGAAATGAAGGACGCATTTGAGGGCCGCATTTCGAGCAGCCCTTGAATTGGGACAGCCTTCGTCGCGTCGCTGTGACATAATCGGCCTTAAAATGCGGCCTTTAAGGCTGCAGACCCTGAATTGGGACACAGCCATTGACGTGCAAATGCAGTCTGAATGGGAGAAGACAAAGGCTGTCTTCAAAATTTTATTTATGTCTAGTCTACTCAGTCCTGCAATAAAAAGTGTGATTATTGTGCACTAACTAGATAACCACTGCAGACAGCTGTTAACATATATCTTCCCTTGCAATAGTTTTTGTCTTGTCTTTCCCCTCAACCCCCAACCAGTCATGGCATCTGGCTGCTCTGTCCTGAACCTTGTTCTGATGGAGGTCTCTTCCTGTTAAAAGGGAGTTCTTCCTTCTCACTGTCACCAAGTGCTCGCTTATATCTGATTGTTGGAGTTTACTCTCTAATATTGTAATGTCATTACGTTCAGGTCACTCTTGTTGTATGTTGGCGCTAAAAAATAAAATTGAATTGAACTGTGTGACTGAGAGATTTTGTACTTTACTTGAATATATCATCACTCCACAAATAGGCATAATTTTTATTATCCCTGTTGCATGAACAGCAGAATGCTGCACCACATTTAAGGCCATAGACTCTACTACGTTGCTGTTTTTTCTGTACATTGTAGCTGTCATATCTCTGAGCATCTATAAAAATTCTGTACATGAGTATATTACAGAAGCATGCTGGAGGCTGCAGCTGTAACAGTGCGGTAAATTTTCAGTGGAATTGCAGAGTAACATTGCTGATGCAAAAGAGCCAAATCCTTTAAAATAATAGCAATAGTAGTAGTAGCTCTCTTGTTTTATACTGCAGATGCAAAAAGCTTCAACTAAAGTCTTAAAAATACTTTTAGAACTTGTTTTAATAGAGGATTTTTATGAAACTGCTTGGGCTACTGCATTGTTAAAACATATGAGGAGTGTTAAGCTGTTTGGAACCAAAAATAAGAGAAAAAACGACAGAGAAATAAAAAGAGAAAAAATACAGACAGTTTTTGTGGATATTCTCAGATTTTGTTAACTTTTTTCAAACATCATACTGGCTTTTGTTATCTTTTAGGTTAAGGTACTTTCAGTTTCAGCTGGACAGAGCCTGTGGTCTGTCTGCAGACAGTGACAGTATATTTAGTTACAGTTTGTTCTCGCTTTGCATTTTTAAAAAACTTTATCACTAACACACAGAGCCCCGCACGCTGCCAGCACTTCTCGTTTTATGAAAATAAATCCCACATTACTATTTCATAACTTTAATTTAATGTCTTTAATGTTATGATATTAGATATTTGAGTTTCTATCTGAGAAAGGGGAGGCTGAAGTGAACCGTAATTAATGAGACATTCAGCAGGGCGCGTAATCTCAGGAGAGGCACTGCTATCTTTGATCTGTTTTACAGGTTGAGCTCGTCACGGGTTGGAGAAATTGATAATAAGAAGGAGAGAAGCATTTCATGTTAAAAATGCAAATATTAACTGCTGCCCTTTTACCGTTCCTTCTGATGCTGCTTCAAATAATAGTGACACCATCTTTCTGCCAGTTTAAGGGTCATCCCAGTGTAATTGCTTTCCCTTGCCTAATTTTGATGGCTTCACTTCAATCTAAAGAATCCTATGCGTGGCCAGAGGTCCGTTGATGACTCCGTTTAGGGTGATTTGAAGAGATGGAAAATTGGAAAATGAACCCATCCCATTCCAGTTAGCATCATCTTCAACCTAATGATGGACACCTCAAGGTGACATGGCCCCCACGCCCAGATGCACCATTATCATTCCACCCTGGGCAACTCATCTAAATTACTAACTGCCCTGGCTTTTTCATTAGCCACATTGGACAGAGGAGGCGGGGCCCCTCTGCACCAGCACACGCAGACACCAAACAGGCGTTATGAAGGTGGGCGACTTTGTGCTTAAAGCCCATTTAAAATAAGTGCTGTCTGCTGCTCTGTCATCATTTATTTGTCTGATGTACAACATTTGTAACAGTAAAGAAGGCGATCTAAGCTTTGTGCTTTTTAAAATCTGTAGTTGAAGCAGAGAGGCTGATCGTCTTCTTATCTCGAGTAGAGTCATTACTGTACCAAGAAGGTGCCTCTGTGGGGTTTATGATGATGCTGCAGGAAACTGTCTGTAGTCTCTATATTCACACTCGGGTTTGTCTTTGATAGAAAAGCCTCAGCAATGATTGGTCTCCCAGAGAAAGCCATTTTAACAAAGGATCTTCAGCAGGGACGATTATGTTTCAAGACTCGGTGCCAAGATGCTGGCAAAACCTTGTTCACTGAATCCCACTTGAATACATTTCTTTATCTGGTGCTATAGTGACAGTAAGCGACTGTGTTGGTAGGGTTGGTCTTTTATTAGTGTGTGGATGTGATAAAATTGCTGTTCATTATACACATTTCAAATTAAATAGCTTACACTCTGTTATAATGGAAAATCTAAACGGTATGAAGACTCATCTCCTGTAGATACAATATAGAAGGATCTATTATGCTCTTTTCCACCTCTTTTTTTTTAAATTTTCACATTTTATTCTATTTTCAGAGTTGAAAATAATCCTCCTTACTGGACTCTTCTCTTCTTTCCTCAATTCTCCCCTTCTTTCTGATTGGCCGCCCCTTAATAACATAACATTTTAATAGCAAGTGAGGCTGCTGCACTCACTGTGTATTATGTTTAAATTTCTTCTCATCTGAAGCATCAGCTTCCACAGAGTTAAATTATAAGAAAAAAGGGAAGAAAACCAACAGATTTAAAACAGTTGTATCCAGAGTTTTAACTAAACTAGCAACTCATAGTTTTTTAGGACAGTGTGCATCTTGTCTGAATAATGTAATATTTCTTGGGGAGGATGACCTGTCACAGCCCCGTACATTTATCAATGGGACCTCTAGGCTGGCAACTACTAAGTTCATTGCGCAACCCTAACAATGAAGCCTTCACTCACTCAATTATTCATCTTAATACTTGAATGAGTATTATGTTTCTGTTAGTGTCTGTCACTATTCATAACCTGTAATCATTTTTGCTTCTTAAATCACATACACATTAATACTTTTATACATGCATAGGTCTAAGTACCTGTACCTCACTACAGCGAGCCAACAATTTTGTAATCACAAGACTCTTTGGTAGTTACGTCTCAATTTTATGTTGATTTTCATGTCCTGGATGAACAGATGTTTGTATAAATTGCCTCCCGATGTGACACTGGAGATATTAAATACATGCTGTGCATTACTAACAAGCTTTTCTGAAGTTGTTAGAGCTGTAACCAAGTGTTGCACAAGACTGATTTGTTTCTGATTTTAACAACTTACTAAGAAGACTGTTGAAAGGTCTCTGACACTGTGCTGTAGTTTATCTAAAATATGTGTTTTCTTGTTTTCCAGCCAGAGAAATGACCAGAGGAAAGTTCCTAAACATCTTGGAGAAGCCCAAGAAGTGATTTATCTTTTTGTTTGGATTTCACAGTGATTGCAGTCGTTGCATTCACCAGTACGCTATGAACATGTTCAGACATTCACAGTCAAGTTCAAGGACTGCATTCTGATTAAATAGAGCAAAATGCTCACTAACATTGCTGATGTCTTCTCATCAGACTCCTCTGTACAACTGCTGTTCTCTAAATAATCTTTTTCTTTTTTTTTGAAAGTTGTTGCTTTTCTCTGGATTTCTCTCTGACTTGTAGATCTACCTTGATTAAATGTTCCCTAATTATTCATACTTTTGAACATGAAACTTTTTTTCAGTTTGTGAAATTATTTAATAAACTATTAAAATGAAAAGATCTTTGCTTTTTTTTTTTTTTTTAAGAATTTAAGTCTCCTGTGACTTGATTACGTTTGCAGCCAAAGGAGCCAACTGTAGTGATGCAAAAGTTTTTAGAGACTGTTCAACTTCTTTTAATTAGGGCAATAACTTCATGCCTCTGCCACTCCACAGAGTGCAGCACCTCTCTGCTGTGGACATGTAAGGAGCTCCGACGTGGGAGTACTTTCTCGGCTATCGGGGCATGTTTTCTTTTTAATGAGCATTGGAAGCAGGGTCTCCTACACAAAACATTGAGTAAAAATAATATTGCTCATTGTCATCGCCGTTAATAAGAGTTGACATAATTACTAGGACCATTTCTTTTCTAATTAGCACACTTCAACGTTGTCGGAGCTAGCGGTCGGGCAAAAAGAGAATCAGACAGGCATGCCGAATGGGAAACAAAAAGAAGTCCATCCGCCATAATTAGGTAAGACAATGCCTCGGACTGTTCTCGGCTGGAGATGTCGCAGGGGCTCTGGCCGCTCACTCCCAACAAGTTACACTTCTCCCCAGGCCGGTAATAAGCCCCCAGTCGTCTTTCCGATTCACACGGACAGAGGCCGCCATTGCCTCACTGGCTTCACCCCTCGTGACCTACACGGACCCTGGCTCACCCCTCCGAAAATATGTATTCATGCAGCACTTTGGCTTTGTCCGTGTTTCTTACTGAAGTGTCCTGGGACGCGCAGTCTGGCGAGCCGCTGACGCAAAGCGTGGACAGAAAAGAAGCCCAGCCCGTCTTTATTTATGGCCTCAAGAAGCTGAAGGCCTGTGCACGCTTCTTAAGCTGGAGTTTGTCATTCGGGTGCTGAGAAACATTAGAAATAAAACCAGGGATCAAACTGAAGAATTATTTTTTTAGATCTGATCCCACCAAGTCTCACCAATGACTTGTGACGCGGTGGCTTTATGAAGTTAAAACATTTACTGATAATTTGTAGATATTTTAAAGCCACAAAAAATAAACTGAGTGTTTCCAGTTTTATCGTCTCTATTCTCTTTTCGGAAGGCCTTCGTTTATTAATGCATTCAATAACTTTAAAGCGCATTACACTTCCTAGTTTGCTAAAAGGTGAAGTCCCTCTAGATATAAATATTAAAAACTACTTTCATATTATCTGTGAAAGCCCCCACACAAAAACGTGTAATAATGTTATATCAAAACAGGACAAGTTAATAGTTTGTGAGGGGATTGGTTGAAATCATGCAAATTCTATTCATATTAAAGTGCAGAAGCTTAGATTATGCATTCTTTTATTTATGCTCTACAGAGTGCATTTGACGATGTTGTGATTCTAATCGTAGGCTGTTGCAGAACTTATACACATTATAAAAAAGTGCATTATTTTAAAGTCAGTGTGTCTGCATTTCCCGCATTTATGCATTCAGTGCAACAACTGTGCCCATTTGAAGTGCCCCTGCCGTCTGTGGGACTGGCTGAATGTAGACACCTGTTGATGCTGACTGGCGAACATTGATCAGTCTGCTGAGCGCTGACGTGTTAAACGAGCTGACATCCTCAATATGGTGTACGCACTGTGGCTTCCTGTCACCCGTATAGCCTCAGTCCAGCCAAGCAGTCTCTTCGAGAAACGGGTCAGTCCCCGCAGAGCTGGTCATCCATATGGAGGGAGAAAAAAAAGAGAAACACTCCATCCATCCGCAGTGCGTTGCCCTGACCTCACGTAGCCTCTGTGCCCCGACAAACGTCAATCCGATGTGCCCCGAGTCCTTAAATTAGCTGTCAATTAGTGCAAATTAATCAACTCCTCGCCTAATTAAGCAATGCCGACGGGCAGCTACCAAACATGCCATTGTGGAGGAGCCATGAGAAAGCTGCGGGGCTTGCAAACTCTTTCAGTATACCGGGGGAGGAGGAGAGGGGAGGAGGGCATCGCATAACATCATGCCCTGGAAGTGCTTTGGGAAAGCAGAGGCTTTTGGCTGAGCTTTAGTAGTCCCCCCCCCTCCCTGACTCGGCGCTACATGTGCGCTGTCATCAAGTTGCCTGCACCTTGTTTCAACACCGAGGATTCAAACTGATTGAGCACCCACACCTCTTGCATAAGACGTTTCTGTTTTGTTTTTTGAACAGTTTGACAACAGTCAGATTGGACACCTCAAAAGAAAGCCACAGGCAGTCCATGTGACTTATCCATTCACCAGTGTGTGTGTGTGTGTGTGTGTGTGTGTGTGTGTGTGTGTGTGTGTGTGTGTGTGTGTGTGTGTGTGTGTGTGTGAATACGCTGCATTGGCCTTTTTATTTTTAACATTTTAAATCTCACAGCTGTTTTAGCAGAGCCTCACCTTCTGCAGGCCACTCCTCTCTGAAAGCTGCTTTCATTTCCAAATGTTTGAGGACACGCAGCACGGAAGCACGAAGAGCGGGGGGAAGAAAAGAAATGATGTAGGGTGTGTGTGTATGTGCGTTCTCGGAGGGGGAGGGGGGTAAATAAACAAACTGAAAAAAACAAACAAATCCAACAGCTGTTTTCTTTTTAATCTACATGCGTTAGATCCTGCAGGTCTTTGATGGGCAACCTAATCTACACGAATGACTGAACTAAATCTTCCCTTAATCTCGAGCCCTATTAGTCATCCTCTCTTCTGCATGTAAATCCGCACGGACCAGTTTTCAGAGGAGATGGACTAATAAAAGTAAACACAAAGGAGGAACCATCCTACTACCGACAAAATCATGAGAAGAGAAGAAAAAAACGTATAGATTGCAACAGGAGTGATGATTGAGTGAGAGGGAGGGAACTAAGTTCCCTGTAGTTGCCATGTCCCTGTGACTCGCACTCTTCCTTGTTAATAAATGACTCGATCCCAGCGGGCCGATGTGCCATTAGCATATCCTAATAACATTGACTTCGTCATTAATAGAATTTCCACCAAATAGGGCCTAATTAGTTTCAACTGGCCAACCACTGATTGCAATAAATATTTTTTTCTCCTTCTTAATAGTCAAATTTTAAAGTCTTGATCAGCTGAGGCTCTGAGCTCCACCAGACTCTTCTTTCCATAACGGAGACCCACGCTTTCACCACCCACATGACTCATTCCCACAGGTTTTAATTAGAATGATATACCTGTGACGATGCTGATTTTACCACACAGATTGCTTTTTTGCATAATACTGGCACGTTTACCTCAGTAAAGAAAGTAAATGAAAAACATTTGCATCATCTCTGCACACAGCGGGCAAATCCCTGTCCTCTGTGCTTTCCAAATAAATGTATCATAAGTATTTTTTTTAAAAGAAAACTGTTAAATTATCCTTATAAGATTTTTTATTTTTAACATTTTGGTCCGCATCTTTAATAATAATAATAAAGATAAAGGTCATTAAAACCGTAACGCAAAGAAACATTTTTTCTTTTGTTGTGTTATTGCAATAAAATGAATGAAATTATTATGTTATAATTTATTATTATTATAATTTATTATTATTATTATAATTTATTATTATTATTATTATTATTATTATTATTATTATTATTATTATTATTATTATAAAACAAAAAAACATGCTGTGGGAGTTTCTTGTTAGTTTTGTATTATTTTGTGTGTTCGTTGCTCATATTCTGTTTAATTTCCCACATCCTCCAAGAAAAATCCCCCTGTGGTTTATAATCTGTGTAGTCTGCTGCTGCTGTGGGATTAACGCTGTGCAGGACCGTGCAGCGCAGACTGTGTCCATGTCGTCCAGCTGTCGTTTTTGGGAGGGCCTTTGATTTGCGTGTGATGAGTTTCCCACAGCATCTGGAGATCAATTATCCACTCCTATGAGCCAGTGGTTGGGCAGAGAGAACTGGCTTTGTGTGTGTGTGTGTGTGTGTGTGTGTGTGTGTGTGTGTGTGTGTGTGTGTGTGTGTGTGTGTGTGTGTGTGTGTCTGTTCCATCGCTCATTGTTCGTATTTCTTCCAACAGATTGCAAACTTAAAGATCGCTTGTTCCTCTTTACCTCGGATCTAGTCTTCATTTATCCACGCAGTCCTCAGGAAAACACAGATATCCATTCGGGAGGGCGTATAATGCATCCATGATCCACAGGAATCCCGAATCCTTGCAGCTGATTGGCTGCTGGTTCTGCCTCTTGTTGGGATGGACCTGTTGGATAAAAGGACCATTTTCTAAAGGGCTCTTGTGTGTTAAGCAGAGGATCATGCACTGGGGACCGTCCTGTTAGACGCCGTGATAAGAAACAGGCCTTTCAAGGAACATCGGAGACACTATGACGGGGAAACAGGGCTCCGTGTTGTCGGAAAGTTTAAATCTATCGGAGAAAACCTCTCTGGGTGTTAATGGAGGGAGTAACAGCCACCAGCCGAAGAGCGGCGCGACCAATCCACCGCCCAGGTGCACCGGCTTCGGCATCCAAGAGATACTGGGTCTGAATAAGGAGCCATCCGCAGCCCCGAGGAGCCCACTGGCCTCGCTGCCGGCCGGGGCGCACCTTATCGCCGCCAGGTCCATGCTGGGCCCCGCCGGCGTGGGTGTCGGGATGGGATTAATCGGCCCTGGTGGGATTCCATCGTTTTACAGCCAGCCAGCGTTTTTGGAGACTGTGCTGTCTGACGGGCAAGATGTTCACCTGCAGCCCCACAGCAGGTCCGTGGGCCCGCTGGACACCAGCCAGTCTGCCAGCTCAGGTGATCTGCAGTCACTTTCTAATGATTCATAGCCGTGAAATTATTACAGCAGTTATATTATTATCGCATTTCCACTCACTGTGTTACTGTGGATTAAGACAGATTCCAGATTTCTTCCATTTCCTCCTCCTCCTCCTCCTCCTCATCATCATCATCATCATCATTATTATTATTATTATTATTATTATTATTATTATTATTATTATTATTATTATTATTATTATTATTATTAATAATAATAATAATAATAATAGTAATAGTAGTATTAGTATCGTGTTTGAACTGGAATGTTTTAGGCTGTGACAGGTTTATTTAAACCTGTGCTGTGTCGTTGCAAACATTTGCTCTGATCTTTTAATTTCATTTAACATTACGTCTTCTTCTCAGACTCTGAAGATTTGTCTTCTAATGAACGAAAACTCTCCAAGTCGTCAGTAAGTCAGAGCAAGAAAAGGAAGAAAAGACGCCACCGGTTAGTGCTGATTTCTGGATTTCAGGGGGGAAAATGATGAAAATGTTAAATTTCATGTTAATACAACATCCCTTTGTTCAACTTAATAAAATAAAATAAAATGCACAGTGGCTGTTATTCTTACATTTTTAATTTCTAATTTTTGGTCTTACTCTTTCTTTGGCACTCACAACTGTGCACATAAGGATTTACTGCACGTGAGCTTTTATTTTCTCAAATTATTGCCATCTAGGCAAATTGAAAAAAAAATTATTTGAAAAACAGGGTAATGTTATGATTAGTTTTTATTTAAGTTATTAAAACTGGCACTTAAAGCTGAACGCCTTTTTAGCTTTTCTCCAGTGCAAATTGTGTGTGTTAAAACATGCACATGTATTCATTAGTTTGTCAGAAAGAAAAAAATCGGGTTTTTGCGTGTGCGTGTGTTTTTTGTTTTCAAAGCACATTAATATATATTTCTCGCCTGTATTTAACCTGTTTCCACAGGACCATATTCACCTCGTATCAGCTGGAGGAGCTAGAAAAGGCATTTAATGAAGCGCACTACCCGGATGTTTATGCCCGAGAGATGCTGGCCATGAAAACAGAGCTACCTGAAGACAGGATACAGGTATAAAAACCCCTGATAATTATAATAAGAAATTATAAAAAAATTATGAATATTTATTGAATTAGAAAAAAAAGACCATGGAGCTTTTCCAATTTTTCTTTTTTTTTTTTGCTGTTCAAAGAATTTTATTTTATTTTATATGAAGTATAAAGTTGTTCGGTTATTTCAATCTACTTTTGCCCAGTTGTGCCTGTAAAAATGCGACGTTTCATATTATTCATTTAAAATATAAAGGAATGCTTCATTTGAAGCATAGTTTTATTTGTACATATTTTTTTCGTACAGCTGCTTTGCACATACGAACAACAGGCTAATCAAAGCAACAGCAGAGTGAAAGTATCTCATAGTGTTTCACATTCATTTCGTTGTATTCAAAGGATTCGATCTAATTTTACATTTTTAAACAGCGCATCTGGGCTTTGTGGGCCATTCTGAAAAAATAAGCAACAGTCTCTTTAAAACCGGGTTCGTTCTGAACTCATCTGCCGTAATGATTTGTGTGAATATTCTAATCGCTCTCCTCATGAATATGCACCTGTTCGGGCGAATGCGCTTCGCTCATCCTTCACCTTTCCATCAGTGCTAATAACCCGCTGTAATATTTGAGTGGAGGCCGCCAGCTGCCCCTGATGCTGCTCTGATGTTAAAGGGACGATGGTCTAAGTGAGCCCCAGCAAATCGATCAGCGATGGGGCCCCCCTTCCTCCTCCCCTTCCTCCTCTTCCTCCTCCTCCCGTCTGAACAAAGACTGCTCTCCTCCAGCATCCGCGCCAGGACAGATAATCTCTCATCAGGCGCAGTTGGATGTGAAACAATTTGTTCTCAGAGAAGGAGCCGCTAACGACCTAATCAAGCTATCAAGGCGGAAGAAGATTGCAGTGTGACCTGGACCATCCATCTGCCGGGGTGCCTTTTAATCTCGTTCTCATTACCGGGCTGCAACAGTAGGGCCTGGAATAAATAATAAAAGGAAATAAATAAATAACCCTGCTCCCATCCTAAATAAAATTAACACCCAATTTTCTCATTGAGTGTAATTAGTTAAATCAGACGAGCTCGGGAGGCTGGCTGCTGCTGCTGCTTGGAGAGAGACGCAGGGAGTTCAAATGAAATAACTACATTGAATTTATTAGCATGGGTCAATAGCGCTGATCCCACGAGTCCCGGTAGTTTAATTTCCCGTGATATTTGCCCGCCTGCCCACCATCGATTGGGCCTGAAATTAACTTATTTTTCAATCAGCCTCGGCGTGCCCCTGGGTCGCTCCTCCTCGCGGCTTACACACTGGCTTCTTTTTAAGGGGCACATAAGCAATTTCTCATTAAAAAAAGTATCTTGTATGAAATAAGGGTTATCCATCAGAATTACCAGAAGAAAAAAATCTAATAAAAAAGCTTGAAAACGATTTGATCGCTTTCGATTTAAAATCTGTCCTCGCTCGAGTCTTCTTTCTGCCCTCCCACCTTCCTCCTCTCTCAGAGCCAGAGGTGCCTAAGCTGAGTGCTTAACAATCCTGTGTTGTGCTATACAATCAATTTGGCCTCTCTCTTTCTCTCAGCGCACACACAGACACTCCGGGCTTTAAGCAGTTTGCTGGCTGTAGCCAAGTGAAGTGTCTTGTTGTGTCACACCATCTATAATGCCACCAGGTAGTTTGCGATAAGCAGTGACAGGAGGCAGAGATCTGTTACACCTGGAGCCTGCAGGCTATGGGAAATCAATGGACTCAAGCAAAACAGGACTTAAGTTGTTATCTTAAGTCACTTTGAATCGCACTGGATTCCTAAATGGATCATCTTTAAAATAGCTAAGACTAGGCTTAACATTTCTAAAAGGGTGCTTTTAGAAAAGCCTAAAATGGCAGTAAGTGGATGGAATGGATTAATTAGTTACATTTTAGGAGGGTTTGATGATCCCTTCTGGAAACGTTTGAATTAGAATTTCTTTGTCATCGTTAAGCGTTTATTATTGGACTAACAGCACGTTTTGGCTGGATAAACACAACTCAAACCGATTTTTTTCCTCAATATTTGCTCTCATCGGTGGCTTAGAAGATATGCAGACGATCCATCAAAAAAGCCCAAACCTGTTTAGGATACAAATTGTTGCATCTTGCACATAATGCAGCAGATTCAATAAGATTGCCATTGTGAAACAGTCTGCCACGGTGAAACTCCTCTGATTTCCTCTTCTTGTGGTTCCCAAATTACTGAAAACTCATTCCCAATATCCTCTGTAACAGTAATCAAAAGCCCCAACACTATTCAAGTCCATCTCGGCTGTTTCCAAAAACTATTCATTCAAAATTAAAAGGTTATTTGAATGAATCAAATTGAATCTCTTGCACGTATTTTGGCCTCTGCTGCAGTGACCTGAAATCTGATCAATATGATGACTTAAGCGATATAGCTAAAAACTGGGGAACTTCTTCCTGTGTTACAGGTGTGGTTTCAGAACCGGAGGGCCAAGTGGAGGAAGAGGGAGAAATGCTGGGGTCGCAGCACAGTGATGGCTGAATATGGACTGTATGGAGCCATGGTGAGGCATTCAATCCCTCTGCCAGAGTCCATCCTCAAGTCTGCAAAGGATGGTATCATGGAGTCCTGCGCCCCCTGGCTGCTTGGTGAGGCTTTTGTTTTACTTTTACTGATTTTTCCGCTTTTGTTTTTCTAATTCATCCATTTTTGTAGATGTAAAGCACATCTTAGCTGCACAGTTCAGTCAGTTAGTGATGACTGAGTAATCATAATTTTAAATAATCAGAGGTTGCACTTCATTGAGTTAACAAGCTGAGATTAATGCGTTTATTCTGACTTTCCACAAGTACCCCGTGTCTTGTTCCCTTTCCCCCCTAAGCATGACCTTTTAAAACTAATATATTTCCTAAATTGAAATCAGCATGCAAAATATTTTTCATCCAGTACCCTGGTCATGCATTGCCACTGTCCATTTAAACATTATTTTCTAAACCGCAACTGTTTTTGCTTGCTATTTTCAGTCCAGGATGGCTTACCAATCAACAGACGCTATTCTAAATCTGAATACCCGCAACTCTTTGCAGGGATGCACAAAAAGTCCGTGGAGGCTGGAGCACCCCCGCCGTCAGGAAAGGACGATGCACCCCAGCAGCCGAGCTCTCAGAGGGCAGAAGACGCCGAGGCGGAGGAGAAGAGGTCAGAAGGCAAGTCCGTCATTTCTAAAGAGGAACTGAGAGAGAACAGCATTGCCGCGCTCAGGGCCAAGGCACAGGAGCACAGTGCCAAAGTGCTGGGAACAGTTTCTCATGACAGACAGTTGGAGGGCAAACCGGAGAGACAGGAAGCCGAGGAGAAGGCCAGCGACCCCCTGAGTTCACCAGAGGAGCAAAAAAGTCCATAGAGACTGTCGAATTCGCTGAGGACTCTTGTTTTCACGAGTGAACCCAGTGGTCTGGCTGCTTTAAGCATGGACCTACCTGGTATGACTCACTGTCCTGCAGATGGTCTGCATCTGGACTCCTTTAAGGAGAAAACTCATCTGGTTTGCTGCTGCACACAAGATGCAAATGCACTTTCCCCCCCTCCCTGATTCACTTCAAAACATACAGCTGTTGCTTGATCATCATATAGAAAGGTTGAAAAGAGCAAGAGTGAGAAATATCCCTGTATATAGATCCCGCAATTATATAGAGACAGCCAGATGAGCAGAATTTCATCCAGTGCAACATGAAGTACTTGCAACGAGCAGTCAGTGTGTCAAAGTCTGCATTTCATTTTAACCTTTGCTTGTACAGTTACTAAGTGCTGGCGTTTTAGATAAGAGGCGCCCCACCGACAGAACTCTTTCAAGAGAAAGAAAGTAAATGTTGTCCTATATCGTGCTGTAAATAATTGATATATTAATCGCTCCCACTAAAGACACAAATTTGAAATATGTTTTCATGTAGTCTTAAAAATGTTTGTGTTTTCATTTCAAAATATGTATCACTCAAAATACAAAGCATAAAATAGAAATCACTGTTTATTAAATGCGGGTTTTGGTGTCAGTTCTTTTGCTTTAAATGATTCGATTACCACCCTGTTGCTCTAACTATTGAATGGCATTGAAGACCCCCTCCTTGCTGGAGTAGCTACTTGCTGTCACTTGCTGCTCTGCTGGCTGGGCTCATTAGGAGACCGCCCCTGGCTACATGCTTGGGTTAGCCCCCCATAATCCGTCGCAGTTGAGAGCCTTCAATTTCAGATTAAACTAGGGGAACCAGAGCTTTTGGGACAGGAGAAGAGAGTGAAGCAGGATGACCTTAGCCTGATTTCAAATCACTTCAATAGATGCTGTTAGCATCCAACACTCAAGCTCTTTCATCCTCTTATCTGAATACTTAGCCAAAGTCTAACAGCTTCATTTGTTGGTAATCTTCATTTCTCCCCCGGCTGTTTATAAAACTTTCTATCAGGGCATTTGAATTCAGCTTTACAACACATCTACGTGGTCGCATTAGCTATAATCCATATCACATTTCACACACTTTCTAATGGGGCTTCTTAATGAGTTGAACAACTGAGTTCCATTCCAATTAAACAGAGAGCAATTTCAAAAGGCAAGGGATGACTGCGCTCAGTGTGGCCCCAGAGTGAATGGCTCTCAGTTCGAAATCATGATGTCAGTCGATAGGGAAAAGGTTGTTAATTACTTTGTTGACAGAGATAAGTATACATACAATCAACAATGATGGGTAAAAATGCTCTGGGATGTGCCAGGATAGCAGGAAATGTTGATGTTAAGAAGATTCTTCTCCACTGATGAGTTAATTTGTGAGCAGCAATGTTAAGGAAGGTTTAATTCTTGATTATAACCTTAGAAAGATATTTCAGATGTCATCATTTGTGATATTTGTTCCCGCTATATTTTCAGGGCAGAGCATAAAAATAACCAGCTGCAGAATAATCTTCAGACCTGATAGATCTAGCATTAAGGGACACTGCAGCAGATACATTTCATGCTCACAAGAACCATTACTAAGCTACAAGCTAATCTTATTTCGTATCCTTTGCTAACCTAGACATATGTTTCCAGTTTATGTATCACTAAATGATATCTTATTTTAGCTTTATACCCTTCTGCTGGTCTCAACAAACTGTTGGATGAACTGCAATCAAATGTTGCACTGACATTCATGATCCTCAGAGGATAAACCCTGCTGGTGGTCTCATGACTTCTTCTGTGGTGCCAATAAGAGGCAACTGCCAACCAATTAACAGTACTTAATTGGCGATTGATGGTTCCTGTCTTTCCTAAAGCGCCCTGAAGTTAAACTCTTGAACTCTTACAAGTTGCTATCTCTCTCTCTCCTTCTCAATCTTCCTCTTTCTTACTATTCTGAAGAATTTAAAGCTGAAAATAAACATCACATTAAACTGCATCCTCCTTACTGCACCATCCTTGAAGAAGAAATCGAGTGAGCGTAATGAATGGCAATATACATACACATCTACTGCACATACCCTCAGCCCGTTTCAGTTATTGAGGCCAAGACATATACAGAGCTAGGATTATTCCTCTAAAGTGCAAAGCTATTTAATCCTCTGAGAGTGAAATAGAAGGTTATTATAGACCAGATTTGGTGAAGATCAAGCTGTTTACATTGGATATGAGGAGGTAATTCACAGTATCCCTTTTGATGGGCAGTCTGCTTGTTGAAGACCATGATAAGATCATCTCAATCCATGCAAAGTGATATCTGGGGGAGCTTTATGGAAAGATTTCTGACTAATGCAATATTAACATTCAATTTCTTTTTGATGGGGTTCTGAGCGATATGACTTTATGAGTGAGATTAAGTGCATACAGATCATTTTGGAAGCCTCTTGGCTCCAGTTTTACGCAGACTTGAAATCAAACGGAGATATAGATAAACCGCAGTGTAATGAAATGTGGTGCTGTTCTGCCCCCTGCTGCATAACCCTATCAGTACAATCAAAAACCTGAGCATCTGGCTGAGCAGATGGCTTTTCATTACATCTTTATTTGAGAACATGATGACAGGTTCTCTGGTGGGTTTAGAAATTGCAAAGTATGTGGTTCAAATGTCAGCACACAAGCAGGAGTTAACAATAAAACCCCAAACCATAGAAATAAAGCCACTGCACAACTAAAGAAGTCAAAACTCTCACCTCAAGTGATTCTTCATGTGATTAATAACATGCCTTTCTCTTGTGCATGAAGGTTTTGCCACAAGCTAGATTTAAAACGACAATAATACTCATAGGAAATAATAAAGCTCCAGGTGAAAACTCAATATCTGCTCAGGAGATTTCATTATCAGCACATGGCTGAGTTGTCTGCAAACTTGCAAAATTTCCATTTCTCTCTTTTTTGTTTTCCTTTTTAATCTGAACGATCAATCCACATCTCATAAAATAATCGCTATATGCCCATAACCATAGCAAAAGCATGTGTGCCATGATTTGTGCACGTATTCATGCACTGGTATTTTATTTTCCCACATACTATACACTAACATAACATTTATAAATACAAACAGTGTGCATATACAGTCTGTTAACATAGATAGGTAGAGTATTTGCACTCTATCTATCAATACCATAAAATGTAAAATGCTCTGGGTTGATAAAGAAATCGATTATTCTGGCCACACGGTGGCAGTCTTGAGCTTCAATCTTGAGCATTTAAAATCAAAAGCCCTGAGTTCACGTATGTCCATGTAAATTTAATTAAAACACAGCTTCTCAATTACATATTTCACAAAATCCTGTCCATGTACAAAAATCCAAGAAAATCATTTCCATCTTATCATCGATTCATATCTGTCAGGATGAAGAGAAAAAGGGTCGTATAACAAGCTTCTGAGCAGACAGGATCTGATATCTTGATCAATATTTGTCATCTCTTGTCAGTCTTCTGGTGCTCTCTGTGATGAGGCTGTCTGCTGTGGGTTAATGGAGATGGAATTGATACTGTGGCTAAATGATCTGTGCTGCCCGGGGACTGATTTCATCTCCAAGGTTCTTTTTTCTTTTTTTTTGGAAAGCCACACTGACCCAGCTGGCTGTCTCTTACAAGTCTCTGGATTAGAATTATTATCTCTTTAATATTTAAATTTCACTGAAATCAGTGTTCTGAGTGTCTGCATGATATATTAGTCTCTTTGTGCAATAATTATGCTTCTTTAACCCTCAAATCATTTGATTAATCTGTTGTTGACGTCTGCTGCATTGAATAATCCTCTATTGTCTCCCCAGTATAGCAGATTTATGAGTAGCTGGTGTAAAAAACAAGAACATTTCATTATGTTTCCTCACCTGCTCACCTGTTGACATTTCCTATAGCATCAACATTGTGAAATTAAGCAAGAGAGAATGATTTTTTCACAATGTTTCTCCTTCAAAAATGTTATACACACATTTCCCTTGCATAAAACACACTGCTGGATTTCAAATTTCTCTAAATGCTGTGTGTCAGATTTATAGCCCGATTAAAGCAGCATGATGGGAGTTCTTTGTCTCTGGATGTGTGTCCTCTGTCTCATCTGAGTGCTACAGACAAAGACTGCTCTTTGTCACTGCTGCCTACTCTACTAATGGATATCAGTTATCTCTTGAAGTTGGACTTGACTGCTTGTCCCAGAAAGATTTATGATGTGTGGCATGACACCAGCAGCCATCCACTGCAGCCGCCCTCCAGCCTTCGGTGCTTGGTATTTTCAGCAGGCCATCTGTAGATAGTTTCAGATGCCAGCTCCAGTCATCTGGGCAGACATAAACTGTGTTAAACTCTGTTTACGTTAAAATGATATTATTGGCTTTTATTACTTGCTGCTTCATATTTCTTGTCTAGGAAAATTACATTACCTCTACCCGTAAGGTGTCAGGCACTCAGGTTGCAATTAAAAACCATCACATCTTCTAGAGTCTTATCTTAGAGCTGTATTAAATGCTTTGGCTGGCATAAGACAGCAGTTTTGAGGAATGCTCTGAGCAAAGAGGCAAAAAAGAGGGAAAAAAGTGTCCAGTCTGTTCTTATCAATGAAGAGAACCATGAATGCATAGACCGTGCTCCCTTGTTGCTCAAGGGTGATAAGTGAAGCCAGAAGATGAGACTGTGAGGCCCTTATCAATCCAGTGTGCATCCTGGCAAATGCCGGCGCCACAGAGAGGGAGGCATGTTGCTGTGCGACAAAGGTGCAAGGGCAGATAAGCATGAATGTGTGAAATGCTTCAAAGATGAGCGTAACGCTGATGTGAAAGTGGGGTTTGAAGGGAGGGAGAGAAGACAGATGGGTTTACAGAAACGGATGCTGACAAGTGTTGTGCTAAGAGTTGTGGGGATGTCTTTATTTCCTGATGCATACTAAAAAGTGCCTTGGAACACCTGTTTGGAATACAGATTTTTCCTACTAAGTTACATGGATCTCAATTACAAGGACCGTAGGTTACAGTGTGAATGATTAGGTGAGCCTGGTTCTGCTGGAGGTTTCTTCCTATTGAAAGGAAGTTTTTCCTTCCCACTGTCGCCAAGTGCTTGCTCACAGTCTCATTGTTGGACTTTCCTCTGTATTATTGTAGGATCTTTACCTTAAAGCTCCTTGAGGTGACTGTTGTTGTGATAGGGTGCTATTTAAATAAAACTGAATTGAACTGAATTGAAGTAAAGGTGGGCTATGCCACCAAAATATCAATGTTGTGTAACATTGTTTCCCACACATTGCAGTTCAGAGCCCAGAAAACAAGTACCTTTATATACAGGAAACACCAAAATGAAACACTGAATATGGTAACCTCTTTAAATCCCTTAAATTCACTGAAATGAAATAATCAGAGCAGCAAATGAGTAAAAATACTCATTTGCTGCTTCATTTCAAAGGTAGGAAAGGTCGTAAACCAACAGCTTAAAAGAACAGCCGGTGTAGTGTTAAAAAATGTAGTGGCGTGACAAGTACAATATTTCTCTCTGAAAAATAATGAAGCAGACCCATGAAACAGTATAAAGTGGAAAAATAAAGTACTGTAGAAGTACCTCAAAACTCTACTGAAATAAAGTACTTGAGATGTATGTGTGCGTGTTTTATTATGGAATATTACACTGGGTATTTTCATAAGATTGTATTTTAAAAGGACTCAAAATGACTGTGCTTCATTTTAAAAGCTAGAAATGTTGCAAAGTACTAGTTAAACAACCAAAAGAGGAAAAACAGACGAATAAATTACTCAGTGATGTCACAAAATCTAGTGTCATTTCCCTGTGAAGTCTAATGAAGTAAAACCCTGAAAGAACTTTAATGTAAACTCAACTGTACTCGTATATGATACTTTAGTAAACGTCCCTGGTTCATGTTCATAACTTATTGCACTGAATATTTGATATGACTTTTTTAAAGGGGTGCAAATAAAAAAGTTTTGATATTATAATTGATACATGTCATAGCTTTGTTTCAGTCCATTACAGACACAGAAGCATAGCACTCCTTCACCTTGGGGTGAATTTCCTGGGATGACCACTCCTGGGTCACTTCTTGCTCACTTGTGAATCATCTTTCTCACTGAATGATGGACTTTAAATTGTTCAGAAATGACTATATAACCTTTCCCAGACAGATGGGCAGCAGCAATTGCTTCTCTTAGACAAGCGCTGATGTCTTTGCTTCTCGGCACCAAACGAACACACACCTCAATATACTGCAAACTAAAGCTTGTGCTTTTATGGAGGCATTCATACTTGTTTGCTGATGATCAGTTAATCAGATGTGACTGGTTAGCAGCAGCTGGCTGCTACTTATCCTCCTAATTCCTATCGAAGCAGTTAAGGTGTGCTTAGTTTTTCAGACATTATTTCTGCATTTTGGTTTAATTTTTGATAAATAAATAATGGCACGGTCTAATATGTCATGTGCTGTCCATCTGATTTCAACCTACTTTTAAGACCCACCAATGATGTGCTTTCTTTTTGCCATAACTACAATACTGTAACCCAGCACTTAAAATCAGAAGGTTCTCTTTGGACTTGCATATATTCAGCAGCAAACACAGTTTTAAGTTCAGTGATCGGAGATTATTTTATGCCTTTGAGGACACATTGCTGGTACAGTGTTGGTCCCCCTATATTGTCTTCAGAACTGTCTCAAGTTTTCACGGCACAGACTCAACAAGGAGCCGGAAACATTCCTCGGAGATTATAGTCCATGTTGACATGACAGCAGCACACAGTTGCTGCAGATTTGCCACCTTTACACCATCAGCAGTAGCACCAGCAGCAGCAGCCTGAACAATTTATACAAGGGAGGATGGATCCATGATTTCATGTTGTTTACTCATCGACCATACAATGTTTATCCAAACTTCTGTTGTCCAATTGTGATGAGCCCATTTGAATCATAGCCTCAACATCTCAGTTTCTTGTTCTTAGTTGACAACCTGTGTGGTCTTCTGCAGCTGTAGCTCACCTGCTCTAAAGTACAACATGTTATGCATTCAGAGATGCTCTTCTGCATGCATTGCCTATATAGAGTGGTTATTTGCATTACTGTTGCCTTCCTGTTAGGTTGAATTAGTTTTGGTCATTCTCCTCTGACCCCTTGCATCAACAAGAAGTGTCACTCTTTAGACAATTGATCTTTTTTACAGACATTTCTTTGTAACCCCAGGGATGGCTCCAGTAGATAAAAGGCTGATTACATATTTGTAATATGTAACTATTAAAGTGGCTGTGTGTTTATGTAAAAACATAAATAAAAAAATGCATCGTTTAATTAAGCAATCAGAGTATTTCTCTCCTGGCATATGCTGTGGATTGTTAATCCTCCTGTTCTTATATTTAATAAATATATTTAGAATGAGCTGCCAAAATGTATCTCAAGTTAAAAGGGACCCTGCCAGCCAAAAAAACAAACAAACAAAAAAACTCTTCTTTATAACTTTGTCAGTGACAGACAGCAACTTTAATCTCTAAGATTTGGGATTCCTTTTGATAAATTCTTTATCTCATAAATAAAATAAAAAAATTATATTTTCTGGCTGTTACGTGTTTCCTCCTGCAGTATTTTAATAAATAAATTCTTCCATCCATTTCCAGTATCTACCTATTTAATGCGGCATTGTGGGAGGTTGGAGCATGTCCCAGAATATTCTTAAAGAGTGTGTATGTGTGTGGGGTTTTCAAATCCTACAGGGAGGACATCAGTCTGTAAAATAAATACAAATGGAATATAAATAAACACATTTTTGCTTTTACATTTGAATCTGAATGTGCTTGAATGGCACCATCAAAAACTGCTGGCAATGTCGAAATGCTGACTGAGGACTATGCCGCTCTTTGCTTCTTGTGTCTGCATATAAACAGCTGAAATCTCTGAGGTTTCAGACATCAGTTTAGTTTTACCCATTCCAGAGAAGTCATTGGAGCTTTTTTTGACCTAAAAAATGTCTCCGGAATAATCAAATATAGATAAAATTTTTACATTTATCTGTCTACATGAAAGCTGATGAACTTCAGACAGAATGAAAGAGTCTATAATCTACCAGCTGAACTATGTGCTTTTGATTAAAGATCCGTCACACAACACCAAGCAAAGAGGTTTTGCCACTTTAATGAGATAACCGCCACATCTCAGGTCACAATGTCCACTTCCTCATTTACAACGTCCCTTTGAATGGTAAGTTTAGATTGTGGTTTCTGTTGAGTCTTATTTCTTTTTCAAAAGAGAAATGTCCACAATTTTTTTCTTCAATAGGTCAATAAAAAGAAGGGGGAAAAATCACAACATCTGTAATAAAAGATAGCAGGTATCGCTCTTTCTCGCAACCACTTCAGCCACTAAAGATATCGCCTACTCGTCGGTCGTCTAGTTGTGAGCAGGAAGAGGTGACAAGTATTTATTAAAGCGGTGATGATAATCTGAAAATGCCTTTCAGTTGCGTGATGATGCTCGCTATTTATGCAGCACTCAGCTTTAATGTGTTTTTGTGTTTCCACTCCATTCCAGTTTATTGGGCTTTTTGTTGCAGCTCATTCATCACTGTTATTCTTCTAGAAATGTGATTGTCCCACTTTAGTTCTGCGTACAAGACGCATTCAGTCTATTTTCATGATGTGATGTGACAAGGTGGGGGTGTGACTCGACAAAATTGGATAATTATAGATGCGATTATACTTAGAAACTCGGTACAAAGAATGTAGTGTCCTTTCAAAACGAAAAGCCTGGATTGCATACAGTGATGCTTACAGTGCAGCTCACATGTTCGCTGCAATATTTGAAGAAGTACACGTTCAACCTGCTGCCTCTTGGAAAGTTTTTATTCACGTGGGGGTGGATGACTAATAAAATCAGTTTGCTTCTGGTGGTCTGAGCTTGCTATGGATGCTGTGAGTGAGCTAGCAGGCGTGGGTGAAGCTTCCTATCTATTGAGGGAGAGAAAACACATGCAATGCTGCACTTTCTCTCAGAGTGAGCCCACTTCAGCACCCCATACAGCTCCCATTGATGAGAGCGGCACTTTCGCCCCCGTCTCCCCCATCAAGCCACATTTCATGCATTAGAAACTTGCTCGGGGAGAAGCTGAAAAAGAGAAAGCAGATGAATTTAGAAAAGGTGCAGGCTTCCTGTAAGACTTGCTATCTAGTCTATCTGATACAGAATGGGGTGTACATACATGTATATATATATGTATAAAACAAACAGAGGTCAATAGTCACTCTTCTTATTTGTGCTTAAAATAGTAACATAGGCATTCCTTTGCCTTAATTCAAGACAAACAGGTATGTATATAAACGTAGCACAACATAAAGTAAGAACATTTGCATTTGTATCAATGATTTCTATGTTGTAGCAATGCATCTTGGCAATAAATCTTGAAGATTTGACCAAGTTCTTCATGGGTGCAACCCACATGCTCAACTCTGCTGCTCAACCCACAAACGCATTTTCCTTACAAATGTGTCACTGTGGTGAACACAAATGTGGTACCACATTTTGGTAAATTTTATTATTTTTAAGAAAAACATATGTCAGCAATTAAGACAATTATTATTTTACATTCATTACGTGTAGTCCATAACAATTGAGGAGAGTAAAAGTGAGAAATAATAAGCGGAACTGTTGACACTGTAGTCGTTCGCCCGCGGTTGCCTAGAGCGGACCAACTTCCTGTCCTCTCAGATGCAATTCGGGAAAAGACACGAGTGCTCCTGTGATTCTTTCTCTGAGACTCTACCTTTATTTTTACAGGTCAGTATCGTCTTAAAAATACAGTGTATGAGGGTTTTGTGCCTTGTTCTACTTCGGTGTTTACTGAGAGTTATGTTGACACCGCCGATGTAACCTTAAGTGGGGTTTAGTTGAAAATTACTGAAGCGCGGCACCGCAGCGGTGGTAAAGCCGAGCCGCGCAGCCCCAAGTCTCGCGAGAGTTGCCGCGAGTTATCGCGAGAGTTACCGCGAGAGTTCGCCAGCCCGCGGGATGTATTTAAACTGGGTAAACGCCATTTAACAAGCAAATATGTGTGTGTGGTGCTCCAATTTAACTGTAAAGGCCCTGACATCAGATTATTTGAGATTAAAATATCTTATATACACTTTATGGTTCAAGTGATGTGGAAATGTTAAGAATAAGCTGAGAATGAATGTACATTTATGTTGTTACATTGCAAAGTAATACATCCAGGTGTGTTTTGTCTAATCTAGTAAGATTTATGCACTTATATCGGATTTGTGGATAAGCTATTTTGAGTTTGCCCTATATGTGAGAGAGCAATAAGACAGTTAAGGCATTATATGGTATCTGCACTGCTGATGTAAATGAGTGAAGGAATAGTGTGATTAACAGTGTAAACTGGAGAAATGTAATGACCATAGATGCATATATTTGCCAAATGCCTTTTATTTACCTTTTACAGTTATTGAGCATATCTGACAAGTGAAAGCACTGGATGTAAATTATATTTGTTGATCTGAAATAAGAGATGCAATTCGGGAAAAGACACGAGTGCTCCTGTGATTCTTTCTCTGAGACTCTACCTTTATTTTTACAGATTTGTATTCTTTTTGTTATTGTGGTCTTCACATCTGGGACCCGTAACAAACTGTGGGGGCTCGTCCGGGATCTCTCCTCTACAGTCGTCGAGGGCAGATCCAGTGATACCAGAACCACGACACAATTGTGACAAGGCCGTTACTCCAGCCAAGCCAGCGAGTAGGTGTCCAGGTAGTGAGGTGAAAAGGGGACCTTTGCCTCGACGTGGAACCGTACTGCAGTGAGGGGAGTGTGACGCATCCTAGTCACTATCGAGCTGAAGGATAATCAGAAATACATACAACATGTCGACCGAGAGAAAGGAACTCGCCTGGAATATCAGGAGACGCTTGTTTTCACTCCAAGGTCAAGACCTCTTCGAACTCGCTAAGAGCCTCGCATCAGAAAACAAAGACACTACACAGCTCAGTCAGGATGATAAAGAAGGTTGTATGGACTATATCACCTCCTACATGCAGTCAAATACACTATTGCAACTTGAAGATGAGGGCATGAGTCATTTGTTGACGCTGAATGATTTGATTAATCTAGTCATCCAAGGAAGTAATCCTGCCATGCAAATAGCTGGTGAGAATGAAGTACATGCCATGCCCAGTCCACAACCATCCAATACCGTGCTAGACCCACAACCGCCGGAAGATCCAACAGAAATATCACCAAACCCCTATGCAAACGCAGAAATACAACAGTTAGAGGAGTTGAGGAAAGCGTATGAGACACTGGGTGAGAGGCTAAGACTATGTGGAACTGTAAGGGCCCGGTCACCTGCTGTAGCACGCCAGCAGAGCAATTTGCAACCACAACCAATCATACAGATTAGCCCTAAGCAGCCAGTCACTGTAAGAGACCTTTCGTACTTGCCACGCAGAGAATTCAAAGTGTTTGGAGGACAGATTGGAGACAACAGTTCCGAAATCAGCTACAACAGTCTCACCAAGCAGATTAATGAAGGAGTTAAAGAAGGATTTGTGGAGGCTGAAATTGTTCGAGGTGTGTTGAGAATTGGGAAGCCTGGCACTTTCCGGGACATGTTAATGCTCAAAGATGACCTGTCTCTCCATGAACTTCAGGGCTTTCTGAGGTCTCATCTCGGAGAAAAAGCGACAACTGAAATGCTCTAGGAGTTAATGTGTGCTAGACAAAGTGAACAAGAGACGCCCCAGCAGTTTCTGTATCGCATGATTGGACTTAAACAGAAGCTTATTTTTCAGTCGAAGCAGGCCAACACTGAGATCTCCTATGACCCAAGAACCGTCCAGGAAGTTTTCCTCCACACAATCTATCAAGGCCTGGGGGCTAAGTACGCAGACTTGCGACAAAGACTAAGACCTCTCACCTCAAACAACAATGTCACTGACGAAGAGATTCTTAGTGAGGTCACAAAGATTATCAGTGATGAAAATGAACACCAGCGAAGGTTAGGCCAAGTCGCCTGCCAAAAGAGTGCACAAGCCCAAAGTGCTGGGATCGAAGCAAACAACAAGATAGCCAAAGAACAATCCTCACCAACAATCAAACAACTCGCCGCCCAAGTAGAGACTCTAACTAACATGGTCGCCAGCCTAATTAAACAACAGGAGGCAAAGCCTTGCCAGCTGTCCCCACAACCACCTCCCAACCCGCTTTTCCAAACCCCAGCCAACCCCAACAGACCTCCTCAAAAGAAAGCGTTCCTTTGTCCAAAGTGTACTGAACAGAACTTGCAGGACTGTAGTCATTGCTTTGTATGCTGCGAGTCAGGACACCGAGCGGTGGGATGTTTAAAGCGGACCAAAACTCAGGGAAACTGGAATCGGTCTCTGTCGAGGGACAGCCAGAGGCCGGCGCAGAGTCACAGTCCCAGCCAGTAAGGTCTTCCTCTGCACAGCTTACTACTGAGTGTGCAAGACGTCGCAGTAAGCTAAAAAGAAGGCAGCCAAAGCGAGACCAGAGAAAGCAACAGGTAACCTCTTGCCAAAGTTTAATACCAAACAGCTGTAAAGTCCCCCTAGTTGGAAAGAAAAGCCTCCTCAAGTGTTTGATTGGTGGCTATCCAGTGACAGTGTTATTTGATTCTGGCTCACAAGTGAGTTTAGTGGACAGACAGTGGGTTCAGCGGTTTATTCCTAACTATCAGGTGAGACCCCTCCAAGAGCTGTTAAATGATGGACTTGAAGTTTATGCGGTTAACGGACAAGCAGTTCCTTATGATGGGTGGGTTGAACTTACAGTCACTCTTGCTGGTCACGAAGATCCCAATCTTACTGTGCAAGCCCCTTTCCTTGTCAGTAAGCTGTCACTCCCTCAGCCCCTCCTGGGAGCGAACGTGCTTGGCGCCATTATCCAAACACAAGAGTCAGACCGAGAGGCCAGTGCTTTATTGTATAGTCTCCTACGCAAAGCTTTTGGTACAGACGAAGAGCAAGTGATGGCTATGGTAAACTTCATACAAGTACCACAAAGAGCAGAATGTGACCCAGCCACAGTGAGAATTGGGAAGAGCAATGTGACCATTCCTGCTGGAAAAGCAGTCCAAGTGTGGTGCAGAGTACCCCAAAGTTTTGACATTTGTGACCCCCTGGTGCTGTACGAACCCGACGAGAACACTGCCTTGAGACACCTGAGTGTTGGGGAAGGGCTCCTGGAGATCAACAACCCTCAAAGGCCATTTGTTAAGGTCCCCATCTCTAACCACTCCAAACACGAAATAATTCTACCGAAGAGAACAGCCCTGGGTACTATTCAACATGTCGCTAAAGTTATTGAGGCAGACCGACCCACAAACACATCAGAGCTGACTCAACCCACACAGAGCCCCATCACCATAGCTGAGGTAAGCGCAGCCACCCCTGTTTCTGAACTGTCCACTGAGTCATGGCTACCCCCAGTTGATCTTAGCCACCTGAGTCCGGACCAACAGAAGTCAGTTGAAAAGGTGTTAAGGGAAGAGTGTGAGGCGTTCTCTCGTAGCAGCACAGACATAGGCTGTATCCCTTCACTACAAATGGAAATCAGGCTCAAAGATGATACACCAGTCCAGAGGGCCTATGCTTCTATCCCTAAACCCCTCTACAGGGAAGTAAAGGAGTATATTCAAGAGCTGATTGTCAAGGGATGGGTAGTGAAGTCACAGTCGCCGTATGCTGCTCCAGTCATTTGCGTAAGGAAGAAGGATGGGTCTTTACGTTTGTGCATCGATTACCGTCTCTTAAACAACAAGACTGTGCCAGACCGACACCCACTCCCCAGATCCAGGATCTCACAGACTCGCTAGGTGGTTACAGCTGGTTCTCGATCCTGGATCAGGGTAAAGCTTATCATCAAGGTTTCATCGCAGAAGGCTCAAGGTACCTGACGGCATTCACTACCCCGTGGGGCCTCTACGAATGGGTGAGGATACCCTTTGGACTGTCTAATGCCCCAGCAGCCTTCCAACAGAGCATGGAAGAAATGCTTGACACCCTCAGAGACGAGTGCTGTATCCCTTACCTTGACGACGTGCTTTGTTTTTCCAAGTCGTTTGACGAACATGTCCAAGTGCTACAGAAAGTCCTCCAAGCCCTACAACGGCATGGTGTAAAGCTAAAACCCGAGAAGTGTGAGCTGTTCCGTAAAGAGGTTCGCTATGTCGGCCGATTGGTATCTGCAGATGGAGTAAAGGTGGACCCCAAAGATACCGAGGCAGTACAGGCACTCAAACACAAAAGGCCACAGACCGTCGGAGAAGTCAGGCAGCTTCTGGGATTCCTAAGCTACTATCGGACGTATGTGCAGGACTTCTCCCGCATAGCCAAACCGTTGTATGACTTGCTCCAAGTCCCGTCCAACACACTGCCACCAAAGCCAACTAGAGGCAGAGCAAAACACACTCAGCAGCCTTCTCGAGCCCTGATACAGTGGAACAAAGAACACCAAGAGATCCTTGAGCGCTTGATCGACATGCTCACTCAGCCACCAGTGTTAGCGTACCCTGATTTCACCCGCCCTTTTATATTGCACACGGACGCATCCCAGAGGGGCCTTGGTGCCGTCCTATATCAGAACCAACAAGGCAAGATGAGAGTGATTGGGTACGGGTCTCGCACGCTCACACCTGCTGAACAAAACTACCACTTCCACAGCGGAAAACTAGAGTTTCTCGCCCTCAAGTGGGCAGTTTGTGACAAGTTTAAGGATTACCTCTACTATGCTCCACATTTCACCATTTTTACAGATAACAATCCCTTGACATATGTCCTCAGCACAGCAAAGCTCAATGCAGTTGGACACCGTTGGGTCGGACAATTGGCAGATTTCCACTTCGACATCAAATATCGGCCGGGAAAAGTAAACATTGATGCAGATGTGCTGTCACGTTGCCCACTTGACATTGAGAGGTTCATGGGAGAGTGCTCAGAGGAACTGTCGGAGGAAGCCGTATGTGCAGTTTGGGAAGGGAGCAGAAGAGCGAAGCAAGGAGACGTAGCATGGATTGCAGCCCTTAACCTCACCGCACCAAACCTACCCATCAAAGAACCCCTACAGTCAATCAGTCATGACCAACTTGTACAATCGCAGAGAGCAGATCCAGCAATCGGAAAAGTCATTGACATGGTAGAGAAGGACATAAGACCAACAGAAGATGACAAGGCTGACACTAACACAAAGAGACTGTTGAGAGAGTGGAGTCGGCTGCACATGGAGAATGACCTTCTCTATAGAAAGACTACAGGACGCAAGCAGCTGGTCCTACCTACTCTCTACAGACAGGTAGCTCTCACACACCTCCACAACAACATGGGCCATGTCGGCGTGGAGAAAGTCTTGAACCTGGCTCGAGAGCGGTTCTATTGGCCTTTCATGAAGAGAGAAATTGAAGAGTACGTCACAAGGAAGTGTCAGTGCATCAAGCAGAAGAAGCCAACGACACACGAGAGAGCACCCATGGGTAGCATAACGTCCAGCTCCCCTCTTGAGCTTGTTTGCATTGACTTCCTGCACTTAGAGTCTTGTAAAGGTGGGTTTGAATATATACTGGTTGTTGTAGACCATTTTACCAGGTTCGCACAAGCGTATCCCACCAAGAATAAGGCCGCAAAGACCGCGGCAGACCGCCTCTTCAATGACTACATTCCCAAATTCGGCTACCCCTCCAAGCTCCACCACGACCAGGGTCGCGAGTTCGAGAATCAGTTATTCAAGTCCCTAAGAGAACTCGCAGGCGTTGGTCACTCAAGGACATCCCCCTACCATCCCCAATGCAACCCTACTGAAAGACTGAATCGCACCCTGTTACAGATGCTGCGTACACTGGGAGAAAAGGAGAAACAAAATTGGAAGGAACATCTACCCCATGTTATCCATGCTTACAATTGTACCAAGCATGAATCGACTGGCTTCTCTCCATACTACCTCTTGTATGGTCGACACCCTCGTCTTCCAGTAGACCTTCTCTTTGGTCTCATGGCAGAAAACAACACTGAGACACCACATGGGTATGCAGAAAGATGGAAAGGGAAGATGACAGAAGCATACCGCATTGCAAATGCAAACAGTCAACAGTCAAGTTCCAAAGGCAAAGCAAACTATGACAAAAGATGCAAAGGAGTAATGCTACAGGCAGGAGACCGAGTACTGGTACGAAACCTGAGTGAAAGGGGCGGCCCTGGCAAACTGAGACCCTACTGGGAGCAAACGGTCTACATTGTGAGGGAGCAAGTGGGCGACAACCCCGTCTACAAAGTGAGTCCAGAGGCGGGAGGCCGTCCTGTTCGCACCTTGCACAGGAACTTGTTGTTACAAGTAAATGACTTGCCAGTGGACATTATCCACAGTCAGGCTACAAGACCACACAAGAGAAACAAGAAGTCCACCGGAAGACCAATGACACCAGAGCCGAACCCTGACACAACTGACTCGGAAGAGGGTGAGCCATTGTACTGGCTTGGTGTACCCAGATACCCTCGAGGGGGCCATTCTCCAGTCACACCAGTTCCAAGTGGAGCGCAACGGAGCTCTGGTCCAAGTGAACTAGGACAAGTCTTAAGGGCTCGTGTCCAACCTAGAAAAAAAAGTGCCATGGTTCCGGAAGAGGATCTAATTGTGTTAAGAGACCCAGACCTACCTCAACTAAGTGACGATCAGGAGATGCCTCAGGTTCAAGAAGAAGTTGACGTCACTGAGTCCAGTCCTGATCCAGTAGAGGTTCCTGACCCAGAGCCGCAACCCAGGGTGGAGCCAGGGGATGACATCCATCCAGAGCCACCATCTCATCTTAGGCAGTCCAGCAGGCAGAGACGTCCCACCACATTCTTCACCTACCCATCCTTGGGTCAACCAGCCTATCAGGCTCATCCTGCGGTGAACACCATCAACATCCAGCCTTCGCCATATCCTTCCCTCTACTACCCTCTTCTCTACTCCCAACCCCCCTACCCCTCTCCCCTCACCCTTAGCCCTTACTTACCTGTTTCATATGTTGTTCCTTGCTATTGAATCGAACAGAAATCTCAGGAAGAAGAATGCCTGAAGTCTAAGGACACCTGGGCAAGAGGAATATTCCAGGGACTTCTGTAAAGAGACTTTGTTAGTTTAAAGGTTTTTTTTTATAATTCAAGTTAAGTGTCAGGAGCCACTTTTGCTGTTGGGGAGCGTGTGGTGAACACAAATGTGCTACCACATTTTGGTAAATTTTATTATTTTTAAGAAAAACATATGTCAGCAATTAAGACAATTATTATTTTACATTCATTACGTGTAGTCCATAACAATTGAGGAGAGTAAAAGTGAGAAATAATAAGCGGAACTGTTGACACTGTAGTCGTTCGCCCGCGGTTGCCTAGAGCGGACCAACTTCCTGTCCTCTCAGATGCAATTCGGGAAAAGACACGAGTGCTCCTGTGATTCTTTCTCTGAGACTCTACCTTTATTTTTACAGGTCAGTATCGTCTTAAAAATACAGTGTATGAGGGTTTTGTGCCTTGTTCTACTTCGGTGTTTACTGAGAGTTATGTTGACACCGCCGATGTAACCTTAAGTGGGGTTTAGTTGAAAATTACTGAAGCGCGGCACCGCAGCGGTGGTAAAGCCGAGCCGCGCAGCCCCAAGTCTCGCGAGAGTTGCCGCGAGTTATCGCGAGAGTTACCGCGAGAGTTCGCCAGCCCGCGGGATGTATTTAAACTGGGTAAACGCCATTTAACAAGCAAATATGTGTGTGTGGTGCTCCAATTTAACTGTAAAGGCCCTGACATCAGATTATTTGAGATTAAAATATCTTATATACACTTTATGGTTCAAGTGATGTGGAAATGTTAAGAATAAGCTGAGAATGAATGTACATTTATGTTGTTACATTGCAAAGTAATACATCCAGGTGTGTTTTGTCTAATCTAGTAAGATTTATGCACTTATATCGGATTTGTGGATAAGCTATTTTGAGTTTGCCCTATATGTGAGAGAGCAATAAGACAGTTAAGGCATTATATGGTATCTGCACTGCTGATGTAAATGAGTGAAGGAATAGTGTGATTAACAGTGTAAACTGGAGAAATGTAATGACCATAGATGCATATATTTGCCAAATGCCTTTTATTTACCTTTTACAGTTATTGAGCATATCTGACAAGTGAAAGCACTGGATGTAAATTATATTTGTTGATCTGAAATAAGAGATGCAATTCGGGAAAAGACACGAGTGCTCCTGTGATTCTTTCTCTGAGACTCTACCTTTATTTTTACAGATTTGTATTCTTTTTGTTATTGTGGTCTTCACATCTGGGACCCGTAACATCACCATTTAAGTGGATATAAATAAGCTTTCCAGTGATATTGCCAAGATACATTGTTTCAACAAAGATATAATCTACACAAACACAAATGTCCTTACTTCATGTTGTGCCTGTCCAATACAGTCTTGATGAGCAAACAAGATTTTGCTAACACAGGCTAACATGTTCTGCAGTGTGGGAGATGGCCAGCTGCTGTTACTTGCTTGTCTGGCAGTGGAAAGCCAGCTAGGCCTCTGTCTTCCTGTATTTGGTTCCACAAAGGTTTGGACAGCAGCTGAGGGCCAGTTTGAGACTTATTTTAGTTGTTCGTCCATTTTCGCTTCTTCTGTTCCTCTTTTTATTGTTCGCTTCAGCACCTGAATGTGAAAGGTGGATGCAGTCTCAGTGTCTGAAGCTATTAAAGAAGTGCCTTGAACGTGAATCCTTTCTAATGACTGGGAATGGGGGGCAAAAGGATGTGGAATTCTATGTGGAAAATTAAAATGCACTCTGATTTATGACCTCAGTAAACGCTTTGCTGATAAGGCAGGATTTATTATATGAAGTGGTTACCTGTGCTGCTGCTTTAAAGCAACATCATG
This sequence comes from Maylandia zebra, assembly GCF_041146795.1. Classification (NCBI taxonomy): domain Eukaryota; kingdom Metazoa; phylum Chordata; class Actinopteri; order Cichliformes; family Cichlidae; genus Maylandia; species Maylandia zebra. The sequence continues at coordinate 30,234,569 of NC_135185.1, forward strand.
TGCACAATTTGTCTGTTGCAGGACTGTGTGTGCTTCATATGACTCAAGAAATTTTTTCATTAATGTGCCAGATATTTGCCTGAATTGATTTTATGATGAGTAGGATTCTTAGCATTTAAATATTAGTGTCTACTACATTTGTTTGTTGTGATCTGTTTTCTCCTGCTTCTTGGCTATGCTGTCTGCAGAGTTGAACCTGACAGCTATTACTCTGAGGCTAATGAACTGTATGCATGGCAGGTGGGGCAAGAGAACAGGACGTGCGTGGTGGTGGTTCCAAGTTTTCGAGCCGAGTGAAGCGCTGGTCTAATTTTGTTTTGACATTCTGACTTCAGAGTGTAGGCACTGTTCCTGTTCCTGCTCACAACATTCTGGCAGCTGAAGTCACCTCGAGCCCCGACAGTGAGTGATGCCAAACGACAGTGAAGAGACATGCCAGTGACTGCACTGGCTTGTGCCTGCAACAGTAAGTGGTCAATCTAATGCTCCGTGGTCGACAATAAGCTTTGACAGGCTTTGCAAACCACACAATCGGTGTCCCGTTTACTTGTTTCCAACCTTTGTTCTCTGATGTACCTTGACAGCCTTATAAATAAGCCAAGGATGCCTCCATCAACCGAGACTTGGAGCTGTTTTAACAGACGTTGCAGACTACATTAAAAATACATCTGCTGCAGAAACGGTAAACATTTTTCACGTTGTAACAACATAATCTCATACATTCAGAATGCCGGTTCATAAAAGACAGAATAAATTAACTTGGATCACTTCTTTGAAAAAAAAAAAGTTGTTAATTTTGTCAAAGTGTAACTATCTCAAAGGATGAACCAGCATTGTGTATTCACGTAAATATAAATTGTGTCTTAAGGCACTGTGTTGCTAGCAGCGACATAATTTGCTCCCATTTCTTAAGTTGAATCTATGAAAAATCTCAAAGACAGCATTGTTGGACATGCATAAAATAGTATTAATGTGCCAACAAGGTGATTCCCAAAGAGCTATTAGCTGAAAATTTGTCATCTCTTGGCACAGTGTGCCGTGTGTCCGAAAAGAAACCAATTGAGGAAACTGAATAAAAGCACGAAGGCTTAAAAACCTTTCCACAGCAGATGGGCAGTATCTGAAAGTCATGTCCTTAAGAAACAGGAAAAACAATTCTGCTAAGACATGGCACAGAACCTGAGAGATGTATCTGGCCCTTCAGATCCAATCTACTTTTTGCTGAAACCTCATCAAACAGTTGAAGGGTCGATGTCAAGACTTGGCATATCTCTCAAGAGTGCAGTGTGTCATTTTAGGAAATGGAGTGAAATGGCTGAGGTATATCAAATTACACAAGAACTGAACTGCAAATCAGTGGCAACAGTTCTTATGGATTGATGAATAAAAATGTTACATTTTTGACAAACTCATTGTCAATATGTACTGACGAAATCATGAGAGGTACAACAGTGAGCATCTAAAGCCATCTGTAAAACACTGTCATGGTTTGGGGCTGCATTTCAATCAGTGACGCTGAACATCTTGTCAAAATTGATGGAAAATTGATGGCCTCCCCACAGCCTGATCTCAACATTATTGAAGCAGTGTGGGATCATATTGACAAAGAAGAGCTTTAAATGTCGTTCAAGAAGCCTGGAGATCTGTTTCTGAAGACTTCATAGAGTTCAGGCTGCCTTACATGCTGTGATTCAAGACTTTTGCGTAGTGTTGTAGGTTTTGATGCAAAATTTTTCACTATGACTAGCTTGGATGTTTGAGCCATTTTACCATTACATTTTTCCAACCAATAGTTTTGTCTGTTTGTTGATTACATTGAGGTAGCCGTCAGCTCACAGGGGTAAGGCAGGTCATCTAATCAGAAGATTGGTGGTTTGATCCATGGCCGCTCCAGTCTCCAGTTTCTCTCTGATGCATACATTAGGGTGTGAATGTTAGATAGAAAGAACAAGTGCTTGGATGAATGCGTTAACGAGGCATGTTGTATAAAACGCTTTGAGAACACAGCTAGAGTAGATAAGCGGTGTAAGAATGAGTCCATTTACCAACCATAGCTATTGCTAATCTTTCATCAGTTTAGTTATTAGTTTAAGCTTTGCTTATCAATCACCTTTCGTCAACAGCTATGTCAAATGTAGCTTAAGTAGTTTAAGTCTTTATTGTTCACTGCTAACTATTTTAGCCCAACTAACTGCTGCAACTTTCCATCATTCAATACTTTTAGCTAACCCCTTTAGCCATTTAGCTGTTCAGCTGTAGTGCAAGACTCTCCCCTCAGTCCATTCTGTCTCTGAAACAAACCATTTTAGTTCCCTTCCAGTTAAACCAACTTTGTCGTGATTGGCTGCCCATCATAAACAGTGTGTCTGAACAGCAGGTGCTGTGTTCACATCTAGAAACAGAAATCAAGCAGCTGAGACAGTCTAAGCTAACTCTGAGCTTTTGGTCCACTGGGATTTTGTACATAAACACATCCCTTAATATGTGAAACTTTGTGTTGTGAATGGGGTTTTTAATTTTGTTTTTTTTAAATCAAATTATAATCTGGAGTTCAGTTAATTACTTGCTTTTTTCCTAGCCCCATGCCAGTGCAGAACTATCCCTGCTCTGAGGCGCACCTGTCAAAGAAAATTGAATAAGGGAATATGAGACATTAGAGTGTTTAATTATTCATGCCAAATATATTTATTGACTAAATTTACAGTTCACAATAGACACTAATAAATTTCTAGTCCACTGCTTGGCATCTTTGTGTACACTTGACACATTTGTTGTCTTTCTGTCACGGGTCCACTTATCACGTCTTACTAACTGGATCCCTTTCGAGTATTCCTTAAATGAACAATCACCCAGAAATCCATTGGCTGACTGTTTTTCCAAGAAATTCATTTACAAAGAGAATAATACACAATCTGCAACAGTAAGGACAGATAGTACACTGAATGTAAAGGTCAAATAAAAATGCTGTAAATGATTAATGTGATAAAAGGTAGGTAGTGTCATACTCTATGAGTTCATTTTTTTCTTAGATAAGTGTAGCACAGTCTTTGTGGAAGAGTAGTCATCTTTCTCAGCACTGTCTTTTTGTGTTTTTATAGAGGGATCGGGAGTGTTGCATTCCAGAAATAAAGATTCAATCCAGATCAATATGCTGTCCAAGTAATACTCCATCCACACATATTTTCTTCTCTTGCTCTCCTTCTGTTCTTTCTCTTCATATAGCTTCTGCTTTTGCAGAGAGCCAGCTTCGACAATGACGCACACCTTCAGGAGAGGCAAATATCTGTCCACCCTTTCCCTTCCTTTCATCTTTATGTCTACCGTCTCCACCCTCCAAGCATGTGGTCCTAGTGCTATACATGTCCAGGCTTGGACAGGTAGGCTATGAGGGCCACAACCACCCCCACATACATCCCTGTTCCAATGGTAATGGAAAGTGCAGCCAGGAATAGGGCTCTTCTGGAGCTCATCCCTGCTCTGGAGAAGTCTCCCTTTGCAACGGCCTTGCCAGTCTGACAAAACAAAGCAGAGAGTGAAATGAGCTGGTGTGTTACTCATCAGCACCGAGTGTCTGAGTAGGTGTAAAGCCACAGTTAAAAGAGAGAAAACAAGAAATGCTCTCAGGGAGCCATTAGTTACCATGGCAATTAGGTCATTATCCCTCTGACAGTGACAAATGTGTTGTTTGGGTGTTTTGGTTTCCTATCAAAAATGAGGCTGGCCTTTATTTATTCTTTTGACACATTATTTTCTGTTCTGCTATAATTGTCTCTGCAATTATTGTGTTTCAAAACTACAGAGAAACACTGTGCTGCGTTTGAGGTGAGAGGGCTTGAAGCTAATGGTTTTTTAGACCAGCAGGATGCTAACCATAAGACCAACCAAAGGTGCTGCTATAATTGCAAATGAGTTCTCAGCTATGAGCAAAACAAGTTAAAAAACAATATAATGGCAGTCGGTCGCTCACACAGGAGCGCACTGTGAACCAAAACCTTAGAGTTAATGGTTTCCCAAAGTGAACACAGGTGACTGACAAGTGGGCCGAATCTGTTTAATTTACATAGCCAATCATCTGAAACAACTGCAAGGAGGGTCACAGGGTGGAAAATGGGCTGCGGCTGCACTTGTCTGAACGCTTGTGCTCACTGACCTTAAATAGAATGCAGTGTAATAAGAGTTGATGACATCCTTGAGATCTCTGGGCCTTTACCTTGTGAGAGTAGTAAAAGGCAACGATGCCCAAGGGCCAGAAGCAGCAGAGCATGGAGAAGATGGCGAGGCCCAAGTAGTCCCGAGGGGGCAGCACAATGAAGTTGTCCTCACTCTCACTGTCACTGGAGCTGTCACTCTGGAAGACGTTGATTTTATACAGACAAATTAAAAGTCAGAAAAAGAACGGATGTGGAACCTTATATATAAACATAATAACAGAGTATGGCTGACGTATAAAAAGCCAGGTGTACTTTGGACAGCTTTATGGTGTCGTAGCTTGACATCTCATGCTCCCTCTCTACTGTATCTAACCTTTTCTACAACCGCCCAGGACAGGATGTGCTCAGTCAGCCAGAGAGGATTTGGTGCCTCTGTCAACACACATGAGCGGTCTGACAGATAACACAGGATTAACGGATTGTTCCATCATTGCAAGGTGACAGGACAGAGCGTCATTTATGTGCTAAATTGCTTTTACACTCTGAGAGACCTCCACCATCTTTCCTTAATGCACCAGGCATCTTATGAGGTGTACAACAGGAGCCTGTTGAACGCATCGTACCTTGAAAGTCAGGGCCACGGGAGCTAATGAGTGATAGATCTGAATGCCACTTAGGCCACATGGGCACACCGAGCCTGCAGCAACGATGGCAATGTGACTACTACACAGGTGACCTTTAAGAGAAGGTGGCCTTACTTCTCTTAGCTGTCCCAGACATGGAGAGGATGTTTGTCTAAATAAACAGCCCCCACAGGAGCAAGGTTTCATTTGTTAGTCTTCCTGCCTTCGGATCAATCAAAGCAGGGAAAAAGGAAAGTGCAAAAACAGAAATCGATGTGTAAGGCGGGAACTGAACTGACCATTTTAGAGGTAATTAAGGAACAGGCAGTGAGGCAAGCAGGAGAAAAAGGAACCATACTTGTAAATAGCCACATTTCACAGAATATTCTAAACTATTTTCTAGCGTCTGATCGCATCCGAATTAACCAAAACACTGGATGCAATGTAATAACTTTGAGCTATATTCAGAGGATTTCCGCTCAGAAACCTTATTTAGAGGTCAGCGGGGGGTCCAAAGAGTTTACAAACAAATACCTTTGCCAAGAAAGAGATTACGAAGCTCTCTCTTATCTGCTTTATGAACACTGTCCACCTAGACAGACGGGTACGATCTATCAAAACAGCAGCTGGTGGTAACTGCATAATCTGACATCACATGAATAAACTGGTGAGTACAAACAGCAGTAATCTCCTTTTATCTCCGTAGCAAGAACTGATAACAGTTCTGAGTGACTGCTGCATTCAGTCTTACTGACAGCTTGCCTGACACACAGAGTCCGGTCGGCTGGGAACACGCTCCCAGTCTGGTCTGCCAGTATAACGGATGGGGGTCCGCCGAGGCTCAGTGCCTTTAACAGCCCTGTCACAGCTCTCTCCTAGTCCTTGTTAATGTCTGAAGGGGACAGACGACTCAACACCGGGGCGCGCACACACACACACATATGCACGTATCTGTGCACCTAGTTAGCAGGGGCAATCACAGTGGCATCATGCACAGGGTCTTGTTACTTTGTTACCTGCAATTTATTTTGTCTGTATCACCCAAATGTCAAACATCACCTGCCAGAGACTTGGTCTACGTTTTTCCCCCCCTCTCTGTTGCTGATTGTACACAAGGCCTGCAGCAACATGCAACTGTGAAGGGAAAATGTGTAAACACAGCTGCCACAGACAATATATGGGTAATTTTGGAACTATATGGACCTTCCCCAGCTGCTGCTCTGTTTCTCTTATTTATATTCCCATAGCTGTAAAAATCCTCTTAATCACAGTTTCTCTGAGTCGGCATGACTCGAATATTAGCACTGCGGCACACGGATGCACGCACAAACACAAAGGCAGGAGGAGAAAGTAAAGAAATGTAGGTGCAAAAGGTCTCATATTCCATTTGGAAAGCCAGCTTTTTATCAGAGCACTGTTAATCACATTCATTTGCACTTTTGAATTGACATGGAATAACTTTGGCTCCGGGCTCACCTGCTCTGACGGCCATGAATCAGCACAGCCTCGCTTAACACCGTTAAAGCACGACATTACTTATGGCATTAATGGCAGTTGCTGCTATGTCTCAATCTATCTGCCAGGCCTCCGAGTGACAGGAGCTGGCGTGATCATCAGCTCGGTAAGGGTGCTATACTTCTTCCTCTGCCAGCTCAGAGCCCTGAGTACTTCACAAGCCTCCCTGGGTGAAATTAGATTTTCACCACTTCTGAAAAGACTTTGCTCTTTTTTGCTGTCATGTTATCTTTTTTGTGACTATATTAACCCCAAAAAAGAGGGGAAAAATTGCGAAATAGATAAAAATCAGATGTGTCATTTTCTTGGAATGTAATTATAAGACAAAAGCGAACAATTACCCCGCACCGCATTTCAAAGAGTCACAAGCAGATTGACCATTTGCAGAAAAGAGTGAGAAATGCGCGTGAATCACGCCGACAATCTAATAGAACAGCAAATGAAATAATAAGCATCACTACAGCACCGTGACTCATTTTCTGCTGAAAGCTGGCCCTGACAGTTACAAGCAAGTGTTGAAACGCATTTAATTTCATATAGTGACTCAATATTCAATTACTCTGTCAACACTGCCAAACGGTTCTTGCTTCGGTCTGCTGCTTATGCATGTATGGCTACAGTAATCATTCCTGTATGCCTTGTATAAAAAATGAAGAATTATAAGTTTATTATTTCTCTAATAACTTAATAACACAGACTTCCTCATGTTGCATCAGATGCTTGGAGCTATGGATAACATGCCTATAAAGCATGGTGCCCTGCCATTTATGCAGACGACATATTCATGTTTTCCTTTCATGTGACCTCTGACCTCATACTCAGGACCTTGCTGCTCCTCCTCCACCTCATAGGATACCGTCTGTATCTTGGCATCCTTCTCCTCTTGCGCGCTATCCACTGTGTTTTCCGTGGAAACGCCATCTGACGCCTTACTCTCTGTGAAAGTGGTTTCAAAGCTCTCGCTTTTCGAGTCCTTGCTATGAAGGCTGATGTCGTCCTTGCACAGGATGAAGCTGGGCCTGTAGAAGGCCTCCACTGCCAAATGGAGAGAGGTGGCATCCAAGAATTGCTGAGCCTTATGTTTGCCATTGGCCCCAGTGCAGTAGTAGCCAATTAGGCTGTCCTGATAAGGCTGGCTCGGGTAGTCACACTGGTAGCCCTGGTAGTCGTTAGGAACTGCATGACTGCTGGTTTTGTCCAGCAGGGGGTTCTGGAGCTCGCTGAGGCTCTCCATGAGGGCTGGTTCAAACGTCTTGTGGATCAAAGGATGGAGTCCAGAGAATATCGGGCAGTCTGGCAGCTGAAAAAAAAGTCATCTAGTTAATAAAACCTGAAACATAAAGAAAGAAGTCAAGTCTAATCACAGCACATTCTAGGGAATATAGAGTTAATCTAGGTGTGGTATAGGTCTCCAGTTTGATCTAAGCATGAAAATGTGCCCTCTAGAACAGATTTCTAATGCAGGAAATATTTCATCTTGTTTGACAATCAGGATTCCTCTCCTAAGCTCTCACCAGTCTGAGCCATAAAAATCACCATCTGGTGTATGTTCAACTGTTGCATCTCACCCCCCCCTCCAGTTTTATATAAACATTTAGTGAAAAAATATCTTCCACGTGTCACAGCTTCCTATAATGAATACGCGGAGTAAGGATGATAGTTGGTGCTGTATTTCGCGGTGCATACTAATTTGACAAGTCTGAAGTGGCCTCCTCGACTCCGCCTGGATGTTCAAATGCAGCTGAAGAGTGGGACTAATGAGTAGAAGATAAAAAAATAATAATAATAAATGACTGCTTTATGTAAAATAATAGCAATTAAAAAAACACAACAACAAAAACAAGAACGCTGTCAGGAAAGGCAGTCACTAAGGCAACCAGTCCACCAATGAGAGGCTCTGTGATATGAGCGTGTCCAGATTTGGGGTTAAGCAAATACACTACTTTGTTTTGAAAAACGGTCAGTCCCTGTGGACCTCGTCCATCAAATTCATTTTTTTCATCCCGTGACTAATGGCGAAATGAGATAAAGGGGCTGCATTATGTTATGAAAATAAGTCCGAGTTATGTCATGTGTTTGTTTAGTTGAAAGTCTGAAAACTGAGAAACAAGCTGCAGGGATGGAAATGCACAAGCACATTTGGATGCGATTGTGATTTTGCCCAGAGATTTTGATTTTTGAGGTCTGGAAGGTGACTGAGTGGAGCATAATGGCATACAGAAATACATGAGTTTGGCAAAATATCTATCTATCTATATTGAAAATAATAGTATACAGTGTGGCATAAACTACACCCTTTAGACTTCTCTGGCTGCCTCTGACAGTCTCCACAAACAGTAAACAATAAAACAGGCAGAGGGTGTTGTAAGAGATGCATTATTTCCTCCATATGCAGTGACTTCCTGGCCGTCAGAGACAGCGGTCCTTAAACACATGCAGATTTACAGGAGAACTTTGGAGCCTTTGACCTCCTATGATTAAAAAAATAAAAAGCTCATGCATCCACAGTAGCTTTCACAGTTATTTGCCGTGGGGAAGCATGAATAATGTGGGCCAGTGGCTGAATGTGAGCCCACACACTCACACATATGTACACGCGCACAACACTCAGCTCAGTATCTTCAACACTGTGTCCATCCTCATATGCTCCTGTGCCTGAGCCGCTCTTCAGATAACAAGGAATTCCATTACACACTACATTAGACAACAAAAATCACATCTCACATCCACAAATAATTCATCAGACTCTGGAATGAGTGCACTTAGCACATGAGAGTCTTGGACTCCGCGATTATTAATGACCACCTCTGTCCCTCTGTCTATCTACCTTGTCTTTGTTTAATCTGCTATGGGTTATTCATACATGACACTTTCTTAGCCACAAACACAAACAAAGGCACAATATATTTCCCCTATTGTGGTGCGTCCGCTTCACGTAAAATTGGAAAACTTAATTTTCAACGTACAATGGAGGGAATTTCCTATTTGTTCCCACTCTACTACTCTCAGATATACATCTATCCTAGAACAGCAGCCTAAGAACATATTGTGGCAACCAGCAGCTAAACATCGACGGTCATCTTACCTGTAGTTGAAAATCCTCCGGCAGGTTTGCTCAGCATCATTCCTCGACGCAACTGAGTCGAGGTAGACGGAGCAGTGGACCCACCTTCCCACTTCACATTAACAGTTTTCGCAAAACTGCCATCGTAGCAACAACAACAGCTCCCCTTCAAACGGAAGTAAGTCCGTGTGTGAGAGAATGGACTCTGGATGCTGTGACAGTGCCGCTGCTGCGTTTAAGGCAGATTTTACGCACAGTATCTCACCGAGGCTCGGGCTCCAAACAACTCCAACGGAGGCTGAGCTGACTCCAGCCAAGTGATTGGCTGCGTGAACTCTATTACCGACTAAGGATTTGACATTTCTAAACTTCCCTCTTGCTTGGTCGTCTAACTCTATTCAGCATCTAAAGTGTCGGCCGGTTTTCTTCTTTTTTCTTTCTTCTACGCCTCCTCCCAGCGGTTCTATTTTGCATTGTTGCATAAGAGTCCTTTTCGAATCAGGTTCTTAATATAGCCTCTGAAATGTGTGATCACGTGAGCCACCATTCCCACTTTGCAAACGCATCTGATTTGTATCGTGAAATGATCGCCCTGCTTCTAACTTTCGCACCTTCACAGTGAAACGATTAGGTGTTATTCTCGCTGAGAGCGCCCACTAAAGATAAAAACACAACACGGAAACATTTTTGTAAAGCGTTCCTTCTGCTACATTAATTTTTAGGGTTTCCCATTCTTCGCATGAGTCCAGCTGTATCACTAGTTTCGAGAAGATTTGCCAATTTAATTTTATTGTCTCCTGTCCCAGCACGGCTCTGAACTGGTTCCAAATATAGCCCAGGAGTAAGCCACTATCAAATTCATTGCACATTTAGATTTGATTAATATTTTAGACAAATCCCATGCATTTATCATGAGACTGCCAATTTGGATGTGCCTTTCACCCCACTCCCAGGAGCTGCTCTTGATTACATACTGCAATTTATCATGGTAAATACAGCTTGCATAACATTCATGTAGATGTATTTCCCATGCAGGCAAATTGGTAACATAATAGATTACACACAGGAAAAATGGGAATCAGATCATACTCTAGAATAATATAATAATTATACTGATCAGAGGAGCTATAGCATTTACAGGGACTCAGTCTGTAGTTTAGGGGCATGAAAAACACACTTAAATCTGTCTATCAGGGGACATCATGCTGTGGCAAAAAGTAAAAGACTGATATAGTGCCATTGAACACCGGACACATATCTTATTCAGAAGGAGCACTCTGTTCCACAGGCTCATAAAAATGTCTGGAGTTAATAATGTGCGAGCCCAGGCTCTGTCACTTTCACTGGGAGATGCATTAAGGCGCTGATGGACACTTTATGGGGGAAACATGGGGCTGCATTCATAAGACTGGGCTCACATGAGCTGCTTCTCTTTTAGAGTCACCTTGTGTTCACATGCACGAGGCGACATGGCATAACAGCCCAGCCGTCTCTGTGATGGATACCACTCCCTCAGGAGACGAGTATATTAGAAGAGGGGGTGAAGGGGCGAGGCGGAACCTGTAACAGTTTCCTTCCTCCTTCTCCTCCTTCTTTCTTTATTTCTTGTTCTCTGTCTCTCTCCTTCTCATTCTCTCCCTTCACTTTCATTCACTGCAGGAAAAAGGAACATTGTCTAATGAGGATCTGATTCAAAATGACCCACCCCTCCCGAAAGAAAAAAAATCAAGAGAGGAAACATGTAAAATATGAAATCTTGAGGAAAACCAGTCAAGCTCAATGGGGGCACATTAAGCATGGTTTATGACAAGACAAGATTTCTCTTTAGAGGGCGCTTTTGCCAGTCTTCTTTAGATGGACTGTGAATATTTATGGTTTTCTCTGTGTCCCTTTCTTCTGCTCCATTTTCCGCTCTATATTTAGGCACTGTGTCACTACATGGCAGATGCGCTATTTGTCAAGCACCCCCCCCACCACCACCACCTTTAGAGTCATCAAATTTCAAGAAACATAAAAGATAATTAGAGCTGAATATGCAGATATGTGTGTGCTGTTAATTGGCAAAAAAAAAAAGAGAGGGGGGGGAGCAAAGGTAAAAGCGATTATAGGTTTTCACATTTACCTTTTTGTATTGATTCTCCTTCACCTGTGTTTGATATCGGAGCCGACTCTGACACCGTGAACTTTCCTAAGGCCCATTAACCAGCTTTAATCATTTAAACACTTTTGAGAATTAATCAGCTTAATCCGATTGGCAGAGAAAGTATCAAACCACTTAATTTGATCTGGCCTAGCTGGCTTCTGCGAAGAAAGGGGGTGGGGGGGTTGAGGATTTAAGCGGCTTTTCCCACGTGACCATTCTGTGTGTTATTTCATGTTTGATTAAGCACTTTTGCAAGGTCTATGCCAGCAGAGCACCTCTGACCACAGAAACAGCCCATGGGATTAGTAAGAGGCAAAAATAAACCATACTGACTGTTAGTACTTGACAGATTGCTTAATTTAGACATGTTTGTGTATTTACTGCACTGTTTCAGACCAACAGTCCTACTTCTCTTCATTACAAGTGTGAACTAGTTCATATTTGTGGTTATTTTACCGCCCATTTTTCTGCTCCCGGTCTTTATTGTAGACATTAGGTGCTGCGTGAGAAAGTCATCATGCACAGAGAAGTCAGTTCGAGGAAAACAGCAGGACTTCACTTCCTGCAGTGCCAGATTCAGGTGCAGGAGCAGGAGGAGGCTCTGCATATGGTGAAGGTTTTGGCAGGAACACAGATTGGAGCTCCTTCCAGCCCCGGAGGCATAATGCAAGCCTCAGACTTGTGAACTCACAGAAGCGAGTAAAGCTGCAGGTAAATACTGCCTCATACTCACACCATATTCAGGGTGGAATGAGCTGGCCAGGAAGCACATAACAGAGTTGTGTCCTGTCATGGTCAGAAAAAAAGAGTACATTAATCTATGAAGGCCTCAGATAGAGATGTGTTCTTTTAAAGAAGCAGATAGCATTAAGACACAACACAAGCCCCCCTCTCCCCTTTTTTTTTGTTAAATAAAAGGTCCATTTATTTACCATAAAGTGACCTATCAGGCAAATTAATTTCAGCGAGCCATATTATAGAAATTTACTTTAGTATTTGTTGGGTTTGATAATAAATCCACATGGTGCAGAGCATTAAAGGAAATGGATTTACTGCCCTCTTACATCCAGAGAAAATGAAAATGAGCTTGACTCCCACGGAAGGTTGTCATAATGAAAAACATAATAGTCAGTGAATGCCAACATTATGAGAAGCAATTTCATTAAAGCGTTAGAAAGTTGCGGAGTATGTGACTTCTCAAGGTCCCTCCACAAATGTTCAATCAGAATATTAACAGTGTGTGTCTGGAAGCTGGCCCGCGTCTGCGTGCCGGCGCAGTGGGAATGGATGCGCTGGAAATCCCAAGAGACCCGCAGAGGCTTTTGGCTTTTGCAATTATCTAACACACAAATGCAATATGTGTCGAATTAGCTGAAAGCGCTCCATCAGGAGGGGAAAGGTCGGAGTTTGTCATCCACAATTTGAGACAGAATCACCACTTTGTGGCTCTACCCTTCACCTGCGAGCACGCTTCCCTTTAGTGGCGCATAACAAATGCAAAGTGTGCAACTTGGGAGAGATCCAGTCTGGAGTCGCAGCAGTTAACGTCACTTATAATTGGACTTCATCCAGCAGACGGAACCTGAATGAGGACAGTGGGGAGTTTCTCATCTTCACAGATCGCTGGCACCGGTACAGTAGCCAACTGTCCTCTAGAGAGAGAGACGCACTGTGCAGATTAATGGCATCACTGTGCCTAGATTTGAAAACTTCCATTAATGGAACACCAATGATAATTTATTTGGACAGCAGAGCTGCTTCTCTGTGAATAATGAAGTGGCCTCAGGATCATTAATATGATGGATTTGCTCTAATGCAGTGATGCTGTGCCAGAAGTCCGAGCTGTGAAGGAAAAGACAACAAAATAGAAAATCAAAAATCACAGCTTTGTTCATTGTTCGCTTGGATTCACAAAAAAAATGCTATTAAGTACTGACACTGCTTCTTTACAGGGATTTAAGGGTTTCCAAGAACCGATACCTCAGATGATTTTTTATTTGGATCTCTCCTAATGAACTACACACTGTTAATCCTTCTGAGTGTATTTGCAGGTATTCCAGGTGATGAGTCAGCCAGGCATGACAGTGCGCTGTATGACTTGCAGAGATGTGGTTTTACTCACTGTTACTCTATCCCATCAGTCTAAAAAGGAGAATTACCAATTATGCATGCCTGCCTCTGTCAGAGCTGCTGTCCCTCATTTGTCATGGGACCACCCAGCATATGTTACAGCTTTCCACTTTTTAAGATCATACACTAAAGCGTTTATTAAACAGCTCATGAATTAGCATTACAACTTCAATATGCTTCTGTGCAAAAGAGAGCTCAGACGAAAGCAGACTCCACCGTCTGTCAGGGGTTGTGGGACTCATGCGGAAGGGTTATAAATAGGTAATCGTTCAGGAGCGGCTGCAGGTTAAGGCAAGGGAGCTCGCTGAGGGCGGTAGTGACTCATTGCCCTGTCTCATTGCATCATGTCAGTTACCTGGTGTTTGCACCTGTCACTTCAACCCCACCTCAAAATCCCTGACTGAAGAACCTGCTGGAGGGCACATCACTGAAGTCTATTGATGAAATGATGAAATGAATGTGTGAAATGCAAAAGGAGTTACTTTCAGTGACGAGCCCAAAAGAAAATAATACTGGATTGTGCAGTTTTCCTCAGCTCCTCGGAGTGTTTTGGCATTTTAATCTAATTGCTAAGGCCCCACCCTCAGCACTCTTAAAGAGTGGACTCAATGCATTTTCATCTGAAAGAAAAGAAAAGTTATGAAACAGACAAACTGCATAGATCTAGGTGATCAGTAGTTGATGATTTGGTGTTAAGTGACTCATCTTTAACACAAAACCAAAGTTGCACAGATTAAAATGCAAAAAGATCTTGTAGCACATACATAGATATTACTAATGAAGTTTAAGAAGGACTCATTTCTACTTTATCTTAACTAGCTGATCTCCTCGGCTCTATTACAGTGCTTTCATTTGATCAGGACTGTATTTAAGAAAATCGAATGCTTGGGTAGATTCAGTGTCCCAGATAAACTTTGTATTACAGCTTCTGTCATATATATGAAATCTTTTGGTGTGCAGCAAACACTCAAACTAAAATGCTGATGTAAAGGTTGTCATAGATTTCATCACGTTCTGCAATCTAATGTAGCTGAAAGCCATATTCTGCCGGAACAAAAACTGTAAAACTAATTATTTCATTTCATGAAGCTTATATTATGCATGCACCGTAAAACTCCTCCACTGATTTGGATCAATAGCCACACACTCCCTAATGTTCCTCTTTAATGTTCTTCTCTGAGCTGTAATTTCAGGAGGGTTTATTATCTGAGCCCTGCCAGACTGCTGTGGCTGCCCTTATTTAAAAAGCTATTTTCAGCGCGCGCTGTCACTTTGGCTGGTGTTGTGACAAATAAACAATATAACCCAGGGATTCCTGTGGGTGTCAAAAGATCAGGATAGGACTACTTGTTTGTGAGCGCTAGCCAGCCTTTCATTTTCAAAAGCCTCTAATGCACCCGCAGGAGACGTGAGTCTTGTTTCCACAGGACGAATATGGCTTAACACCCTGCCAGAAATCCACGATGCTCTGCCACACGATCGTTTTCTGTGTCAATGACATCTGAGCGCCGCGCCACAGGATGTGCGTTGACTTGGACAGCCTTTTAAGAGAATCAGTGCACATGCGTGTAACCCCTGGGAGAAGACTGATCATCAGGATCTAAGATGAAGGAAGTGCTTTCTGTAACAGCTCATCCATCGGAGCACTCTGGTCCAAGGCTCATTAAATGACCGGTCTCCTCTACTACATCATTTTGGTCATCTACCTCGCAACAGCTGTCTGCAGCAACAGAGCCCTGAAAAGCAATGTAAAGGGATCCAGCTGGTATTTGTCTTTTCAGTGAGGTCATGATCTTATTGCACATGCAGGATGCTGTAATTAGGACAGCAATAATTAAGCTAATACGATGTATGTTGGCAATACGTTCAACACGACCCTGACACAGTTTGTGAAGAATTTTTTCTCACATAAGATAGAATGTCATTGGGAGAACAATTACCGAAAGCTTCTGCACGAGCTGATGTGACTGTGGATGATATGTGACAACATGTCTGCACCATAATTGACATTGCTTTTCCTTGTTAGGCTGAAAAATAGATGTCTAGCTGTGCATAATTCATTGAAATGCATTTTTTTTCCTGCATTCAAGGCCAGAGTTGCCACATCCAGTGTCTGTGTTGTTTATTCTCGACATCAAGAGAGGAATGGAGGCGATCTGCAGGATGTAATGAGAACCTCACAACCACAATTGGAGCAATCAGAGCATGCTAAACCACAGAGGAGGTGTTGTTTTTTTCTTCTCCCGTTTGGTCCAAATTCTGAGCTGAAGATCCACGTTTGTGAATAAATATATGCCCAGAAGTCTGGCCCGTGCACCCACTTACAGATTTATTAAGGGTAATGGAAAATGAACTTGTGACTCCAGAGATGCTGGACACTAAAGTTAAGTCAGTTAAACACTAGGAACTTCTGGAAGTATACATATTTTATTGGCATATCCATATTTTATTGAAGTGCTCATTATGCTGAGTGATGGCTTTGATGGAGATTTAATCAGGTCCTCTTTAATCTCTCATTCATTTCATAATGACCTATTTTTTCACATGACATTGAGCCAAAGGTGTACATGGTGTTTCATTGTGGCACTGCAAACTGTCAGGAAGAAAGTCTCATGTAGATTTTGGCTTTGCAAGCGAATAACACACACAGGGAGCTGCTGGATACTGATGTTTACTGATAGCTGGAAAACCCAGGGACTCTCCCTTCATTTTCAAGGACATTTTCAACTGAATAGAAGCAATTTGCTGCTGAGGTGCAGGATATAAAAAGTTATCTTAGTTAGATTTGTGATTTTTGTGCTGAATCAGTGATGTATTTCTAATTGAAATCACTGCTTCTGGTTTATGCCCATTTGATAGCGTTTTGCTTGAAATCACCTGACACAACGGCCAATAAGTTTAAATGATACACACTGAGAATCTAACATGATCACAGTGATGAGGCTCACATGTTGAATTTTAGCTGAGGTAATGCTTCCCTTGTTGACCATCTCATTTTACAGCATGCCAGTGTTAATTAGCACAGACCTTAAAGTATGTCCACGGCTCCATTGTGCATGCATTTAGCTGAACCTCAGACAGTTACTTAAAGTTAGTGCAAGTCTTAACAGAGAAATTGCCTGTGACAAATCCAATCATGTTAAAACTAATAGTTGCCAAGGCAAGAAAGCCTGCAAACGCATTTGTTAAATTCATCCAGGATTTTAAAAAAGCAACTTTTTACTGGATTTCATGATATTATTGTCACTCTGGGTAGTAACTTTGACCTATTAGATGTGAGGCTACTGTGTCGTTTCAGTACAGTGAATGTCTGCTTTCATTTTCATGAAGATCTATTGCTATACTTGTTGAGATATTTCAATACCTGGGATATGAAAGATGGATGACACTTGCCAGTCTGAAAAGTCTAGCCAGTGTCAGAAGTGCCTTAAATCTGCAATCTTTCTAAAGACTGACAGGGGGGGTTGCTCTTCTGGTTTCAATTATAGTGGAAGTGGAAAAATACTCTCAGCTGGTCCAATCTGTGACCTCAGTAAACACTTTCCTGATCAGTTAATGGTCTCAAACACATTTTCTTAGAGTAAAAGGGGAGAATGAAGCAGGTTCCACTTTCCCACTTGACTGGCAAAATTAGGTTTAAATACATAGTTGAGCTAATACCTGCTAACATGTGCATATGTTTAGATTAGCCTCAAGTACTAAATAAAGTTACTGCACTCAGTCTTGATGGAGAAAGGAATGGCTGTAGTAAATTGCATGATCTTAATGAGTGTCTTGTACAATGAACTTAACACGGCCTGGTGATGTATTCACACTGCATGCACCATAAAGAGATTAGCTAGTGTTACACAGTGCATAACCAAAAGCATGACAAATAGGGTGGTTTCCTCCTACAAGGTGTGTGTGTGTGTGTGTTTGTGTATGTGTGTGGTACTCTATATAGGGGCCGATAGTTTCTTAAAATAGGTTGACAGTGTGACACCCAAGGTAACCATGGTTACTAAGGAAGAGGAAGGAGAGAGGGTGAACCTGTCGAGGAAACACATGGGTTTTCTGGGTTACTACAACTGATGCACCAGAAACGCCGCCATTATCACAATATTTTGACATATGTTTCCTACATCTGACATATTATATTGCAGAAGTGTTGTATGTATATGCACAGATCTAATTTGGAAAAACGAACCCGTGCACACTGCAGCTGATGTTAAAACTACATCTACTAAATGTCATAGTTCCATGCAAATGTTCCAGTAACTGCAGGCTTGCTCGCCAAGTTGCATTGGCAAGCAAGCGTGAGAGAAACAGGAAATCACAGAGACAGCAGACGAGACTTTTTTTTTCTTTCAGGTGTATTTGATCTTCATGACAAAGCATAATTTGCTTTGTTAAGTGATGAAATAATTGATTGTTCTGCACCAAATTATCAAAGAAAGGAAAATTAAAAGCTCTTACCCAAGGAGAAAGGACTGATATGATATTCCACTCAACACTCACAAAGTAATAGTGTTCATATGTGTGATGGCACCACTATCCAAGCAACACTAGAGTCTCAGAATGATGAGAAGAGATGACAAAAAAGTACCATCTATTTCCACAAAAGTTTTCTTTTATTGTTATTCAGAAATCTTGTAAAGTAATAACTTTGAATTAGAATTAGAATTAAAGTGCATATTTAAATGTATTTAAAGTAGTTCAAAGTCCACATTTAAGTGAGATTATTACATGTTTTTACTGATTTTTTTTTAACTTAGAGTAGCGCCTTTGTTACATAACTGATATTAAAATGCATATTTAGATATATTTAATGATGCTCTGAGTGCATTCCAAAAAGTAACAAGGCCACAAAGTTCTTCCAGTGATCCTCTAAACGATGGTGGTTGCATTGTGACCTTGTTTTTGCTCATTATTTTTGTTTTTCCCTCTCTCATTGTCCACTTCCTTCCCCAGTTTTAAAGTATGTGTAAGGAGCTCTTGCAAGTAATTGCAACACTGCTAAGTCCAAAGACTAACATCTTTAACCAGGCGGTCACAAAAAAAGTATTCCAGTTGGGCTGGTAAAAGTGGGACACTCCTGGTGATGCGTGCCTTCATATCGTCACTCATCAAAATATCCCAAATTCTGGAGTTGACGTGGTCCATGCCTGATGTTGTGCAACCATTCATGGAGTCCCCTGGGATTTGAGATTTTGAGGTTTCTGACATGTCAGGAGAAAGGTTCCCGGGCGATGGGATGTATAAATGAAGAGCTGTGGCAGCGCTGTCTGTTCAGATTATCCATGGTCCTCCCCTCATGCAGATGAAGGTTGTGATTCAGTCATATTTCTCAATCTTGCGGTTCGACTGGAAGACATTAAATTGTTATAGAAATATATACGCATGGCTCTTAAACAATACGGATATGTCTGCTTTTACTGCCGATTAAACCCACTCCAATTATTAGCATCAAGAAAAAAAGATGACCATCGTTCACTTCCCATTATCCTGCTCTGAAGGAAAAGTGGTTACGCTGCTAATGGTCACTCTCCGGGGACTCGTGCAAGGAGGAAAGCATCAAATCACATTAATCTGAACAGTTGGCTGGTCCCTTTGGGCCGGATGCTTGCAGATGGCAGAGAGCTGTGCGTGAGGTGTTTAACTTCTCTCAAGTTGACCCGAATTAACTTGCGTTTTTGCACTACTGACTTGAGGGATCAACAAGGCGATCCTGGATAGTGATTATTGTGAAATACAGCATCAGAAATGTGACAAATAATAAAGCTGGATCATGTGATTGTGTCTGGCTTTGACGCTGTTAGCACAGATCACCACCTTGCATATATATCAAAATCTCTCTTTGCCTTTTGTGCTGCGCCAACACAATCAAGTTTGTTGGCTTTATAAATGTTTCTATTTCCTCAAGTGTGACAATGCAGCCTCCTCCTCTCCACTTTTTTCTGGGTATCTGACCTTCAAAGAAAGCAGATGTGTCACATGAATGATAGAAAGACCTCTGCTTCTGACCTTTAAGTGATGCATGCCTCTGAGCAGTAAGTGATATTAATGGTTTTGTGCTGTTATGATGCACCAGGTTCAGATGTCACCTCAAGCCATTTAAGGTAGACTGTGCCATGCACCTGGACATGTCCTTACATCTAAGGTCAATGGAGAATGCAACAGGCGTGGGTGGGTGATCAACAGTAGCTAAAAGGCTTTTAAACAGCCTGCTGGCCTTCATTAAAGTCTTTTGGCTATTTCAGCCAGCCTTCACGGAGAGGTGCCGCTGATGGTGCCAGTAAATGGATAGTCTCTCAGTCTGTGCAGCAACAAACAAACTTCTAGCACATTCCTGCAACGGAGCGAAACTCTGTTTAACAAATGATCACGTTAGCGCTCCCTCGTCCCTGAAATCTGAAACTAATTTGGTTTGATTGTAGCATTAACGTATCATGTGCTGAAGGGAACATTACAGGCTCGGTGAAGTTCCTGGGTCGTGATGTTCAATCAAAAGCCTGAAAAAAGCCCCTATCCCACCCCCAAACTGCTGCCTAATTAGAGAATAAAATCACAAAGAGATCCCTTTAAAATGTGCAACTTGCTTCCAGATTGTATCCTTTCTTTAATAGTAGACTAATAAATACAGTTTCTACTTTCACTTCCTAAAGGGATGCATTCAGTGGCCATGGAGCAGTTACTGCTGATGATCCATTTTATGTACTATCACATAGTGCTTGATTAGGTGTAAAAACAGTGTTCCGGTTATTTAATTTGCCTGCAACTATGAAATCTACAATGAATCTCCTGCTGCTGGAAAGCACATTCTGGAGCAAGCAATGATTGTTTAAAGATTCACTGTGCCAATATGTTGTGTACAAGCTGGAATATGCAAATTGAGTGCAGCAGCTATCTCAAATAAAGCCCTGTCGGTATTAGAGGAAATATTCGCTTAAAGTAAGCACTATCTGTTTTAATATAGCATATTACATAGTAGTAAATTCATGCAACTATATTGAAAACCTACTAGAAAGATACGCCTTTATTGTAAACAGCAACAATCACAAGGCAACACAGACAGTCTGACTAAGGAACGGTGGAAGAGGTAGGGTGATGACAAAAACCAAGGGCAAGTAAAAAGACATGGGTGAGAAATAATGAGCACAAGGGAAGCAAATTACAAAAGGATACAAAAAACATTTGTAAAACAATCATGGACACATGAGAGACGGACCCAGTGACCGGCAAGCCAAGGGTTTAGATGAATGGCCAACAAAACGGGAGCAGGGGACAGAGGATTACAGGAGCATGGAGGGGCAGAGAAATAGCAGGGAAATCAGTGGGGCAGACTGCCCAGGGAAATTTGTTAAACATGATATATAATTTGTTTTGGATACATCTAAAGGGTAATATTTGGTCTGAATATGGCCTCAGTGTATAAATCTATTCCCAAGCCAATCAATTTCACAAAGGGCAAAGTTAAGGCTCTAGAGGTTAACATCAGAGCCAGAGGCAAATTTCAGTTGATGATGGCTTTTCCTTGTGGGGTCTCGTGTGTGGTCATTTTGATGGTTTCAGATGCATGTTGGCTGATCCTTTAATCACATCTCTGAAGAAGCTGCAGCAAATTTCCAAGTCAGCTTAAGTAATCGGGCAGATGTTTCAAATTTAAATAATTAAATTCTTGTCCGATATCATCAATGCTACACGCAATAACAGTCTTTTAAACATTATAAATTGCAATTGCTGCTTAGCTTTTCCAATGCCACTGGTTAGGTCAAGAGGCCTAATTATTAAATTATGAAATATTTATTTATTTAACTCTGCTGACTCATGACTCGTGACTCGTGCTCACCACAGTTTTGGTCAGAAGTTTACATCAACTCATTATGGCAATGAACGTTATAGTAATTTGGGGCTTTAAATTATTTCTTTGAAGAGCTTTTTTCAGAGTGGAAGCCTACATCTTTAATGGCTTTGAAATACAAGAATTGGTTGCACAAGTTTGAATTTATTTCAGATTTTCTAAAAGACACACAGGGTTAAAAGTAGACATACAGTCTCAAGTATATAGATACACCCCCACTAATATTTGGTTAAATGACTCTTAGCAAGTTGCATTTCGACCAGATGTTTTCGGCAGGCATCAATAAGCTTCTGTGGTAGTTCTGGATATTTGATTACTCTTCTTAAAATTTGGTTGAGTTCATTTTACTTGGTTGGCTTCCTGGCAGTGATTCAGCCTTTGAGTGCAGCCTGCAAATTTTCACAACTGATTTGACGGCTCTGGGAGAAGCACTTCAGAAGCTAGTGTCAACCTGCTTTATCAACTGGAAAATCAGTTTTGTTTGGGATTCACTTCATTGTATCCAAGTTTCACCCTCTACCTGCTCATTTGAGGTGAGGCTAAAGTATTTGGAGGTCCATCCACTTTGTACAAAACAGATTCAGAGCATGATGTTACCAACACTGTGCTTCACAGCTGGTACGGTGCTTTTGGGTTTCAAAGCCTCACCTTTACTCCACCAAACATATCGATGTGTGGGGCTTCTATTTGTGTCTTCAGGATCAGATCTTGTACCAGAGGCCTGAGAATTTAACCGTTTTTAAAGTGTCTTAGTTTTTCCTGTGGACTGCACTTTTTTTCCTCATGGTGCTGTGCCTTTCTCCCAGTTTGGGCTGTTTATAGCACTGGTCTTCACTCTTCATCTATTCCAGTCTTTTCTGGTTGTTCTGTCAGCCCCTGGTGTTTCTCTATCATTTCAGTCTGCTCCTTTTTTCTGATGTTGCTGTCAGTTGCCACATCTTTTAACCTCCCCTGGTGTGGCTCAGGATCTAGAGCAGATTGTCTATTAACTGGAAGGTTGATGGCTTGGTCCCCGGCTTTTGTAGTCGGCATGTTAAAGTATCCTGAACCCTTGTGTGAATGTGTGAACGTAATGTTAAAAGTTCTTTGTTGTAGAAAAAGGCATTTGAATGAATGGCTTTGAGAGCTCAAATGGAGTACCTAATCACATTCAATCTGCCTCTGTTAGAGCATCCCTAAATACGGCCTCACAAATCTGGTTGTAGTATTTTTTTAATTACTCTAGAGTTCATGTTGTAGTTTATAGTAATGGTAAACTGTATTATTAGATTTTCTCCAATTCTTATTATAGCTCAGCTGTTTTTGAGCACCCCTGGTTTCGATGTATTAATAAACACGAAATAGCATCGAAATGAAATATGAAGTGCTTTATAGTTTAGTGAGTCTTTATTATGTATCCTGCAAAACACAAGCTGTCCACAGTATCACAAACAAAGACAAGTGATTTCTCATTTTAGTCGTATATAAAGCATTTATGGCTTTTGCATTAATAGAGAGAAGGCTGCTGTCACACGTGGGAACTCCCACTGTGACTCCCTGCTCAGAGGGGATGTTGAATTCAAAAGTCCAGGTGGAGACTGGCTTAGACGGCTGCTTGATTTGTTCTGTCTCACCTTCATAAGCAATTCCCACTGGGAGGAACTCACTCCCTTCCTACCTCTATCTCCCATTTATGCTCTATATTCAGAGCTTGTATGTTGCTTTGCATTTGCTGCAGCCATGCTTTGCTTCACTTTCCTTGATTTTGCCAAGGAGTTCTGCTGACTTTTGAGAGCATTTCTGGTTGCCCCAGCACTGCAACATCTGTTCTCTCATCTCTCATATACAGTTAGTGCAGAATTATTAGGCAAGTTGTATTTTTGAGGAATAATGTTATTATTGGACAACAACCATGTTCTCAATGAACCCAAAAAACTCATTAATATCAAAGCTGAATGTTTTTGGAAGTAGTTTTTAGTTTGATTTTAGTTTGAGCTATTTTAGGGGGATATCTGTGTGTGCAGGTGACTATTACTGTGCATAATTATTAGGCAACTTAACAAAAAACAAATATATACCCATTTCAATGATTTATTTTTACCAGTGACACCAATATAACATCTCCACATTCACAAATATACGTTTCTGACATTCAAAAACAAAACAAAAACAAATCAGCGACCAATATAGCCACCTTTCTTTGCAAGGACACTCAAAAGCCTGCCATCCATGGATTCTGTCAGTGTTTTGATCTGTTCACCATCAACATTGCGTGCAGCAGCAACCACAGCCTCCCAGACACTGTTCAGAGAGGTGTACTGTTTTCCCTCCTTGTAAATCTCACATTTGATGATGGACCACAGGTTCTCAATGGGGTTCAGATCAGGTGAACAAGGAGGCCATGTCATTAGTTTTTCTTCTTTTATACCCTTTCTTGCAGCCACGCTGTGGAGTACTTGGACGCGTGTGATGGAGCATTGTCCTGCATGGAAATCATGTTTTTCTTGAAGGATGCAGACTTCTTCCTGTACCACTGCTTGAAGAAGGTGTCTTCCAGAAACTGGCAGTAGGACTGGGAGTTGAGCTTGACTCCATCCTCAACCCGAAAAGGCCCCACAAGCTCATCTTTGATGATACCAGCCCAAACCAGTACTCCACCTCCACCTTGCTGGCGTCTGAGTCGGACTGGAGCTCTGCCCTTTACCAATCCAGCCACGGGCCCATCCATCTGGCCCATCAAGACTCACTCTATTTCATCAGTCCATAAAACCTTAGAAAAACCAGTCTTGAGATATTTCTTGGCCCAGTCTTGACGTTTCAGCTTGTGTGTCTTGTTCAGTGGTGGTCGTCTTTCAGCCTTTCTTACCTTGGCCATGTCTCTGAGTATTGCACACCTTGTGCTTTTGGGCACTCCAGTGATGTTGCAGCTCTGAAATATGGCCAAACTGGTGGCAAGTGGCATCTTGGCAGCTGCACGCTTGACTTTTCTCAGTTCATGGGCAGTTATTTTGTGCCTTGGTTTTTCCACACGCTTCTTGCGACCCTGTTGACTATTTTGAATGAAACGCTTGATTGTTCGATGATCACGCTTCAGAAGCTTTGCAATTTTGAGACTGCTGCATTCCTCTGCAAGATATCTCACTATTTTTGACTTTTCTGAGCCTGTCAAGTCCTTCTTTTGACCCATTTTGCCAAAGGAAAGGACGTTGCCTAATAATTATGCACACCTGATATAGGGTGTTGATGTCATTAGACCACACCCCTTCTCATTACAGAGATGCACATCACCTAATATGCTTAATTGGTAGTAGGCTTTCGAGCCTATACAGCTTGGAGTAAGACAACATGCATGAAGAGGATGATGTGGACAAAATACTCCTTTGCCTGATAATTCTGCACTCCCTGTACCTGTGATTTCTCTTCTTCTTCTTTTTTTAAAATCACCACCTGGTTTCATTTTTTCATCAGTTACGGTAATCTGCGTTTTCTCCAGGCTGTCTTTGAAGTACTTGTTCTGTTAGATGCTATATAACCATCAGTGTTTGCCTTCAGATGTCTCTTGTTTTTTGGCATCTTTGTATTGAGCAGCTTAAAACAAGACATAGATTTGCCAACAATCTGCTTTTCAATTTCACACAGATGTGAGCCAATATAAAAGTGTTTGTTTCGGGGCAATTATAACTTTTAGAGTTTCTTTTTTTGTTTATACCACTCTCACTTTGCACCAAAGTACGCCTTAGGGAACAACAGGGGAGTGAATATCTATCATAAATCATACTGGCAGCTGCACTGGTGAAGCATGTACATCTCACATCACCTAAACAGCACCTAAGTCTTTTCCTTGTGATGCAGATCACTGATGCTCTAGGTTACAAGTTGCAGGAATGCACTGCAAACACAAAACAACCAAGAGGAATTATGTATTTTTTGGCTTTTCACACACACCATTCTGTCACTGTGCCTCTTTTTCTAAGCCTCGAAAATATATGCCTATTCCAAAGCCAGAGCCAGAAAGGGCAGCCTGATGTTTCTCTCTGTGTAAATGCACACACAGTGGTGCCCACACATTCATTACCTTCATATCAGGTTCAGACATAACTCTTCTCTTGCTATTCTGTGTTTACCTTGAGCTCATAGGTGCATTAGCTTGCATTAGAAACCTAAAACTGACTGTTTTAGGTTTCACTGACAAAGGTTGGAAAGAGGGGGAGGCAGCTGAGCAGTACTGTTTGCCTTTGCAGAGCAGAACTCCTCCACTTCTCTTCTCCCGTTACACTCCTCCGCTATCATCAAGGTTAATTAAAAAATGTAACCACAGCTTCAGTTTTAAAGCCACCTCTGGAAGGTTCCTTAGAAAAAACGTGTCTTTCTCTGCCTTTCCTGCACCTTCACTTGGGGTTTCTCTCTCTCTCTGCTCTTCCACAATGGTCCTTTGGCCATCATTAGAACTTGATGAACTCTGTTTAATAATCAAGGGAATATGTGGAGCTGAGTTTGGCTGTGGTGTTCCTGTATCCTACAGGCACTGCGGCGGTGGCGCTTGTTCGTGTTTGAAAGGAAAGTCCCCTGTGTGTGCTCCCGATGTGTTTTCTGCATGCTGTCAGGGGGGACATAAAATGGTCTGCTCACATCTTTGTCTGCTTAGTTTTAGAGAGTGTGTTCATTAGACTTAGCACATTAAGTTAACTTATGGATATCTCACAATGGCCCAATTCCCCCAAGTACACAGCAACTGATGTCCCATTCATTCACTTCCGCTTATCCTTTCCAGGGACGCGGGGGGCGCTGGAGCCTATCCCAGCTGTCATAGGGCGAGAGGCGGGGTACACCCTGGACAGGTCGCCAGTCTGTCGCAGGGCCAACACACAGGGACAGACAACCATTCGCACTCACATTCACTCGCACATTCACACCTAGTGGCAACTGATGTCTGGGTGATAAATCATTTCAGTCTGCCTGCTTTAATTGGTTGGTCATATTTTGATCTTAGTGTACGTAGAAGGAAGTCATACTCTGTATCACTTAGCCTACATGTGTCTTGTGGTCTCTTTCAGACTTAAATGCACCACAATGTGTTATGTTTACAGTCTCTGTTGGGTTTGTAAATGGATTTGTGTCTGATATATTTATCTTTTTGACGACTACTTTAGCACACCGGGGCAAAGACATTTCTCCTCTCAAGCTTTTATCACAGCCTTGATTGAAAAAAAGCAGCCTTTGAGATGACATTTTCTCTCAAGTTTAACACGTGTTCTTTCTGTCACTTTCTCTCAGCCAGCCATGGTATTGGAAATTATTCAGCATTAGTGTGCATGGAGCGTGGTAGACTCGAGGAGCTACTCCCCAGCAGCTGGATGTCACATTCAAATAAAAGTAAATTAGCTGTTACCACAAGGCTAGGCTTGGGAACTGCTGCTGTGCCTAAGAAGCTATCCTGGTCCAGGCAACAATACAGATGCAATATATGTGGAAATGCTTTATACTTTCAGATAGCTGCCTTCTTATCTGATGAAATACAGCTATAGAAATATAGACATGCTGAATCACAGCACCGGGAATATAGTAGTGTATAAATCACCTGCTGTTTGCAGTGAGCAGTGACAAAAAAAAGAGAATTATTAGGTTTGAGTCCTTCCTCCTGCAACAGCAGACAGTTGCCCTCTCATTATCTACTGGCCAACATGTACTGTGGAGTCAGACTCATTACCTGCAGCAAAGCTCTAGGGACAGGCCAGATTGGCACAGTTGGCAGACGGGGTGATACATGCTGTCTTTAACGGTTTGTTTCAGCACAAGTCTGTGGATTCTTGCAAAACAATGTGTTGGAGATGTGCTACTTATTTTAACTAGTAGTGGATGTTGTTAAAAACGATATATTTTAAACCTAGCATTAAAAAGGATGTTATTGAAGTTAACTACCACTCGTATTATTTGCAGGGCACATTCTTAGAAATAGACATACAACAGCTAACTCGAGCATTCACAGAATATACCTCTATGTTTAGAAACTGAAAACCAGCAATCACTAAAATGAATCTGAAAACCTTCTTATGGTGATGCTTTGGTGACTCCCGGTGGTCACACTGAGTAACACAGGAAAATGTTTACTATAGAATATGAATTATTTATTAGAACAATAAGAGAACAATACTGAGAAATAGGATGAACCTCGACATGAGTACAACGGCACAGTGTATACGTTGTATTTACAATACATTACATGTACATCACAAACACATATCTCAGCTCACAGTACAACACTCACACGATGGGCCACACTACATCAAAATAGCATGGCTGCACCAGCCATTTTTTAAGTATCAATATGAAGCCAACATAAGCATAAATAACTCCATGAAAGTACCACTATACTGTACAAAATGTTCCGATATCTCACTGTTCTTATGAAGTGTGTAGTGTTTCACACAATAAATATTGACAGAAGCATGTTGTGCATTGAAACGAGCAGTGAAAACAATATAAAGCAATCTGTACAACTTTCATTCTGCTGCTCTAAGCTCAGTGGGTTCCTGTCATTGCTAGTAACGACATGCACTTTTTGATGACCTTTTCCGCTGCTCACACATTTTACTGCAGCCTTTGATTTCCATTTTATGTTTAACATAAATAGCTAAGCTCATTAACTGATCAAGAATTGATCAAACACATTCTGCAAATGCCTTTTCCCCCTCTAAAAATACTGCATTCCTTCATTCAATGATGCCTTGTGTTTGCACACTAGCTAAATAAATTAAGTAATGCTCAAGCTACTGATTGTCACCTTTCTAAGCTGCTGAAAACATTAAAGGGGCTTGTCCTGTTTACTTCAGATTTGCAATTTTAAAAAGCCTTTTTTAAAACCATCTTCCCACTAAAAAGTAATTTGGATAAATGTGCATTTAAAAAAAAACAACAAGTTGTTAAATTGCACCGTATTTAGCTTTAAAAAATCCACCACCTTTAAAGAAATTCCTTAACCTTATTATTGGTGACACACAGATTTTCCTTCCTTGATAAAAACAACTTGTGCAGCGTATTCTCCTTTATATCATGTTATCTTCATCTCATTATACTGATAAATACTTGCACTGTTCATGATCAAATCAGGATTCATACCTGCTGCCACACGGAGGCAGCACCAGTCCCCTTGCTGAAGCATCAGTGTATGTATAAGTCTAAGAGGAGGAGTCCTCCTCCACTGGGTGGAGAGCGTGCCTCTTCAGCAATGTCTTTAGTATCTCCACCTCCCGCTCTGTCTCTTTTAGTTTCTTACGTAGTGTCTCATTAGCTTTACGGAGCTTCTGGTTCTCCTGTTAAAGAAACCTTATATTAAAATAACAAGTGGGCGATATGGTGCATAAAAGTAGAGTATAATTCATAGTGTGATACTCACCAGTTCCAGAGTTTCGTAGGTAGGTTTGCTCTCCTCCTCTGGCTCTTTAGGCTTTTGCACAACAGAAGCTCTGTTTTCCCATTTGGCACAGTATCGCTGTTTTCTTTGGGGTATTGGGCTGGGACATGAGGTGAGGGTGGGTGTTGCTGGGACTAAGAGAGAAGCTGAGGTGGGCGATACTTCAGGTCCATCTGTCTGGGTATGGCTATGGACTCTCCTAGGCCTCGAACTGGAAGTGACTGGGGAGTCCGGGCTCCAGTCTCTCCTGTCATCCGGAGGGTAGGGGAAAGGACATTCTTCTGAACCTGGGCAGAGGGACACGCTTAGTAATTATTTCTGTTAATTTCAAAATGCACATTAACAGACGGAAATAGCTATTGTTCTCATAGCCCTGTAAAACCTGAACCATGAGCTACATCCAACATTTTTGTGCAATTTATTGCTCACAGTAGCACTGCTTGTGTCTGATTGTATACAACACATTTTTCAAAAAAACAAAAATAAAAATCACGTTGATGATGTAGAGATCTCAAAAGCTCATGTATGAAATATGATACAACTAAAATGAAAGGGCTAAAATTGTCTAATGATTCCTTTTTGCTGATCACGGTTGTCTTACAAAGCTTACCAATGCGTTTGACTTGGTTCATCAGCATCTTCTCACTGACAATCTCCATGCTATTGTTCTTTCCCAACAGGCATTGATGTGGTTTAAGTCCTATTTGTGCAACAGAAAGCAGCGTGCAGTTTTTAAGTGGGTGCAAATCGGATCTGATTACTCAGCAGCAAGGGGTGCTGCTAGTTTCTATCCTAGCACCACTTCTTTTTGTATTCTATTCAACTAATTACTCTACGCAACTTTACGCAGATGACACTATTGTCTATACATCAAAGACCTCTGTTTTACAACCTCAACAGTTCTGCACTTTGACTTTAAAACTCTTCAAACCTGGTTCTCAGCTAACAAATTATTGCTTTGTAGATCAAAAAAACTTACTCTATGCTCTTTAGCGTAAAGACAAACCTTTAACTAAAATCTTTTGCCATAGCCTGAATATTTTCCCCTTCAGAAAGCAGAAAAATATTTACATTGCACTGACTCTAAACTTACTTTTAGACCACGTATTGACTTTAATATTGGTATTCATTGTTCCAGACACTGTCTTGTTCACAATATTAAACAGAGATTTGTCTCACTTGCCACGTTACTAGGCACACCTGTTCACTTATCACAAATATGTTTTAAATGCAAAACACGTGCTCTTCTGCATACAAATACAAGCAGATGGGCATAAAAGGAGCGGTCTTCTGCTGCCCAAAGGTCCCATAAAGCCCCTACTGCAATGTGGCTCAACGGGAGCTTTGCATGATGTATATGAAACCGACACATCTGCAGCAGCTGTGTGACACTATCATGCAAATAATGGACCTAAACCTCTGAGCAATGTTTCTAGCACCTAGTTGAATCTATGCAATAAAAAGGCCAAACCACTAGTGGGAACTGCTAGTGTACCTTATAAAGTGGCCAGAGAGTGTATATTACCAATTATGTGGTGGCTGTAGCTCAGGAGGTAGAGCAGGTCATCTACTAATTGGAAGGTTGGAGGTTTGATCTCTGGCTGCTCCAGTCTGCATACCAAAGTATCCCTGAATACGATCCTGAACCCCAAGTTGCTCTAAGATGCGTTCTTTAGAATGTGAATGCATGTGAATGGATGTAAATGCTAGATATAAAGCACTAGAAAAGGCGTAGAATGAATGGGTGTGAATAGTTGAATGAGGCATGTTTTACAAAGTGCTTTGAGTGTGCGAGTAGAAGATCGCCCATTTACCATTTGAACTACAGTAAAATGGATCTTCATCCTCGTAATATTATAAATAATTGTAGTAGATTTGGACATATTTTGAAATGTAACTTTGATTACCCTCATAGTTTAAAACATTCTTTGGTTTCTTTTATTTCATGTTATTAACTAAAAAGCTCCTCTTTAAAGTAACTTTTATGCCTAAAGAGCAATCAGTGATCCTTAAAGAAAATGGCTCAGATCAGTTATCACACCATATGACAAAACAGTACGTCAGAAAGACTAATTTTGAAAGAGCCTGAGTCTCTTAGTTAGTCAGCCTATAATAAGCAAAAACGAAAGTTTTTCTGCTCCGAATATAGAAGCATTTTTAAAGCCGGTGGGCAGCTTGAGTTTTACTGTAAGTGAAACTGTTCCTAGCGATAGATGGAGGGAAATCACCCTCACAGCAGACCTGACCTTGCGTTCAAGAATTGTTTTTTCTTACAGCTATTGCAAACTCTTTTTGGCACAGATGAGAAAAAAACAACTTTATTTTCTGTGCAGTGTCGGAGGCAGTGATTACAGGAAACAAAAACTGTCTCACCAATGAACAAGTGGCTTAAAAACTTTCCGCCAGAAGATGGCACATGATACAGAAAATTAGTGATTACTCCATGCCGGGTATTTGTTATTGTCTACATATTTGAGGTGAGATTGTGCGGTAACATGTGCAAGAAAAGCATGGCGTGATTAACAGTACTGAATGCGGGTGTACCCCATCAACACAACCCACCCTCTGAAGTGCCTGTGGTGACCGGCGTGGAGCTCGGGGTCGGACTGTCAGTGGCGTTGGTCACTTTGGTGTTCTTCTTGCACTCAAACGCCACCTGGTCCTTGCACAGCTTGTGGCAGTTCATCCCGCAGTCTGTGCAGGCCCAAAAGAATGCACGACATGTCACAACAGGAACCGAAGTTGATCTAGCTTCAATAAACTGACTTCTCACTTCTCTTTGAACACTATCTGTTCTGCAAATGCAACTCTCAGACTCTTGTTTTTGCATGCTTACTGTCAAGCAAACAAATAGTTCTCAGATCTTTAGAAGGACGGGGGAGGGGGAAGAAAATTGTGGTTCTCAGTGCAGTCTCTTTCTGTCATGTGCTGCAAGGTTCAACTAGCAACATGCAACGCAACAAAAAACCACACTCCATTTCACCTGCTCCCCACAAGACAGAGTGTACCTCTCCAAGTATTTGAGTTAACTGACATTTGGCCAGAGATACCAAAGTTACACGAGAGAGATCACCATATTCACCTTTGCATCTGTAGCCTTGCTTGATGACACCCCATAACTGTGAGAGAAAAGAGAGAGAACAACATTTATGTGACTAAACATAAAAGAGCAAAACCCAAATGACATTTTTTTTAGAAAACAGCACCAAGGAGGTTTGTGTTTCCTTACAAATCCTGAACAGTTGTCACAAAAGGTGGGTTTCATGTAAGTGGTCTCCTGGAAGTTGTGGACAAAGCCAAGGCCCAGCTTGGAGCAGATGACACTGGCCCGCATAAAATAAGCTGTGATCTCCTCTCTGCTGACTTGGCCTTCCCTGAAAAAACCACAACACATATATTGTAAGCTGATGTTTAAAAGAGGAAACAGAGCTGTGATACAGGATGATTGCAAAAGAGCCTGATATACTAAAAATCTATTAATAGTAATAATTTACATGTTATTTTTGTAGGTTTTTTAAAAAATTTTCATTAATGTCTCTCCATATTTATAGATGGCTACACCCACTCATCTGCCCAGTGGTTGTAAAAAAAACATATACCACTTAGTGACAATGTTTTTTACAGCACCGGTTGCCTATCAGTTGTGCTGGTTTTCATGTACACATTTAGCGGCAGCTTTATGGTTAATTCCGCAGCTATTTTATGTTTCCGGTTGCTAAACTCGCCACTACACATCTACAAATGCCACTTTTGCTTCCTCTCCCCTGAAGTCATAAATAGCCTCTGAGCAAATACATGACCTGTCAAGAGACTCACTTCTCTTTGTCCATGACACAGAAGGAAAACGGAAAGCTAGCAGCGATTTTCTCAAAGTCCTCCTGATTAATGAAGCCGTTCTCGTCGTGGTCGTAGTTCTTGAACACGGACTGCGAATGACAACAAATAAAAAGCATTGTTGCTCAGTTGTTAGTGAACAATAGCGGGGAAGGCAGGCTGTCAGGATGGCATCATGCAAGAGAATAGTTGAAATAAGGAGGCTTGAAAACTGTGGAGGCTTGAAAAAGGGAAGCGCTTACATCGACCATTCTTTGCACGTGTTTGCTGATGGTTCGAGGATCGGGTTTAGGAGCCACTCCTGATGCCCAGTCCACAAACACGGGAGGTCTAGAAGGTGTGGCTGGCTGATTAAAAAAAAAGAAAACTAAGTCTCAGGAGATATGCAAAATAACATCTGACCAAAGGAGTTTCAGTTATCATACACTCCATAAAATAAGGCCCAAATGACGACAACTTTAAGCAATTTAATTCCATTTAAATCTGTTACGTAGGTACGATTATGAGGGCAAAGACTCTTTTTCTGAGTGCATGGGTGAAACAACCAAGACATTACAGGCTAATTACTGCGCTTAAGTTAGTCAGTTTAACAAAAGCATAAAAATTCACTTTCAACAATGTTGCACGGATGTCAGGCTAGGCACTTTCTTATTTTCAGTCTTCAGACTAAGTAATTGCTTCATTTTTAGCACACACAAGAGACAGTGAAATCTATATTCTCATCTCTGAGAGAAAGCAAATAAGCCTTTGCTTCCGTTAAGCATCATTACACTTTTGCTTAACCAATCTCAGGTCCCAAAGAGGTGAAAGGCTTGCTGTTTCTGTCTCTTTGCATTAGGCCAAGATAAACAGCTGCTCTCTCTAAAGAAAGAGAGTGAATAATCCTGCTTTCCAAGACAATCTATTAGTTTGTTGATATGCTGAATTTTTCCAGCTGGTAAACAAATGTTTACTTAAATCGTGTCTGTTGCTATCACTCACAGGTGCTTTGCAGTTCTTGGGTTCCCGTGCATACGACAGTTCATAAATCTCATCCTCAGAGTAGTAAAGATCCAAGGATAGCTGCAAGACATTAAAAAGCCACTTATTGCTGCATGGAAGGTAAACAGAATGAGAAAAAGGTCTCTAGATTTCTCCTTGAAACATGTTTTGGTGAAGGTGAATTCAGGTTGCGGGGTAATTATTATCTCTTCACGGGCATGCTGTCATTCAAGTAGGATTAGCACACTGCACTCAGATAATACAACAATACAGCAATCTGAACTCACTCTCATTCACATTCAGCTTGTCACCCACACACTCATAGATCATAGACTCTAATCACACCCACACGAGAAAAAGACAATCCACATGCTGCACTCATTTGCATCTTTGTATGTGTTCAGCGCTACTTGCTGAATCACATGAAGCTGCATAACAATTTCAAATGAACCCAAAGTCGCCGCGAGCAGTTCGCTACCGTCAACAGGTGAACCAGGTCCTTGTTGGCATCCAGCCTGGGTGGGATCTGCTGGAGTTGGATCAGCTCGTTGATGTGGTTGTACAGGGCCTGGAGCTTCTGGACGTTCACCTTGTTGTCCTCGACATAATCCGACATGGCCTCATTGACTGAGATCAGGTCTTTGAGGTGGACACCCAGGATGGGGATTTTAAAACCTGTACACTTGTTGTAAGCTTGTCTGTAGTTGTCATAGTTTCTGCAAGAGGACAGCAGGTCTGTCATCTCGTTCAGTACCTGGGGAATGAAATCATTTTTATCATTGTGCTACAGTTATTTTTCTCCAGTATTTTGATCCTTGACTCTAAATGAACTGGACATCGCGTTGCCAGTTACCCTTTACCTTAGTGACTTCACTCGGTACGTGCGACGTGGTGTCTTTCAGTCTGGAGATTGAGCTGTGACATAGGCCTCCCACCACCGCCATTAGTGTGTTGTAGTTGTGCATAAGGTGCAGACTCTGGCGGACACGCACAAGAAACACACGTCAGTCCATTCACGCACACACACACACTTATAAACGCGCAATTAAACTTGTTTCAGGTAGCCTTGGTTATATAATCCACAACAGTGGCATTACATAAGCCACTTAGATCGTTGGCTTTTTCTTACTGCACTCTGATGGTTCGCTCTTTTTTTGGAAATGCTTTTCCCTCTCTTATTTTTTATAAATTCTCCAGTTCTTGCTGTCACTGGAGCATTATGGTGTGAAATTCGTTTCCACACCCGTGGGTTTTGAGGTTGACAGCAGTGAGCAGCAGCAGACTGGTGCATTAGTGTTGCAAGAGGTCCTCCAGAGTACAAGCCTGCCTAACGGCTCCCCAAAGCCAGTGTATCACTTCTCAGCAGGCTGCACACAGCTTCACGTTGGAGTGGTTTTAACAAGCCAGCTCTGATCAGAGACTACACTCACGAGTCATTTCCTGCTTTTCTTCTCCTACAAAGTCCTCATTGTTTAAGAGTGTTCCACTTGGTGACTTCATTAGCTTGCATTCAGATAATATTTT
Source organism: Maylandia zebra (assembly GCF_041146795.1). Taxonomy (NCBI): domain Eukaryota; kingdom Metazoa; phylum Chordata; class Actinopteri; order Cichliformes; family Cichlidae; genus Maylandia; species Maylandia zebra. The sequence goes on from NC_135185.1 coordinate 30,269,764, forward strand.
TCTATCGGTAAGATATTTGGATACCCTAAAAGCCTGCAGCACAGCTCCTGAGAATCACTACAAGCTCTCTGAATATGCATTACACAATTACTAACATGTGAGGGGCTTTCAGAGTGAGACAAAAGTCATATTAACACTAGTTAGATAAGGTGCTGGAACAACCACACATAGATTTAAGCGAAGAGGAAATGTAAGCACAGAAAGTATATGTGTAGTGGAAGTGGGGGTTGATTTAACCACTACCTGTGCAACGTGGATAAACTTAGTGAAAACCTCAGCTCTCAGCTGAGCGGTTGGCCGGCTTAGCACCATCAGCTGAACCCACTGGGAGACACCGTTACACAGCGCAATGGAACGCTCCATCACGGGGATGTCCTTCATGCAGCAGCTGCGGATGTAATGCTGATAGTCTACAAACTGGCAAAGAGAGCAGAGACAGGAGCATAAACCGCTGCACGGAAACTGCAAAGCATTTCCTGTCAGGAGGAAACACTTAATGGTTCTTAGTAAATGTAATTTAAAAAAAAAAAAAAAAAACAGAGAACAAAAACAAAACAGCAAAGTGTTAATGATAAGCTACAAACAGGTGCGCTTGTTCTTTTAAGTTGGTGTGTGTTTATACTCACTGATATTCTGCAGAAGGATTTAAATTCAAGGTAGGTGAGATGCTCGGCCAACTCAATGGGCTCCAGGTGGTCAAAAAGGAGCGACACCTTCCTCTTTTTACTGCTGTTAGCTTTAATCTTCTGGCTGGCTTTCCACGACCAGTCTCGTTCGGTTCTGGAGTACACAACGAAACAAAACGTGACTGCATCAGAAGAAAGGTTATGTAGCAGCAAAACTTCATAGACTGAAAAGCTGCAAATGGATTTCTTTGTTTGTTGATTCATGGAAGTCTCCCACAGAGCGTTTCATTACATTTATTTGCGGTCACTTCCTGGAGAGAAAAATGGTGCAGCTACAAAACGTGCAGTTTGGAGTTTTAATCTTTTAATTCTACAGTTCAATGATTTTAGCTTAACAAATGTAAGTATCTACCACTTTTATTAATGTTGCTGCTTTAGTATTGGGCTGTTGATCAGACACAATAAAGCATGTGATATGCGTGAAACTGATATTTCTCACATTATATATAAAACAACTCTTTGCATCACTAATTATTAATTGGCAGATTATTCTCTAAATATAATTATAGTTAGCTGCAGCATCAATCTGAGTATTTAACTTAAAACTGTGCAGTCCAGTTTCATCACAGCAACCTAAATGATAAAAAACAACAACAATAAAAAATGGAAGATTTAGCATGCTTACTACGGGTCTGTGTTCTTCATAGTGAGAGTCTCTATTCTTGATCGTGACTGATTTCAGTACTTTTATGACTGCAACAAGCAACCGAGAGTTCTGTAGACCTAATGTCTCAGTTGGCCAGCTGGCCGGAGATTAACACTTACATCCATTTGGTCTCTAGGAGAGAGCAAAGTCGCTCCTGTCCGTGCTCTCGGATCAGATCCCGAAACTCATCCAGGCTGTCTGACAAGCTGTGGTGCAACCGGAACATCATCCAGAATTCCTGGATCCAGTGCCTGTAAGAGTAAAGAATGATAACAGTGTGAATGAGATGTAAAAACAAGCCAAATTGAACTCTGAGTCGGTGTATTTGTGGGACTGACCTGATGAGGTAGCATATCCTCTGGCACTCTGCTGGCTGCTCGCTGTCTACTGCCGTTTTAAACGTGAGGACTTCAGTTAAGGAGCAAGTGACATGAGCATAAACCTGATGAATATGAAAGTTAAAGCTTGGATTCACTGCTGCTTGTCTTGCCAGCAAGTTATTCTAGACAATTTTTTTCTGGAGTAAATAATGAACATATGGTTGATGTGACTGTGCAACTTCTTTCCAGCAAACAAAGTCATTAATAAAAAAAAACTAAACTGAAAAGGCAAACACAGGTGACATTTGTTAATGTGGGAGGAGGCGACTGCATGAAGCAAAACTCCCGATGAGCATCACGGAATGAATCATTCTGGCTTACAGAGGTAAGAGAACAACATAATGCACAAAGAAACCGCAGAATCGGTGCCTCGTATATTGTAGAAAAACTGTTTTGCGACGGATCTTTAAACGTGCGGCAGTTTAAACAGTGCTGTCAGCTCGAAAGGCTATTATTTATTACGGAGGTCACTCTGCCTTCCTTTTAGCACATGTTGCTCAGAAAAACACCGCCCTGTGAATTTATATCCAACCGACTGTATAGCTCTGCGCTGGCAGGAACGAGATTGCGGTGAAGCACATAAAAAGGCTAATTGCGTCATAGGAGCAGAAGAAGTGCCCACGCAATTCCAAGGCCAGACTGTGATGAAGACTGTTAATGGCCCCCTGTGCCTCTTCCCTGATCCTAACCCACACACTGTATTTATTTGATGCATCCTTTTGGGTCTCGGGCACAGAACGAGAGGGTTAAAAATAGCAGAGAGGGCCATTCGGCCGTGCGTGCATTGACGTGGGTCTGCGCGAGCGGGGGGCTCTTTAGGCAGTGGAGGGTCTGTGTTTATATATAGCTGGAGAGAACTTGTATGTGAAAGAGGCAGAGGTAATTAACACCTGAAACCACAAGGCTTTCTCACCGTGGGGCTGATAGGCTCCTCTTAGGGGCTTTGTGATGCCACTGCTGTTTCCTGAATGAAAGCTGAGATTATAGATCCTCCCCACAAGTCACAAGGCATTAAAAAAACATGGGGTTTTTTTTGGTGTGAAGCAGAGAAAATAAAAAAGCACTGAACCAAACATTCTGAAAGAGACCAAAATGCTGAAAGGTAATAGACTCCCCGCTATTGAATACACCAGCTCAGAATAGAGGAAAGTTGCACACTGAAAGCAACTGATGTACAAAATCTAAAATGTCTGACAGGAGGAGCAAACACGAACTGCCACTTTCCTATCACATTTTACACACTGACAGCTACAGGCTGCATTGTGAGCCAAGTATGAACTTGACAGCGTGTTGCTGTTGACAACCAAATGAAAGCAGCACACGGCAGAACAAGTGGTCTGATCTTGGTCTACATTTTCTGCCCAGAATTGGCCGCTGATTTGTTTGAATCACGTCCCTGCCTTGTGACAGCAGCCCCCCCCCCCAAAGCTTTTATGATGCACTCCACAAAGGATATAAAAAGACGAGTTTGTCCAGCAGATCACCGGAGGAGATGAGGTGACGGTGCATGGTCAGGGTGATGTTCAGCAAGTGGCCGTTCCCGTTTACACATCCGTTTGCGTCTGCAAAAGAAAACAAACGCACACGTGCTCGAGTTAGGCGTCGCCGCTGTAAAGAGGAGGAGGTTTACAAAAACACACGCCACCCTCTCAGATAAAACCTGCTCTGATGGTGAGAATTCTTCTGCCTGCCTTTCATCAAATACAATCAACCAGAGCACATCACATTAAAATGTACTATTAGAGCTGCTTTTGTTGCTGTTGTTGTTTGATTATCAGAGATCAGATGGGGGTTTGTGGCATGGTTTTTGTTGCTTTTTTGGGGGGCTGGTGGGTTTTGAATATCAAATGACTCAAAGATGGTATATATGCACTCCGTTTGGCCTCTCAGGGCCACCGTACACACACACACATACATACATACATATATACATATACATACATATACGTGTGTGTGTATATGTGTGTATTTTTTAAATACAGAAGCCGCTACTAGTACTAAGATAAACCCCCTTTTGGTTTCGCATCATGTTTAACTCAAATGTGGTTTTCAGATCCATCACACAGTTTTCTCACAGAAAGTTAATCGCATAGCTGATGATGTTTTGAAGGCAAACAGAATAACATGTTGCCATGATGTTTCTTGCTTACAGCAAATAAATCTGGATCAAAATGTATATTTATGTGGGGAAATGCAGGCCAAGCTGAGGGGGGAGTTTGAAATTTTGATATTGTGAACTAACAGAATAAACACACAAATTTTGCAAGCTATATAGATTTTGCATTCATATAATGTGAAGACCAAATATTGTATTTCAGTGTTTTCACAACTTTACTCAAGTGAAACTTTGTGTTTATAGACTCACGTAACAGTCTTTGTGCTCTTGCGTCTTCTGCTTTTTCTCTTGCAGCATCTGCTAAAACTGCAAATTGTTATTTCAGCTACTTTTCTGTGTGGTATCTTTGAGTTTCAGCAGCGATGCACACATACATAAGCCCCTCATTTCCTATAATATTTGTTCACTTCGCAAACTGGAGCCAATCAAAATGTGGGACATTATGTCAGCATGCTGAACAAGAGATAAAGGTGCTGTAAAGTCCAGAATAATATGAGACGCTTGGCCACCCTATCCCCAGCCAATAGTCTTGCATGCTAGATATGTTGGTGGGATGAGGGTCTATGCATCAATAATGTTAAAGAAATACCCTCCTCCTTCTTCATTTATTTTGTACTACATAAATCCAGCATAGACATTTTCATCACTTTACAAGAGACAGTTAGCTTAAACTTATGCCCACATTCTCGTGCCATTACCTTTCCGTTGAACGCTTACCTTTTCCTCTGATTGTGTTTACTTCTGCTGCTCGCCTGTCTCACTACCTTTTTTTTGGCTTCCTTTTTCCTTGCATGTATCTGACTTCCTCTCTTTGTATGCAGACCACCTTTCCTTATAATGCTCGTCTGACTCCACGCTATGACTGACATCTCGAAACCGCGAAAAGAAAGACAAATTTCTTATCAATGACCTCTTAAAATCGGACAAGATGAGCACAAAAAGTGATTTTCCCACACACTCAAACAAACCACTCATCTTCAGCACAAATTCAAAAATGACTGTATCGTTCCGTAAATTTGCGGTTGACGTATAAAGGAAGTGAATTTAATAGCAGCTCTAGACTATTTGTGTCTTTCTTCCCCTGTGGTCCCTGAAAATGGGCTGAAAACCTTAAGAACAACATTTGCGAAGTCTCAAGCTGCGTGCTGTTTCCCTTTAAGCTTTGCCAGTGTCTTTACACCATCAAGGATATCAGGCGTCTGAGGACCCACTTTTAAACAATATCACCTTGGAAATACCTTGGACGCCATGGCAACATGTTTTCTAATCTTTGTTATCTGTAAGCAACTTGCCACTGCTGCCGCAGCTGACTAATCCATCCCTCATATCCTGCATCTGGTGTGTTTGTGTTTGTAACACGCAGGCTCTGCCATCTAAACCCAGCGAATGTCAGTGACCTTACCCTCCAAGTCATTAAGAGAGTAAAAGAGACAAGAAAAACACAGGGCTGCTTATAAAATGACACATGTGATACAGGTTGCAAAAATTTGGTGCAGTTAAAGTTAAGACATATGCATGCAGAACAATTCCCACTCCTTCTTGGCATTTCTGGTAAACACAAATATAATAAGATTGCTTTAATCAAATTATCAGTTAATACTCTCTTAACTTACTAACACTCAGAGTCAGACCTACTGTAAAATAAAGCACAGCAGGAGGCTGTGAGTCTCCATAAGGCAAACAATTACGCCATACTTTTTTCACAACTTTCCAACCACTAACCCTCCCTGTGCAGGGTTAATTGTGGGAGGAAATCCCCTCCGGACTGGCTGTTAGTGACTGGAACATTAGGAAAGCTGCTGCCCGGCGAATGATGATAAACACTGCAGTGGGCATGCGGCCGGTGGCCTACTTTTAAGGTTATCTTCGACATTCATCGGCCGATCCAAACATGCACGTCATGTTTCCTTGTTTTGACAGAGGCTATCAGATTGGACGGTCCTTTTGTTTTAGAAGAACCCGAGTCAGATTGCCATCTCTATGTACTCTGGGCAAAATCTTCCATAATATTTCGGACTCTGTGAAACTGTGTCGACAACACTGTTTCCATTCGTGCTTTACAACAGTAATTCCCAAGCAGGAAAAAAGCAAACAAATAAACAAAAAAAAACTACTTAGATGGAGAAAGTAAAGTAAAAAAAAAAACTGCATATAAACAAATAGAAAAGGATGAATTAAAAGTGGATTTAAGTGGTTAAATAAACTAAAGGCTAAAGCTCTCTGAATATAAACAGCTTAAAAATGAAAGAGTAACTTAAACCGTTATCTAACAGCAAAAGATGTGAAATAGATGTTGTGATCTGTATGCAATATGTAGTTATGTAAAGTCATGAGCAAGCAAAATTAACACATTTTAACAGAAAGCCAGTTGTAATGAATTTTTAAAAAAAGCTAAATGTCATGGCTAAATAACCATTAATGTTACATAGCTACAAATTGGGATTTGATGTTAGTTAATGAAGTGTCCAAGCAGTAGATACATTGCAACAAAAACATTAAAATTAAATAAATACTGAAACATCTGCACCCGCATTTATGTGGGAGTAGATGGGTAAATAAATACAAAAATAAAAATATTCTTATGCAATAAACAAAGTGTTGTTTTCTTCACAGCTGTGAAGATTGAGACTTTCCATCAGGCCAAAAAACCCCACCACTGTTTCTTGACTTATATAGCGCGTCTTATTCTATTGGCTTATAAATATTTTGCCAAATTTGCAAAAAAGAGGCAAATTAAATGCAAGCAGTACTGTAATAAACAAAAAAGAAAGCAAGAACAAAAACAGAAAAAAAAATATGGGTGTGTTCTGAGCGGTCCAAGGAGAAAGATGATGTCAACAGCTATTGATCCACACCTCGCAGTGCTCTGCATTTCAAAGGTTGGTCAGCATCTGAGGACTACCGTTCAGGGATCTGACCTTTCAGCTCAGCCAGGCTTGAAGCTGCCATCCGGTAATCCTTCAAATAGCTCTTACGTGCACTCTCACATTTGAAAAGGTGGCAGGACTCGAGGACCTTAGGGGTCCCCTGTGATGTGAGTCAAGAGGACCAGAACTGTGATGCATTTTATCAGGAGAGGCTGTGCAAGGAAAACCCCAGTCATAACACATTATCCTGACAGAGAGACACTGTCACACACTGAGGGTGTAACTTTCAAGCGTACGGGGTCTATAGGGCTAAAACCCCTCCCATTGATTCTGTATCCTGCCAACGGGAAGCCGACTGTGATTAATACCTGCATCTCTGCAGATGAATGTAGTTATGAGATGTCATTTTATGTGCAGTCCATTGTAACACTTCTCCACTGCTCTTGCTGCATTTGCGTAACCAGGCAACGGCAGTTTGAAAGCTTGTCTCTTCAGAGGTGCAATCACCATAACTCAAAGAGCACTCCAGACAACTCGATGAAGCCAATGATATCTGCTTGATTGATCCAACTATAGCCTACACAATCACTGCTGTGCTGTTCTTTCATTTAAGTACGCCCTCTATATATCATGCAGCCAGTGAAATATTAATGCACAATTAATAGAGTGCAGCAAAAAGCATTTCTAAAAAATTAGCAAGCCTCAAACACCGTGTCCCTCAACATTAAGGCACAAAATCAGACCGACAAGAGACTTTATCTTCAAACCATGAAATCTTACACTAAACAAAAATAAAGTCAGCCTTGGTAAGAAATCACTTTTTTACTTTCCAACACGAGGCACTCCCTTCTTTCTTTAGAGGCCTGCCTAAACTTGTTGCTGGTGAGAGAAAGTGGTGAGAAAAACAGACTCCTTAAGCTACAACATTCTGTGATCTCGCTTAACCTGAAGGTTTAAAGTCTTCTGATATCCGAAGGACTGCATAACCTGTTACACAACCATAGAGCACAAACACCCTCCGGAGTCTTTTGTTCACTGCAGGACTTCACCTTGTAAAACAAACCAGCCAAGAAGGTCAGCGCTAACTTACCAAAAGACTGCAGGCAGGCTTGGATGAGCTCCTCCCAGGTTGCGCCCTTGGTGAGGTGTCCCAGAGGCATTACTGATTTACTCGGCGGGGTATGGGCCGGGCTAGGTTTGTGGAACCTGTGAGGCCGACCTGGAGGAGAAACTCTAGACCTGGAGGTGCATCCTTGAGTCACTCTCCTTGAGAAACACCAACACAAGAAGAACAGTGAAGGGCGGAGGAGGTACAGGAGGGTTAACTGCAGTGAAAGTGTGCCTTTCTCCTTTTGCTATTAACATGTATGACTGTACATGCACACTCCTTAAACCATGATTTTACGAGAGCACGGGTTATTAGCCCACACGCATGAAAGGATTTGTCCCACAGTCACACAACTCGAAGGTGTTATTTACACTTAAGAAACCCCCGTGGTGTGTTTTGCTATTCATTGTTCTCATTTCCTTCCTTTAACTTGGGGAAATACCGGCTGATTGCGGACATCCACATAAAACTCTCGAGTGACCAGAGCAAAGAGCTTACAAATGGAACAGTTTTACGCATGTAAGCGCTTCAAGCGTAGCAGGTCTGGCCGCAGAGAAGCGGGTGAACTTGAACACGCTTGTGCGCAATAACAAGTGGAAAGCATCAGTTTTTGACACCATTTTGGCCAAAATTCCACATTTACTATTAACAAATAGCTGATAGTAGGATTAACCTTCCTATACCTTCGATCAGGTGCCCACGTTTTCACCAGAGAAAACCAACCAGAAACTCCTCAGTAAAAGCACAAAAAGATGAGCCGACTTACGCTTCGTCTCTGCCCTTTTCCTCTGATGTTATACTTTCGTTTTGGTTTTCTTTTGACTGACATCCCATTGCGAGGTACTGGGCGACGAGCGGTTGAACTAGGCTGTCCATCTGTGTCCTCCTCGATGGGAGCATTACATCGCTCTGCTGGGCTCGGTGCGCCTCCGCGGTCTCACAAGCATTGTGCTGACTCGTCAATGAACGTTACACAATTAAGATTCACCCAGCCTGTCTGTGAGTGGGCGGCCGTGCTGCTGCTGTCGGGCTTGTCACTCACACGGAGTGGACTCCGCGCTTCACTAGTCATTATACTTGCGTCAAAAGTCGTGCTCTAGATTTATACTTGAAGATTTTAATCACGGAAGCGGCGCAGGGGGGGGGGGCTCGTTGAAGTCATTCCAGCCAAGAAAATGAAAAGCACATGTTCCTATTATCTTTTGGCACTCTAACAATGATTTAGAACTTGATCACATATTATTTTTATTTTTTTAATTTTCACATTTTCCTGCTATTCCATAACAATTCACATTATATTCACATAACCAGAGGTTAAAATATCCCTTTAATATGAGTACATTCTGGATAATCACTGCGTAATGTGATTCTTCCTTTGGTTTACTAAAAGATGTTGTTTGTTCATTCTGCACAACAGGAAAGGGTGGATCTTCCTTTAACAGATAACAGAGGTTGCAGGTTCCATTACCACTACAGCTTAAATCAGGGATTGTGTTATTGTGCTGTAGGTGGTCCAAAGAAGATGTTTCCTGAAATCTTTCAGGAGCTTTAGGAAGTCTTATCACCTTCATCCAAACGTAGATATGGGGATTATGGCTGCTCACATTTTACTCCAGAGGCCACGATTATATGAGATCTGAACGTTTTAAATTGAAAATAGTCTCATTAATTTTAAACTGAAGCCCATTTCTGAGATATTTTTCCTCAAGTGAGAAATGGATGTACCTGAGTTGGTTTCTAAATTACACTCAGGCCAGCTGGCAAGTTAAAGGTAAGAAGAAAGCCTGGAGAAGTTTGATCCTCTAGTTCTACCCCCTGTCATAAACAGATAAACAAATGATCATCCAAATCATACTAAATCAGCTCTGGAGCTTTGCATTTGAATTTTCACAACACCATAAAAGAAGGATGCATACACATCTGTGAAGACTGTGATGTAAGAAAAGCTGAGGCATCTCTGTCATGAAACCTATCTCCACTCCCTGTACGTAGTTCCCTTTAGTCAGCATGGCTGTGAGGGGAAGGTGCATGCCTGAACCTGAAAAGGGGGAGTTTAAAAACATCTTAGTGGATGATTATTGTTTCCTTCTGTAATGCTTGTTCATGACAAGAGATTTTTTCGTGTTTATCAACGTCACTTGCAATGTGAATCATGCCCCTTGACTGAGTGAATTCGACTGGCATCAAAGCGCTATTAACTCCACATCAACGGATTTAAACACATGAGCCTGACGACAGGTATGAGTATAAAAGGTTTTGAAATCCAGTTATTATGTATTTGTCTGTATTCATTTTAACTGTGCAGGTTTAATCTAATTATCTATAATCTTAAAAAAAAATTGATTTGTACTTTTCTGTGTGTGTGTATGTGTGTGTTAGTTGGGCTATTTTAAATGTGAAAATTAACACACTGGTCCATTGTTCTCACTCACACACCCAGGATTACTCAGGTCAAAAGGTTTTCTGCTTCCTGCACACCGGAATATCCTCCCTTTGAATAGACGACTACATGCATGCCATCTACAGATGACCAGCAGCTTGGGTTCATGTGTTAGTTTGAGCTCATGCAGAGTGAAGTCATGAGAATATGTGTAAAGACCAGCTGGCTGCTTGTGATAAGATAGTGTATCTGCACCCTTTTTTGTGTCTCTGCTGTTATCGGACTGCTTGGTGATACCTTTACAACTTGCCCCCATGCATCTAAGTGCACTTCTGAAGCAAACTTCTCACTCATCTTATCCCAGTGCTACTTGTAGAAATGTGCTGCTTGAGATAAAACACACACACACACACACACACACACACACACACACACACACACACACACACACACACACACTAATTTTCTATTACTTGAAAATACTGCTGCTCTCTGAGTCTCCACCCAACCTTAAACAAACAGAAAAAGGATCCTGATGTGAAAGAAAATGGTAGCCTTTTAAACACATGCCAGGTACTTTTCTTTGATAAGCTGCACTGTTTCAGACATGTGATAAATTTAGGTATATCTGTTGATTGCCATGCACTCCAAGTGAATGTGCAAATTTTGAAACATGAAAATGACATTTGATGATTAAAGAAAATAAGACACCGACAGTCACACAGTACATCAAGTAGGCTATGTTGCTATTCTGGTAGTCAGTGGTCACTGGTGTAAATGATGTCACAGAGTGTCACATTCAAGGAAGAAAGAGTCAAATACCTTGGACCTGCAGCCGTTAACTCAATAGTTGAGCTGTGGACACCCCCTGGTGGATATATTGAATCATCTGCTGTCCAGCTGAGAGGATGATGTCCTTTTGCAGGTACTGGAAATTAGCCTCAGCATCTTTTGTACAAATACATCAATCACCATCCAGGAGAAGACAAGCTCTTTTCTTCAAATCACAGTTTCCCTTCAGCAGGGAGATTAATTGAACTTGGGTCTGACCACCAACCTCTGTAGCAGCTGTTTTTGTCGAGGTTTTTATGCTCATTTGACGAAAATTGAGCTGAACTCGTGATTATGGAGGGTCACGAGTGAATTTAACAACTGAATTGTTAAATAGTGAATTAAATGGGTCATTAATTAATTAAAAATGGAAATAGAGTACTAAATAATTTATCAAGTGGTTTAAATGATGATAACATAATTGTAATCATTTATTTATATATTAAATTAATTAATAATTTCCCATTTTAATTAAATAAAAAAAATTATAATAATAATTTTGGCACTCGTTGCCCTCAATACTCTGTCATCCTTGTTTTAAAATGTTGGAAATACGTAAGCACGACCCATAACTGACTTGTGGAGTTACCTTCATTTGTCATGGGAAACAAAAACATTTTTTAATCCCAGAGAGCGTCCCTACAGTCAGAAATAAAATTTAAAAAAAAAATCGGTTTGTTGCTTTACGCAAAGTTTCCGATAGCCGTAAATGTAATTTTAAAAACTGTGTTAGTTGTTTTTTATCTGGTGATGTTTTTTTATGGAGTCAAGGCGCTCGAACAATTAAGTAACGACGAGCTCATGAACGCAACATTCCCGGCCAGCGCGCTAATCGCAAGCAGCTAACAGCCTAGCCGCTAACCGGTGATTGGGGATAAGGATATCTCCAAATCAACAAATACACTGTTTTATTCGCTTGAAACAGCTCGTACATGATTTAAAATGGTTGTGGATGATGTAAAACTACTGACTTACTTCAAGGGAGCGAGAATCAAATTGATCCTCAAGACTTCATCGTTCTTCGGGGTCGTGAAACGTATTTACCCCAACAAAGCTTTGATTTTGGCGGACGGTTAGATGTTTTTAATTAATGTTGTACTTTATTTATGAATTCTTTCTGTAATATAAGAGAGTAAAACTGCTAAATACTTTATATTAGTGTCTTGGAAAGATAGTTGTGGTTTCTGGTTTGTTGCAGTTGTCAGTAGTGATGGCTGGAGGTTTCCCGGAACAAACATTTTCTTTGGCCATGAGATTCTGAATGGTGAGTTCACTCATGAAAAGTAATACCTGAACAGGTTTGTACCAAGCTGCACAGTATTCTTTCATTGTCCATTCTGATATCTGGCTTGACTTTTTATATAATTAATTCAACAGTGGAATTTAGCAGTGATGGGAACGGTGACCGTGAGTAAGTAAGACATGCATGAGGTGCCACTTTTGGTGAGAATGCCTTTTGTCCTGGCTTGTAATAAATTTCAATGTACAAAACTGTGCACAGAAATATTCACCATCACAGACCAGAGGACCACTTGGATGTAGCAAAGTTTCAGCCATACAGGAAGACAGGCACATTGGGTGAGTTCATTTATTCCACTAAAGCTAATGATGAACCAGTTACACCAGGGGTGTCAAACCTAAGGCCCGGGGTCCTGAATGGGCTTTGGAAAGCTTTGGAAAATATGAAGGAGGCCTGTATGCTAATGGTCATTTATACTACACCAAAGTAATTAAGTAATAGATGAACACCTAAACTACATGTTTGCTTGTTTTCTACTCACGGTAAAGAAAAAAAAAATCAAAGTAAATTATTGAAAACTTTAAATTTTATAATTAAAGGAATATCTGGTACCAGATTCTTTTCTATAATTTTATGCAGTTGTGAAAACACAGTTGTTTGTTTCTTACAAATTAAGCCAAAAAAGATGTCCTGACAGGATTATTTTCCTTTATTACAACAGCATTTCTTTATTGTGCAGAAAGAATTTGACGTAGTGTTGAAATTACCCTTTTTTGCTCATATTGAGTCGTCTCGAGGGTTACATGTGCCGTTTGCATTGACACAAGGTTGTCCGGCCCACTAGGTAACGTGAGTTAGACAACCCTGAGCTACACATTTGTTTTGAACGTCTCACTTTTGAGAGGATTTTTCTTTTTCTTTTTGCAGATGATGACGAGGAGGATGAAGAGTACATCAACTACGTAGTTGTTGATGAGTTTCATGAGAAGTTCGGACCTACTGTGAGTTGATTTGATGTTTGCTTTCTACTGTTTAAATGACTCAGATTTCTTTGACCCATGTACCGTATCCAAATGTGTTAGATAATGCACATCAAGAAACAGCACGTGATCGGTGTGGGAGCAGAAGGAGTTGAGGTATTTAAGAATGGACAACTGTGTTGGCTGCAGGTGAGAAGGTCGTCAGTCTTTTGGTTTTTTGTTCCTTCTCCATCATGAGGACAGAAAAAGGAAAATAACTTAAACCTAATTCTTCTAGATTGCCACTAAAAACAAAGTATACCTATTTGATGTCCTGTTACTCGGAGCCCGGGCTTTTAAGAATGGCCTCGCTATGATCCTGGAGAGCAAGGACATTTTAAAGGTGACAAATAACTGCATTAGAAGCTCTCTTAAAATTATGGCAGTGATTATGATTACCGTAGCATATTGGTTTGATATTTGTTATAGGTCATCCATGACTGCAGAGCCATTGCTGGATGTCTGATCGCTCAGTTTGGAGTAAAGCTGGCAAATGTCTTTGACACTCAGGTACGTGCGCAGTATGCACATTATTGCTAATCTTTAGATTATTCTCTAAATTATCCATATTGTTCTTTTCATTTTATGTGTCTCTGTTTTGTCTGTTTGATTGAAATCATTTTTTTTGTCTTCTTTAAATATTTTAGGTGGCAGATGTCATGTGCTTCTACTCAGAGACGGGAGGTTTCCTTCCTGACAGAGTCAGTACTCTCCACGAGGTGTTAAGTCTGCATCTGAGGGTGCCCCCCTCCCAGCTTTCGTCTCTTCAGATGAAGTCACAGTTCACTAAGGTACACCACACAGACCTATCCAGGGTATTTTTTTCTTGTGCTGTATAGGTATTTGGTGCTATAACAGGCTTATGTTTTTATAGGAAGAAAGCGAGATGTGGCACATGCGGCCTTGTCCGTTACCCCTGCTGAAGGTGATGGCTCTATCAGTGATCCACCTACAGCCGTTCAGACTGGTGCTGCTGGACACGCTCATGAGAGACTACATGGCTCTGGTTGATTCCTACCTCAGCAGCAGCCATTACCAGCCCGATGAACTGGCGCATGTTGGCATGGTGGGTAATTAAGAAACAATTAGCTGTCTTCAAAGAAATAATCCTTTTCAGTTTTTTGCTCCAGTCAAAAGTCGGGCAACATGATAGAAACGCGCATGATTTAGTCAACACTGCTGGCTTCATCAGTCTGTTAAAGTGACAGCTTCCTGTCATTCACGCGTGGGACAGGTTTACGTTATCCTTCACTGCTTCATTCACACACTCCCACGTCAGTAACACACAGAAAGACATTTCTGCATGTTATGTACAGTATTTTCATATCTGGTAAAAATGTATGGCATTGATTCTAGTGAGATGTAACTGCACATTTGTATGTTTGGTTCTTTCCTCCGTCATCAGTAAAACACAGAGTATGGGCCTGTCTCTTAGAAAGTGTATAAGACGGACGTGGCCACTTTGATGTCTCAGTGATTGCTGATAACGGTGGCTAAATAATGCTCAGAATTCACAAAGTGGATTTTATATTTTATTCAGCATGATTCGAAAGTAGTGAGTGAGCCAATATAGTCATCAGTAAAGTGTTTGGTGAGCTCACAGAGCAAGATCCGAGGGCTGCTTTCCTATAGAGTTCTATACAACTGGGAGAATTTTCAAACATAGAACCCACATCCATCTTTTAAAGTGTCGATTCTGCCCTCTGCCCTTGTACAAGATGTCTGAGAGAGATTTCTCTTCCAGATTGGGAATAATAAGGAAAGAGATGATAGCTGAGGTAAGAAACAGGGTCTATGCGATATGATGCAATTCTCAGATGATTTTTAAGCTGTGCAATTCACAAAAGCACATGAGATAAATGCAGTCTTCTCGGTTGTGTCTACATATTAATGATCTGCACTCACGCAGACTTATGCATCATTAAATAAATGTTATTGTAGACCAGCGTGGTAAGGTTGTCCTTACCAGTTATTGGTAAGTCCACAAGTCATGGTCAACACTTTTCATTGAATTGTTCTTACAGTACCCTGCGTTGCATGCGAAATAGCTAATATAGCTAATATAACTTTATGTGAAAAAGTTAAAAATAAATGCCAAAAATAAACATTTTGCTTTTCCTTTTATCAGCTCTAATGTGTTGCAGGATTTCAGATTGAAATATAACATCCACAGATCACAGCGGGCTAATTGTGTGTGTCTGTAAAGGTCTTAAATCTGGCGTTTTCTTTACTCAAGCATTGCACAGATTTAAACTGCTTTGAGTATTTAATTGACATGTGAGGTTTGCAGAAGTTTAAAGGTTAGCAGTAACCGTCCCAATCAACTGTTTGTATCCACAGGAAAGTGTGTTGGAGTTGCCCAGAGAGCTGAGGCAGCTGGAGGTAATGCGTCGCGAGAGGCACGAGTGGGCTTCCAGTCACTATCCACTCACAGAGCAGGGTCTGCTGGCTCGCTTTAGCCCCAAACCTCAGTCTTCATCCCAGGCCTCACCTGCTGTAGAAGAAGACCAAAGGAAAAACCATCCAGATGTGTCTGAACCTGCAAGTGTAGAATCTCCTTCACCATCACCACAGGAGCTTCTTGTTAACCAGTCTGCAACTAGCCCTTTGAGGGTCACCAGTGGGCCTGCTGTGGATGCTCGGGATCCTGCTCCTGCCACTGTGTCAGACCTCACCAATAAAGAGTCCATCAACTGTTCTCTGTCAGCAGGTATGAGCAGAGGGGATGCAGGAGTACGAATGGATCTCATGGGAAGAGGAAGGCTCTTTGGGAAAGAGCAGCCATCCAACGGCACTTTTCCTTTCTTAGGAAGAGGAAGAGGCTTCCTTCTCCACTTACCACCCACTCAGATCCCCAAGTGCTGGGGACTTCAAACATCAGTGTAGTGTGAAAGCGACTCCTTTCCAGAATAAAATGTCAGAACCTGGCCTCGGAAAGTAACCCACCTAAAGATGTTTGTGGTTTGAGTGGAGAAGAATTTACATTAAGTCCCCAGCCTATCTCATCTTCACTGAGCCAATCATTCAGATATTAAAGTAGTCATCACAAATGTTTACTCTTTTCCACTGTGTAATTCCTTAGCATGGCCAGTAGGTGGCAGTAAATGTTCTTTGTTTGTTTGTTTTGTTTTGCAAAGATTTGTTTGACATTTGTCATTTATGCTTCTGGAAAAATAAAAATATACAGGAGTTCTTATTGTTTAATATAACTAAATGTTTCATCTTGTGTTTTAAGTCGTAGTTGACCCCCTTTTTATCGCACACATTATGCTCTGATAGCATGTCACAATATGTCATGTGTGACGAGAAATGATGGGTTTGGCTGGTGGAACACCAAGTACACCCAGACAACTCCACAACCTCATTAATGTGCTAAACTTAGCGTGATTGATTGCCTGTACAGCCTGTGTTGCAGTTAATTGATTGTGAAATGCAGAAACAGGCACTGATGGATCTGCTGTTAATTGAGCAAAAACATTGCTGGCTGACACTTCTTTTGATTACTGATAATAATAAAAGGGGGGAAAACATTAGACTTGGTGCAGAAGGAACACAGAGAGGGATACAGATTCTCTGTATCTTCAGTCATTGCTGCTGTTTTAGACGTGCTTTGATCACAGGTGGTCAGCACCTGCCATATTTTGTAATAACAGAAAAAAGATGATGTTATCCTGTTAATTTGCTGCTTGACATGCCTTGCAGATTTTGTGCAGCCATTTTTGCCAGAGATCAAAACAAGCCATGGACACAACAGCAGGGCATTTCTGCAGAGCAAGCCCCCCACCAGTATTAATCACATCTTATTGCTATGGTTATCTACATGCAGAGGCTTGGGCCCTTTCCAAAGCTTTCTAATTGAAAGCATGAAACAGATAATGTAGGATTTTAATTAACTGGGAGGCAGCCTGACACAAAGCCCTGCTTCTCTCGTAGCAACCACCCTGCAACAGGGTGGATCGTACCCATATGCCTCTTTCAGCCCTCTGAAACGCTCCCGTTACTCGGTCTGTGTACGCGAGGTTTCAGCAAGGAACAAAAGGGTTATCGCATCATCTTAATACCGATTTGTGTGATGTTATCTTTGAGCTGCTGCTCTTAAATCCCATCCCACAGCGAGAGAGGATTCATTCCATATTATGTGACTGGAGCTTGCTCCCCTCTATATTTATCTGCGTCAATCAGCAGTGAAGTTGTGGAGGGGTTGTAGTTTGTTGGGGGGGGGATATACAGGTCTCCGAGGGGCCATGGAGGACAGGCTCCTGTCATTGACCACCAGATTGGAGCTCTTATTTTAGAGGACCTTGCATTTCCTCTCCGTCACAATAATGCCTTATGTGCAGCACTTCCTGTTTCTCAGGCCTCTGAGGAAGGAACTGCGCGCTTGTCACACGGTAGTCACCGTTTCCTCCCTCCCCCTCGGCCTCCCCTCCCCTCCACCCACAAACTTCAGACAGTGTTATGTCCTTCAGAGAGGAAAGATGACTGCACCTTCAGCATCACAGCAGGATGCGGCCGAGCTAATTTTAGACTAAAAGTCGGAAAGGTAGCGCACAGACATAAACACAAACTTTAGGATGTCCAGCTGTGTTGATTTTGCATCCAAAAATGGAGATCTCAACCGCGCAAGACCATTTATTGTTTTGACTGAGCAGTACGAGCCACGAGGCCTGAAGGTGTAATGGAAATGGTTCACTCACTGAACAATGATGAGCACTTTAAAAGTCACACTTTTACAAACTGCATACATTATTCAAAGACGGCAAGGAAGCCACCCAGACACGTGCCGAGCTGCATTATTGATCACCAGAGCTTCAGGCGCTGTTGTGAGAGTACCAGAAACAAAGGTGTTTGTCCTCCTTCCCACCCCACCAGCTTACAACTCTGAAAATGACACGACCTGGACAACACCTTCCCTCCTGATCGGGGTTAGGCTCGAGGATTTGTTCATAATTAATAGGCCCTTGTTAATTATTAAAAGTGAAAGGACAGTTGAATGAAAACCTTTGCTGTTGTAACACGTCATTAAAATTGATCATCATGTTTGCTGACTAAGTGCTCACTCAGATCATGGGAGATATAGCTCAGCGCTGAAAAAGAAGGAAAGCTAATCAGAGTTTGGACCAGTGGCTCATCAGTAATCAGATTGTTTGTGAGCTGTTTAAATTTTTCCTCTCGGCTTAATCCTGCTACTGCTTTCCTCTGGGACTTTGTTTAGCCTGGGGTGGCAGACTTGGCCAGAAGCGACTTGTTTGATTGGCTTGTTGAAACAACACAATCAGCTGGTCTTACCTGAGTAGCTGCACTACAAAGAACCAGACTGATGAGCAGCATCAGCAGTTCTGACCGCGCCACGACAGGTTGTGTAGACACGTGTCAACAGAATAATATGATTTTCATTATTAATGTAACCACATGTAATCCTTTTGTATTTATAGGCAGGGAGGCATACAGTCAGATATCAGGTTCCACTGTGCCACTAACCGCATCCCTGCAGCCAGTCTTCCATCTGTTAGGAAAAACCTATTGAATCGTGCTCCGCTCCCCCACCCCCTACAGCCCCCCCTCCTCTCCCTTTCTTTTTCTCACGTTACAGGCAACCCTCCTTTACTCTCCCCAGGTCATATTCAACGGGACAATTAATATTTAACGTGAGAAAGGCCGACCTATCCAGATGGCCTCTCGAGTACAGGCGAAAATGAGAACAAAACACAGCATCAATATTTCAGCCGGCCTCACTAGTGGCATGCACGTATCCCCGCAGTCAGGAAGCTTTGCTCAGGAAGACCCCCTTCAATAAGCACACGTTCATTTAAATGCACACATACACAGATGCAGGCACACAATACGCATCTTTATGAACTGCTGCGCCATGTTTACTCAGGCGGCGTGGAGCATCGGGACCTGGGAGGGCCTCTCCAAAGGAATCAGCCATATTGTGACCTTCAGCTGGGATAGACGTGCACAGACAGGAGATGAGTGACAGGTGACGGAGCAGATGATAAAGGCCAGGATTTAGGAATGTCAGCCTTCAGTCCACCACTTTGGTCCAGTCTAATAAGTAGCCAGTGTATGGGGCAGCTATGACATAACAACGCTTCATATAGACAGCAAGAGGATGAATTCTATTAACTTTGGTGCAAATGTAGCTCTTTATTTTGGATGAAATATGATGGAAATAGATACTTTCTGTTTTTTTCTTACCCAAAGTACTCCATTCATCCTCTGTAGAAAAAGCCTTTCAACCACAATCAGCCCAAAGGGCCGAGGACACAGCAGGATTTAACTACAGAAGCTCTCCATCACATCAGAAGACCAGCTGAATGTTTCCGCATTTTGGCCGTCGCTTAACCGACCGCAGAGCAACTGGCCTGGCCGCAGTCCCTGAGGCTCCGTAGGTGCACCTTCACTCGCAGGAGATAATGACAAAACGAGCGGGATGTTAATGATTTGTGCAATGAAGGTGGACATGTGTCAAAGACAAGCATGCAAATGACTCATGCAAGACCCCCCTTCTACCCCCCTACCCGAGCCTCTGATGCTGAGCAGCTTTGCTGTTTTTATATCATGTTGAGTAATAAATTATAGCAATTATGGAAACATTTAGAAATAAATAATAGCTGCGATGGGTCTTTTCTTTTCCTGTGTTGTTGGCTTTGAGAGGAGAGTTGACGATAAAAAACAAAGGTGTTGTCAAGGTGGAGTTATTAAATTATTGGCCACCCCCTTTATGTAATAATAATAATAATGGATTGGATTTATATAGCGCTTTTCAAGGCACCCAAAGCGCTTTACAATGCCACTATTCATTCACTCTCACATTCACACACTGGTGGAGGCAGCTACGGTTGTAGCCACAGCTGCCCTGGGGCAGACTGACAGAAGCGAGGCTGCCATATCGCGCCATCGGCCCCTCTGGCCAACACCAGTAGGCAAGTAGGGTAAAGTGTCTTGCCCAAGGACACAACGACCAGGACAGAGAGCCCGGGGATCGAACCGGCGACCTTCCGGTTACAGATACGCTTCCCAACCCCCTGAGCCACAGACGCCCCAAGAAAGTCTTTGATTCAAAAGATGAGCTATTAGCTGTTGGCAAGTTTGTCATAATTAAAACCTGCATTGTGTAATGTGGGTGTGTGCACACAGATGACGGGGTGATTGTAGCCACGGGAAGGGCCTGGAGAAGGAAGAAACTGCGGAGGGGAGGGCTCCCTGTGGCTGGCTGAATTAGTGCTCGATGGGTTTGGCCTGGCAGCTGCTCTGGGGGCCTGGCATGCTGACAGCCAGCACTGTGGAGTTGTGTTGTCATGGCCAGCCAGCACACAGTAAGGGAGGTGCCAACGCCAGGCACACCAACGCCGTCACCATTGCGGGGCTTTGTCTTCCAAGCATACTTGTTTTACTTATTATGGCAATATCATTGGATTAGTATGAGATTAAGCCGGGTAATGAAAAAGGGCAAGTTGCGTTCATGTCATCAGGGAAAACGTAAATGCCACACTAAGCTGGTTATGACATTTGGCCGTAATGAAAAACGTGATCGTTGTGTGTTTTAAACAGCTGTTGGTTCAAAAACCAGCCTGCTGTTGCTTTGATTTATCAAAAGAAGAGGCTGACGTAAAGTAAATGCCCATATGACTCACCTAAGATAAATTCGATTTAGTCTCCTTTGTCAAGATGTGCTCAAAGAAAACAAAACAAAACAAGGTGGTATATTTAATGTGACACATAAAGCTGTGGGAGCTTGCCTTTAGCTCCACTAACACTGGAAACACTGTGTTACTGTAATGTCAGTTTCACAGATTTACACAAGTCCAAGCCTGAGAGGATGCTGGAGAAATTTTATGATTAAGGTTGCAATCATCTTTATCCTTCCTGACATTAGACAGCGAGTTAATAGACAGAGATTCATTGCAAAATAGTGACGTGCTGAAAGTGTCTTCGTGTATCTCCTTCAGGCTGTTAAAGGCCTTCATTGACTTTGACCACCCTTGTATATTAAACCTGTCCTGCTTCTGGGATTTGGGCAGATTCTGGGCCTGGTTTGCCAGAGCCGGCTGGGCCCATTTTGGCCCAGATGCCACGGCTTCTATCCAGGCATGGCACTGGGATATCTGTGGGGCCCAAGCACACCAGCTGCTATCTCTGTGTCACAGACAGCTGTATCTGAATATTCATACAAAGTGTAGATTAATGTGTATTTGTTTGGCCCCCTGTGGTGCGCCTTCAAACAGACCCAATTGAGAAACCACTCAAAGAAGTCATAGCAATAATGCCTGCCACAGCGCAGATGAAAAACCTCAGCATTCCTGTAACCTGTGCCTGAAAGCATGGCTAGAGAGGTTGATGGTTGGTGCATGCAGCAACAAAACACTGAGGTTTCTATCATTCAGTACCAATCTCATTGACCTAAGCTGTTGTGGCATGTTTGCTTACTAACTATTAGTAAGTATGTTTTGTCCTCATGCCTGATTACGAGAGGACAGGAGACCAGCTGCCCATTCTTATTTTTTTTAAGTGAAGCTACTCCTGTGGCTGTCACGGCTGAGCTTGTGCTGCTCCAACTTTTCCTTTTGGCTCAAGCCATTCATGCCAAGCCAACAGGAGATGCGTAGGAAAGGACCTTGCATTCACATTCTAAGCAACGGCCACCTTACCCAGTAGCGGCTCAATCAACCTTGGCCTTCAGTGAGACGTGCTTTGAAGAGAGCGTTTCGGTGGGTGTTTGGTCAAATATGCTGCTGGCTAAGGCCAAATAGAATTGATGAATGTGCACTGGTGAAGGTTTTGAGGGGGAAGTTCTATAAAACGAGCAGATGGGCTTTACTTCCCCGCCTGAATAAGTGGAGTGAACCAGTGTGCACACAGGGGAAGATTTGTGGGTAAACTGTTTTACCTCCCCTCTCTTTGTTTTGTAATGAGAGAGTCGAAATGGTTGCTAACTGCTGACAGACAATGGCTCGCCCCTAATGAGAGCAAAGTGTTTCGGAGCCGCTGGCTAATTATTGCAACCATCTGAAGCTATCACAGCCTGTATTTTATTATTTCCTGTAAAACTCATTATACCGACCAATATGTTTTAATTCTCTAAAATCGAAATAAATAAACACCCAATCTAATATATTTTGACCATAATCAGGAAATACGTGCACGAGTGTGATTGTGAAACAGAAAGGAGTATCTTATCTCTATAGTAAGCAGCCTACTGTATGTTAATCCATCACGAGATAGTGGAAGCAGGTTACTGGGTGTGCAGTTTCTTTCCTCACGCAGGTGTGTTACAGCTCTTATCTGCTGTCTGGCTCTTTGTTGACCCTGAGAGTTTGTCAGGCTCAAACAATAACGCCGGTCGTAAAAAACCACAGATAGCAAAAAAGCTTTGACTTTTACTAGAGAAGACCTCCTAGGCAGCCATATCTATCTAGTGGGTGCTGTGGTAATTTATGGAAGGAAGTGGTGTGTGTGTTCCTCTTCTGTTTTAACCAGCGTCCTTCCTTCTTTCACACTTGGGTGTTCTGGTTGTCTATGGGCAACCAAAATGAATAGTAAGCTAAGAAAAAAGGTTCATAATTATTAAAAGGAGAAAAAAAATCCCTTTTACTCTGCCAAAATTCTGATCTCAGACAGTTATTATCATACTAGTTTGTTGTCCAGAAAAACAACCAACTTTATTTTGTTTTCAATCTGTGATTCATTACACCATTCCACGGTAATGATCTCTGATAATGAGCTTGATTTGGCTTCTGGAACAAGATGAACTCTTGGTTGATTACAGGGCGGGCTATGAGCAGAGTGCAAGTGATTGCAGTGCTAAAGCACAGGCAAAGTCAGTCCCAATCTGCAAGGTGATGGCCCTTGCATCGTTAGTGCAACACAAACAGCATATTATTCATAAGCAAAAAAGACAGTCTCATATACTGTACATACATATCATTGATATGTATGTATATGAGACTGTCTTTATACAGGTTAACCTTTATGGCCCTTACTTACTTTCAATGCTTCTTTAAATGGATTGCAAAAAACTGTAATTCCTTAATTTAAATCTACCCGCAAAATCTATAATTCTCTGCATTTTACCTGCAGCGTGCACACTTTGAGGATAAAAGTTTTTCGGACACTAGCAGTGCTCACATGAACATTCAGCGAGGCAGAAAAAACACTGTTCTCTTTCAAACAAAATTATAGAACTAGTTCAAGTTGATTTCCTCCATGAGAAGTTAGGGCTTTCTAGACTCTAGGGGTCAATTTTCTCATTTTCCCTTACGTAGATAAAATATTTTATATTGTGTAAATAAAGATAAGGTCCACATGCTATTTAATCTTTTGAAATTTATGGTTGCAGAGTGTGGGTGTAACAGAATTCACAGAGCCCTAAAAGGAGAAATTGATGCAGAGGCTTACAGTTTCCCATCAAGCTTGTGCCTTTGCTCTCTGTGGCACTGGGGCCAGAGCACTTTCCTGTCATTATGAGGGCTCCAGAGGAAAAAGAGTAGCAAAATGGTTTCCAGGTTTTACTTTAATGTGAAAAAGGAAGGTCGATGATGGGAATGGGTGGGGGTTGTGCGGGGGTTGCTTGGTCACAGGTAGTGGTATCGGTTGTAGCTGTGGGGAGGCCAGAATGAAAGAGAAGGCAATATGGGTCACTCGGTGACTGGACGCAGAAGCAATCGTCTGTAGTCCAGGTCATACATGCTTTTAAATACAGCAAATACTCACACGTGGTTCAGCAAAAACTGAGGGCCTTGCATGGCCATTGTAGTTTAGAATAGCTGAACATATTTCACTTCTCAGATTATCACTCACGTATCAGTCTTTCAGTTATTATTCTTGGGCTGTCAGCCAGAAGCAGCCATTAGAACAATGCACATTGTGATGTCTGACGGCGACATAACCTCACAATTCTATGAGTTATACCAGGGGATGATACCCATATTGTGGGGGGAAGTGGGTGTAGATTAGGAAGGAAAATGACACAATTTCCAATTTGAATTGTGTCACAGACAAAATTAAAGTCTCGAGTATCACCATAGTGTTGTATCAGCAACATTATGTTGTCTGTGGAGTTTTTCTTAAACTTTTTTTTTTGATTGTACACAATGAAATCATACTCAAATTTCTTTAGAGTATGATTAATTAGTTTTTAACGATTGCCATTTAAACTTCAGTTCAGGATACTCAACAAGGTAGGAAGGTTCCTACTATTATTGTCTCAGGGGAGCCATGTTGTCTACAGAAGGCCTCCTTCCCCTTTGTGCCCTGATACCAGCAGCAACATAGACTCAGGAGCCACTCTCTCCAAAAGGACAAACAGGAACCAGCCCTGTATGTGGCCCTGTTGTTTTATGCTAGGACTATTTCCTCTGTCTTGAAAACTAGAAGCCAATGATTCTAGAGAAGATCTATACCACTATTATGTCCATTTAGCTCTTTCCCCCATAAAGATGACATTTGAGGACTTCTCCAGTACCCTTTGTGACCAGTTTGACACCTCATTATATACCAATAAAGTTCGATGACCATTAGAATGGTTTAAGGGGTTTTCCAAGGGTGGCTGTATATTCAGAAAACATCCTCTAACTTCTGATGAACATCCAGTCCTTCTGTTCTATAAGCAGCTTCTAACAATATGACAGAAACCACTAAGTTCGGAAAAGAGCTTCAGCTGTTACTCTTAGAGTGCTTTGAAGGAGGCAAAGAGTTGAAGCTTCAGCCAGGTTGGCATGATGACTTAAAACAGCAAGGCTGGCTCTTTCTAAATTTGCATCCAGGCACCTCTAATATTCATCATTTTACATGTTTTCCTGTACCTTACTTGCTATATATATAAAAAAAACAAGCACTTACAAGCTTTAACATTAATAACCACTGGCAGTTAAACTGAAGAACACTGCTCATGGCATTATAACGCACTGTTATACAGGAAAACTTTTGATTGTGGCATTCACTTGGTTTCAACTTCCACCCACATGTTTTTCCCGGCAGCACAGTTTATCCCATCCACAAGGTTTAAAAAAAACTAACCAATAATGCCCGAAAGAAGAAAAAAAATCTCCAAGTTTATCTGGCATCCAAACTCCCCAGATTCCAGTGTGATCAAGTGTCTGCGCAGATGCCCCACCCAACAACCCACAAAACCCAAATGATCTGCTGCCAATGTCCAGACACCACAGATATCGCCAGAGTTCGATTGTCCATTCCTTAATGGGTCAAAGCTAGTCTGATATCAGGCTGCGGCCTGCTGTTACACGCCGCTGGGCGGCACGGTGATGCAATGGTTAGCAGTATCAAATCCCAGATGATGATTCCTAGTTTGTCCAGGGATAGCTCAGTAGGTAAAGTGGTTGCCCCATGATCGGAAGGTCGGCGGTTCGAATCCACTTAACGGCTACCCTGAGGTACCCCTGAGCAAGGTACCGTCCCTACACACTGCTCCCCGGGCGCCTGCTTAGTGGGCTGCCCACTGCTTCACTGAGTGAATGGGTCAAATGCAGAGAAAAACAAGTAATTTCCCCATGGGGATCAATAAAGTATCCATTATTATTATTATTATTATTAATCTAGGATCTTATGAAAGCTGTTGATTCTGAAGTGGATGTAGGCCTGGCTGAGAGGTAAAAAGTTTGTAAGCATATTTTTTCCATAATGGCTTCTCTTTACTGGCTTCTTGTTAAATTTAGAATCAAGTTTAAAATAATTTTCTCACATAAAAGATCTTGAATAATCAGGTCCATTCTTATCGTAAAGACGTCATACTACCATATGAACTCAAAGAGCACTTTGCTCTCAGGCTGCTTGTGGTTTCTAGGGTATTTAAAAGCAGAACGGGAGGCAGAGCCTTCAGCTTTCACTCCCTTCTTCTCTGCAACTAGCTCCCAGATTGGATTTGGGAGACAAACATCCTCTCTAATTTTAAAATTAAGCTTAAAACTATCCTTTGTGATAAAGTTAGGGCTGGACCAGGTGATCCTGAACCCTTCCTTAGCGTTGTTCCAATAGGCCTAGGCTGCTGAGTGTCTCTTCTTAACTCAATACACCAATCTACATTTAATCATTAGTTGTTGTAAAACTCTGGCTGTCTTCCACAGCATTTCTTTTGTCCTGTCTTCCTTTCCTCACCCTCAACCAGGCGCAGAAGATGGCCTCCCCTCCCTGACTGGCTGCTCGGTTTTGCCAGTTTCTTCCTGTTAAAAGGGTGTTTTTCCTTCCCACTGTTGCTGGGAGTCATCTGATTGTTGGTGATTTCTCTGTATTATTTCAAGTTTTTTGCCCTGCATTATAAAGCACCTTGTGATTTGCTAGTATATAAATAGATATATAAATAGGGAATTTGCACAGAATTTAGCATGTAGCTTTAATGTTGTAGCTGATTGGTTTAAAGGTTTTGTTTTTTCTAAGAATATATACGAACATATTCTAAAATTATATGTTCAACTATTCTTTTAACCCATAAAAAACAGCACCTTAAATCTTTTGTTGATCTTTTTTCCTTTACTCTTTCAGTGCCTTACATTTTATTCTCTGCCCAGATTTTGCATCTGCAGTCCTTCTGATATCTGGCCAGATTTGAGACTTAAAAACCCTCCACCTCCCATGCGTGGGATGCCCAAAGAGCACCGAGCCAAATCAGCAATCCTGTTCAATTTGAATCTGTTTGTCTCTCCGGCAGACACACCTGCTGCAAAAGGAGAGGGAAAGGAGCCAATCGATGTTTGCTTGCAGCGTTGTCCAGCATCACACAAAACACTGGTCACTTTAAAGTTGTCATCCTGCCATCTTCTCCTGCAGAACACAGAGTGCCATGGAAACCGCTATTAAAGGAGATTGATGATGGGTCAAAATAGGCCTGGCGTAGGAGAGCAGAGGGTGGCTATCTTCTCTTTTGGGTCTTGGTGGCAATACCGTAAGTATCTGAAATAGGTTATTTGATATTTCTTGGTATTTTCTGTCTTTCCTTATGCGCTCTAATTCTGCAAATCAAAGAGGACAATTTAAAAAAAAAAAGGTTTTAAAGATAGTTTAGATAAAGTAAAGATATGGCCAAAAAAACCCGAAATCCTAAAGTAAATCAGAAAATAGCCAAAATATACTCTGCTGAAATTTCGGTATGTCAATTGCTCTGTCGATGGGCTTCAGTTTGTAGTGTTTTTCATGTCCCCAAGGATTAATGCATTCTGATAAGGAAATCGAGAGATGCAGAGCTAAACAAATGCACGCTCATTCCAAAAGAGGCGTGCGATATTTGTTCCTGTACAAAACTAGAAGCACTTCTGTGATATATTGTGACATAATTTAAAGCAAACACATTTAGCTTTGCTTAAACAATCAAAGTCGGAGAACAATCCTCTCTCTATATAAGGGAGGAACTTCCCTCTGCTTTCCTTGCAGGAATAATGTTATTTTACAGTGGGGGAAGTTGTTTTCTTACTGAATTGCAGTAATTTTTCGTGCTCCTGATGATTGCCAGAGTCTCTTTTCCCTCGCCTTGCAACATTTCCTTATCAAAGCAACTTTGTAAAACAGTTACTTGTTTGGCTTTAAATCAAAAAAGCCATGCGAGGGTCCACTAGCATCAAGTTTTGTGCTTAACTTAGTTGGTTCCCAGCCTGGCATGAGGAGGGAGGGAGGGAGCAAGCCAGCTGCAAACCGGTCCTCATGTATGACCTAACCCCCACTGTCCAGGGGGGGCATAGTTTAGAGTGGGAGGTTCCCATGTCACAGCTCAGATCATACTTTACAGCATGTTTTTATTTTTGCCACTCTGACTAGCTTCTTGACTCTTTAGAGACCTTTAATTCCTGGTCCCACTATGCTCGCTGTCAATCTCCGGATCCCGAGGGGTCCCTTTCTATCCATGGGAACATTGGTTGTGACAGCAGATTCCCCAGGGACACGGTACTGGGTACATCTTGACAGAATGAGTTTTGTCGCTCAAAAATTCTCTGCTGCTGTTTGAGGTCATGAGGGGCTATTTCATAGAGTCAACTATCAGAGATGCCGCAGCTCCCTCCCTTGTTCCCTCCATGAGACCTCAGAAGTAGAAGGATGTTTCACCCCCTTCCTCGAATTGGGCTTCGCTGTGGGACTTTGATGATATAGGTGAGAGCATGATTACGAGCCAGGATGTGCGTTAGACATCCTCTGATGTACAGGAATTCCCTCATTAAAGTGGGACATGTTGATAGTCAATTCAAAACAGCCTGCGGAATAAACAGGGGTGGCTCATCCAGCGATTTCAAATAAACACACTTTTTATTTATGTAACATGGAAACAGTGCTCAAAAATATGTATATATTTTAATTATCCTTTGGATTAAGGAGGAAGGGGGATTTATTGTCTAACTATGCACTGTACTTGACCTTGTGGTTTAAAGGGGTGAATATAAAAAGAAAAGAAAATAACATGAAACTGTAGTCTTTGGAGTGAAGTGTAAAATGTTAAATACCTCCTCTCTCTGGGAGATGTTTTCTGAATAACCTGGATTGGAGCAATTCGAAAAAACCATTAACATATTTGCTCACGTATGGTTCGATGCTGGGGTTCACATCAAGGCCCTTTTAATGGTGCTGTTGTTTTTTTCCCTTTCCTGGTCCCCCCCATGTCTGACAAATCGTTTCCAGCTAATTTACGATGGTCAAACACTGGGAGAACAATACCTCGTGGACATAACATAGCACAAGCTCTACCACATGTCCCAGAGAAGAGCTAGGTGCTTGCAGGAAACACTTGCTGAGATAACAAGATAGTAAGGAAAGCAGGGCTATGAAAGGCCATGTGGAGGACTGCAGAGAGAGAGGGGGGGTGCTTACCATGTAGGTAAATGTCAGCAGTGTGAAGGTTCGCTTCAGGCTAACCACTAAAAATGAACATCCTCATATTGAACGCATGTCTTTTCTTTCTAGTTACAAGAATAGTATGACAGGGGTTAAAGGTTAGCATTAGCATAGCGTCTTTCACTGTGCTATGGCTAACTGTGACAATCAGCTAAAACCTTGCCAGAACAAATACTCCAACAGGGTAGTAGGAGCACCAAGCTGGGATCTGTGGCCACGTGTGGGTGGGTATTACATACACACAGCCACACAAGAGACTGTTTTCACTGCCAGTGTCTCCCAATCTCACACACACATGCACACAATGCTCGGACTTTCCTCCTGGTGACAATAAGCATTTGATAAAACAGTTTAGATGCACATCTGCTGAGGTTGATTATATGTATTTAGTCCAGATAATCAATTCTGGATCTCATGTGCACTGTAATTACACACAGCACCTGTGTCTAGCCCACCTGCAGTCATTATTATGAATGCCAAGCAGCAATTTAACCATAATTATATCAACAAGGGAAAAAGGAAACATTGAGCAGGCAGTACAGCTCAATTACTTTACTATTAAAAAAGCTGCCATGTTTTCATCAAGAGAGGAAGAGCACTGTCTCAACAGAATTCCTGGAATAATGAACCACCAGAAACCCAGTGGATGAAACATGTAAAGCCCCGACCCCCGAGGCAGATCGGTCTTTAAATCTTTCCAGCTGGGTTAAGGTTGAGCAATACAGGGGACGTGGAGGACAGCAGGATCAGGGTTATCAGTCAGGCTAATTGATGAGTATAGTTGTTTTCACTGTGCCCAAGTATAAGCAAGAAGAGGAAAAGGAAAGCAGTCTTCAAGGCTGCCATGTTTGTGTTGCGAGGACAGAGGTGAGAGGTCAGGCAGGAGCTCTGACGAGTTTTTAGCTTATTAAACTAGTTTGTCTTTTTGCCAACAAGCTCCAGGGTGGTGAAGGGTGAGTTTCATTGCTGCTGGTGGGAAAAGGAGAAACGAGGAAGTGGCAAGCCCTCTCAAGATCAATGAATGCGGTGGAAAAAGGAGTGGCTCGGGGCAGCCAATAGGGGCTGGGCCACAGGGAGCTGCGCGGAGATAACGTAAACAAGGAAACCACCTGATCTGAGCAGGGTCAGATAAATGCTCAGCTCTCTGCGCAGGCAGGTGCTTCCTGAGTCCTGCTCGCTCAATCAGTAGAGCCCCACTGCCCTTCTCACTCGATCGCCATTCCTTTTTGTGTTTTCTCAATCGGCTACAAAGTTTTACTGAGTTTCAGGTCGAATCACAATTCAGCCACAGTTACTGCCTGCTAAACGTAAACATTGCGGGACAGTAAATAGCAGAAGCACAGAGGTTTCACTGAAGTGATTGCAATCACACACGCAGTAAAGATAAGACACCGGCTGTTTGCCACTGGGATTACATAATGTAAGCTTGTTTTGTGGGGGGGTCTGTGTCTGCAGATAAAGGACGTTCGCCTTTCAATGGGACAGACAGGTGAATTTTGGAGATTGACAAGACAGTCGTGCGTTTCCAGCTCCAGCCACAAAACCTGCACAGGGTGAAAATACTTCTCCACAAAAGCTTACCTCCACTGTTGTTCTTTTTTCCCCCTTCTTTTTCTTTCTTTTTCACTTTGCTGGTTGGTCTGGGATTGTTTTGTGCTGTCCAATGAGGAAGGAAGTCAGTGTGAGAAAGTGCCTGTTTTTTTGGGACCAACAGGAATTGGCCTCATCACAAGCGGTTCCTTTTTTGCTGCTGGAACAATGCACTGGCGTCACACCCCTTGACTGGACCTCGGCATTTCACATGGAAAAATGTTCCCAGAATTCCGCTCCCAGGCTTGGGGTAAGGCCGAGGATGGGGTGAGGGTGAGAGGGCGGGAGGTGGAGGGCGAAGGGTAATGGTTGTTAGCAGTGTGGGTGACACAAAGTAACCAGTGGACACTTCTTACCTCTACGACCAGAGAAAAGATCTCAAAGATCAAAGATCTCATTAAATCTTAATACCTGTTTGCTGAGGATGTAAAACTTTAAAGGACACCATGCATTCAACTCTTAATGGTCCAGCACACCAACTCGAACAATGCATTTTTGATTTGGTTCTTCAAATAAGCTACACAAATGCACATATAAGCCCATATACGTCTGATCTGACAGGCTAACATCAAGCCAGCATCTGATCAGACACTTGAAAGACTCAGTTGGGTTACAATCAAAGTTCATCTTCATATGTGTCTGTGATTGCTTTTAGATCCTCAGAGGTGAAGCAACTAGAGGTGGTGGAGGTATACGAGGTCTGGCTACCTCTGTGTAGGCTGCTGCCCTGGACCCTGATAAGCAGTAGAGAATTAATAGATGGATTGAGGGTAGACTTATCTGCTCTGACAATATATATAATATTCATTCATTACATTAAAGCAAATACACCAATGCAAGTTGCAGACAGATACAATCTTATATCTTATAAAAGATCTTTCCTTTTTGGTCACTTTGAAAAATAGAATTGATGCATTTTACTCACCATAACATTGGTAGAGGCACCCCATTTACAAGAAATGTGTGCTACATGTTCAGAATTCCACTCCGACAGCGCTGGGCAGCAAGATAAATAAATTACAGCCCTAATGTGCTAAGTCTACACATATGCTATCAGTGTCATTTATCACCCTTGCTACTAAATCATTGTGGAGTGTATGAGAACACAAACTCTGTGTAGAAAGATTAATTTGCACAGTACAGTAAATTATTCATCTAAATCTACCAGAAACAATAACATTGCAAATCCATATTTGTGTATTTTACAAATGCATCAATCCGTTACTATGCCACAAAATGACAGTGAGGAATCATTATTTTTACCCTCTGGATTTGCATGGGGGTGGGGGTGGGGGGTCCCACATAAGGGAGAAATTACTTCTTTAAAATGCAATGAAAGCAGAGCGATGCATTTTTAAAATTAGGTTATATTAAAAGTATGACATCTTTTGTATGAATATGGTCTGGAAGGAATAGAGATCTTGAGACATGTCAGATATTGAACAGCGATATGAAAATTGCTTGTAAGAGGCAAATCAAAGGAGGCAACTTGGGACTCGTGGGGTCAAGTTGGAACAACAGCCCATAGCTATTAGGGCCTGGCAGCGAGGGAGCCTCTCGCGCAACAGGCCTGACATCAGAACAGAGGCCCAGTGGTGTATCACTGCTGAAGCCCATTAGTAAGACACTGTGAGAACATATTCATCACTGTAAACATGAAGCCCTTCTACACGGGCTCATCTGCAAGGATTCAACCTCAGTGAGCCTTTACTGGACAAACAGGCTCCGCACAGACTTCTGACCACTGTGCTCAGACTCAAGCACCCTCTAAGCCCCTGCTGTCACGTTTTGAGGCTGGGTAAGCATAGAAGTGGGCCTAAATCATGTCAAACATGGCATAGCGCCCACTAATTCGCTGTCCACAGGAACACAAACTGGACGTGCAAATGTATACATGTGCAATCTGTGCGCTGCACTACTGTTAATATCACAGCCAAGCCTTAAGTTGACGTGGATAACAATCACTTTATACAAAAGGGTTTGCATCTGTTGTTTGTCCTGCAGAGTGGAGATGGGTCTGTGTGTGTGCGTGTGTGATGAGGTCAACTTCAGTTCAACTCATTAAACAGAATCCAAACAGAAGGTCACATTTCACTCTGACGGCCGCTGATAGTTTCTGGTAGGACCAGAGAGCACAGCGAGGCCTCGCACTACCTGAGCCTTTCGCCTAATAAGCCACTCATCTCAGTGCATTGCACACAAACATAACTCTCCCACGTGTAACTTCCAGCGGGACAAATTCCCAGGAATCTGTGTTTGTGAAATTGAAAGCAAAGGTAGGAAACTATTCATACATACACCGAAAAGGAAAAGGACAACTAGGAACTTCAAATCGTCAAAGGAAAAAACAACGGACCCTCCTAAAATATTCCTAGGTCCGTCTATATAAATAAACAATAATAAAGTGTAGTG
The DNA here is from genome assembly GCF_041146795.1 of Maylandia zebra. Classification (NCBI taxonomy): domain Eukaryota; kingdom Metazoa; phylum Chordata; class Actinopteri; order Cichliformes; family Cichlidae; genus Maylandia; species Maylandia zebra. Next base: position 30,302,870 of record NC_135185.1, read on the forward strand.
TACTTTAGAGGTCATGTGCCCCCCCCCTTGCCCGCTCAGGAAGTGGAGGAAGAACAGCAGATAAGAGATCATTAAGTCTCTTGATAATTAAACCAGAACCACAGACCCTTATCACACAAGATCACAGCATCTAACAGTGTGGCATGCCAAGGTGAAATTACCAGACGCTAATCACACTGATGGTGTTCAGTGATTACTGAGAATTTCCCCTACGGTGACACTGAGGCCAAAACTCTTGCATCTTTGAAGATTAATATTGCCAATTACTTTGATGGCAGTTTCCCGATTCTCAAAGCACAGTAACTTCAGTGAAATGTGTTTAATAAGAACCATTAAAAAGCTTGTACTGCACAGAACATTAAGGTTAATGCACCTGTTCTCGCCTACCCAATAATAATGAGGTTAGTGTGTGAATTGTGGGACACCAATTCATACTCTGTCTGGTGTCCCCGATTGGCTCGCTCTTGTGGTTTTAACAACCCTCTTCACACCAGCACGTTCTTCCCTCACATCCATTTATCTCTTTCCTCTTCCTGCTGTGCGGTTTTGGCTTGCGTAAAGCAATTATGCTTTGACTTTGGGAAAGGAGGATTTCCTCAAGGCTACAGTAGCTTCTGCCACGCAAACAACTATCCTTGCACTGGCAATCATGCAACAACTGCCTGGACACAAAAACATGTTTGGCTTTCATGCCGTGTCCTTTTCATATTTATTGTCTGTTTGAGGACAATGGTTAAAAAATACAGCGGCAGAAGGGAAATGCATCTGCTAAAAATGCAGCAGGATGTGACACTGCTAAGCTCACATTGACAGATGCGGTGATTATCCAGCATCTCTGCACGTGTCAAAGGCGGAGCTGTTCTGTTGAGATCAATACTGAACATTGAGGGGGTGGTTGGAATAATCACAGACCCTCATGGTGGGAGAGCGGAGTGTGCTATGCCGTTTTTTGGGGGGGCATACTAGCACACAGACAGCTGTTACACACATGATCTGGTCCATTTTAAGCGCTTCAAACTGAGCGGAACCTGTTGAAAAGGCGTGGCCCTGAGTCATAAATCATACACTGAAGGCATGCAGGATGCCTTTTAGCTAACAGACATCTTTTCAGCAAAGCAAAAACCTTTATTGACACCTCCATGGTTCACGACATGGTGCCAGTGACCACATAGTGTTGATTGTTGTGGTGCAAGTGTGGGGGATGGTTTTGTTTTGTCAACAGCTTCGAAGATGGTAGCTGGAAAGTTCCACAACAGCCCCTCGGGCTGTTATTAAACCGGCAACCACAATGTCAGGAGCTTTAAATTAAAGCTGAAGGTTTAAACTGAGTAAAAACAGACATGCAGAGCAATATTTAACATGGTAATTTAGGCCATATGTTCAAAAACTTGCAAACATATGCAGAAGCTGATCAGTAATGACTCTCAGGTCCAAAAGTGTCACATAAATCACGCTGATTTATATTTCATCATGCTAGACATGCACAATCATGCTTTCTTCTCTACAGCTAGAAGCATTTAATCTTTGGCGTAAGCACATAAAATCTCTCTAGAAATTTTTTTTAAGTCTCCCAGACTTACAGTAACGTTTGAACAATTTGGGTTTGTATCCTTAAGGGGGTATTTTCTGTATGTTTAGCGTAAAAATAAGAGCTGCTTAGGCTGTGGATGGTGCTGTGAGAGAATGGAACCACCCCTTGTTTTTCTAATTGCAACAGCAGGTGATTTCTCCTCCCAGCGCGGCATGCTTAGAAGCCTCAGATCCACTGGCAGCGCACATCAAAAGCCCCATTGATTGGCCGGACAGATTGGGGCATAGAGATCAAATGTGCTGTAAAGAAGTGTTAAACTGCTGCGCATTAAACAGGCCAGATATCTGAACTAAAAGGGGGCCATCTGTTAGCTTTGTAACTTTCTACTGCACTTTACTAGATTGTTGATACTACTGGAACAATGGCCAAGACTGTGGTATAATGAGACAAAATAATGTAATGAAAAGAAAAAAAATGCTTCCAACTGGATCTAAAACTGACACATGACCCCACTGAGCTTAATGTTTTCATATCAGTCAAGTGGATTTTCACTTAGGTATAAGGTTCATTGTCCAGTGCAAATTTACAGTAAATACTTAGTGACATTTAGCGAATGAAAAATTAATTTAAGAAAGTCTTTGATCTCTGTTAACTTCATGAGGGACACAATAGGCTCGATGTGTTTTGTAAATAACAAGTACAACAGTGTATTGACAGTGGTCGCATACTTTTGAGTAAGCATGCTCCGACTCATATCCTCACACGTATTTAATAAAAACAAACAAACAAGCAAACCTGCTCTATAAACGTACAAACAGTGCACACCTGATTGGATGGCCGGCCTCTTAAAACCTATAACGTATGAGCAAGGTTTCCTGGGACAAAATGAATAAATAATTGAGACTTCCGATGATCTAAACAATTGCATCAAGCAGTTTCTCACCAATAGCAGCTTGCCAATAAGTCCAAAATGAGTCAGCAGCCGCTTTCATATCTCTTCATTTTCCAGTCAAAATGTTATTTTTAGGATTTGGATGCCAGCTAAATATATACATAGAACAATCACGAGTCGGCTTTACAAAATACTGTCACAAAGAAAAATGATGTCCCAGGCAAGGCCGCAGATGAAACTGCGGTGGGCCGATGTCTGTTTCCATGGTTGTGTTTATTCTAGAGCAGCACAGCAGAAAAGACTCTGTTATCCTATTGTTTGCATTGGCCAGGAGTAAATAACTCATAGAGCTAAGGACTAAAATGTCCGTATTAATCGAGGTCAGGGTTTCTCCCCATTTAGATAATAGTAACAATAATAATATAACGACAGTGATAAAATCACAATTTGTAAATATTAACAAAGTCTGGTGAGTGCATCACCCCAAAGGCACTTCCCCGTATTTCAACCAAGCCAGCGTTTTCACTTGCGTTGCACCAAGACGTTCCAATCCAAGCATCGCTGCGTGTTTAGCACAGTCCAATTACTTTACAAGGAATTGAAACCTGAGCTGCGCTTGAGAAACCTTAGCCAGACTCCATCAAATATTAAAGTGTACGGGTGTTTTGATGTGTATGAAGGGAAGGCAGGCACACCATTACACATGTCTTAAGAGATTGATGAGGCTCTAGAGTCTGTGGAAGCCATATATACCAGCGAGATGCCCTGTAGATAAGCAAATTCGGGTCCTTTTTGACACAAAGCAGAGCAAGAGTGCATGGTTGAAAGCAGGCACTGTACGAGGCTGCACTGATGCACCACTGCAGGATCTGTGTGATTCAGTCAATGGTGGGAACGCCAAATGCTTCAATACAGGAGAAGTATGAGATGTCTGGGTCTATTACTCACACTCCTCCAAACTCAATAGTCCATTGTCTCTGCCCAAAAGTGGAACCTCAAACCTATAAGTCAAAGGTGGGGGGGGGTTAAAGATGATGTCATCTCTGCAGGAGAGCCGTTCAGCCACACACCTTCATGGCCAGGGAACGGTTACTAAATCCTGTTCCCTCACTGTAAATCCTCCCAGACAAGTTGGCCTGCTGCAGGGGTGATAAAGGTAACAATGCCTGCGCTCAGCGTGAGTTTTCATGAGATAAAATTGCATATGGCGTGTGAATTTATTTGCTCTGTCGCCTTCATATACTGCTTTGAGTTCATTTTTCTTTTCCCTCTTGGAACAATTATGCACACACTTGAAAGAAGAAGACTGTTTTTCAGCTGCCATGTGGATGTTAGTTCAACAAACAGTGCTCAGCTAGAGGACAATCTCAGCTTTGTGTTTGTCCACACATAAGCGTTTCACATGATAACTGCCCATTTATAGAAATGGACTTAATGTTTTACTTTATATGAGGGTCTTGGTCTCAAAAATCGTGGGTTCCTCATCTGATTTATGAGTGACACCACGTGTTTAACATTTAAATCCATTTTGGGGAGGGCTGTCTCCTGCTCCATCTTCTAAAATAAACACAGGGGAAAAGAAAGAGACACAAGCAGTGACCCCTGAAGACAGCAACAGTGAATCTAGAAATTCTGGATGCCTGAAAGCTTCATCTATATTAACACTATGAAACCCCCCTCCCCCCTCCCCCAGAAAAACCCCCCAACAACCTACTATTGAATTTTAGTTTACGCATAAACAGCGTATGAAAGCACAGAAAATCGCTTATTTTAAGCAACAAACTCCTCTAAAAATCATTATACATGTTAATGACACTCCATGTGTGAGAGAGAAAGAGAAACACACACACACCAAAAAAAAAAAAAAGTGGAGAGGGGAGTGGGCGGTGTTTACCCACTGACATTGTCTGTAACGGCGTATAAAAACTGAGGAGGGACGTCAAGCATCCTTCACTGGGAGTCACTATGCGCTGATGCTCCGCCACATGCCCGCATCACTGTTGGCAAAACAAGGCTCACATCAGCACAGCAAACTCAAACAACAACTAACCGGCACGATGGATGGGCAACATAAAGACCGCAGAATGAGTCACTTGTGGATATTGACGTTACTGATATTTGTCTAACCTCAAGCACACGGATAACTCGGTCTTTTCCCAACTTCTTCTTCTGGATACTGATTGTGGAGCTGGATCTTGTCCTACAGGCTTTGGAGGAAAAGAAAAGGATTCTATTTATTCTGATCACTTTATTTTATCATCACTGCATTTTTGGAATAGGAGCGTCTTTTTGTGGGAGGACAAACTGTTTTTTAAGGATACGCACATAAAACTAAAGGATGGCCGTTTGGTTCACATCTGTCCTCGCAATAGTTATTACAGTATCTACTCAGGTATTTTTGTTTTTTAAATCTTTGCGTTTATATTTTGGGAAAAATGTATTTTTCTGTGCTCACTCTTCATTTCCTTCTAGGTTTTCGGAACGGGTGTGTTCGAGATAGAGCTGAATCATTTTCAGAACACGAAAGGTTTGCTGGCAAATGGGCTTAGCTGCGGCATGAGTGGCTGCAGGACTTATTTCAAGGTTTGTTTGAAGAATTTCCAGAAGGAGGTGTCTCCTGGAAACTGCATATTTGCCAACGCCAGCACACCTATTCTGGGCACCGACTCCTTCAGCATCCGGCCGGACGCCAGGCTACGCCTGCCGCTCAACTTCACCTGGCCGGTAAGAGCACCTGTCCTGTCGGGCGCACTCGTCTGACGCTTTTACGCAGAAACCAAACCAAATCTACACGTTTAAAAATGCGCTCTTCACAGCTGATAAGTGCTGAAAAATGCTTCTACCAAACAACACTCTGAAATGTATTTTGCATATAGTACTTAGCTTTTGTCACACCAATTAAATGCAACGTTTTTGTGCCATTTAAACTACGCTTAAGGGTCAGAGGACTTGTTTTATCCTTTGCCTAAAACTGAGTCTGCGTTCAACTATGTGAACTCATGTAGGACACAATCCAGTCCCTATATCTGTTGCCGGGATCATTTGAATTAAGTGCAACTGCTTTCTTTTATATATATGTAAAGTGTTGTGCCCCAAACCCCGTTTCATCCAAACAAAGCTAAAGATATGAGATCTTCAGGTTGTTTTGTGACCATTGTTTCCCTCATTTGTCCCCACAGGGTGCTTTCTCCTTAGTTATTGAAGCCTGGAATTCTCCTGCAGCGGAGCAGCCCGGAGGTGAGGAGATGTTTATTGGGTTTTCGCCACTAGAGGGAGGCATTGTGGGTGTAACTTGCTTTACTTGTTACTGAAAAGTCCGCTTTTATCAGAAACGTGATGAACGTATGAAGTGCTGGCAAACGCATCTGGTGTTTCAGCGTCATGGGTTCGTGTTTGTTAGGATGTCATGAGTCACACGACAATCCTTTGCAATCAAATCTCGCCAAACACAATCGTACTTCCCTTGATTTATTTTTGGCAGGCATGGGAAAGTGTACATCGCTTAAATGAGAATTTGAACCCTTGCCAAAAGTCCCATGACAGGCTTTTCCTGGATTTTACACCTTTTTTTTCCTTTTTTCTTTTCTTTTTAATCTCTGTGAACGCAGCGCGTAATGGCGAGAAGTGACGGCAAGGGGAATTTGAGGAGGCCTTTTAAGTATGCCTCTTAAATTGTGTATCGTGTTAAAATTTATAATTGTTAGATGTGTTAACGTCATAGAGCAGCCTAAATTTTAAACAGTCTCTCATGTGAGCCAGTTTGTGGCCTAAATAGGATTAAATGTTTTTTTCTGTTTTATTCACAGATACCACCAACCCCGAATTCTTGATTAGTTATTTTACCATCCAAAGGCAGTTGGGAATAGGGCGTGAGTGGTCCAAGGATGTGCTCAGCGGGAGGCAGACGGAGCTACGTTACTCATACCGGTTCATCTGCAATGAAAATTACTACGGGGCCACTTGTTCCAAAAGATGCGCTCCAAGAGACGACCGTTTTGGCCACTTCACCTGCAAGCCTGATGGGGAAGAAGCCTGTCTGCCGGGATGGAGGGGAGAATACTGCCAAGAACGTAAGCAAGAGTGAAGACACCATATGGGCACTTTTCTTTGTTTGTATAAAAGGTCATGAGTCAGATTTCAGGAAGGCTGCTTGCGCATTAGTCCTAAATGGAGCAAAAAACACAGGCCATTAACAGCTTTATATTAGGTAGTTACAAAGGAAGATAAGGGAGGTTCTGTACATTTGTTTTTCTCTCAATCCTTCCAATTTTTCTTTTTCTTGACTTCATTTGGCCCATATTAAATGACCTGTTAAGCCACATGATCACAGGTGTGCGTGGGACGCGAGGAAGCAGGGCACAATTTGCGCACAAGTGAGGTTCAGGTGAAATCTGACGACAACTAACTTGATGCTGCTTTCTTTCTGGGCGCGTGAGATTTAATCCAGGGCGGTGGTCGCTCGGCAGCACGCGTCGGGGTTAATCGCGGCATTATCGCCCGCCACGCGCCACTAAATTGCAGGCCCTATTGTGGAGGCGGTGTGGGGCGGCAGCTGCACACGGGGCTCGAACAGTGCGCCCGTAACAATGGGGCAGCTGTCCTGCTCCCCCCCCCCCCCCTTTTCTTTCTTTTTTTTTAGAGCAAACATCTGCTCCGCTCTAACCAACAGTGCAAAAAATAAATTAATGAAAAATTAAAAATCATGCAAAGTCAGTGTGCCTCGCGACACTCAACAGGAAATCGTTTTTATTGATACACCAGCGAGTAAAATAAATAAATAAATACTGTTTTAATAATTGCCTAATAAGTTAATAACACTAAATTATCCCCCCCCTCTCTCTCAGCAATCTGTCTTGAAGGCTGCAATGAAAGGAACGGAAACTGCACATTACCTGGAGAGTGCAAGTGAGTATTCACTTTGGTTTGGTGTCCCTCCACAATTAGCCAACGAAAAGGGTAAATAAAAGTCAACCCTAGTCATGAGAAATATAAAGTATTCAAAGCACAAGGGGACCTTTTTTCACTATTGTTCCCCTTTTGTCAGGCTTGTTGTAGCTCTTGTATGTGAGTGAGCAGATGAAAGTTGATTTGTGTGTGATCCAGCTATTATATTTTGTGTGAACAGATGCAGACAGGGCTGGCAGGGTCTCTTTTGTGATGTGTGTAAAATCCACCCGTCCTGTAAACACGGTACCTGTAAAGAGGCTTGGCAGTGCAATTGCAAAGAAGGCTGGGGGGGCATCTTCTGTGACCAAGGTGAGTGAATTAGAAAGCGACTCCAGACGTCTTTGTCTCAAAGGATAATGCAAAAAGCAGAAAATGTCTGGCTCATTTGATGCAATCCCTCCTTTTGGTTCCAGTAATCACGTTTTCTCCTGTTTGTTTACAGACCTGAACTACTGCACCCACCATAAACCCTGCGCAAACGGGGCCACGTGCTTGAACACAGGCCAGGGCAGCTACACCTGCACCTGCCTGCCAGGCTTCACCGGGGTTAACTGCGACTCGGAGGTCAGGGAATGTGACAGGCAGACCTGCCACAACGGAGGTCGCTGCCTGGTGAGTCCGGAAGTCTCTCTCTCTCCTTTCCCACAACACAGGCTTTCCTGTTTTTGTTTTTGCCTCCGTCTATCTGCTTGTCCAGGAGGATGCTATCGATTGTCAAGTCAGTGGGTGACCCAGTTCACAGACGATGTACTGTAAATAGAATTTGGTCTAAGGATAATGGGGTTTGTTGGGGCAGTCGTGAACAGGATGTGATAAAAAACGTCTGACACGGAGGGTTTTTTAAAAAAAAACCTTATATCTTTTCTCCTGCAGGACTCTGAGGATGGGTATAGGTGTGAGTGTCCGCAGGGATTCGAAGGACAACACTGTGAACACAGGGTGCTCACTTGTGCAGACAAACCATGCTTCCAAGGTGGCACATGCCAAGAGAAAGATAATGGCCGTAGTTACACATGCGAGTGTCCACCAGGATACACTGGACTTAACTGTGAGAAGAAAGTGGACAAATGTACCTCACTGCAATGCACCAATGGTAAGAGACCAGACGCACATCACTGCAAAAGCATGTATGGTGCTGTATTTCTACATCAGCAGTAATCAATAATGATGGTGTTTTTTGCACAGGTGGACACTGCGTGGTCCGCGGTAACCTCCGAGTGTGCAGCTGTCGCTCAGGTTTCACGGGACCGCGCTGCGAGATCAATGTCGACGAGTGCGCCGCAAACCCCTGCGCAAACGGCTCCACCTGCATAGATCGCATCAACGACTACACCTGCACCTGTCCCCTAGGGTATACAGGCCGCCACTGCGACAAGCCCACAGACTACTGTGCTTCTCAACCCTGCCTCAATGGAGGGACTTGCACCACAGGAGCCAAAGGCCAGTCCACCTGCATCTGCCCGGCCCATTACAGCGGCCCTCAGTGCCAGTTCAACAGTGAGCATCAAGCCAACACCCCCAGCCCCACAATAAGCTGGGAGTCCAGTGAGAAGCAAAAGTTGGTAGCCATCGTTTTGGGTGTGGGCGTAGTGGCTGCTCTGTTGCTTTTGTGCATGGCAGTGGCAGTGATGGGGCACATCAAGAAGCAGAAGGATAAGGAGCAGGACTCGGACACCATGAACAACCTCTCCAAGGTTGACCTTCAGAAGGAGAACCTCATCTCTACTCTAGAGCTCAAGAACACCAATAAAAAGTTTGAATTGGAGGTGGACTGTCCCAGGGAAAAGTCTAATCACAAATGCATCAACCACTACCACCTGGACTATAAACCCTCCGCGAGGTACAAGGATGAACTGTCCCTTGTGGACAAAGATGAAAACTGTGAAAAGTCAATAGAAGACACGAAACATTTAAGTAGAATGTACAGGTAGGTGGATGAGAAGAGATGCATATGTTGACTTATACCACCATGCACTGTTTTTGTGCCGTGTGCCTGACATGTTGTGTCTTTACAGTGAGAGACCAGAGTGTAGAATATCTACAATAAGTTCTTCTGGAGATTCAATGTACCAGTCTGTCTTTGTAATAGCAGAAGAGAAAAATGAATGCATCATTGCAACTGAGGTAAATCTATTTACTTGTTCCAGCCCTTTAATAACTGGTCATTTAGATCTTGCAGGTGTTGCTGTGATTGTCACTAAATGTTTGGACTCTGTCTCTTTCAGGTATAATAAATTGAATATATTATTCATCGTCAACATTGGATTTCTTGTGGACTGTTTACAAGTGTGGAAAGACTGGGATTTATTTAAACGCAAGTTGCTGCTCTTGAAAACTTGATAACTGGATAGAGCTTGTGTGCTCTCTGAATGCAATAGAAGTAAAGCTACTAATCTATGTGCGAATGTAAAGACTGGGATTTCTTTTTTTTTTTAAAAAGGGAAATAATGAGCCAATCAGGCTTGCTCTCGCAACCTCGTCCGCTCTGTTCAAGTTCCTCCGAGGGCAACGGGCCAAGATGCGTGTGCCCGCATGCTGAGTGGAAGAAGCGGGCTATCCCGATGGACGCTTTCCATCTTATTGCAGTAATCGGCAATCAAACAAATCAACTCACCGCCAACGGGAATGTGGATGGAGCCGGCTTTTTTTCCATTTCATCTGACCTGCGACGCGCTATGCAAACAAAAACCAGCATTGTGCTAAAGAAGAAAAGAAAAAGGGACTGAAAAAAAGAAAACTACTGAAAACGGTTCATTTTTGAGAGATGTTTAGGATTATCGTTTGAAAATTCAATCCGTTTTATAAAGAATGTATTCAGCCTTGATCACAAAGCCTTATACCCCCTTTTTTAAAGGGAATTGTTGTGCCCTGCTTATCTTGATTTCTTTGTGTGTGAAAGATCAAATGATGCAATATGCTAAAGCGCCGTGCAGGGAAAACTCATAATAAGGCCTTGTTTTACTTTATGCAAAATCCCCCTTAAATCAAGACAAAGAAATACATGTTGTGACTATCGTACCGAGAACGCCTTTAATGGAAATTACTGAATCAATAATGTTATTTTGTAAGATTAGTATTTCATTAGTAATTTAAGTATATGAAGCACTGATTTTTCTCTTTCTATGTTTTATAAGATTATTTTGTATATAGTGTATATTTATATGTTGAGATTAGAAGTATGACTTGTACATCTGTTTTTAAGTTGATGCCTCGCAAAGGTGAATATATTTTTAAAGTGTTTTTGTTTTGGTGTTTTTATTGTATTGTTATTATTTTTGCTATGAAAAGAAACAAGAACTACATATCTGGTACACTGTTTGTTTGTCGGTCTTCGTCGGTTGAGTGTCCATCTGGTCGAATAGAGATCCTAAATTAAATGTTGGAATCATCTAGAAGCTTTATTTGTGTCGCCTGGTGTGAAAGTGACGTCATTGTCTATAGATGCAGTAATATTTGGCCTGGTAGCTTCTTCTGATGATACTATGTCTATGAGATCTGTGTCTGCGTGATATGAAATCATTGTGCTAGCAATCATTCAGTGGGCAGCATTGTAATTGGCAGGAAATGTAAGAAAATACTCAAACATATATATATATATATATATATATATATATATATATATATATATATATATATATATATATATATATATATATATATATATATATATATATATATATATATATATATTTAAAAGTCTGTATGTCATAATAAAGAGTCCTTGTTGTCTTTTCTGCTTAAATGGATCTTGGAACTGCTGCATCTCTTGATATCTGCGTCTATAATGATCAATAATTGATTCTTGTAGCTGACTGAAAGGTGAAAGGTGTGAGAAACACAGCAAAACTAGTGCGCGGAGAAAATCTATATGTCCTCGAACTAATGGCGCATGATCACAGCAAACAAAGGGCCCCGCAGCCAAGGCTCCATGATGCACACAGGGACTAATAACAATTGCACCCTCTCTTTGGAGATCTAACACTTTACTTACTTAACCCAGCCTTCAGCCAATATCAAAGCACCAGGCTGATGTTTCTCTCAAGTAAAGAGCCATGTCTTTCACAACCACCTGGTGGCAGTAGGTTTTATGTGAAGTAACAAGAAAGTAGTTCTCTCCTTTCTTAACCCATCAAATATCATCCTCACCGACTTATAGAGGACAAACTGATCTCAGTTATCAGCCACTGCGGTGTTAAGCTCGTCTATAGAGAACACAGACACCTAATGAGCTTAAGAGAGCACAGATATAACAGTCCCGGCTATTTATAGGTAATGTGATTACCTCTGCACTATGAGTTTGACCCTATGCTGTATATTGAAAGTGCTCATAAAGATTAAAACGTTAGAAACAAAGACAGTTTCTTTCTTCTTTTCTTTAAAATATATCTGCTTATTCTTCTTATTTCCCTGCCCCGGGTGCTTGCGTGTTCTCATGCGCAACGACTCAAAACTTAGGCGAGGCGTCGCCACAAAAGAGCCCCGCCCCTTCTATTTAATTGGCCAAGGTCGTGTCTCTCTGACGTACTTTGATCAACAAATACACATGTGTGCACGTCGGTATACTAAGGAGGAATGGACAGTATTTGCATTTTGATGACACTGACTAATTACTGATGTAATGATCATTGTGACGTGAAAGATGGTTCCTCCTTTCAGCGCTTTATTTATCTATATATCTATATATAGGAGCAGCCTGATGTATGAGACTCTATGAGGTCGTAGAAGACTGGAAATAACATCGAGCAGCTACTTGTGGACTTTTGTTTTTTCTCTTCCCAAACGAAGTTAAGTGCCTACAATGAAACCTCAGGACATTATAAAGGAAAAGAGCAGCCTGTGGATATTTGGCTATGGCTCCCTAGTGTGGAAACCCGATTTTGAACACAAGAGAAGAAAAATAGGGTACATTAGAGGATACAAGAGACGGTTCTGGCACGGAGATGACTTTCATCGAGGGGACAAGGAAAAGGTGAGATTTGCAGCCACACCTGGAACACAAGTATTTCCTGCTGATTCTGATCCTTTAGGAGTTCGCTCGTGCATTTTTAGATGTAGGCTACAGTATGTTGTTGTGAAGTATGAAGCATTTTCTTGTTGGTTGTTGAGTTCTCACTGTCGGTGTTTTTGCTCTCTACAGCCAGCCAGAGTTGTCACACTAATAGCAGATGAGGAGGTGAGTGAACCACTTAAATATTGAATGTGTAAGTAAAGCAGTGGATTCAGAAATTCTATAACCCTTAAAAAGCAAAACTAAAACTAAAATATCTTAAAAATATCTTCTTCTTCTTTTTTTTTTAAATGTCAGCACAACAAGCCCGATGAGGCTGTGTTGTTTACTCAGACTGGAATGTCTGACTGTGAGTCACTGGTCTTCTCAGATGTATTGCAATACAAGTGACAAATAAAAACAAATAACAAGTAATAACTCTGCTCAGAAAATAATTAGCTAACCGGCCAATCACACTAAAAGAACAACTTTGCTATTTTAAACTTTCCACCTTTCTGATTATGAGTTTTTGTGTGATGTGTTGCAATAAACTGTAACTGTGGCGTGATAAACAGGGAAAATGTTAAACCCATTATTTACTGGTTGTCTACTGTTTGTTCTACTGTTTAATGTTCTAATTTCTATTAAATTCTGGCACTGGGTCAAGTAAAAACTGGACTTTAAATAACATCCTATAGGCTCAATCAATGTTGTTTGACAAACCAAAACACTGTAGTTTTATTTTTAGGTTTTTCTCTCTGAATATGTTCACAAAGTCAAGTCTTGCAAGTGTTGCAAGTGTGTCAACCTCCACCTGTTTGTACTCTGCAGGCTTGCACGTGGGGCGTGGCCTATGAAGTGACTGAGTGCCAGGTCGAAGCGTCTCTTCAGTATTTAAACATGAGAGAGGTTGTCCAGGGCGGGTACATAACAGAGATGGTGGAATTCATTCCTAAAGACGGTCACGGTTCAGTGTTGTCCCTTGTTTACATCGCCACACCTGACAACCCCATCTACCTCGGGCCGGCCTCGGACGGGGAGATTGCCGCCCAGATTGCCATCTGCAGAGGCAACACCGGCCACAACATTGAGTACCTGGTCCGCCTTGCAGAATTTATGAGGCACCACTGTCCGGAGGTGGAGGATGAGCACCTTTTCTCTATCGAGACAGCTGTTTTGAACATTTTCAGCAACTGCAGAGAGCTCAGATCCAACGACAGGAAATCCCTGCTGCTGGAAGTTATATAAAGAGTAAACTCCGCTTTTTATGAAAATAATTTTCATTTTAGTGGAAAAACAAATGAAGTCTTGGTAAATATTTCAAGGGTAAATGGTGCTTTAAAAGGAAATACTTTATTTGGTTTCAACTAAAAGGGAGAAAACTATCTCATGTCACTCGGAAATCTATGACATTCTCATCTCATCTCATTTTTCAACTGTTCACTTTAATATGCAGGCGACTCTCATTGTATTTCATATTGCACACAAAAATCAGCACGTCATGTTTTTAAGATTCCACACTATCCACAGAGAAGGTCTGACATTTTTATGATATGTTATGATATTGTAACCTTGTTAATATTATGAAATGTTAATGCACATTTTTTAAAATAAAGTTTTTGAATAAAAACATACAAATCTGTATGAGAAAATTGTGTTCGGGATTTCCTTCCCTGTTTATCTAGTCTCATATACATCTCTTATATTTTGTCCGTGCATACAGACCCTCCTGATTCATATTCCCACATCATATCGCCAAAGAAAGCCACCTCTGGCATTATGAAAGTGCTTAGTTTTCCTCAGAGAGCTGTTAAAAGCATGGGCCAAGAATCTTTAAGACACTCTTTTGTGAATTTATATTAAATTGGATGTAAGAAACTTCAAAGCCTCTCTATGCAGATTCTTGTGACTTATAGAATGCTTTAAAACTATTTTCCTTGCTGCTCCCAGTTTTATGCCTCTTAAATTGTTCCAAGCACAGTGGTTGGTCCAGCTTTAAAGGGTCATTTTTTAATTCAAGGCATTCCTCAAACACACAAAATGCATTAGCATCTCATTTTGTAAAACCTCATAAAGTCTTTTAACCGTCGTAAAGAAAACTGACGGTGAAAAATAGCAAAATACTGATAAACATGGTGCAATGTTCAGTGGTGTTGGCGTTGGGAATAATCTGTTTACCAGAGTGCACATAAGCTATTATAGAGGACCCACAGTCCTTACAGTATAGAGGGAGCGTTAGGGGCTCTGCGGGCAGGTGGGGTGCAGATAGGGTTTCTTTCCCTGTCTGGGCTCCTTCCATGGATAAACAAGCCACAGTTCTGTCGCACTGCTCTGCTTTCCTAGAACTCAGTCCCAAACTAGGTCAAAGGTTTAGAGCCATGAAAACAGCAGAGCAAAGAGATCTCACATGCACAAAACATGTAAAACAGACAGAATATCCTCTCAGGTAGAAAAATCTGTAGAACTCATTACATAACTCTGTTCTCAGAGATAAAGGTTTCAGTGAAAGTACATTTCTGTCAATACAAGTGCAGGCTCTCCCTCGGACGAATTACTGAACCGTAAATTATGTTTTCCAAGTGCCAAAAAAGGTACATAACAAAGCAGTAAAGGCTGCATATTTTCACAGTTTGTTCAAGACTTTTAAGGTGTCATGTCAGCTGCTAGTCAGAATTTAGTCCTACAGAAAAGGAGATTAGGTACAAATAATAATAATGAATAAGTCTTCAACTTATAAATGAACATATTTAGTGTATTCTGACATATCTGATTCTGTATCTGTCTTATTACGGTCACACGGGATGAAGTTCTGGGTCCAAATCTTTGTGTGCCATTTATTCTCACCGAGCTTGGTCTGATTCTTTGGTTTCTTTGTTTCTGTTTCTAAGTGATTACCCCTGCGCCCAGCATGCACTTTCTATTGTTGTTACTATGCTTAATTTTTCCAGCATTACATTAAAGAACAAAAGTGTTCCTCGAGATTCAGCGCTGGTCTCTGTTAGGTACAAACCACTGTCCAAGGTACAACGATAGTACCTGAAAGAGCATCACCCAAATGATAAGCCGGGGTTGACCATACAGTGACCCAATAAGATACTGTTTGCAGAAAAACAGTAAAGTGAAGCGAGCTATCAGTGTTGTCTGAGACGTGGCGTTTTCATTAAAACTAATGAGATTATCCAGATAAACAAGACAGAGTCATGTGTTTGTTAGTGGTTTTCTACACCCCATGTGGTCACATGTGGTACACAGAAACCTGGTACTGTGCAGTCCTGGTACAAGCTGTTCATGACAAAAATGTCAGATGACCGTGATGACTCAGAAAATATGAGTACTCGTTTCCCTTCAGTCCACGCCCAACATGCTTTTAATTTTTACTATTCATGAGTTTACTAAAGAAAGAGACGCTAAATGAATCGAGAGTTTCTGTTTGCACAGCATTCAGTTTCTTCTTTTTTTGATGAGATTTTATTCTTCTTCCAGTCTATTCTTCAACGTATAAGTAAGGCTGCACCTCTACTTCTTGCCATGTTAGGATTTGAAGACACTAATACCTGTTGGGTGCATCCTTCTCCAGCTGGCACAGCAGGCCTTTATCATAAAGTTCTTTCATTCTTGAGTTTTTATTCATTTTTGTGCTTGGTTAGGTTTAAGCATCAAAACTACTTGGGAAAAGTAGTTATTGTAGTATGTTGTAGGAGGGTTGTTTTCACAGTTAAGCTAAGGAAATAATGACACTGACATGGATCTGAGGTCTATTACAGGCTTTGGTCTAACGCTGGGCTGTACACCACCTGATCAGTTTTTCCATGCATTTAATTACAAAAACTCAAGACAGCCTGAGTCACACGAATCATCGGCAATCACACGCTGTGTGCTCAATCTAAAGTATAATTATGGGAGCTACGACGACTGGTAACAGATAACATTTAATGGACTGATAGCATTCAAAGCAGATGACTGCATGATTTACCGCTTACTGTGGCTATAACAATAAAGATAAGTCAGTCAATAAAACCTCTTTACCATACCAGTGTTTGGCAAAGTGCAGAGGAAATGTGAGACCTGGGATCAATATTCTTAGGAGGTAATTCTTCACCAACATATGTGCAAACATCTCCATATGTCTGACATTTTGCATTATTTTTTTACTCTTAATTGCATTGCTATTTAAGCCCACAGAATTGGTTCTATGAAGCTTTTTCTTTTAATAAGTAAATTAAAAAGTAAAGTGCATATTTTGTGCTCCATGTGCATTGTGAACCACAATTTTAGGAAATTATGTTGTTAAAAAAGAGCCCTAGTTGTAAAGAACATTGACAATAACACAAAGAGACTGAGGTCATGTGCTCAGCATGTTCAAGCTGTTCTATCCACCACTACACAGAACAGTTGTCACATCCCTAAAAAAACACTGTTTCTTGTGTTTGGAGCCTCCACCTGCATGCTAATGTGTACTCAATCTGAACTCTTGACCTTGGTTTGGTCAGTCAATGGCTGATGGTCATCTTGGAAATATGTTAAAGAGAAAGTGATTAGGCCGCTAATGGAGTCCATCCACTTTAGAGCCCTTGCCCTCTTACACTGGATGGTCAGCTCTGTCTCCTGAGGGTCACCTCACCCCTCTATGAGAGGACCTGAGTGTTTTTTTGATTGGGAAGGCAACTTCATCGAAACAGGAAGACCATCTATTAATAAGACACAAATAATGTTTCAATCGTCTAATAGACGCAGAAGCTCGTACGTCACGTAGTAAGTGCATTATACGAAATATAAAGCTTTCAGGTTACTCAGATCAAAAGCGTAAATCTGACTTCTGGTTTGGGCCTGAGCTGCGTCTGATCTGGTTACATGTGGCAGAAGAGAAAGATCACAGTTGGTATTCATCCATCATTGTGCGGCAATCAACACAACTCATTCATTATCACTAGCAGTTTGCATGAAAAGTGTTTCTTCTCGTCAAAGCAGAACATGACTCATGTGGGCTGGATCTCTTAATTCAATCTGCACAGAGCAGGAACGGGGACCTGCTGCCTCGATCCCTGAGGAACGTCACTTTTGCACCACTTAATTTCATTTCCCTAATCTCATTTACACCCAAACTCACCGCGGTGTCACTGGTCTGGCCGAGGGGTGTTGTGCACTGAGGTGAGAGTTTCTAAATGTACGCAATCTGACTTTAAATCCAAAACACCACAATAACTGTTAAAATTACTCTACGCTGCTTTGTGTGATGTATAATCATGAATCGGGATGCCAGTGGTAGCAGGGCCAGTCTATTTGCCATCCTAATAACGAGCAATGAACACACACAGCACAGCTGCTCTTGAGTAATTACTGAGGAAATGAAAAAGAAAGAAATGTCACAGATGTTTGCACTCTGTTCTGAGTGACACCGTGAATACAACTTTTCATATTTCCTCTACTCTTTGGCAAAGAGTGTGGCAGGGAGCAGTTATTGAATGTCCTATCTTTATTGTTGTAGCTATAATGAGAGCTGCTGGAGGCAGTCGTAAATTATCAGTGCTCTAATGTGGCTCGATCGAGCTCTTACTCCAAATAAAACAGTCTTTATGAACTGGCAGATGCTCTGGGCAGCTTCAGTCAGTCACACCCAGAATGTACTGTCCCTGACACACATCACACCAAAAAAGTATCGGTGGAGTGTGGTACTTGGCATTGACAACAAAGAACAGAATTGGTTTTGAAGGAACAAATTAATTATAGGGTGTACTCTTACAGACAAATACTACATAAACAACGCCTGAGTCATCGGAATTTTTTGGTTGGAACATTTTGTAGCAGGTTTGGCATCTGGTCACTGCATCGTAACACTGGAAAGCAAAACAAACAAACAAGAAAACCAAAAACGAAGTTCACCCACACAGCAAAATCTCCAGTGTTAAATTAACACTGGAGAGTGTCTATATGGGTCCACACCTCTGAGTGTTAAATACAACACTGTTGAGTGTTAAATGAACACTTTTGACAGTGTTATATGTTTAAAAGTAACCTAGTCAGTTTTGAAGATCAACAAAGACTAACACTGAGCAGTGCTGATTTTCTAACACTGGAAAATAACTCAAAATGTTAGAAATATTTTAATTGATGAAATATGTTCATCTACTGGCTCATTTCAGACACTACGAGGTCTCCAAGCTCTCAGGTAGCTTGACTTGATTTCTCAGAGTGAATCAAAAGGCCCTGGAGGTTTCCGGCCATTTTTCTCTTGAGTGTTTTCTCTCAAAGAACAGGAAAGGCTGCTCTGTTTCCCACACACTCACAGAGGTTCCATATCAGTGCTATTTTACAGGACAGCAGTTAATAATCAAGCAGCTGCAGGGTCACTGTAACTTTGTCTTTAATCTGAAAGACTGTGCTTAACCAAAAATGCTGGTCTGAAGTTTTCTAGAGGGAATACTATCTTTAAACCCAACCAACCATCCACCCATTATCTTCCAATAAATCCATTCAGGGTTTCAGGGGGCTGGGGCAGAACTCTACGAGTTAGGTACTCATGGATTTATAAGGGACTTATTTAGCGCTGTTTAATAAAAACCAACTGTGTAGTTCATATGATAGTGCGAGCATTTCACTCACTTTGCTGTGATATTTGACATGATATTTAAGTGTGTAATCTTAGAAGTGAAATCCACAAATGATACTCTGTGTTTGTCTGTGATGTTGTGTCCATTTGGAAAGTTCATGTTCTCATGTTAGTCAGCCAATTACAGCAGAGCTTCCTGTTTGAAGAGATTGTAATCAGGCCTTGGGAGAACATATGCTGTGTGGATTGATGCGGAGCCAGTTGAAACTAAAATAAGGAGAAAGCACAGATGCTTCCAAAGGCCAAAGGGTGAAACCTCTGTTGATGTTGTTATCAATTTCATAAATGAATTATTGTGATTTGCAGGCCTTTCTGACAACAGGGTTCCTGAATATTATGGCAAAAGTAAGACTGAGATGATGCCATCAGTGACTCACCTGGAAACTAAAAGGTTCAGGTTTTCCATTTCTATAAATGAGAGCAGTCAACAATCCAGATTAAAGCTGTCAGCTATGTGACGTAACCATAAAAAATACATGGGAATATCCAGCAGCTGGTTTTGTATTTGCATTGTGTAGCAGCTGGAAACTTTTCCTAACAAGTGTCTGAGAGAGTCTGCCAGAAAACATTTTGTTTGCAGGTAAAGATAACTACAAAATGGCAAAACAAAGTAACCGAACTACTGCAAATGTTCACAATGTTCCTCACACGAGTTTCTGCAAATTTAGTCAACCTGCGAGTTTTATTACATGTTCACAGTGTGAGGATGATCATGTGAATGTGCCCATTCACAGGCAGCTGGGGGCTTCCCTGCAGTATGTTGAACATGGACATGTATGGTTCATCATGGTGACGCTAAAACACACCTGTGAATCTGAGGTTTGTTCAGATCTGATCCGTTCTTCATCCTTCTCTCGTGGAAGTGTGTGAAAACTAGAATATATACCAGCATCTTTAAAAAAATCAGAAACCTGTGTAAACCCACATTTGTACTTTAGGAAAAACATATATTAGCTCAGCTTATATTTTTGTTACGGAGCCAGGTCACCTGCTGGCCGTACCTTTATACGTACTGCATAAATGTAAGTTCAGTATCAGTATTCTCAACTAAGTTCCGAGGAATTTCAAAACTATACCATGGAGTCCACTGTGTGGAAATATCAGCATTAGCTGACTGATTTTTAGAACTTCATTCAGTATTTTTTTTCATTCATATCTACAAAGCTAGTAAATGTGTAACTGCCAGGCTGCACATGAGCTAGTTTAAACTAAACGTTTCTCTGCAAATATCGATATAACATCCATAAATATTGATTAGTAAATGCATGTGAATCAACATAAAAGAAAGCTATTATTTATCCTTCTTAGAGTGATCTAATTCTTATTTTTAATTCAGACAACAAAATCTTCTCATAGTTTTAATATTGCTCAGTTGTGACTCATGTAAAGTCCCAGCAGGCGTAACATGTTTGTCACGTCCCGCAGCGTTCCTGAGGAACGCGAAAGGAGACCTTCGGCGTTCTTATGGTACGCGGCGGGTTATGGCTGGAATCCAGTGCAATGACGCTCCCGCGGTAATGGACGTTCCAGCCCTAACCATAACCTTATTCCTGATCTTAACCAGGACTATAATGATGTTAAATAGCGTGTTTCGAAGCGATTTGAAGAAAAAGAGCGAACATGTGTAGACGGAGTCCAGACGGTTCTCATGTCCTCTTTTTTCCGAGGTCGTCATTTAGGAACGTGGTGGGTAGCGGAAAGCGTAATGTGTTGACGATTTGTCACCTAGCGTAAAATGTTACGCTTTGGGAGCGAGAACGTGTTGCAGAAAGAAGATCAATCGATATCTACAGAAATTCATCAACTTGTCCTAAAGCCACTTTGCATAGAGGATGATTTAGAAAACATTTTTCAGGGCTTTTAAATGTGTGTTAATAATCCACATTCCCATGGTGCAGACAAATAAATATTTTTTTTAGTTTTTGAACAGGTTCATGGGAGAGCAGCTCTTTTTTCACTGAGGGCAGAGGACAGACCCCTTACGATGCTCTCTGGAGGGTAAAGTGGGATTAGTCTGCTGCTTCTGGACCCCAGCAAGGATTTAATGGAGCAGAGGTAACTAAATTGGCATGGGTTCTTGCTGGCTAACAAAAGCCCCCAAAATCATTAAGCTTTACTTAAAAATTGGGGCAGGATGACTTACCATAAGCTGGCTCAGATCCAAATGGCTACAATGTCAATCCAGATTAACTGAAAATGCACTGATACCACAGTGCATCTCAATAACTGGCAACAAGGCAAGAATACAAGCAAGGGTCATGTGCAGAACAGACGAAATCCACACAAGTCTCAACGTGAATCACTTTGTGTGGTGAGCATAAGGTGCGAGAATTTGAGATTCACTGAGAAGAGGGCCGCAAAAAAACTGAAGCGGTATCATCACACTAACCCAGCTCCCTACTATCCCTGCACTACTAAAAACAAGTCCAGGTCTGAAACTCATTTATAAACTGGAAGGTCACTCCTACTATATGAACAGTGCCTGGCACAGACTTCCTTCGTCATTTTTGTCTAGCGCTAATAAAAAGTTGAAAGTTTTGAGATGGTGTCAACAACATCAGGACGAAATCTTCCTTTCACTCCCTTGAGCTGGTACGTGTGAGTTCCTCAAGCTTCGCTCTTCTGGACAGAGACCTCGAGGTTGTGTTTTTTATACTAATATGCTGAAGCAATAGAGTAAGTTATGTCAAAAATGTACCTCCTTAACTTAGCATGTTAGTTTTTATGATTGTCTGGCATATCTGCTTTGGGAGTTAGCATTTATTAAAGTATTTAGTACAGCTGCTAGATTAGGTTTTCTCATAGATTCAGAGTGGAGCATGTTAGTGAGGGCCGCACGGAGAAGACTGAACACACAAAGCACTGTTTTGTGAGTGTTTGTAATTGGACTTTTCAGAGAACAGTGGTTTATACTAGAACAACTTAAGTTTAATGACGTATAAGGTAAAGTGTTCCTGTTATGTGGAGTGTGATGGATGCACCCCTCCTGCTCTAATCCTCATCTACTTAAAATGAGATACAGGAAATGTTATGCAAATGGCTTGTTTATCAATCCATGTCGGCATCAGCCACTTGTTTTGTGGCCTGAGAGTGCCATGCTGAGCTCCGGCTTAGGGGGCAGCATAATCTTTTAACACCTATCTGGCAGAGATTCCCTATTGTTGTCAGATTTGATATGAGACAGGAAGTGCAGGCAGATGTTGAGTTTATTTTTAAAATACTGGGCTAATAGTTTGGGTCGAGACGGATGCGTTTGTGCTGATCTCAAACTATGCCTTTAAATAAATAGACTGCAGTCAGAGCACACTGACAAGATTTATCACTACATATTGAAGGTGTGGAATTTGAAGTGAGCTCTATGCATGCCAGAGGGCTCTCCTAAGCCACACACACAGAGAGTCTCTTCCTAAGCAGATTACCTAAATAAATCTATGTCGGTATTCACTTCTGCATGTCTAGTTATACAAAAATAGACCGTGGGAATGCATAGACTAAACATGTTTATAGCAACGTATGCATCCCAGGACACTGAGCCATTAACACTCTGCTGACATCTGCTGCACGAGTTAAGGGTGATGCAAGCCTTTCACAGACATTTGCTTCTATTTGAAAAGCTCTGTGACAGATCTGAGATGATAAAAGAAAGTTACAGAAAAACAATCTTTGGATGCAAGGGTATTTAAAGACGACTTCCTGCATTTGACATTTACCTTGGATTAAGGAACAGCACATTGTGACTCACAGCTGTCAAAGGTGTAGCATGGGAGTTGAGCAAGCAGAATGATTTGTATGGAGAGGAGGTGGGGTGGGGACCAGATGTTGTCCTCCTACCACGGGGAATAAACTCTATCACTCGCACCGCAGGTGGTGGGAAAAGGGGGGAGAGAAAGGGAGAAGAGAAAGAGTAAGTGAGAAACAACGGCAAACAGGAAGCAGAGACCTTACAACACAATGCTCGCAGAGTTTCCTGCAGGTTCAGACAGATAAGGAGCAACACTTTGTTTAAAGCTGCAGTTTCAACCCCCCAAACGTTTCCCGGGCTCTAAAATATGTTGCGCCGCTTGCTGGTACAATTCTTCTGCAGTACAGCTGTGATATGTTGGAGTGCAAAATTTGGATTGTTTGCGAGGGAAACAAGCTCAAGGCTCAGTGCAAATGTTGCAACAAGACATGACTGCAATAGCAAGTTCAATTAAGGAAAAGTACAGTAAGATAATAACCAATTATTTTTGCAGACATTACTAATATTACCATAATGGCTTTTTTGTAAGGTCAGAGACTGGCCTTAAAAGTGTGGCGTAATGTAATCTAGATGCTGGATCATAAGAAAATGACTCCAGCTGCATTATAAACCAATTATAAATCAGTTGTGCAGAAGAGGTTTTCCAAGCCAAAGTTTTATTAATTTATGATTTTTTGTATTTGGTCAAAACTTCCATAACGTCAGGCTTAAAATGCTTTAAATAACTTATTTAATGCATTTGGTATTTCTGCCTAGAAACACAAATCAAATGCATGATGGGAATTCAGACAAACTACAGACTTCACAATTAAGCAGTTTCCCCTGAACTAAGGCCAGCATGTGATCAAAGAATTATCAGTGTGAGCTCCTTTAACGTACTGTGATTAGTTATACTAGCAGAGTAATATGCTGAGTTTCTGCAGATGTGGAAGTCGCTGAATTGCAGATGCAGTCTGTATGAGTGTGTTTGCAACAGAGGAAATGTAAATATGAGATTTAAAAAATATATATTTGGGATTTGTGTGTGTGTGTGTGTGTGTGTGTGTGTGTGTGTGTGTGTGTGTGTGTGTGTGTGTGTGTGTGTGTGTGTGTGTGTGTGTGTGTATTTATGAACCCAGTCACCCTGAAAAAAAAAAAAGACAGATGGGACCTGACATCACTACTATGAACTGGACTTGATGACAAACAATGACCTCCACTACTTCCCTTCAGCTCTGCTCTTTGCTCTTTGCGTGGAAGAGTAAAGCTGGTATTGAAATGTAATGTATATACCCAATGAAAACAAACCGGCCTGAGAAATGTTGTTTGGAGCTTCTGGGTGCTGAATATTTCGCTGTGTACTGATTAAAGGAATATTAAAATGAAAAAAAAAACGGTAAGCTTATTTTCTGTCACTTCAGAAAATAAAAAATAATTTTCTGAAAGTTGTGAATGAGTCAGAATAATTACCTTTTCTGGTTCGTTTCACGAAATCAAGAAACTGCACCTGAGTGAAGCACCGTGAAGTACCCGCTCCATGCTGGAGCAACACTGCCCTCTAGTGGCCGGCGATGGTATTACATCACTGTCGCGCGAACATAATGCATCTCCGCACAGAAGAGAATTTAGGAGTTCGTAAATCTACTCTCGCGATAATATCGACGTTATTACTACAGCTGTTCACGTTAGTATATTCAGAATTGGGCATGTATAGAGTTTGTAAAGTCTTCCACAAATTTGTGTGTGTTAAGTTTACACATTTACAAACAAGCACTCTGCGAAATAAAATTAATTATCCTCTTATGCCGTCTTTAACGTCCAGTTAAGTGACCTTTATTGGATGAGTCACATCGAGTGTTTGGTGGGAGTGACTATGTAAATCTGCATCAAACGGAAACAGTCAAAGTGTTGAGAAGAGGTCACTCATCTGATTGGGCGCCTTTGTTCTTTCAAATCGAGGTGGCCTTCTCCCTTTATTGCCACTAACAGGCCCCCGGGGTGGAAGAAGACATGTTTTACATTAGTGCTGCACTCCTGCATAGACTTTCGCACTGCTGGGATTCTAAGATAGTGCAGTGATAATATAAGGGAAGATGGCCTGTCATAGAACTGATAAAGCAAACAGAATGAGAGAAGAAGTGAGCTGCATGCTGGTTGGTGATGGAGCAGTGGGAAAAACCAGCATGGTTATCAGTTACATCTTCAATGGATACAACACTGAGTACAGGCAAACTGCATTTGATGTTTTCACAGGTAAGTGAAGGAGCTCTTTTATTTAAAGGTCAGATATTTCACCCAGCAATAAAGCCTGCTTGTCTCTACCTAACGTCCAGGATTAGTTCATGTGAATGGAATCCCAACCCACATTAAGCTGATAGATACTGCTGGACAGGTAATTATCACATATCACAGTTTTTTTTTTCTAAACAGACAAGTGGGTCCAGTGCTTCTCATCTCTCAATGTTTGATCTATCAGGAGATGTTTGGCCATCTGCGCTCTCTGTGCTATGCCCATGTGGACGTCTTCATCCTCTGCTTCAGCCTCGTCAACCCCATCTCATTTGACAATATCACCTCCAAATGGATCCCACAGATTCGAGCCGCCAACCCAATCTCCCCCATCGTTCTGGTTGGAACTCAGTCAGACCTTCGACACAGTGTGGACGTCCTCATTCATCTGAACCAGCGGGGCACCAGACCGGTGCTCTTTAACAAGGCCAGACGGCTCGCGAGCAGGATCAGAGCTCATGACTACGTGGAGTGCTCGGCTCTCACACAGCACAACCTTAAAGACGCCTTTGACTGTGCTGTATTTGCTGCCATTAAGCACAAGCACGGTGGCACTAAATACAAAAAGATCAATTTGCTTAACAGTTTAAAGTCTCTTTATGATGGTGGATGGAGGAAAATCTTTAGATTCTTGTGATCTGAAATCCAAAGTGCAGAGCGGGTATCCTCACTCGACCGTAACAAACCATGATTTTTGTTTTTTTAAACAAAGTGTCTGTCTACAAATTGTGGGCTGTGGATTTAAAGAACTGATCTCAAAATCTCCATCTTTGTGTGAAATGTGACAAACCGGACAAACGGTGACTTCAGCCAGCTACACTTCCTCTCTTTATACCTTTGTGTTTCTTGTTTCATATTTTGGCTGTTGTTGTTATTATTTATATTTCTGTGTGCTAGGTAAGTTTTGTAATAAATGGATTAAGAAATGCAGTGGTTGTGATTTGCTTGCTTTCAAAAAGACAACATCAAATTTAAGGATTTGCCTTTAGAAGTTACTGTCAGTGAAGAAACGGAGGGAAAGCGCAGACTGGCATTTAGGACAAATGGTCCCCTGCTGCTGCTTTGAAGTGCTACTTTACAAGATAAAAGCCATTTAAATCCATCCTGAGCCTGAAGCCTGATGATGGGACTTGTTTCCCAAACCTACTTTTAAAACACCCACCCACATTTTCCTAGCTATGGCGATGATTGGTAATGGAGTTTTAATTTCAGTGATTAGATTAAGGATAAGATTTGGCCAACTAGAAGCAACAGGTAGATTTGGATTAGATATTAATTTAAAGAGATATTTAGAGCTTTTCACAATGTTGTGCTTAACAGGACATTATCGTAGACCATGGGCTAGACCAACTGGTTGTTCTGTCAGTGTACGGTAATTTAAATGCACTTTTAAGATAAGAGAGAGATAAGATAAGATAAAACTTTATTAATCCCTCGGGTGGGTTCCTCTGGGAAATTTGGTTTCCAAAAAAGCACAGCACCGACAGAAGTTACAGAGTTACAGAATATTATATATATATATACACATATATAAGTACAGAGACATATATACATAAAATATACAAAGGGGATAAATAGAATAAATAGGAATAAAAATAAAAATACAAGTGAAATTGCACATTTCAAGTCTATTGCACCGTTGACTATTAACAAAAGTATTGCACAGTGAAGTGAAGAGGCACTACAGCTTAGTTGTTCCCCCCTCCTTTGTCCTCCTGTTTCCCCTCCCTCTCCCCTCCAGAGAGGAGTTAAACAGTCTGATGGCGTGTGGGACAAAGGAGTTTTTAAGTCTGTTAGTTCTTGTCTTTGGAAGAAATCCCAAATTAATTAATCCCTGCAGTATGTGAATATAATAAAAAGAAGTGCAATTTCAAGAGTATGTTTCAGTTTTTCTACTTGATAAAGAAATGCTGTGGTTGACTAATGAAATCTGCCAACATTACTCTTTGGACTTAAATTGTAAAATTACAGAAATATAACTTTTTGGGCCAAATTGGAGTTTTTGCTTTATGTTTGACACACCTGGTCTATATGACATTTATATCCATATTTATATCCATATTTATATCCAGTTTATATCCATATTTATATCCAGTAGATATCATCTCTTGCAGATCTCAGTGTTATCTGCAAATGTTACAGTTCATGCAGACTCCTGCCTCACCTCATCTGTCAGCCTGTCCGTCTCCACTACAAACAAGAAGGGGCTCACAGCCGATCCTATCCCCACCTTGAAGCCATCTGTCACTCCTACTGCACACCTCACCACTCTCTTCCTGTCCTTGTCATGTCCCTGCACAACCCTCACATACTTGTCTGCCATTCCTGACTTCCTCATGTAGTACCACAGTTCCTCTTTTGGTACCTGCCTATCAGCTTTCTCTAGATCCACAAAGACACAGTGCAATTTCTTACCACCTTCTCTATACTCCTCCATCAACACTCTCAAAGCAAACATCACATTGTAGTGTTCTTTTTTTGGCATGAAGTCATACTGCTGCTCACTGATTCTCTCCTCTCTTCTGGACTTTTTTTTTTAAACTTTGTTTATATTATATTATCAGAATCAGAATCAGAATCAGAATACTTTATTGATCCCTGGGGGAAATTATTTTTTGTTACAGTGCTCCATTTTAAACCAACATTAAGACAAGACAGACAATACGCTAACTAAGAATAGTACAATATATACATATATATACATACATACATAAGTCACTTATAAATAAATATTTGGAAAAGAAACATGTGTAGCTGTAGCAGCAAACAGTGTGTTAAGTGGATGCGTTGTACAGGGAGATGGCCACAGGCAGGAATGATTTCCTGTGTCGTTCAGTGGTGCTTTTCGGTAATCTCAGTCTCTCACTGAATGAGCTCCTGTGACTGACCAACATGTCATGGAGTGGGTGGGAGGTGTTATCCAACATTGTCTTTATCTTGGACAGCATCCGCCTCTCCGACACCACCTTGAGGGAGTCCAGCTCCATCCCCACAACATTGCTGGCCTTACGGATCAGTTTATTAAGTCTGTTGGCATCTGCGACCCTCAGCCTGCTCCCCCAGCATGCAACAGCATAGAGGATCGCACTGGCCACAACAGACTCATAGAAAATCCTCAGCATTTTCTGGCAGATGTTGAAGGACCTCAGTCGCCTCAAAAAATAGAGACGACTCTGGCCCTTCCTGTAAAGTGCTGTGGTGTTTTTAGCCCAGTCCAGTTTATTGTCAATGTGTACTCCAAGGTATTTATAGTCCTCCACAATGTCAACACTGACCCCCTGGATTGAAACAGGGGTCAAGTGTTTCCTGGTCTTCCTGAAGTCCACGATCAGTTCCTTGGTCTTTGCCACGTTGAGCTGCAGATGATTCTGCTCACACCACGTGACAAAGGAGTCGACCACAGCCCGGTACTCTGTCTCATCATCCCTGCTGATGCATCCAACCACCGCAGAGTCATCAGAAAACTTCTGAAGATGGCAGGTCTCTGTGCAGTGGCTGAAGTCTGTGGTGTAGAGGGTGAAGAGGAAGGGGGAGAGGACAGTCCCCTGTGGTGCCCCTGTGTTGCTAATCACCTTGTCAGACACACACTGTGGGAGACGTACATATTGTGGTCTTCCTGTCAGGTAATCAACAATCCAGGACACCAGAGAAGCATCCACCTGCATCGCTGCTAACTTATCACCCAGGAGGGTCGGCCTGATGGTGTTGAAAGCACTGGAAAAGTCAAAAAACATGACCCTCACAGTGCTCGCCGGCTATATTATATTATATTATATTATATTATATTATATTATATTATATTATATTATATTATATTATATTATATTATATTATATTATATTATATTATATTATACAAAAAATTCAAAAAGAAACGTTTTAATATGTGAGCTTTTAGGAGTTGCACAGAATGTAAACAGAGCAAACTATTAGCAAGAACTACGTTTCCCATGATGCAACGTGGCGTCACCCTGCTCTGACCCTGTGACTGAAAATAATCTGATCAGCTGATCTGACCTGGCAACAAAATAACGTAGCTAGAGCAATCTATCAGGGAGGGGGGCTGAAGAACAAAACAATGACACTGCTTGGAAGAATTTAAATACAGTAACTCTTCTAAAGACTTTTAAAACCGAATCGCGCCGATTTCCCTCCCGGTGTTTAGTGAAAGAGCCCACAGATATTCGAGCTTTTGACATCGACTAGCTGTTGTTTGTTGATATGTTGTTGCTGTTTAGTTGACAGACTGGAGGCTAGCTGCTTGCTTGGACGGCTGTGAGCTGTGGTGGTTTGCTGGCTCGCTAATTGCAGCTTTTGTTTGAGGTGGGGGGGAAAAGTTGAAATTGTCCGGCTAAAGTAGCTAGCTCTAAGCTAGCTGTTCACATTTGGTTGCCAAGTAATTTACTGAATTTGCAAGGTATAGACCCACAGAGGGTCAGCTTGCTAGTTAGCCTGTTGTTAGCATTAACATTTGCTCATTTTTGTTTTGGTATTTTTTTTCCCCAAGGAGGGTTCTTTGTGTCGTTAGGTACTGGTTACCTGTACACACTTATGTGTTACCTAACTGTTTCTTTCTTGCCTTAGATATATATTTTAGGTAATATTGCTGCTAAATGCTAACTTTAATGCATGAACAAGCTAACAGGATCAAAGGATATTAAACGTTACTGAAGAAGACGACGGTTTTTACTTCACTGCCTTTGTTAGGTGCACTAAATGGCATTAGATCAACCCGTTTAGGTGTCTGAATTTCATACCGCTAAAACTAATTTGATCACTTACATCAGTGTTTAAACTTTGTATTAAATCAGTGTGATAGCTGCCCTGTTATCGTGCAGCTGTCTTAAGTTTATTTCATTGTATTTGCGTTTTTCAGTATTACTGCACTGTGCATTTTTCATTAACTGCTATTGGAAGTAGCTGGTGCTGTTGTCAAAGCTGTTCCAATAAGCGCCAGTCTGTATTCAAGCTCACTCCTTAAGAAACGATGAATGGGTATGGCTCATCTTCAGAAAAGGGAGTCAATACTAGTCTGATATGTCAGGAGAGTTATTCCTGTGGTGGCTCTGAGGAGGCGGCATTTGAGTGTGTTGATTGCAAAAGCCTGCAGTGTGTTCGCTGTGAGCTCGACCTCCATAGTCATGACCGGCTAAAGAACCACAAGCGGGTCCAGCTAGGTCCTGGACATGTCCCATACTGTGACAACTGTAAAGGAGGTAGTGGGGATAGTGGCACGCGCCATCGGTCTGTGGTCCGTTGCCAGAACTGCAAAGTTAACCTGTGTCAGGACTGTCAGAAACGTACCCACAGTGGAGGCAACAAGAAGAAACACCAGCTTACACATTATCCTCCACCACCCAAACCTGCAGAAGGCAACTCTGTCCAAACATCTGCCCAGCCTGCTGTCTGTATAGCCGATGAGACCAAATCTCAGAAGGCTAAACTTCTGGAGAAGGTATCAAGCTTTCTTCTGGTTGATGAGAATGAGGAAATGCAGGTAAGTTGTGCAAGTGGGCATTAAATAGGACTGTATTCCATTTTCTTTGTTTATGCTTTAAAGTTTTTACACTTGTTGTTTGTCCTAAGATAAAAGATGAAGCTTCCTTCATGAAGAGCCTCAGCTGCTCGCCCGACCAGCTGCTGAAGGTGGTGTCCATCTTTGGTAACACTGGAGAGGGCAAATCTCACACCTTAAACCACACGTTCTTCATGGGCAGAGAGGTGTTCAAGACTTCTCCTGCACAAGAGTCATGCACAGTGGGAGTGTGGGCAGCATTTGATCCCATCCATAAATTAGTGGTCATTGATACAGAGGGGCTGCTTGGGAACAGTTCCAAACAAGGCCAGAGAACACGTCTCTTACTCAAGGTGCTCGCCATCTCTGACCTCATCATCTACCGCACCCATGCTGACCGTCTCCACGATGACCTCTTCAAGTTCCTCGGAGATGCTTCAGACGCATATTTGAAGCATTTCACCAAGGAACTGAAGGCAACGACAGCACGCTGTGGCCTGGATGTTCCACTGTCCACCCTGGGTCCCGCTGTAGTCATCTTCCATGAAACAGTCCACACTAAGTTGCTGGGTTCAGGTAAAACACCTCCTCCTGTTAAAGGGTGCAATGCAATAACTTAAACCTTTTTAAAAATAACTTTATTTAACATTTTCACTCTGACACTCTGAATATACAGTAGTTATGGATCATTGCATCAAAGGACTACAAGTGGCCCCTTTAAAGTCAACTGAGGGTTAAGCATTGCATATAATTTGGGGTTTAGCAAATATTAGCCTTCTATCCCTGTTATCTGGAGGTCGAAATCAGCTTTCCAACTTTAGTTAAATCTGGAAATGATAAAGAAATGTACATTTATAGCTGTAGTCACACCAGTTTTTACACATTTACATCTAGTTTTAACACCAGGTATTGTACATTATTGGGAATCATTATTTGAATTTGTCTAAACTCTAATAGTATGATGTGTTTTCCAGTCCTCAGTATCTACTGGTTTGTGTTCCTCTCGCTCTGGTATAATAATCAGCTTGCAGAGACTTGCAATTTGCTCAAGTTAGATAAGCCCTTTTACTGAGGAAGACTGCCTGTTTTTACCATAGTCTCATATCTTTCATACTCTTTCTTTAAAAAAAAAAATCCTGTTTGTCTGGCAGCTTTTGCATTCAGAATTGTGATTTGAATTCACCGTTGTGCCAAACACATTTTGCTTTTCCAAGATGAGCTCTAAAAAATCTCCACAGGTTCCTCCTGTTCAGGGCTTATTTCTTCATTTCTATTCGTGTTTATTTCAGGTATTACATTATATGTGGTATACCTTGCTTACCATATATTGCTCTTTGGTAGATGCAGGCCATTTTATTACCCACTCTGTTTTTTTGGAATGAAAGGCACATTTGTATTTCTTATAAGGCAAATATTGTCTATTTCCCCTCACATGTCACATGCATTCTTTCAAGCACACTATTTTAAGAACTGTCGATAAATGCTAAATATATCTGCAGTATATTTTAGCTGATGTTAATAATCATTAAATTTTTGTCCTGTTGTAGATAAGTCATTCGAGTCAGTAGATCGGCTGCTGTTGGAGCGCTTCAGGAAGCTTTCACGCTTTCCAGAGGCCTTTAGTTCTGTCCACTACTGGGGTACGCAGACTCTCAGTCCTCCTACTGACTTTCGCGGCCTACAGAATAAACTGGAGCAGCTCCTGGATAACAACGCCACCCGTTCTCCACGCACACCTGTGGTCATCTTCAAAGCCCTGCAGGTAGGGCTGCATTTAGAAGTCTGCTTGTTTCTGCATCACATGGAAATGCATTTTTGAATTGGTCTGACAGCAGTTTATGGATTAATATCTGCTGATCTTTAATTTCCCTGCAGGCACTGAGCGAGCGCTTCAGTGGGGAAATCGCAGGTGAGCTGGTAGCACACAGTTGCTTCTTTCCTGATGAATACTTCACCTGCTCTAGCCTGTGCCTCAGTTGTGGGTAAGTATTTCTTGCCAGTCTTTTTTTTTTTTTAATCATTTTTGC
Organism: Maylandia zebra; assembly: GCF_041146795.1. Lineage (NCBI taxonomy): Eukaryota > Metazoa > Chordata > Actinopteri > Cichliformes > Cichlidae > Maylandia > Maylandia zebra. The sequence continues at coordinate 30,335,385 of NC_135185.1, forward strand.
TTCAGTCTTTTTCTGTTTTTGCTGTTTTACATTCTGTGTTAATACGATTACCTCAGCTCTGGCTGCAAGAACAGCATGAACCACTTAGGAGAGGGAGTGCGCCACGAGGCGAAGCATCGCTGTCGTTATTCTGCTCAGTATGATAATCGCATTTACACCTGTAAAGTAAGTGTGGTGACTCAGCTTTGACTTTTAGCTTTCTCTGTTTTGACCATAACACTGTAATTACTTCTGTGTCATTGCCAAAGAGCCTTAAATTGAAATCATTTATGTTGTGCATCAAATCAGGCTTGCTATGAAGGAGGAAAAGAAGTGATAGTAGTCCCAAAGACCTCAGCCTCCTCGGATTCTCCATGGATGGGCCTCGCAAAGTATGCCTGGTCTGGGTAAGTAGTAAGGAAATGACCTGCGAGGGCATCTGTACCTAGGCTTTGGTTAACATCATTTTAAAGCTCTGGCCTAAAATTAAATTCTTCTTGTCACTCCAACATGCATGCTCCACATCAGATTACATACCAGATTATTGTCACAAAAAATGAGTTTCATTTTTTTAAATATATGTTCAGGTATGTTATTGAATGTCCCAACTGTGGAGTGATCTATCGAAGCCGACAGTACTGGTATGGAAATCAGGATCCTGTTGATACAGTTGTCCGCACCGAGATCCAACATGTTTGGCCGGGAGTAAGTGACGCCAAGTATTTAATTTATTTATCAGATGCAGACTATATTTCACTGATTTGCATAGACCTTAATTATGGCTACAGATAACCTGTCTGTTTCTTGCAGTCGGATGGCTTTTTAAAGGACAACAGCAATGCTGCACAGCGGCTTCTGGATGGAGTCAACCTAGTGGCCCAGTCTGTGTCAGAGCTCAGTGTCAAACCCGCCAAGGCCGTCACCTCTTGGCTGACAGATCAGATCGCCCCAGCCTACTGGAAACCCAACTCCCTCATCTTGGTGAGTGACACACACAGCCCCATCCTTTGCCACCAGCTACCAACGGCCAAGTCAACACTTTCATGTTCACAAGGATGTTTACTGTCTGCGGTGTGCCTATTACACAATCTACATTTGCACGTCTCATGATGAAACTTGGATTCGTGTTGCATCCGCACTCTTTTAGCTCTTGCTCAATACAACACGGACTGTGATTATTTTTCTCTCATGCAAGGTGTGCCACAAGTGTCACACAGTCTTCCAGGATAACGACACCAAGCATCACTGCCGTGCCTGCGGGGAGGGCTTCTGTGATGGCTGCTCTTCCAAAGCTGCACCCGTCCCCGAGAGAGGCTGGGGTCTTGCCCCTGTCAGAGTGTGTGATGTCTGCTTTGAGCAGAGATCTTCATATGCAGGTACACACACTCTAAATAATGTCAGATCTCCTCTGTTTTTCTCAAACCTCTGTTATGCTGCCATTTAACATCTATGAGCATGGCTTTAGTAAGGGTCTTTTTTTTTTTTAAATTTATCCAGAACTACTTGAAGCAGAGCAAGAAGAGGAAGAAGGTGGAACGCTTGCTAGGAAGGTTGGAGAAGCTGTCACCAACACATTCGGAGTCGTGGTCACTGCTATTGACATCCCACTAGGTGAATGTTTCCCCGAAACAAAACCTAAAGGGGAAGGGTTATGCAACCTAAACAAATGACCCAGTAAATGGTAGTACACCAGAGCGATGCCCTCTTGTGGCGGAGGCCCATTCTGCTTAATTTCAGTTAAAAAGAAATGAAGTCTTTTCCCTTTATTTATGTCATACTGGAGTCTCGCCAGGAATATGAGATGCCCTAATGGCCTAGTTTTAACATAACATGTACTGCTATGAAAAGCAGGTCTCTATGCCGCAAATCAAGGAAACAGTTGAGCCATCTGAAGTGTTTTAAGTTAATGGCAGTAAAATGATTACATTTATATGGAGATTGCATTTTCCTGTAACTAGTTCCTCTTGCCAGCAAAAAATATTTATAAGCTAAAAAACTGAAACCCTCCCACACACACTGGCCACCGAACCTAAAAACGCCTTGGACACTCTGTTCAGGACATATCTGTGGCAACACCTCCATGCAGAAGTGCTCTCCCATCTAATGTTTAACACTGCCAGTGTTTCAGTTCTTGTATCTACCAGATGTCTTTAGTGCAGCGATGTGATCGATGACCAGTTATATTGTTCTTTTTGTTTATGAGACTTTGCCAGGCTTGTGAGTCTCCTTTGCTTTGTACTTGTTTAATATTGATGTTAGGTTGCCTACACAGCATACATCTGTGAGAATTCCTCAGTGATCGTTTAACTACTAGGGATCAATCATTTCTGTACCCTTTGAACTAACCTCCAGGATGCACTTTGGCCAGTGGATATGAGAAAAAGCTTTTGTTAAGTGTGTTTGTTAAGCCAGTGTGACAGGATTCTGCCAGGATTATCCAACAGAAAGAACAAGTTCTGCTTTATAAGAAGAGAGTGTCAACTTTTGTACTTTTTCAGTTAGGCCACAAACTTATTCAGATTTCTTTATTAGCATTCAAAACCAAAGTATTTGTGTAATCCAAACACAAGTTAAATATTTATAGATGTGAAGATACTATATATACCTGCAGGTCTAAATTTACTGGTAAAGGGCATAGATAATTATGCTTTGGACCACATGATATCTCGCTGAAGATATCTCCATATCTGTGACTACCCCAAAAATACCACAGAGTGACGTCCTCTCCAATCACAACAAAATTAGCCAACTTACTTTTAAACCCAGCTCTTGTTTCTGTGTTCCCGTCACAACTTGAAACAGGGCTGCACTTCAGGTAGTACTGGGGAAAGCTAAACATGGGGAAAGCTCAAAAGATTTAAGCCGTTTTAAATTTACAGGACTGAAAGGAATAATTTAAAGGAGATTAATGTGAGTGTTTACTGACCACTTGCTGATCACCCAACAGAAATTCAGGGAAAACATTAAAAGAAGGCGACTGGGACTAACCCCATATAAAACATTATGTTTTACTAAAATTTTTGTATGAATTAATCATGGGTATAATTAGATCAAATTAGAGAGCATTCATCAGCTGGATCTGTTGACATAGTTTATGGGGAACTTCCAGTGTTGCCAACAGATATCCAGGCCAGGACTGCTCAGTCAGCTCTGACCAGCTGTTCAGTGTTGGAGAATGCAAAAAAATAATGGATAACGATTGGATGAATGTTTTCAAGAATGCAGACTGCATGTAGCCTAGATCTGACATTGGTCAGTATTACTATAACAAGACTACAAGTGAAAATTTGAAAGAATTTGGTCCCACAGTTTTTGTCCCTTGCCTACATATTCTACATATTCATATGCAGATATCGTTTTACAGACAATTATTGCGTGACAGAGATTCTATTAGGTTATATTGCAGTATAAACTTAAGCGAACAGGATGTGGTGTCATATAAAGTTTCCAGACCTGTGAGTGTGGCGCATTTATTTTCCACCCTCCTTTTAGGCCTAGTGAAAGACGCAGCTCGTCCTGCCTACTGGGTTCCTGACCAGGACATCCTGTCGTGCCACAACTGCCAGCGCGAGTTCACTGCCAAGCTGTCCAAGCACCACTGCCGCGCCTGTGGCCAAGGAGTGTGCGACGACTGCTCCCCCGAGCGCCGAGCCGTTCCATCGCGTGGCTGGGACCACCCTGTGCGCGTGTGCACCAGCTGCAACCAGAAACCCGGAGAACTTTAACAGGGACTGCTTTCCTTCCTCAGAACACCGTATTGAACCGCTCACTAACTCAGCAGCCTGTCTCTGCTAAAGTATACCTCTCTTGCTCTACCGATTCTGTCTCGTATCAGTGGAAGGGAAATTTTTAGGCATATATGTAGGACATTTAGCAGATTTGGGATTTCAGCGTTCCCGTGGCCTTTGTAGAACAGCCAGAACGTGTGAGCTACTCGACTCGAGTGTGAAACCTGCGTTTCTACTCTGATCATCTGCGGTGTCAATGTTTTGATTCTTATTGACACGAATCCCTAATTTTACATGTAATAAGGCTGTCGAGCTATTTTTCTACTGTCAGAAAATATAACGAAAAACATAATTTAAATAATAATAATAGCTAGTTGAGAATGCTGGATGGGTTGGTGTGATTAGTTTCCAGCAATTCCTGTTATTGAGCATTTTCTCTGATGTCATACACGTAATGGCAAAGAGATATTTTAAACATATGCAGCTGACTGCAGGTTCCTTTGCATGCATGTACTGCAACATTTTAGTTTTTGCACTACGCCTTGTTCAGCTGTTATAGGCTGTTGCTTACCATGGCCAAAAAGCCAGATATCCAGGTGACAAAGCGGTCGCTGCAAACTCAGTTGAAATCTACCGCAGGAGGTCTTGAGTTTGGATATCTGGCGTGCCAAAAATCATTCAGGTCACTGTGTCTGTGCTGGTATTTTATCATGTAATATGTGGTCGTATGAAGACGTAGAACTATGTTAGAGGAAATGTTGAAAGTTATTTAAGTATCGACAATTGAAAAAAATATATATATTAGCACTCTGGCATGCATGACAGTGTGAGAGATCATGGCCTTTAATTTGTTCAGAGGACGGTCTCTGAATAAACCTCACTATCTCTTTTACTTAGCGGCATTTCAGTGTTCTTATGTTACAACATGTACTTCATGTTCAAAATGTTTTTATTGACAACTTTTGTTTGAATTATTATATAAATATTTAATATTTGCAGTTCCTGCCTGCGTTGCATATGGATGTTGTCTTTCAGAACTCAAAGATACACAAATAGTCTTCAAACTGGTTTTACTTATTCCACTCATGCCTCCAGGTCGCTGTAGATGCAGTCTGTCATGATAAAGCCTCTTGACAAAGCACAATGGTATTTTTGCTCTGCTTATAATGACTTGTTTTTTCTGTTACTTTACATCCGTTATTGAAAACTGTTTGCTTTAGCTTTTTTTTGGTTGACATCATTCACTGTATGTATATTTATAGACTTTGTAGTGACACTTTGTGAACCACCCTTTTTCTGTCTTGTTTGTTTTTGTGTTTCAGCGTTACGCAGAAATACTAATGCTCGAATGTGTCGAAGGCGAGACGTCGGCCCATATGTAGCGACTGAGAGCTTTAATTGTGTCTTTCATCATTAACTAGTTTTGTTTTATTGAGTATTGAGACCATTATCATATAAAGTACATGGCGATGCCTTTTAGACGTATGCTAATATTTCATTGTCAAAAAAAAGCAACAAGGAAAAAAAGGGGTTTGTCGATTGTATGCTTTGTAGATAAAGTTAATTCTCCCTTTGCGTAACGTGGAACTTTTTGGTTCTGATGTCTGATGAGAAGATGTTGTGTCTGCCTTGTCTCAAAATAGATCTATCTGTCTGAGTGTTTCATCACACACACACACACACACACCTTCCTTTGAGATGCCAATGTTGCACAGGATAGAATAGGAAATGCATTATGTCAGATTACTAGTACTGGAGTTCATTGCCATGCATATCTTTGCAGACTGTTCAAATACCCGTTATAGTGTTTGAGATGTACATTTGATCCCTTTATTTTTAATAGGGTAAGGTGCTACTGTCAACGCTCCTGACCTACAGACTCCAAACCAAGCAGAAATGACTGATAGAATTTAAACTGTTGGAAACTAACTTGAAGAAATGGTGGAAGATTTGCATAAGATTAAAGTTGTATCAGCTCCCGTCTGTTAAAACATAATCTGCAACTGCCTCCATGTCTTAAGTGTGTGTGTGTGTGTGTGTGTGTGTGTGTGTGTGTGTGTGGGGTTTAAATCTCCCTGTGTCAAACCACTTACTGTACTGTATGTGGGAGGAATAGATCGTGTGCAACATCCTTGTGTTATGAGCCTTGCTTTCATTCCCTCCAGCACTGCAGTTTCAGATAAACGAGAGAAAAAAATCAAGTAATACTTGCTTGGTGCTTATTGATAATAATAAATGATTTATAATTATTTTAATAAATAATTAAACCCAAGCTTCCATGTTGATATTCTGTGCCAATACACTGCATGGTATCAGTGAGCCAATAGAGGAAGTTGCATGTGATATCTATCCAAAGCTACAGTAAGGGTCTCTTTAAAAGTGCTGTTATTCAGTTGTGTACAATATAAATACAAGGGAAAACCCTTTAAAATAATTTTGACAGTTTACCCCATTAAGCCACGCCCTATCCGCTCATGCTGCAGATGTATTGGTCCACGAATTCACCCTGAGCTCCGATTGGTCAATTTCCGTAGGTTTCCCTCAGAACTGCAAGACGCCGATATTGCGTTACATTGTAGCAAAATGGCGGCTGTCATTCAGAATCCACTAAAAGCGTAAGTAATTTAGACATTGAGGAAATTGTGAATATCTACTTTGTTGCCAAGTCGTACATTTAAACTGAGCGCTAGCGCATGCCATTTCCAGCCGTGTGCATATGAGCTATTAAGCTGTCCAAATTCATTTTGTGTACTTCTTGCATGACAAAGTAACCTCGTATAGTTTCTTTTTTATTTTTTTAATTCCGCTACATTTCAACATTTGGTTTTAAACAACGTGCGTTCGGCTGCTTGACATTTTCGCTGTACTAGCGGGGCTTTTCCTCTACACGGCTTTGCATACAACACGGGAGAGTGTCGTCTTTTTCTGGGCTGTAAATTTATTTGGAAAAAAAAACTGTCCACAACGTGCCTTTGCGCCGTTACGAATAATTAAAAAGCCGAATTTCTTCCTTCGCTCGGTGGGGCATAGCGGCGGAATATCATCGGACATTCCGAAAGTCCTTTATAGTTGGTGTGAATTGTCGACATGTCAACTTTGGCTCCTCCGAGCGCAGACGTGGTCAGGACCCGGTAAAGCAAGGGAGGAGGCATTTTGTATTTGCATGCTTGCTGGCGAAATCGACAAAAGTGACAGCAGTTGACTCCGCCGCTGAAAATAGGCTGTCACCCTGCGCTCAAATAGTGCATGCACGGCCGTTTTTTGTCCCTCAACTTCAAAGAAATACTCCACCTTTCCCTCCCATTTTCTCCTTTGTTCTTCTGTATTGTTTTACCAGTTCCTACTGGTAGACGTATCACTGCAAGTTAGACACACTTGGCCTCTCGCTCCTTGTCATTTTTGTACTGCACATTGTGGTCTGTTAAATCTTTAAATGCATGTTAAGTTGCGCGGCTGTCACCAAGCAGTCCGCCTGTATTGATGTGTTATAATCACGGGACTGTGGAGGTATAGTGCAGGCTGTCTCCACTGTGCCTTTAAGTGGAGGAGTGCTGGAGATTAGCTTGGTCCAGGATCCTGGGCCCATCTGTCAGAGAGATGCTCCGACAGAGAGGAAGTGTTGGGCACAAGCAGGAGAACCATCTGCTCCTTCACAGAGGTACCCTGCCACCTCAGTGGACTGTGAGCACAAGGAGTGGACCTCACAGCACCTTGCACATCCATGCACCCCATGCTGCCATTGTTATTGAGGCATTATTACACCTAGGAAAGGATGCTGGAAAGGATGGTGTTTTTTGCACCATCTAGGGAGAAGTTAATTTTAAGCATCCAGAGTATATATGTATATGTATTTGTGATGATCCAGTAAAGTGGCCTCCTAGTAAGATAACCTCCCTGCACACAAAAAAAAAGAAATTGGGGGGGCATGTTGAATCGTTATGTACTCCTCAGTCGACTGCGCATGCTCTCAATTTTCGCTCAAACTGCTCAACAGTTTTACTCACCGGGGAATTGCCCGGTGCAATCACAGCCTCCTCCTGCTGGCACCTGAGCAGCTCAGCGAACACACTCGATGTTCATTGCAAATGTTCAATAAATAATTCCCTCCCCATCTAAACTGCTGCTGTTCTCGTACCTCACGCCTTTTCACGAGAGCACGCAGAGGTGCATTTCATGACTACCGGTGTTGGGCCATTTCTCTTGTGTCCCAGCAAGCCTCGGTATCTGTCTGCTGTCAAGCCGCTGCTTCATCTCACTGACGTTTTAGCATTCTGATGTGGAATGTCTCCTTGCTATAAGCTGTGCTTAATGAAGTGTTTCAATCTGCTATAATTAGCCTCTGTCTCGGGTTTCTGACTTCATTTCACACGTTTGTCAGATTATAATTAGTCACACTTGACACTAATTGGATGTCGCTCCCGTAGACCAGTTTGACCTTTTTTTGTATTAAGATGATTCACTTCAGGGAAATGGAACTGCTAGTTTGACTTTGTGAGGATGAGGCTGATGGAGCAGGAGCATGCAGGCCCGCGCACGCCTGGTTGAGGTCTGTCCCCTTCTCTGAGCTCTGTTGGACGACAGTAATCTCCAGAATCTGCTGATTAAAATGGAGGCTGGAATATTTAATTAATAAGGGGAGCGCATAAAGCTGCTCATTAAAATTTGAGCCACAGCTGGAGTTTATCTGCCGCCTGGACACATCTTCCATCCGCAGCTCTCCTGACGTTCCACCCGCCGGATTCGTGTTGTCAGCTTTCTTGTCATTTGCTGTTGAGTAGACTTTGAGTGAGTCAGGCTTGCTGTTTATTGGTACTGCAGTGTGGAGGTGTATGGTCTGGTTTTTTTTACCCCTGCCCTCAGCCAGACTGTGTTGTTCTGATTGGTGTAATCAGAGGTTGCTATCAGGATGCAGTCACTCTGTAGGCCCTCCCCCTACCCTTGTTATGTGGTAGCTCTTGCTTCCTGTGGAGCAGCAGTGCACCTGCAAGTTTGAGATACCTTCTAAATAGAGCACACGAGACAGAAGTTGTTTTATATCAGATTTTTGTTGTTGTTTTGTTTTTGCTCTTACATATTCTCCTTACAAGCCGGGCTATTGTAAAGCACTAGCTTTTTGTCATGACTGCAGCTCACTCGTAGCTCTCCTGCTCTCTCAGTTTGTCGTTAGATATGCAAAACGCGAGTTGACACACGCTTACATTACGGACGCAGCCATGTGACACGGTGAACCGTTGACAGGAACACGCTGATAGCGGAGGCCCCACTGGCCACAAGATTTGCTTTTGTTCTTCACCCTCATGCGCACACTCACCTTCTCTGCTCAGCTGGAAGACATCGGGGATGTGTTGTACATACCTCTGAGGCTGTGGCATGCACACAAGTCTCAAGTGTTTATGGCTAATTCTAACAGCTAAATCTGGTTTAGTGCAAATTTGAGCTCATTTTTGTGTATTTTTCTTCTGTGTCTTGTAATAGAAAACAGACAAGCTAAAAATGTAGCCAGATTGTCTAAACCAGTGGATTGCACACCTCTCTAAGGCTCCAGAGATACATTTTAGTTGTCTGTAGTTGGTCAGAACATAATTGTATTATTCAGCTGCATACTTGAAAGCTTTATCCAATCATCTAACTGCGCATGTGTGATCAGTTCTTCTTCAAACTGTTGCTTCATTCTCTGATCTTAACTCGATTATGAAAATAATGTCCAAAAATATAAAGTTGAAGTTATCTTTCAGCCAAGTCAACAGACTAGTCTCTCAGAACAAGGCGGAAGGTTGTGAATACTGAGTTGGAGGTGGTGTCTGTATGTGTGCGCGCCCCCCCACCCCCCTCCTGAGTCGCTGGACATGTGGGTCTTGTCACTCATTACAGGTGTCAGAAAGTTCTCTCACCTAAGCTGGAACACCTGCTGCTGGGGGAGGCAGGGCTCTGATGCAGCTCGTGCTGTTGCGCACACAGCTAGCAACCACCAGAAGTCTTTCACCCACTTACATGTTCAGATGCTCCACCATCCTCCCTCCTCAAACCCCCTTGCACTCCAGGATTCACTTGAGACCAACCGGCATCCTCTCCCGCCTTCATTCAACTCGAGTAATCGCAGGGGTTTCTTGGCACTAGCGTGCGCCCGTAGCTGACTTCGGGGAGCACTCGCAGCCGATCTGCTTTTAGTAAACTGATATGTCACACTATGCCCCATCGCAGCTGTGTGTTGATATCAAGGAATGCCACTGAAGCACACAGGTTAGGTTGACAGGGATTTACTGTTGGAAACGAGACACTCCGCACATGGTACACATTTGACAAATCTAATTTATGCGTTTTATTAGCAAGCCGCATGCTATTATTTTTTTTCATGAGCTACTAGCAAGCATGTCAAACCGCTGATCCTGTGTGGTCATGCTTTGTGGCAAATCTGTTTTGAGTCTATCCCTGTGTGAATACGCTTGTAAAAATTCCTGCACCTTAAAGCCAGAGAAAGCCCTGCTACATGTGAGAAATTTGTTGTTTTTGGCTTTGTATGCAACGCAAATCAATCAGCTACGTCTTTATTAGGCAGGGAGCAGTAGTAATGCAATTATTCATTAGAATAAAGTCCTGTGTTTATTAGTCATGATCTGCTTGTTAGCTTTTCCTTCCCTCTCCCTTTTCATCTCCCTCCCTGCGCAAGCTCTGTACCTGCGACTGTTTACTCTTCTCAATCACACTGACACGAAGCCTGTCCTTCCCGGAAACTTCACACACACACACAATCTGGTTTTGTCTCAAATGCATAGCTGGACGTTGTCTCAAGGGTGGTGGCAAAGACGGAGGTAAAGGAGGAGTGTGGGATCCGAGCAGCACTGACAAATCAGCCTTCCAGCACCTCTACCTCCGCTTTAAAATTCCAGCCTCGACTCACAACCCGCAGCTCATTAGTTTCACTTCAAAATGGCCGTCCTTCTAATGCTGTAATTGAGAACACATGGAGGAACTTCATTATTTGGATGTGGGGATGTTTATACCAGAAGAACCAGTAGCTATTATTGGGCCCTCTTGGCCCTGTGATATAATAGCAAACTGTAGAAAACGCATCCAAAGTACCGTGTCATGATTTCAGAGTTGAAGCAGTTACCTTCGTCTTTGATATAGTCAAATTAGAACCTGCCCTTGTGCTAGGCACTCTGCTGAGATTAATTAAGTAGGCTAATTACCATACCAGGCGTGTGGCAGCGATTGAGGGCTTGAATGTGAAATTTCCTCCCCCATTTCACTCTGAATATTAACATTGAAACCCTCGGGGAGTGCCAAAATCTCAGCAGCACTAAGAAAAGTGGAACTAAAGTGCGAGAGTCTTGGCTGCTTGCTGGTCGGAGGAGTGACTTTATATCAGACCCCAGATTCAGTGTTTGCGTGATAATCTAACACAGTCAGCGTCAGTGTAGCTCACAGCCTGTCTTGAATCAGATCAAACAAAGAGCCCACAGAGGTAATAATATGTTTAACCTCAGGAGTGGGAGCAGCAGAGTGGTCGAACTGTTGTAAATGGGATGCATTGTTTTTTTCTCTTTCCACAAATTCCCCCTGTTGGCAAGGTGGAGACAGCAGTGAGAAGCTCAGCTGTCAGTTTGATCCCTAAATTGAACAGGGTTTGATGCTAACAGCATTGCTGGGTTCTTGGGGACTTGAATATACAGGAAACAGATAGTGTGAAAGATGCACTTTATCTTTGCGGTCTTTTTTTTTTTTTAAAGAAGCAACGTGTTTCTTCCCTTGTTTTGTTTTGATCTGGCTTTCTATCAGCTTATAGCTGCTTCAGCTAAGTGATCTGCAGCCAGCAAAGCAACAGGCCTTTATCGTAGCATTTGTACATGATGAACATCTTGGATGTCAGATGCTGCGTATGTATAGTCGCCCTTATTGTTAGCAGCACAGCACTTCTTGACCGGTTCTTCAAAGAAGCTTCCACATCAGTGTCCCAGCTGTGTCAACAGTGGTGAGAACTACAAGAGTAGATTTACTCAAGTCTGATTAGTAGTTGCACTTTAAAAGAGCATCCCCATTTTCTACAGTCTGTTTCTACTCCACTATAGTGCAAAGGCAAATATTGCATGTTTACTGGATATATCATTATTAAATTCAGTCCCACTGGTGCTAGCTGTAATATGAATTGCTAATAAACCGATCTGTTCTGTAAGAGTTGTTAAGCTTTTTTAACTTTTGAGTATTTTTAATATAGACTGTTTTCTTGACTTTTCTGTGCTCCTTTTTTGTTCTTCCACTACTCTACATAGACTGTATATAAAAGATGGATGTAGCTTGTGGGTCTTGTGGGTTGTGGCCAGCAGAGAGCGACTCCACCGATTGTAAAAAAAAGTATTCTGGAAGAAATACTTTGATGTTGAAATTATACTTCAGCAGTGGTAGCACAAAGGCAGTCCGTGGGCAGTCGTAGAGTGCCCGTCTACCTGCAGAGAGTGTTCTGTTGTCCATAGAGGCAGTGTGCAAAGTATGTGGTGCAACCGGTCTGTGGGCTACTCTTGATGTACTTTTGTTGGTCCATCGGCCAGCTGTGGAGAAGTTAACATACAGTGGGGCAAAAAATTATTTAGTCAGCCACCGATTGTGCAAGTTCCCCCACCTAAAATGATGACAGAGGTCAGTAATTTGCACCAGAGGTACACTTCAACTGTGAGAGACAGAATGTGAAAAAAAAAATCCATGAATCCACATGGTAGGATTTGTAAAGAATTTATTCGTAAATTAGGGTGGAAAATAAGTATTTGGTCAATAACAAAAATACAACTCAATACTTTGTAACATAACCTTTGTTGGCAATAACAGAGGTCAAACGTTTACTATAGGTCTTTACCAGGTTTGCACACACAGTAGCTGGTATTTTGGCCCATTCCTCCATGCAGATCTTCTCGAGAGCAGTGATGTTTTGGGGCTGTCGCCGAGCAACACGGACTTTCAACTCCCGCCACAGATTTTCTATGGGGTTGAGGTCTGGAGACTGGCTAGGCCACTCCAGGACTTTCAAATGCTTCTTACGGAGCCACTCCTTTGTTGCCCGGGCGGTGTGTTTTGGATCATTGTCATGTTGGAAGACCCAGCCTCGTTTCATCTTCAAAGTTCTCACTGATGGAAGGAGGTTTTGGCTCAAAATCTCACGATACATGGCCCCATTCATTCTGTCCTTAACACGGATCAGTCGTCCTGTCCCCTTGGCAGAAAAACAGCCCCATAGCATGATGTTTCCACCCCCATGCTTCACAGTAGGTATGGTGTTCTTGGGATGCAACTCAGTATTCTTCTTCCTCCAAACACGACGAGTTGAGTTTATACCAAAAAGTTCTACTTTGGTTTCATCTGACCACATGACATTCTCCCAATCCTCTGCTGTATCATCCATGTGCTCTCTGGCAAACTTCAGACGGGCCTGGACATGCACTGGCTTCAGCAGCGGAACACGTCTGGCACTGCGGGATTTGATTCCCTGCCGTTGTAGTGTGTTACTGATGGTGACCTTTGTTACTTTGGTCCCAGCTCTCTGCAGGTCATTCACCAGGTCCCCCCGTGTGGTTCTGGGATCTTTGCTCACCGTTCTCATGATCATTTTGACCCCACGGGATGAGATCTTGCGTGGAGCCCCAGATCGAGGGAGATTATCAGTGGTCTTGTATGTCTTCCATTTTCTGATGATTGCTCCCACAGTTGATTTTTTTCACACCAAGCTGCTTGCCTATTGTAGATTCACTCTTCCCAGTCTGGTGCAGGTCTACAATACTTTTCCTGGTGTCCTTCGAAAGCTCTTTGGTCTTGGCCATGGCGGAGTTTGGAGTCTGACTGTTTGAGGCTGTGGACAGGTGTCTTTTATACAGATGATGAGTTCAAACAGGTGCCATTCATACAGGTAACGAGTGGGGGACAGAAAAGCTTCTTACAGAAGACATTACAGGTCTGTGAGAGCCAGAGATTTTCCGTGTTTGAGGTGACCAAATACTTATTTTCCACCCTAATTTACGAATAAATTCTTTACAAATCCTACCATGTGGATTCATGGATTTTTTTTTCACATTCTGTCTCTCACAGTTGAAGTGTACCTCTGGTGCAAATTACTGACCTCTGTCATCATTTTAGGTGGGGGAACTTGCACAATCGGTGGCTGACTAAATACTTTTTTGCCCCACTGTACAAAGAACTGAAGTGAAACCTAGACTGTTAAAAGCAATGAAGTGTCCACTGCAGCCACAGTATGTACTTTTCATATTGTATTTTTGGCTCTGTGATGGAGTTTTTTAGACTGCCTTTCCCCGGTGAACTCCACTGTCACTCCCTTCCCTGTCTGGGTCCACTTGTCATTCATTCAGCATTCAACCAACACACAGGTCACCCACATCCAGCGATGTGCAGTTGAGTTTTTTTTCTGTGTGGAAATTCATATGCAAAAGGACACATTTGCTCTACCATATTCATGTACAGGAAACACTTTACTGCTGGGGCTATGGTCTCAATCCCTAGTTTTTGTTGAATACAATATGTTTTTATTGGCTGATTTAAATTTCTAAAAAAAATGTAACATTAATAGTAGGGATGGGCGATATATACGATAGAAACGATATAAATTTGGCCAACGATATAGAGATTTTGACTATACCGCTCTACCGCGATAGCGCATGTTGATGATGTCATCAAGCTGTGCCTGTTTTGGTCGAAAGCAGGGGTGCCCAATCCCAGTCCTCGAGAGCTACCGTCCTGCAGCTTTTAGACGCATCCTTCTTCTGACACACCTGAATCAACTGAATGGCTTGTTATCAGGCCTTTGCCAAACTTGATGGCATGCTAAAGAGGTAATCACACCATTTGATTCAGCTGTGTTGGAGTAGGGATGCATCTAAAAGCTGCAGGATAGTAGATCTTGAGGACTGGGATTGGGCACCCCTGGTTGAAAGCATCGCAGCGGCTACAACCATTAATCACGTAGCACAACATTATATACCAGGTAGTCCAACTTCAGTAACCCTGCAAACGTCACTGCTGTTTAGTTTCTGTCTTCATTTATGTTGGAAGTTGTAGCAGAGCTGTACGTTTTAATTAGCTTCAAAAATCTCTCAGTTAGAACATAGTATGAAATGTTTAGGTGGAAACTAGCGAGCTAACTTCCTGTTAACTTCTAACTCCGTTAAATTTAATAACTTCTGTTTTCATGGATGCCTGGATGTTAAACTTAATTGTTGCACCTGGTAAAGCAGCAACGCTGATGATTTTATTAAAGATGAAATAATTTTGACAGTTTTTAACTCTCAGTGTTCGTTTGATTTTGGGACCTGAAGGGACGGAGTTTTGGACCCAGATTACTCCGCGAAGCTTCTCACTACGGCAGCCGTAATGCTCTGACAATCCATCAAACAGCATGGCTT
The DNA here is from genome assembly GCF_041146795.1 of Maylandia zebra. Taxonomy (NCBI): domain Eukaryota; kingdom Metazoa; phylum Chordata; class Actinopteri; order Cichliformes; family Cichlidae; genus Maylandia; species Maylandia zebra. Next base: position 30,350,491 of record NC_135185.1, read on the forward strand.
ACCAAAGTTGTACTAAAACATTTTTTAACAGATTTCTGCACGCAGAAATCGGTTCGAGGTCAGTAAGCACAACCAGAATTCATACATAAGGCACACTCTCGATTTTTGAGAAAATTAAAGGATTTTAAGTGTGGAAAATACGTTATACAGAAGAACAGAATATATCACGATATATATCGTTACCGCACGTGCTTCAAATTATATCGCGATATGAATTTTAGGCCATATCGCCCAGCCCTAATTGATAGCGTGTCAGTACCAATTTTTGTTGATCCCAATTTTCTTTCTATGAACCTTTCGCGTAACTTTTTTTAGATTAAAAGACATTAGTACACGTTACAGTTTTCCCCAAACTGCAGCAACTTCCTGGATCTCCTCTCATTTAAACCCCTGACAAAAAAGTGCTGAAAATGAGATGCACCTTTACCTACCATGTTCTATCTTACCAAACAAAAGCAAATGCAATAGATTTCACCAGGTGTGAATTTTGTGTCTTCACTCACAGTGAAGTGAGTTTACTCTGATGACATCTTAGCACACGGCTGTGAGTTTGCACGTGAATTGCTTTTTGCTCATGTTGTTGTGCACGAAACAGTCCGGCTTCTAATTGGACATAAGTGAGATGGGTCAGGGGTAGGGATGGGTATTGATAAGATTTTAACGATTCCGATTCCATTTTCGATTCTGTTTAACGATTCGATTCTTTATCGATTCTTTTTAAAAAAGGAGAACACTAAGGTCGATTAGCTTAGAACTTTGTTTTATATCTTCTCTTTGAACAAGATAGAAATTTAGGAGTAACATGGCCTTACAAACCCAACAGTGAGATCTTAAGAGATCCAGCCTACGGCTCTTCAATGGGGTGTCACAGGGTCCCCAGGAAAAAAAATTGTAAATGTAAAATAATAAAATAAATATTCTTCTGTAGCAATAACAAAGTATAACATAAATTATTCTGTAGCAATTACACAAGAATATCCAGTAATGTCCCTGCCTACAATTAAACACATTCACTTACCAAAAATCGGGGCATCTGCTGTGGCAAATGGGTGCAAGGCTTTGACCACAAACTTAGACACTGCTCGGTGACATTCGTCTATCCTGGCCTGAAAGGAGACGCTACCGGTAGACTGCAGCGAGAACTGCCAGCGAGCGCCAGCCAGACTCTGTCTCATCATGGTCACCTACATGTACAGTAATGGCAGGTCTTGTAATAAGGCAGATCGCGCTAACATAATATGCACTGTTAGTTGATTATTTACCTGCCGCATTAACGGGAGAGGACGTGCAAACGTTACCGCTGCTGCTGGGTTGAGAGTCACGAGTCCGGAGCGGAATTAAAAACACGTGTCATCGTGTGTTTTGTGAGCAAATGCTTTTGCATATTCGTAGTGTTTCCTCCCTTAAATGAAATATCTACTTTGCAAGTATTGCAAGTTGCCCTGTTGTCATCGGTTCTCATAAAGTATAATCAAACTTTTGAGCGTTTGAGCCGCTTAGGCGCCTTGTTTCCTGCCAGGTAAATGACGCTCCGCAACGTGGTGACGTCATTCGGGGCGACTGGAATCGATAAGGGAATCGTTTGCAAAAATGGCAAACAATTCCAAGGAATTGAAACAGTGGGAACCGGTTCTCAACAAGAACCGGTTTTCGATACCCATCCCTAGTCAGGGGTCAGCATGCTAGGATTGGACCGATCCTGGTCCCTGACTGATCAGTCGGTGCATCTCTACAACACGGTGTGTCTGTTTGCACATTGTCTGTTGTCCCCCTAGAGTCAAAATGAATGATAAAGCAGAATGTGCTTTAAGGCAAGCATACATTTTGATTGATCGCTTGGTATTGTTTGAGCAAGTAATGTTCGTCACATCCACCCCTTAGTAGTCCCATGTAGTGAAGGTGTGTTTTAATGCTCGTAGGTTAAAAACAGGAGTTCATTAACCAGCAGGTGATGTCATTTACAATTAGTTAAAGTTAACCAACCATATCTACCCTTGTCATTGATCTTTGCTTATTTTTGACAGGTTGGGCGACCAGTTTTATAAAGAGGCCATTGAGCAGTGCCGCAGCTACAATGCCCGCCTGTGCGCTGAACGCAGCGTCCGCCTGCCATTCCTGGACTCTCAAACCGGGGTGGCCCAGAACAACTGCTACATCTGGATGGAACGTCACCATCGCAGCCCCGGTGAGTGAAAACACCCACACTATGCATGCAAAAAGAAAGAAGACTTGGATCAGTTCGACACGGTTTTTAGTGTTTCCATTATTACCTGGTACCAGGTACTTTTCAAGTACCTACTTGACCGGGGTTCCAAGGGATCCGAGATGATCCGAAAAGGAGACATCAACAGACTGAATTCCACCGATTAGATAGTCAGTGACGTCACTCGATGAGTCATGAGAGCGTCTCCTTCATGAAAATCAAAACGGCGATCTTGAAGCCCAGCAGTGAGAGAAATGGCTACACAAAAAAAGTTTGACAAAAAGCCACAGACCGAGCAGCAGTTATGCCATCGCCTCGACTTCCTCCTTTGTTGTGGCATTTGTGTCCCAAACAAATGATGTCATGGGACGTTCGGTCACGTTACTGTAATGAGCCCTACGCATATTCGGTGGAAAACGAGTCGAGCCAATCAGAGTATATACTAATGGAAAAGGGGTATTAGTGGTTGGGAGTGGCAAGTAACCTTCAGCTAAAAGACATAAAATACATTATTAAGTGCTTTTTAGTGAAGTTTAGGGAACAAAACTACTTGGCTAGGATTAGTAAATGATCATGATTTGGTTTAGTTTGTTATGGTTTGGTGGTTTGGAGACTGTCCTGTCAGTGTCAGACAGAAAAATTGGTGCAGGCATAGAGAAAAACAAAACGTTTGAAGGACTTTATGTCGAAACAAACAAATTGCCATGAGACTTGAATTTTCATTCATGGCGTCCATTCTACAGGTGTTGCAGCCGGACAGATGTACACGTACCCCGCCCGCTGCTGGCGAAAGAAAAGACGGCTGCACAACTCCACAGATCCCCGCCTGGGCATTTACGGCCTCCAGCTCGGTAAGACCCTGCAGCCTCTTCTCGGCATGTCACCTGCCCACCGCTCTCTGCTCCACTCAGCTTCTCCTCCCACTCAGCCGGCTCCCCCTCGATCTCCACCCACCTCCTTCAGCTCATGTGATTACTGGTGATGATCTGGAATAATCTCACTAAAAGCATATCAGTCAGTCTCAGCGCAATGAGCAGAGCAGGCTGCCAGTCATTTTTCAGAGGATGAAATGTGGCTGTGTTCACCACGGCTGGTAAACTTGTTTTGTGAGAAGTAGAACATGTAATTAGATTTACCGCTGCTGGGAGCAGCGAGACAGAGTTTGGCCACTGCAGACAGTATTTAATAAATGTTATGGAATGAAGTTTGGTCTTCTCTGACTGCCACTTGAAACAGCTCACTCAACACATTTAGCCTCTCTATATTCTCACTCCATCTTATTTTCTACTTGCCACCTGCCTTGCTGATTGGGTTTGTCTCTTTCTCTCTGGCAACTCTTTCATCTTTCTCTCCCTGTAGCCTGCCACGCAGTGTGTCTGTGTTTGGTGGCCAGTCTTTCTCAACACCGAGTAACAGGTCCATTCTGTGCCCAAAGCTTTCATACCCACTGGGAGGTTACACTATCCTAAGGAATAAACACAGAAATGCAAGGTTACATCTTTCTCTTTCAAGTAGTTTCTGCAAAAAGAAAATGGCATAATGTTTTGACAGAAACCTCCAAGATTGTGGTGCTGTGTTTATGTGTTTTGCATGTTAGAAGGAAAAATTGTTTGGATGTTGAGGAAGCGAGAGAGAGCGAGAGAGACTGGAAAGAGAAACCAAGATGTAGTGACAGCATGTGAACAAAGCCTTTGTTTCCTAAACACATCCCATTGTAGCCTATTGTTTTCCACTGAGCTTGTGCTTGCCGAGACCACACCACCACCCTGCTGTCCCTTCCCTTCTCCAATAAAAAGTGGATTGGTATGCGCTGTGTGTGAGTGCCCATCAGAGGGGAAACGTACCCCGATTTAACCTGGCGTCTCTTATATGGAGCACATTGTACAGCTGGCCAGAGGTGGCCAGCTCAGGGCAGCAACCAGAGTCTGTCTCACTGTCTGATGGTGTGCTAGAGGGACTGGGGTTGCATGCAGAATCAGCTCCCTGCTGCAGGCTGCTGCCGGCTCTATTTTTAGCCCCCCCCAGCTCCCATGGGTTGAGAGAGGGAGGGAGGGGGGTGAGGGGGGGTTGTCTCGTCGCGGAGAGTTGAAAGTCAACGTGTGCAGACACAATGGTGAGGGGCTGCTGCCACATGGTGGAAGGGCCAATTTTTAAGAAGCATAGAGCTTTCTCCCTCTCGTACCTATCTCTTTGTGCCTGCCTCTCACCTATGCAGTCCTGCTGTTTCAGGTCCTACGTGCTCAATATTCTGCAAAAGCTGGGGCTTTGAAGTATGTCCTCTTCATAGACCCACAAAGCAACTGGATGATCATGAAGCTCTCTGTAGAGGAGATTGTGCAAATAAGATGTGTGGATCCGACTAGCTGTCAAAGCTTTTGTTTGTTCTGCTTTGTCTGCTCAACCTGCTCGCCTCCTACATTGTTTGTTTAGATCGTCAGTGTAGGAGGAGATATCTGCATGTGTTCAAGTTAAAGTGATAAGCCACATAAGTACATTCCTGTGTCAGCATAATGTCCGCATAGGGCAACAGTACCGAGAGCTCAGTGACTGTGCAGTCTTCCTCAGAGCCAGTACATGTATGTTTTGTTTTTTGTTGTTTTCCAGCAGTATATTGTTGTGGAAAAATGGCTGTGATGACACATTCTGCTGCAGGACAAAGAGATGATAAGCATTAGAAAAAACAAATGCTACACCAAATTGCCACATGCTTTCATGAGTTCTAGTAAGAGTGGAAGAGAAGGAAGATAATGGAATTATGCTGATAAAAGCTGCTCATGCAGGTCACAGTTTGTGACACTGCTGGTTCCTATCGAAATTATAGTGCTTGATGGTGATACACTGCACATGCTGTGTATTAGCACTCTGACGTTTTCACTTAAAGCGCACAGTTGACAAACACTAAGCCGGTGTTGTGATGACTCATCACATGTTGCCTGTTATTTGTCTTCATGCAGACGGCGGTCTCATGTCAAAGGACACGTTGCCGACTCAGAGCACTACACTGGAAGCTCTGCTTCGTGGAGAGGGCCTAGACAAGAGGAACGCCTCCAAGAACGACGAGGAGAGCCTGCTGGAGATCCAGGTGGGTCCAGTCAAACTGCGTGTGGATCAGTGCGGTTCATAGCATCCGGTAAACATTTTAAAATGTTAATCTTGTGTGGTATCAGTTAAACGATCGAAGGCCTTGGCACTCACAGTGATGTTTAGTGCCCCAACTGGTTGCCAAGGCAACCTGCCAAGTTTTTTCAGCTGACCTGCGGTGCTTGTTAGATGACTGTTGTCTCGCTGAGAGGCATTTTAGGAAAAGGGAAGGTATAGAACTTGAGTGTTCAATGCAGTAGCTCTGCCTGTGAAAAAAAGTCAGTATCTTTATTGTTTCTTGTTGCAAGTCAAAAGCAGGTATATCTCCTAGCATCACACATTCCACTAAAATACTCTTGTGGAAACATTCATATTTATGGAAAGAGGGTGCTTGGAGCATAATGGCCAAGTCCTTTCAGAAGGAAATCTTGCCACTCTGCAGCCGCTCTGGTAATACTATTTTGCGTGAACAAGACCAAAGCCCTTTCCAAATAAATGAGGAGAGCCATAACTTTCAGTAGTCACAACAACTGCACGTATAAAGACATTAAATCTTTGGGGGGGGGAGAAATGTGCTTAAAATGTTTTGTTAATGCTTCAAATGTTTGTTCTAAACTAAGATTTTGAAAAGCTGTATAGCTTTGTTGTTGGGATCGAAATGAAAATGGAGATGTATTAAGATGTCAAGGTTAGGGCTGAGGGCATTGTTGACCCAAATCCTCACAGGCTTTGCAACTGATGTGATCAAAATCAAAATGTTGCCTCATCACAGTGTTTTTATTTATTTCCCCCCCTTTCCTCTAGCTAGCTAAGCTCTAATCAGTACTGATCATCCATTACTCTATCTCTCTCTGTCCCAGAGGGTTCTGGAGGCAGATGCAGCAGAAGATGCTTTCAATGACGATGACGACTACGAGGTGGACACTCCCAAGCGGAGACATCGGGGAAAAGGAAGAGTAAGTGGCTGGAGAAACGATGATGGACACATACTGGAGATGCAGTTTAGAAAAATCAAAAAAGTCAAATCACAGTTAACTCAGGCTGATCTTTTATGTGTTACGTCTGTATGTTAAAAACACAGATTCCATAGCAGACAGTCTCATTGAATTTATTTTATTTTTTTGCCTTTCTTCAGGGTCGGGGTTCAGGTCGCAGGAGGACAGATCTAGATGATGATAAGCCATATGTCTGTGATAGTAAGTCGAGACAAATTCTTAAATCATTTAACCGTCATACAGATGATTTGTAGATAATCTGCTGAATTCTTTTCTTTCTTCTTCTTCTCATTTTGTTATCTAACGTTGTAACCTTGTACAGTCGAGACTAACAGTTTCCTAGAGTACTACTGTTTACACTCCTCACTGATAAAATAAATTGGACAGGCTTTTTACAGAGTCTGTTTATATTTTAGACCTAATTGGAAGAATAATGTTTAAGCCGCTTTCACACTTTGCTCATGAGCTCATGTGAAAAAAGGAGCAGGTAATTGTTTGATGAATTCTGTGAGTGGGCATCATGTGTCCTGCCTCCTACACCCTCTATCCGAGCTCTGACCTAAACCAAGCTAGGTATTTTCAGTAGCGAGAACACGTCTGATGCAGAGATTGTCTTGCTGTGTGTGAGAAAGGATAAGAAAAAGGCTTTCCTTGGTTGTGAGGCTGTTAAGAGCACCTACAGATCAAGATTTCCTCTTCAAAATTCTGTCATGGTCAACAGCAACCCTCAAAGTCAGTTACCAACAATATAGCTAGACTTGTTAAACTTTAACAATTTTGTAGGTTTGCTATTGTACACCACCACAGTGGACTTTACAATTCGTCCTGTCTGTGTATCAGCAGTCACATCATCAATTAACACCAGTGACCCAATACTACCAGCACCTCTACATGCCCTACTATAACATTATCTCCACTACAGCTGACAGAAAGGGATGGGAATTGATAAGAATTTAGCAATTCCGATTCCTTTATCGATATTACTTATTGATTCGAATCCTTGTCAATTCTCCCATTGATTCTCATTGGGCTCTCACTAGCTGTGCTTTCAGAGTTACTGCCATCATATCAAAGACATTACATTCGTGCCAATTAATTGCATGTCGTGTGATCAACTGTTTGTGCGTGTTGGATGCATTTCCTCTCTTTGTTGTGAATAATTTATTTCACATATTACACAGAACACTTTTATTAAAAGTAATGCAGTACATTACTTAATTAAGGAGAAAATAATTCACTATACTACTTATAACATTACTTTCATGTTGCTCTGTAAAATGACCTGAAGCACACTGTCTGTTCATTATCATTAAACAATATAAACCTGAGGCTACAGCCCAACACACAAAAACAAATCCCTGTCCTAATGAGGCCACACATATGATCTTTCTTAGTATTTAGGTATGAACAGAAAGCAAACAGCACAAAGCAAAAATGAAGCACAAAGAGACTTCAAAGCAATTGCCACAGTGATTTTACGTCCCATGAACAGGTAGAAACGGAGGCTGCAGCTTGACTGCTCATCCTTTTGTTACCTGAGGAAGTTTAGCGGCGACTGACTTCACCGCTGCTCCCAAATGACGAATTACTTGACTCCAGTCCTGGGCTGGGATCGTCATTCACTCGGCTTTAGCACCACTCTGGTTTTTTGGATAGCTTAGCATTAGCATGCTGTCTGTACAGCTGCTTGCTAAGACCGAAGGTGTGTTAACAGTTTAATACAGTTACTTCTGTCCTGGATGCACTTTGCTCTTTACCATTACACTCTTGTCCTTTAGTGCAATAAAATTAAAAGTAATGTCCATATCCACTCTTTAAACTGCTCAACTATTTACCTCCTCCGACAACTGACATCAGCAGATTGTAGCGGAAGTGCAAGAACTGATAAGTGGGATCTATAGGCGGGCAGACTAACAATTCCGAGGAATTCGACTGCTAGGAGCCGGTTCTCGATTTCCATCCATACTGATAGATGATGTGGATTGCTTCAGATCATGAGTTGTTTGTCTTGTTCTCCATAGCTTTCTGTTTCAGTCAATCTGGTGCAAGTTGACCTTGATTTCATCTGTAGAGATTTTTTGTTTCAGAACTGTGCAAACTCTTTTTGATGTTCTCTCACAAAGTCTAATCTGACCTTTGTAATCTTGAGTGTAACCACTGGCGTGCAGCCTGCGCTATTTTTCGATTCATGAAAGCGTTTCATGGTCGTAGATCTTGATAACGATGTGTCTAGTTTACCTCCTGACTAGATGTGAAGCTGGTTTTCTGAGCTATGGAAATAATTCTGTCATCATGCGCTTTTCTGTGTTCTTTCAGAGGTTTTGGTGTTGCTGAGCTGCCAGTACAGTGCATTCATTGTTTTGAATCATGCACCAGATTGTTGATTTGGCCACTTGGAAAGTTTTTCCCATCTCTCTGAATGTTTTTTTTTTTTTTTGGGGGGGGGTATTTCAGCCTCATGACTGCCTCACTCACTTGCATTAACATCTCATTTAAAATCACAGTGGAACAAAAAAAATAGAAATTTAACACTTTGAATGAGCTTCCAATATTATATCCAGGGCTGCACATAAGTGGTCCGCAGGTGCGCATTTGCTGTCAAAATAAAAGACGCGCACCAGATAGGAAGTTGCAACGCGCGTTTGCGTCCATAAGATTTTCTGGAGGAGGACAGACATTTGTTTAGAACTCTTAAAGATGTCGAAGAAGCTCCTTTAAGCAATTACTTTGGTGTTCCTCCACCTCCAAAGAAATGTCAGGAGTCTGAACCACAAAAGAAGCGCGTATTCTCGGAAAAGTGGTTGCAGGAGGTGAGCTGGCTTCAAACAAATGATGAACGCACAGAGATGTGGTGCGGAATGTGCCGTGAAAATCCCACTCTAGCAGACAAAAACAGTGCTTTTTATATGGACGCAAACGCGCGTTGCAGCTTCTTATCTGGTGCGCGTCTTTTATTTTGACAGCGAATGCGCACATGCGGACCACTTATGTGCATCCCTGATTATATCTGCTTTCTTATTAGTCATAAAATAACAAGACAAGTACTTGTCAGCCAATTATCCAATTACCAATGAGACCATGTATTGAAATGGCTGTAATTCCTAAACAGTTGATGCACAATTGTTGTAAAACCTGCTTATTTTAAACCTGAATGTTTGCACTTCAACGACATCTTGATTGTTTAATTTAAAATCCACTCGGTGATGGTGCACAGAGGCAAAACTACAAAAAATGTGTCTTTGCAAAACAAATTATGGACTTAACAGGATAAAACTTTGTGAACTACTGCGACTGCAGTCTTAGCTATTCTTGTACATGCAAGTTGCATGTGGAAAATCCAAGTAAGGGGTATTGGATTTGACTCCATTTGCTGACTCTGTGTGGAAAAACACACCCTCATCTTTTCTCTTTCTTCTTGTGTTTTTGTCTTTTCTGTTTCAGACAGATACAAACAAAGGCAGAACTCCAAATCTTCAACCTCAGGTACGTTGATTTGTTGTTCTGACTGTAGTTCTGTAGATATTTATTTTGATCGGTTGTTGAGTGGTATTGTTGCAAGAGTTGCCATTATAGATTTAGCCCTTACATTATGTTATTTTTCTCAAGCTGAAAGGTGCCCTTGGTGCTTTGAATCTGAGCCACGGTTATTATGATGTGTGGCTTGGTGTTTTATTTGACTCACTGTTGTAATCAGATCTTAAAGTGCTGGTGCCAGAAGTAGAATAGTTAGCTCCATTAGATAGAATTTCTTCCATTTTCTTCTATGCTCAATGATGCTATCAGTCTGCACTTTGTTGTTGCCTATAAAGACAAAAGGGTACATACAAATATTTTCTAGCTATGTTTCTTTGACATTATTACCATCTAAGCAGATGCTCTGTGGAATTTTAACTCAAAAGCTTTGTGAAGGTCTCTATGAGAACCAGCCATAATCCTAAAAACAAATGGCCAGATGATGCAGGGGGGAAAACACCTGCCCAACTCCACGTTTAGAAATGCTGTGTTCCCAGAATTATATTTATATAATGAAACGCAGCCACAGTAGTGAGACTGATCATCTCCCCTGTGTTTCTTGCAGTCTGTGCAAAGCGCTACAGGAACCGCACAGGACTAAGTTACCACTACACCCATTCTCACCTGGCAGAGGAGGACAGAGCCGGGGAAAGGAGCACAGTTGCCTCCCAACCCCCCACTGCACCACAGACTGACAGACACAAACGTAAGTAAATGTGACACCTGTGGCTCCTGTTTAGGTTCCTCTTTTTTAACACTTTAAGTTATATTTAAGTTATATTCACCCCGATTATTTTGCTTCTTGTCAACCCTGTTCTGGTTATATTTTAAAGTTGTTGTTTTCTTTTGGGGGGGGTTGTTTTGTTTGTTTTTATCCCAATGCAAAATCCTAATCCTTTTTTTAGGTGTAGACAAATGTAATTAAATTAAATGTAATTTTATTTAATGCAATTAAAATTGTAGAACATTTTTTTCTGCAAACTGGCTTCTTCAGGACAAATGTCACCTGGTTTTCACTTAAGTTATATTCTGTTTGTATAAGTTGTATAGGTACCTAACATAATCTGGGTTAAATCAACTGTCATTAAAACTTTGATTTCTTTCTGGAAATTCCTGTTTAGGTCCAAAGGGTCCAGGTGGGACCAGCATTCCCAACAGTTACTGTAATAAATGCCAGGGCTCAAACAAGAAAACGGGTAAATCTGTGTCTCCCTGCTCAGCCTGCCAGTGCACAAGTATGTTCACATATATCTTTGCATGATTTATTATGCTGTGATGATTGCCATATGATTTTCTTTCTTGACTCTGTTGCTCTCCTGTCCGGTGTTCCAGCTGACTGTGGAGAAGAGAAGGAAGACGGGACTTTTACTGGAGCTGAGGAGCTCTTCGGCACCACCTCAGAGAGCGACACTTCCACTTTTCATGGCTTTGAGGACGACGAGCTGGAAGAGCCGGCTGCGAACGGCAATGGGATACCCGGCCGTCACAGATAAAGAAAATCTTTTAGATTTAAAGAGACATTTTTTTTAATATGGATTAACCTCTGGCAAAAATCTGCTGCTTCTTTTTCAATGTTTTTTGTTTTTGTTTGCGGAAAGCACAAAGTGATGATTTCAGGACAGAAATGCAAGCAAGTGGTATTTCATCTACTGAACATTGTTAATTAATTTATGAACACCTTCTTTTATATATATATATATATATATATATATATATATATATATATATATATATATATATATATATATATATATATATATATATATATATATATGACATTTAAGGTTACAAAGGACTGTCAGTTTTTCCTGACAAGTGACTCCGTGCAGAACGGAAGATGTTTTTGGAGTGTGGCTTTTTTGTTTTTTCTTCCCTCACTGGAGCAGAAGGGTTATGAACAAAAACACTGGAGAAATTGGAAAATTGCAGACAAGACTTTCTGTTTTTTAAGTGAATGATAAGTTTGGTAGATGATTGAATGTCATTGCAGACCCATACTTGCATTGCAGAACTACTGGATATTTTTGAATCAGTAGTCAGTGTGACTATGAAGACCTCTTCTTCTGCTCTAACTCTGAATTGAACGTATGAAAATGAAGGAACCAATGAAAGGAGTGCCACAGGCCACTGGAAATGTTTGGATGAAGAAACCTTTATAGTCTTTACACAAGGGGGACAAATCAAATCGAAGGTAAGCGTTTGTGGTACCTTGTCAGAGAACAAGTAGATTACAAGACAAGAATAGATGGTATGCGAGTGATTGTTACCAGTTTAAATCTGATTTAGACAAACTGCATTTTGCACATTGTACTGGACAATAAAACTAATTAAGGGTCATGCACGAGCATTTTGTAGTCCAACATTGGTCTAGTTTTCAGACATGCTTGCAACACGGCACAGTGGAGCACCACTTGTGGTCCAGACTGAAATCTCCCAACAAATCACAGATGTACTGCCGTGACATTTGATGCATCCATTCATGACGCTTAGAAGTTGAATCCTAATAACGTTGGTGCCTTGAGTAGTAGTAGTAGTAGCACAATGAGTTCACATTTGTGTGTTTAGTAACTATCTGAAGAAATATTTGATGAACTGCCAGGAAATTTGTCTGGTAATATAGAGTTTTAATTACCTCATATTTTGAGTTTGTCCAAAAACTTGCTTTATGCAAAATAAATGGCATTCCCATCGTATTGTACCAGAGCTGATGGCGCAAATATTCCACTTATGTTTCTTTGACATGCAGTGATATTTAAAAGGGTAATTATGTTGATGACTATCGGAAATCGTAAAACCACAATTGCTAAGAAACTGGGACACTCTGAAATATGTAAATAAAAATGGATTGAAATGATTTGCAAATCTCATAAACCCGTGTTTTCAGAAAGGTCAGAGCTGCAGGCAGCACCTGTACTCTTTGACTAACATGCCATGCCGTTGTAATAGATTCTGTATGGCTTAGCATTGTCTTGCTGAAAAAAGCAAGCTCTTCCCTGAAAACATGTTGTTTGAATGGGAGTATATGTTGCTCTAAAACTTTTATATGTCATAGCTGATGTTTTTCCAGATGTGTTACATAGGCACTAATGCGGCCCCATACCATCAGAGCAGCAGGGTTTAGAACGCCGTGCTCTTTAGAAGAGAGGAGGCGGCATCTATGTTTTCCAAAATGAAATTCAAATTTCTGTTCATCTGAACACTAAACAGTTGAGTTCTATATGTGTTTCTGAGCTTGTGCAGTGATTTCCATGACAGTCATGCCTGTCTGAGTGCCTGAAGGTTACAGGCATCCAATACTGAAATCTTGGAGGATATCTACAGATTATCAGAATGTTTTGATAATATTAAATATTACAGATGATGAAATGCTTTATCTTCACTTGTAGATCATTTTTTGCAGAGTGGTGAACTTCTCCCACCTTTACTTCTGAGGAACTCTGCCTCTCTAACATGCTCTTTTTATGCCCAATCATGTTACTGACCTGTTGCCATTGAATCTAATTGGTCGCCGTTTCTTTATAGTACCAATTATTTTTGCAGCCTTTTGTTGCTTCCATCCCAACTTTTTTGCTTTTCAAAATGAGCAAATAATTTTCTTGAAAGAGAAACATGTCCCATGTTCTGTGTGTTCTATTGTAAATAAAATATAGGTTTATGAGATTTGCAAATAATTGCATTCTGTTTTTATTTACATTTTGTCTCAACTTTTTAGAATTGGGGTTGTAATTTTTGAAGGTTTTCTGTGGACTTCACCTTATTAGCGTATAGCAAAAAAATGTTGTTATGATTTGGGTACCTCCATAACTAAGATTTGATGTTTCTTTTTTATTATAGATATCCGCTATCAATTATTATGGCCGTGACAATTTTTTTGTAGAAATCTGATGTTTTGACAGCCCTGCTCCTGTTGTATTTGTGCTAAGCTAGTTTAAACTTGAAAAGCTGCTAGCATGGCTGCAGATCTTAACTCTTGCTCAGACATATTATGCGTGAGGCTTACTGTTATTGTCTGTGTTACATAGGAGCACTCAGCACATTGGCATGTGGCCCAGGGCTGGGGGGTGACCAGTGAAGAAGAGGATTTTAACCCTCAAAAACTAATGAGCCTTCATGTCCCTCCTGATTTGGGCCTGAAATAACTGACTGAAACGGATGAATAGGCATCCATCACTTCTCCCAGCCATGTGGCTTAATTGAAGCAACTGCTCCCTTGACAGTATATATCGACCCCTTGTGAACATTTGAAATGTGAGTATCCGGCTTCATTTTATCCTTTCTGCACTGTGCTGGAGCTCCTCTCAGAACTATGGGAACACTAAAGGCCAGGCCTTTGGACTGTTTGTGCCCAACGGGTGCATTTGGGGCCCCTGCGGCCCAGCCTGCCCACTCCTGCTCTGCGACTGTGTGTCTGCTGTGTGATCCGATGTGACACTAAGACGTCATTATCCTCATCACTGTGCCAGCTTGCCGCTCTGCACTGGAAATCAGCTCTGACAGCCATGACCCTCCAACCTGATTGGACCAGTGACCCTCTGACCTGCAGCCATAGAGATGGTGCTCAAACTCACCACTATTACATGCAGACCTCTGGACTACTGTAACAATACCCCGGTGTGGACACAGGTTTTCTGCTTCTGGCCCTCAACCTGTTTTTGCTCCCTTCTTCCTCTGCCTCTCTGATCTCAAATGGATGATTTAGCTCACTTTTTTTTGTTGCATATTTTCTCTGTTGTATAATATTTCTATGTTTTAAAGTTTGATGGTATGACTTCTTGCGTTTGCTCAGACTGTATTGATACCTCTGTCCTGATCAGGTGCATAATAGCCACAACTACTCAGGCATCTTTTCACTTCATCTGCTGTTGATTGTTCAGCCACTCAGCCCTGATTTTATGTGATTGTTCTCAGTTGGCAGAGTAACACACGTGGATCCCGACTGCCAGTAGGGCCTGGGAATACTGCAGTCTCATGCTATAGGAAAACATTGCAATAATAAGCTTCAGCTCTGTCTCTTCTATGCTCGTTCTACCTGCTGTCACGCATGGCATGCAAAAACTCTACAGAGATCGTGACACAGTGAGATTCATCTCGGATTTGCATTTGGAATTATCATTACTAGAGTGACATTACTCCGCTGGGATACAGTTATTTACTTAGAAGTGACAAGTGTAAATCCAAGTTACTTGTGACATTTCCATTGAGTGCTTTAGAGGGCCTAATTGCTTTATGACATTTAGAAGGAGCTTGAAGTACTGTATCCAAAAGCTTTTTTAGGTCCGCTGGTTGCACATGCTGTCTGAGAGGTCTGTTTTCTTCCATGTGATTATTCAGTATCGCTGCAATGTAATAACAGCTGCTCCGTTTTTGAAGCTAACCATTAATCTTAGATGTGTCTGTTATGACTTGCGTAAGTGCTTCAAACCATCTTTCTTCACTTCCCTCAGGGACCCTCCACACACAGCAGTTTATCTCCACTGGACAAGGAATGCATCTGAGACATGTCGGTTGTCTTGTTTTCCTCAGTTACGTGTTGTTTCCACAGTTAAAAAAAGAAAAACTGAAAAAAAGTGGGTCATCGTGTCATTTATCTTCCTAAGTCAGTCATGCCAGTAAGTTGAAGCATGTGTCATCACTCATAATCTGCTAAGTGTTACCTACCGTATACATGAACGGGCCAAGTGCGGTGCAGTTCTGAACAAAAGGAGAAGCTCCCGAGTGCAAAAGTTAGCGATGCCTCCGTAATTTAACGTGTCACCAATCATTGAATAGCCTGTATACCTCGTCAAAGACAGCAATAGGCCCTGGTACTCTCTTGTCAAGCCTGCAAAGGAGGGTGGAGAGGGAGGATCGGGGTGGGAACAGAGCCAAGAGGAGATGAAATGGACATGACCGTTTTAGGGGTTTTGTTTGTTTATTTTTAATTTGTTTGGTTGTTTTGTTTTTTTCATCTTCTGCTGTAAATAGTCAAAAAAGAGAGAATGAAGTCTTTGTTAAACTATTTTTATTGTTCTGAAAAAAATAAACAAAAAAAGGAATATTTTTGCTTGATGCTGTTTTTCTGCAAAAGGGAGATGGGTCATTCTGATAAGCACAGGATTCCTAGACTGGATCGATAAGCTGGAGTGACTCAGAATCTGTGAGCAGACAGAGCGAGAGGAAAAACATCTCTTGAGTGTGTGAGAGCAGGAGGCAGTGCTGGACTCTGTATAAGACAAAGATAACAAAAGTAGATCTCGCTCACAGAGATCTTATTGATCAGTAGGTGCTGCTTGATAAATAACAAGTGAGTCTGAAGAAATGGGATGAGTAACAGCGTCTCCTGACAGGAATGTTTACTGGTGGCAAAAACATCATTTGAATGTTAACTGTGGTACACAGAGGAGATAAACGATTCCAATAAATGGCAGTAAAACAGCGTTTTAGGCAGCAGGTAGGAATAAGATCACAATACGAGAAACGTCAATAATATTTATTTTTTTTAAGCCAGAACTCTGTAAAATTTTGGGATTGCAGCACGTTGCTCCAAAACATACTACTTTCTTGTGTCGTGCATGCTAATGCCATCTGAACTGTGCTGAAACCAAGCTAGGTTTCTCCTCTGTGTGTACAGAAAGCACAGTTCAGATGGCACGATGCAATGCCATCTGGTTATCAGCAGCTTCATTTTTCAGCATGACAATGATCCCAAACACTGCCAATCCAGTAGCAGCATACTCACATAGAAAAACCCACAATGGATCGCTATCAGTCATTGATTTTTAGTCATGAATAATTTTCAGTTGTTGCTGATCCTCCATATACTTTCTGCACTGAATGTTATCTATCCAGATGTAGTATTTAGTGCTCTGTTTTGCCAGTTTTTCTAGCATAACGAACATGATCACAGTATTTAGATTAACAGGCTCTGGGATGTAGTCGGTTTATCAGGTGGGCCTCTAGAATGGTTTACCTCCTAACTTTCTGGCAAAACATTCAATGTTTTTGCAAACCAGTCTCCAAGAGCCTGCTGTGTGGGGTACCACAGGGCTCAGTCTTGGGACCTATTCTCTTATTTTGCCCCTAGGCCAAATAATCAGGCAATTTTCTGATGTGTAATAAACTGTTTTAGTAGTATTAACCAGAGTCTGTCTGAAAACTACTTGTAGGTGAACTCTGATAAAAAAGAAAAAAGAAACCCTATTTATTCCCCGAGAGAACCAAATAACTGAAATCAAGCAATACCTTGGTCTATTGCCCTCTTCTGTCGAACCAAACCTCAGAAACCTTGGCATCATTTGTGGATTAATCAGAAACTGTTTTTTTTCCCACATGAGAAATGTTTCTAAGCTTTGAACTCTGGTGTCAAAAGCGGATTTAGAGATGATTATTCATTCCTCTTTTCGTCTTGTCTTGATTATAGTAGCAGCCTTTTTTATGTGTTTGAATAAGAAGGATCTTGACCGTCTCCAGTTGGTACAGAATGCTGCTGCTACACGAAAGAAACAGCACTCCAGTTTTAATCTCTTTACGTTGGCTACCGGTATATCTTAGAATTCATTATAAAATTGTAGCCCTGTGTGACCTTCTAGAACCTACACGTCTGAGATCTTCCAGTCAACAGCTGTTAATGGCCCCATGAACTAATTTTAGGACCAGAGGGGATAAATAAAGTTTATTATTATTTTTATTATTACACAACACCACTTAAACTAACTGTTATGCTTAAAAAATGCCAATGCAGTGTCTCTTTAAAAGCCTGTTTCAGATTCCTTTAGCTAGTAATTCAATTCAGTGATGTCAAGATGATGAATCGATGTTATAATATTAGGTCCATATTTCCATTTTGGACCTAATGGTTTGTTTTTTTTCTTCATGATTTTGTTTCCTTACACCCCTACAGTGCATTGGGGAGTGCGTATAAAAACAATCCCTAAACAGTTAATGTAACACTTTTGTTACACCTTTTAAAATCTGCACTTCAACCTCATCTTGACTGTTTGACTTAAAAATCCACGCTGGTGTATATAAAGGCAAAACTACAACAAACGTATGGCTCGTTTTGACTCCACATATCTACGGCATGAAAACTGCTTCTCTAAATCTCTGCCAGAATCTTTTATGCTTTATGGCTCAAGGCAGTAAAAACACCCAGACAGCAGCACAAAGCAGACAGGTCCATAGTATTTATTATTTGGTACCCATGAATAGACAGCAGGTGCTTGAGTGTTTCAGAGTGCCAGTAGTTATCTTGCTGATTGCGAAACTAAAAGCACAAAATGCCCTGAATATGTTACATGCATAGTAATGTGCCCATATCATAATAAAGTGTGCTTTTGGTTAATGAAATTTAGCCAATTTACATTTACAATGCACTCGATACATAGTGTCATTGTGTCTTGTGCTGAGGATAACATTTGGTACATCGACTCGAGTTAAGCATATCTCTCTACCTTATACTCAACGAGGTTACTGGTTTATGTTAACAATAATTACTAATATGACCTGTACAGTGCATTGCAACGACTCTAATACAAAAGAATAGATGATTGACTCATTCAGCAGCGTAGTTTATCTCTATAGCAGTCACTGGCCTCATGGGGGAGCTGTGAGACCATAATCTCCTCAGTCCAAGCACTTTCTGTATGTAGAAGGAGTCTGAAGCCACAGTGGAGCAGAGAGGCCTTTTATCTTCGGTGTGCGTCGTCTATCGAGGGTCAAATATTGTTCCCAGTTGCAGTTCGGGGCTTAGATGTTGATTCGCTGAGGAGTGTTGCTCCGGTGCAGGGCTGGTCCCTGTCTGTGTGCCCTCTTTGGAGAATCCAACCATCCTTCCCTAAATTAGCACTCCATAATAGTCCAGCATGCAAATATTTCTTTTTTTCCCCCCATAGTCATTAAAACACGACAGATAATTCGTGGAGACAACAAAAAAAATGTTTGTTTTTTAAATGATCAGGTAACATTTTGTGATTAAAAAATATTCATGCAGTTTTAAAAAAGCAATAAGTGATCCTATATTGAGTAGCAGGCCTTGTAACGTCTCCAAGACGGGAGATCAACTTGTTCTGATATCATGATATGAAGACAGCACAGTTCAGTCTTTTAACACTCTGGTTTCTGGTCCTGTGGTTCAGCCACCACTAGATGGACCCATGGCACTGGATACTTTAAATACTACAGCAGAAGCCTAAAAAAAACCGGAGATGCTATTTGGCCTGTGACTGTGTACGTATGGCTGTGACTAAACGGCGCTGCACACCACAACTGTTTGCACAGCCACGTTTTTGAACCTCTCAAAGCAAATGAATAATTTGCCAGCCAGAAGAAATTAATCATCGCCACGCGTCTCATTACAGAGCAGTGTTGTAGAAATGAAACATTAATTCTCAACACAGACGTTTGGATGAAGCACGCCACGGTGCAGTGTGAATGCTACATTAAGCCCTTATGTCAAATTTTGGAATGTAATGAAGCATGAAAAGTTATACCTCTAAAAATCCATTTTGTAGATGCCTCTCAGCGTGGAGAATACAGGCTTTGTACTGCGCCTTTTCACAGTGCTAAAGCTGTGCTCGCTGTTTAACTGACACGTGCTTCGCTTAGGACACAAATATAATAGAAAGATATAAAAAGAGGTTGGATATTTCTAAAAACAAAACAATCAAAAAAAACTGGACAGGCTTTATTTATTGCTGGCTGCTTTGTGAGTACAGAGGCAAATGTCAAACAGATTTGTGTCTGTGCTGATGTGCCTCTTAGACTTTGTATTTATGTCCGAGTTAGGATTGGCTGCAGCTATTTTTGGATCCCGAAATCATAAGACGATAGTCATCACTGCAAACGTTGTGGCGAGTTACACGCAGTCCTATCAAAGAATATTTAGCAGATGTTCTTTTCGTTTCTAATAACGCTTAATATAAAACAACCTGAAAACAATAAACTGATCAGCTTCATCGAGACTCACAACCAGTTTGCCGCCTAAGTGATGAAGAGCCCTGCACTGCATTTGCTTGTACTGTACGCTGCATGCCGTGCTGTGTGTTGGCTGAGGTTCCCCTTGTCGACATTGTCTCATCATCAGTGTTTCAATTTGGGGTGTTCACCCCAGCAAGCCCAGTGCTGCAATACCAATATGGCAGCAGTCCTCGGAGCAGTGTCTGAGAGCCTCCACAGCAGCCCTGTCCAGCCCAGCTCCACTGTCTGTGCCCGTGCCCCGGCCCCTGTGCGGCAGCCACCCACCCGACAGGGTCTGGCTGTGCCCCTGCAGCACAGGCTGTGTCAGGATGACTGCATCAGGCCTGTCAGGCGTTTTCCCGTCAATGACTTGCCCTGGAAAGTAGATTAAAACGAAAACTCGTTACCAGTCTGAGGTTCCGACAGCAAAAGTAACACAAAGAATCTCTACCAGCAATGTGGTTTGATCAAAAAGTGTTAGGTTGTGACCATTCAAAGTGACTAGGGTGTTAACTTATTGACACACACACACACACACACACACGTCCTATTAAAGGTCTAAAAAAAATTCACAACAGAGTGTAACATGGTTATAACTGCAAACAAGCCACTGATAGTGAGCCAGCCAGTGTGGTTTGTGATATGAACAGCCCCCAGCTCCACATGACTTACCACACTGCGGGTGAACTTCTCCAAGGAGGTGCGGCGGCCCTGTTCAGTGTCTGCTGGCTGCTGTTTTGGAGGGGGGGAAGCAGGGTGAGTGTTTGGGTCAGGTATGGGTGTTGACGAGGGAGTTGGGAGTGATGTTGTTAGTGAGGGAAAAAAGGGGGGCCAAGCATTGCAAAATAAAATAAAAAATAAAAAATGAGGGCCAACGGAGAGTGCAAGGGGTTGCATTTATTATTTTTAGGGAATGAAGTGGAATCAGTGACAGGCCAGCACAAGGAGCAGTGTCCAAAGGGGGAAAGGGCAGAAAGGCTAGCATGAACAGAGAAGCTGTGATTTGCTGAAAAGCTCTGCATTACAGTTAAACAGCTAAATGAGTGCTGCTACATGAGATTTAAAGGTTACACTGAAGGAGACAGACAAAAGTAGCATAGAATTTTTATATAACACGGTAATACTTGTGCTCTGTAAGTTTCTTTTTCAGGCTGGCTGTTGTTCCTCTTTTACACAGCGGTTTGTCTGTGTTTGGCATATGATCTCATGTTTTTTTCAAGACTGTTCCGTTGACATTTTAAATAATTTAGCAGTTTCCTTGCACCTGCATTTTGGGCACAGTGGTTGTGCCTTTTTGGGGCTCTGCTTGTAGCCTTACGGTGCTTTGAAGACCTTATTAAGAGCTGTGAAATGCTGCTACGTGACATTAAATGACCCACTTTATTTCAATGTGATCCAAATACTTCAGTAAGTCCCAAACCTTGAGTTGCTTGTTTGAATATGTTTGTTTCCCATGCATATATTCTTCTTCTTCTTTTTTTAAAACAGTCTGAATCTTTTGCAATTTTTTTGTTACTGCAAAACAATAAAAAAAAAGAAAATGCATATTTCCTTTTGTTTTTCTCCTAGTGCTTTTGGAAGGGAGCTGCATACTGGACTAGTATACGTGTGCATGTGCTAGCAAGATAGCAGAAAGGACAGCATTTACATTGAGGAAGTATTTAAATTTTTTTGTCATTTTATGGGTGAAAAGGACAAGAAGAACATTATAATGTAAATTCTGCCTGATTATAAGTTTTTCAGAGGTTTTGTGTGGAAGCATAAAAGAACCCTATCAAGTAACATTTTTAATAGAAACTACAGTAACAAAACATCACGTTTAAAAGTGCAATATCACCCAACACTACTGACTAGTGGTGGAAGAAGATCATTACATCCAACAATACCACAAAGACTTCGTTACCTAAAGTCATGTGAAAAAACGAAGTACACCCTCAATTCTAAAGTTTTACATATGAGGGCATAATAAAAATTATCAGCTGGTCCTTGACAGGTTGTAAAATGATTAAATATACACCAGACGAACAGTTACACATGAAATATTACACTGTGTCATTA
Source organism: Maylandia zebra (assembly GCF_041146795.1). Classification (NCBI taxonomy): domain Eukaryota; kingdom Metazoa; phylum Chordata; class Actinopteri; order Cichliformes; family Cichlidae; genus Maylandia; species Maylandia zebra. Next base: position 30,372,274 of record NC_135185.1, read on the forward strand.
TTTCATTTACAAAAATGAACATTTGTCTCCAGAATACTCTGATATACGAAGGAGTTTATGGTCGACTCGAAGTCTTGTTGCTGCAGAACAAGCTTACATCATCCCTCCACCACCGTGCCTGACAGTTGGTATGAGCTGTTTGTGCTGATGTGGTGTGTTTGGCTTGGCCAAGCACGGTGCTGAGCGTTAGGGGCATAAATCTCCACTTCGGCCTTTTCTGTAAAAAGGAAATTGTTCCGGACGTTTTGCAATTTGTTCAGATGCAACTTTGCAAACTTATGCCACGCTGCCATGATCTTTTTAAAGAGAATAGGCTTTCTCCTGGCAAATCTTTGAAACAAGCCGTACTTGTTCAGTCTCATTCTGATTGTATGCCATGAACCTGAACATTTAGATATGAGCATGTTTTTTGTTTCTTTGTTTTTTGAGATTTCTCAGAGCATTGCAAATGTGAATCTACTCCTGGGAAGATTCCCAGCTGTCACGAATGCTTTCATCGTGTGAATAATCTTCCTCGCTGTATTATGATGAAGGAAATGACCTTACAGCCCTTCCCAGATTGATGAATTGTTTCTCTAAGGTCGCTGTTCATGCCTTTCTTCCTTGGCATTGCGTTAATACATTCTTTAACATCCCAGACCTGGAAACTGACAAAACACTTGCAGATTGGTGAGTTAGTCGAGTATATTTGATTGGCAGGACCTGGCTGCTACTTACCCTCTAAATTCCGATGGAAGCAGAAAGCGTTCGCTTAGTTTTTCACTCACTGCTTCAACATTTTGGCTTAATTTTGTTAAAAAAATAATGGCACAGTGTAATATTTCATGTGTTGTTAATTATCTGAAGTTGTATTGTCTAATTCTAAAACCTGGTAAAGGCCAGATGACATTTTTATTATATTTCAAACCTTGACAGTGTAGTGTATCAATATACAGATATAATACCAATAAGGACCAATGATTTGTAGTTAGCACTAATGTTGCATAACATGACATTGTATCATTATTTAAAGATGATTGTGTGTTTTTATTAATATAAAATGAAGCAGAAAACCTGAAATGTAAACGTAGTAATTTACATTCCATTTACCTTGCAGCATATAGTATAGATAAAATATCTACTTTTTGATTGATATACATAAAGTGATTATAAACCTGGCATGTTTATTAAATGATAGAATAAAATCAAACCAATATGAGGAACGCAAAAAGAGTGATTGCATCATGTTAAATGTGGAGCCGAAATCATGGTCAGCGAGTGCAGCTCACCTTCTTTCTGGCCAACAGGAGGTCTTGGTAGATGTTGGATCGCAAAAAGCGTGCATAGCTGTCACTTTTCATTAACTTGAATATGTGCTCCTGCAAGATAAAGAAGGCCACATAAGCGCGCGTTGGTCTGTGAGTGATAAAGGAGAAAGTGTGGTAAAGAAAATAAAATAAAATAAAGAGAGGCCTGATTATGGTAATGCAATGCATGCAAGAGGTGATGCAAACCGAGAGTACTGACATGAGCAACAAAGTCCTGCAAGACAGAGCTGAGTAATGTCCTGCCAGTGAGAGGCGTTGCACGTCACACATCACCGACGCACTTTGAATGCAGAGGAATCTACTGTGAACCGACTCAACCACCTATTCATGGAATTAGTCGGCTCATTAGCTCCCCACACAAACACACTCTGTCATTCCTCCCTTCTCCTCTTTCTTTTTATTCATCCTTGCCCTCATTCATTCCGTTGTGTAACATGAGTATGGAGAGTTTAGCCAATTAGAGGGAAAGCAAACGAGTTTGTGCGTTGTCACTGGGGATGCAGTGTAAAGTAAATTTGAGGTGAACTCAAAATAGATCTGGGCAAAGAAGAGCGCCAAGATAAATCAAAAGTGAGCACGTAAAGCCACGTGAGTCCATCTGTCCCCCCCCCACCTGAGCGTCCTCGTAGCTGTATCGTCCGGGGTCTTTGAGGTTCTGGCTGGTGCGCTCGTAGCTGTGAGAGTCCAAGTTGATGGAGCTTGGAGCTCCTTCAGCCAGAAACTCCTGCCAGATCTCCTGCGCCCTGGAGGGAACTTCATGGAGTGGCCGTCGCTTAAAATCCTGCACTGCTAACCAGAACCTACAACAGTGCCATACACAGTCAATAACAACTTCCAGAAAATGTGTTTACAGTGTCAATTTTACATTTTTTATGACTTCTTTCACTCTTATCACACATGCCTTGTTTTCTTTAGCCACTAAAAAGCATAGCTCTGCATTTTATAGCAGCAGCATCATGCTACTGCAACATACCAGACTGCAAAAAAACATAAACCTTTACAGAAGTCAAATAATAGAGATTCTTACCGCAGGTTTTCTGAGCTGAATTCTGATTCCAGGAACTTTAGGAACTGGTCTCGACCTGCTGGGTCCTTTAGCGCCTCCTCCAGGGAGAAGCCCCATTTCTTCACACGCTGCTGGGTGGGTTCGCGACTGCTCACATTGAAACACATCCGAAAAAAACAGAATAAGATGGGATAGAATAGAATAGAAGGTCTGGTCACTTGGCCTACAGAGAGTCACGACCAGCAAGTCAGGACAGAGTGAACCTTTGGGAATGCCAGTGTTAGTGTTCATGTGAGATGAGATCCAAACAGACAGATCCCAGCTAATTCAGGATAGCAACAGTTCATTAGCACTGAGACCTCTACACTCCACCTGACCTTAGTGTGGGTTTAAAGCATCATTAGTTCCTGGCACACTCTCAGGTCACATCCCAACATGCTTTCCCCGTTTCAAGCCTCACCTTGCCTCCAAGTCCCAGAAGGTAGTGTCGTCACTGATCCATGGGTTCGAAGGCTCTACGGCTGACACAAAGGGGTCATATTCCATGAACTGCTCGGTGTAGGTCATGAGACTGTCGGCCACTTTGGAAACTTTCATACAGTGTCTCTCCAGCTGGATGTTCAAGAAGGTAATCTGTGGGAGAGGGAGGAGGAGTAATGAGGAGGTTAAATAAGGGAACGGCTCATCGGTCTACGTCCCCAACCGCGGCTATGTTATGATGGATGAGTGAGGCAGGCTGACGGTAACAACGCCCTGGCTCACCTCCTTCTGAACATCGTCTTTGGTGGTCTTCCTGGTCGGCTGGGAGCCGATGTGGACAGGACTCGGTTGGCTCTGGCCATCATCTGGTACTCCATAGACCGACTAGAGCGGGCGAGTGGAGACACACGTGGGACACGGTTTCAATTTGTTACCGCTGCCATGTTGTTAACCCCATTTTGATGTATGTCTGGTGATTGTTTTGGGAGCAGGACTCAGTATTGTGTCAGGGAATAAGGGATCTAAAGTGTCGAAGAGGACATTTTCACAGCTGCACACAAAGACCACTTAGTAAGCTTTGAAACAAAACCGAAAAGGAAATATTTTTAGATTAATTTTAATAGAAATAATAAAAATGCCATTAATTTTTTATTAGAAGTTTTTTTATTAGGAGACCGATGCTGATAACGATATGTGTTGAATTAAAAATCTGATCAGCCGATAGGTTTTTGTTTGTTTTTTTGAACACACAAAAGATGATACTCCAAGCAACTGATTCTCATGTTTATAATATTCCAAACAAGCAAAATATATATATATATATATTAGGGGTGCAACGATACTCGTATCGATATTGAACCGTTCGATACAGTGCTTTCGGTTCGGTACGCATATGTATCGAACAATACAACATTTGTAATTTATTTTATCACCTTTCCTTCTGACGATGCTGTCTGTGTTGAGCGCTCAGTGAATCTGTGTTCGACTACTCCGCCTAGGCTGCACTGTCGAGCGCAGATCCACTGAGCGTTCAACACAGACAGCATCGTCAGAAGGAAGAGCGCAGGGCAAGCTAGCAAGACAGAAGTTAAGCTCTCCTTGCAACATGGCAAATTAAACCTCCCCCACCCTCATTCAGATCTGGCGTTTGGAATTATTTTGGTTTTCATGTGATGTAGCGAGAGGGGTCACCCGTCACTATGGCAACATAAACAAAACATAACTGTACAAACAGAACCCAGAACAGCCCTGACCCGCTACATTATGCTGCTGAGAATATAGCCCAGGAGAAGCGTATAGTATTGCTTTTATTTTGGAAAGAGCCATTTCTCTGTAATAAACTCTCTTTTCCAAAGATGAGTGATTCCTCAATCAGATACATGACCCTGAAGGTAAGCGTGTCATGGACTAAAGTAAAACAGTATGTTGGATGTGCCACGCAATGCTCAATTACATGGGTGGGAACTAGTGTGTTAGCCAGTTAGCTCATTAACGGAGATTTGCCGTGTTGTGGCGTTAACGTCATTTCAACGAGATTAACGCTGACAGCACTAGTGGGAACACAAGAATATGACTGCACATTTACTCCGACATCATCCTAGTGCAAAGACAAGTGGAAGCAGACAAAAACAACAAGCATGCATGCTACAAACTTTACCCGAGTCATTTAGACAGCCGTTAGCACATGATTCTCAAACAAGGAGGAGACGGAGGTGTCGTTTGGTCTTGCTTCCCGTGAGCTAGCCAGGGAGCACAGCTGTTTATTGACATCTACAGAAGAACACTGCCGCTAGCTAACTGTTCAGCACAGCAACCGCACAGCAGCAGCAGCAACAACAACAACAACAACAACACACAGGGCGCCCTCTGACCCCGGAAGGACACACCGTCCGGCGAAAGGGGTCACCCGTCACTATGGCAACATAAACAAAACATAACTGTACAAACAGAACCCAGAACAGCCCTGACCCGCTACAATATCCTGCTGAGAATATAGCCCAGGAGAAGCGTATAGTATAGCTTTTATTTTGGAAAGAGCCATTTCTCTGTAATAAACTCTCTTTTCCAAAGATGAGTGATTCCTCAATCAGATACATGACCCTGAAGGTAAGCGTGTCATGGACTAAAGTAAAACAGTATGTTGGATGTGCCACGCAATGCTCAATTACATGGGTGGGAACTAGTGTGTTAGCCAGTTAGCTCATTAACGGAGATTTGCTGTGTTGTGGCGTTAACGTCATTTCAACGAGATTAACGCTGACAGCACTAGTGGGAACACAAGAATATGACTGCACATTTACTCCGACATCATCCTAGTGCAAAGACAAGTGGAAGCAGACAAAAACAACAAGCATGCATGCTACAAACTTTACCCGAGTCATTTAGACAGCCGTTAGCACATGATTCTCAAACAAGGAGGAGACGGAGGTGTCGTTTGGTCTTGCTTCCCGTGAGCTAGCCAGGGAGCACAGCTGTTTATTGACATCTACAGAAGAACACTGCCGCTAGCTAACTGTTCAGCACAGCAACCGCACAGCAGCAGCAACAACAACAACAACAACACCACACAGGGCGCCCTCTGACCCCGGAAGGACACACCGTCCGGCGAAAGGGGTCACCCGTCACTATGGCAACATAAACAAAACATAACTGTACAAACAGAACCCAGAACAGCCCTGACCCGCTACATTATGCTGCTGAGAATATAGCCCAGGAGAAGCGTATAGTATTGCTTTTATTTTGGAAAGAGCCATTTCTCTGTAATAAACTCTCTTTTCCAAAGATGAGTGATTCCTCAATCAGATACATGACCCTGAAGGTAAGCGTGTCATGGACTAAAGTAAAACAGTATGTTGGATGTGCCACGTAATCCTCAATTACATGGGTGGGAACTAGTGTGTTAGCCAGTTAGCTCATTAACGGAGATTTGCCGTGTTGTGGCGTTAACGTCATTTCAACGACATTAACGCTGACAGCACTAGTGGGAACACAAGAATATGACTGCACATTTACTCCGACATCATCCTAGTGCAAAGACAAGTGGAAGCAGACAAAAACAACAAGCATGCATGCTACAAACTTTACCCGAGTCATTTAGACAGCCGTTAGCACATGATTCTCAAACAAGGAGGAGACGGAGGTGTCGTTTGGTCTTGCTTCCCGTGAGCTAGCCAGGGAGCACAGCTGTTTATTGACATCTACAGAAGAACACTGCCGCTAGCTAACTGTTCAGCACAGCAACCGCACAGCAGCAGCAACAACAACAACAACACCACACAGGGCGCCCTCTGACCCGGGAAGGACACACCGTCCGGCGAAAGGGGTCACCCGTCACTATGGCAACATAAACAAAACATAACTGTACAAACAGAACCCAGAACAGCCCTGACCCGCTACATTATGCTGCTGAGAATATAGCCCAGGAGAAGCGTATAGTATTGCTTTTATTTTGGAAAGAGCCATTTCTCTGTAATAAACTCTCTTTTCCAAAGATGAGTGATTCCTCAATCAGATACATGACCCTGAAGGTAAGCGTGTCATGGACTAAAGTAAAACAGTATGTTGGATGTGCCACGCAATGCTCAATTACATGGGTGGGAACTAGTGTGTTAGCCAGTTAGCTCATTAACGGAGATTTGCCGTGTTGTGGCGTTAACGTCATTTCAACGACATTAACGCTGACAGCACTAGTGGGAACACAAGAATATGACTGCACATTTACTCCGACATCATCCTAGTGCAAAGACAAGTGGAAGCAGACAAAAACAACAAGCATGCATGCTACAAACTTTACCCGAGTCATTTAGACAGCCGTTAGCACATGATTCTCAAACAAGGAGGAGACGGAGGTGTCGTTTGGTCTTGCTTCCCGTGAGCTAGCCAGGGAGCACAGCTGTTTATTGACATCTACAGAAGAACACTGCCGCTAGCTAACTGTTCAGCACAGCAACCGCACAGCAGCAGCAGCAACAACAACAACACACAGGGCGCCCTCTGACCCCGGAAGGACACACCGTCCGGCGAAAGGGGTCACCCGTCACTATGGCAACATAAACAAAACATAACTGTACAAACAGAACCCAGAACAGCCCTGACCCGCTACATTATGCTGCTGAGAATAGCCCAGGAGAAGCGTATAGTATTGCTTTTATTTTGGAAAGAGCCATTTCTCTGTAATAAACTCTCTTTTCCAAAGATGAGTGATTCCTCAATCAGATACATGACCCTGAAGGTAAGCGTGTCATGGACTAAAGTAAAACAGTATGTTGGATGTGCCACGCAATGCTCAATTACATGGGTGGGAACTAGTGTGTTAGCCAGTTAGCTCATTAACGGAGATTTGCCGTGTTGTGGCGTTAACGTCATTTCAACGAGATTAACGCTGACAGCACTAGTGGGAACACAAGAATATGACTGCACATTTACTCCGACATCATCCTAGTGCAAAGACAAGTGGAAGCAGACAAAAACAACAAGCATGCATGCTACAAACTTTACCCGAGTCATTTAGACAGCCGTTAGCACATGATTCTCAAACAAGGAGGAGACGGAGGTGTCGTTTGGTCTTGCTTCCCGTGAGCTAGCCAGGGAGCACAGCTGTTTATTGACATCTACAGAAGAACACTGCCGCTAGCTAACTGTTCAGCACAGCAACCGCACAGCAGCAGCAACAACAACAACAACAACAACAACAACAACACACAGGGCGCCCTCTGACCCCGGAAGGACACACCGTCCGGCGAAAGGGGTCACCCGTCACTATGGCAACATAAACAAAACATAACTGTACAAACAGAACCCAGAACAGCCCTGACCCGCTACAATATCCTGCTGAGAATATAGCCCAGGAGAAGCGGATAGTATAGCTTTTATTTTGGAAAGAGACATTTCTCTGTAATAAACTCTCTTTTCCAAAGATGAGTGATTCCTCAATCAGATACAGGGCTCGCAAAATTGCTAGCCCGACATCCCGGAGCTAGCGATTTTTCCAGTCGGGCTACCAAAATCTATCTCTTCCCTGCCCGTGGGGCTATTGTAGGAAGGAAAAATATATGTCAATGCTTTTGCATTCTTTCAGAAATGTAGCTGGGTAATTATGTCATTGGGTGAGCCACTGTCAATATGTGACATAAATAATTTCCCCCAGGGATCAATAAAGTATTCTGATTCTGATTCTGATATTGAAGTCGCCTTTGAATTTGCGCTTGTTTTTTGCTTTCACTTTGCAATCGCATGAACTGTGTATAGAGAGCGACAGCACTGATTGGTGAGTGATGATAATTTGTGCACCAATTCCTCTGACATCGTCTTATCAATCGTTAGCTTACTATGCAAACATGACAAGTGAAATCTCCCGCAGCTTAAACATGTGAGAGGTTGATCGCGCAGAGAATCGCTGAGCGTTATGTGAGTGCGCGTGTAAAAGCAGCAGGATATATATTTTAGTTCTGCTGACAGGTCAGGGTAAAGAAGTGACAGCCAAAGAAAAGCTTACCACAAAACGGAAAAGTTATGACAAATCAGACTATGAGGCAAAAAGAAAGTGCAGCTTTATGGTTTCATGGACAAAAGAATTTCTGTGGCTGCAATATGACGAGCTATATAACCGGGGCTGCACATAAGTGGTCCGCAGGTGCGCATTCGCTGTCAAAAAAAACAAAACAAAAACGCGCAACGTGTGTTTGCATACATAAGATTTTCTGGAGGAGGACAGACTCTTAAAGTTTAGAACTCTTAAAGATGTCGAAGAAGCTCCTTTAACCAATTACTTTGGTGTTCCTCCACCTCCAAAGAAATGTCAGAAGGAGTCCGAACCACAAAAGAAGAGCATATTCTCGGAAAAGTGGTTGCAGGAGGTGAGCTGGCTTCAAACAAATAATGAACGCACAGAGATGTGGTGTGGAATGTGCCGTGAAAATCCCACTCTAGCAGACAAAAACAGTGCTTTTTATATGGACGCAAACGCGCGTTGCAACTTCTTATCTGGTGCGTCTTTTATTTTGACAGCGAATGCGCACATGCGGACCACTTATGTGCACCCGTGTAAATAACATAATGTTCTGCCGGGTGTGTTGTTGGTTTTCTCTCGATTTCTGAGTCGACAAGCGCCTTTGTTACTGGGACCAGTCATTTTAAGAAAGCCCCCCATTAGAAGCCATGAGAAATGCAAGAAATGCATTATTGCTCAGTCTGCAATATCTTTCCCAGAACAAACACCAATTGTAAATAACATACTAAAAATAAACCTGAAAAATCTGTTTAGAACAGCTACTATGTTGCAAAGAGTGAACTACCACTGGCAAAATTTAGCAGTCTTTGCAAACTTCAAAAAGCAAACGGCCTCGATCTTGGTTCCACTTGTCTCTTACCCGTGACTTCAGTGGAAATTTCAAATTCAGGATCTGACACAGACTGATTCATGTCCTACACAGTTCTTACAAGTTCATAGAAATTTCTGTTCAATTAGAACCAAGTATTTGAGTTGATGATTGTAATTTTTATACAATGTTGTAATTTGTTTTTCAACAATTTTTTGATTAATGTTTTGTTTCCTTTACAATATTATACTTTAATGTATAATATTGTAAAGGAAACAAAACATCAATCAAAAAATTGCTCTCTTTTTTATTCGGGCTACTTACATTTATTTTGGGCTACCAAAAACTGAAGAGTCCCTGCCCGAAGGGCTACCAGGGATTTTGAAATTTTGCGAGCCCTGAGATATATTTATTTTTTTAATTACTTTTGTTTCAGCAACATTAAATTTAAAAACTGTACTTTTGAGTTAAAATATATATTTATAATTTTAATAAATGACAAATTAAAAAGGCATGAACATTTATTTGTATCGAAAAAATATCGAACCGTGACACCAAAGTATCGAACCGAACCGTGAATCTTGTGTATCGTTGCACCCCTAATATATATATATATATATATATATATATATATATATATATATATATATATATATATATATATATATATATATATATATAATATATATAATATATATATATTATATATATATATATTATATATATATATATAATATATATATATATATATTATATATATATATATATATATGACTAAGCAGCAGAGTTATTAAAAAACATTACATTTAAAAATGAACGTGGTTGGTGGCAGCTTGTCTCTTCCTCTCACCTTTTTTACCCTGTGTGGGTTCTTCTCTCTCCGGCACTTGCGGATGTCCATCTCTGTGGTGTTGACACAGCCTGGCTGTGGGAGGCAGCAGCAGACAAAGCATGTTTCTGGGTCAGATAAGACTGTTTCTCCATCATGTATTGTCTACACTTGTGCTGCTCACACAATACGGTGCTGGTGCTCTATTGAGCAACGCCACACTCACAAAAGACTCTTATGCAAATTGACTGGCACCAAATCTGATTGTGCTACCAACAACACAACACGGCTATCTGCTGGACAGTATGTGGAGCTAAATCTGCTCTTTTCAGTGTTTAAATGCTAAAACTGTCTACCTACAAAACATCCCTTCTTTTCTGTTCTTTTGTTGAGTTCATTTCCATTTTTTAGTTGAACCATGTGACTCTCTTTTTCCTTTCTGCACTTTTTCTTTTCCTTATTTTGGCTGTTACTCACCACTGGCCGATGAACGTCCCAAAATGCCCTCTCCTGGCTGTCAAGGATCTTCCTCTCCGCCTTGTCCTTCTTCCTGTCAATCCTGAGAGCAGAGGATACAGGTCTTTAAAATAAAACGCTCACGGCTCTGAAATATTAACCCTCTAAGGTCCATACTTGCTCTCTGCTGCCGGCATACGTTAAAAAAACAGACAGGCCAGACAAAAGAGCAAAGAAACTCAGGAGTGTAGGTCTTAACCTGTCTGCTCAGTTCACCAAGAGAGGCCTGGTGGGACCTAGCTCTTACATAACTGACATTTACCAGCTGGCATTTGCTTGTTGTCGTTACTCTCCAGACATAAGAAGACTTTTTTTTATATCCTCACGTTTACAGCCACAGAGCAGCAACAACTAAATGATGCCAAGACTTTGATTTTCTATTTTAAAAGACAAGAAAGGACAGCTACTGTATGCCATTAACTGCAGGACTATCGCTGCACTTGCACATTTCAGCCACCAGGTGTCAGGCTTACAAAGAACACAAACACTGTGCAGGCAGCCAAAGCTCAGCATTCTCTAAACCTGATTGTATCAACATCTGTCCTGTCACATTAGTGCTGAAGTTAGAAAATTAACTGATATACTCACTTGACTTGAGCCTCAGCTTGCATGAAGATAAATTCCCACTTCCTGGCGAAAGCCCTCTGCAGCCTGGCGAGGTTCTCCTGGAGGAGCCAATCAGACACGGTGTAAGAGGAAGACTTAAGGAGTTTATCTTCAAGGGCTTGACTTTGATTTCAAGGCCCTTGGATTTTTCACTCTGATGCCTTCACTTTTATGACAAGATGCCGATACCACATGTAGTGTGAGTTTCACACAGGTATATTGTTTCAGTATACATCATTGATTTCATCTCCAGTAAACTGCAATGATTAAACGCATTCCCCACAGGGATAACTGTGGGAAAGTTAGATGCGCTTTATAATTAGGCACAGTAGATGCTTTCTCAAGACCTGACATACACGGGAATTAACTTGCATCAATAATTTTTAACATTTTATGAAACAAATTTAAGTTGCTTGGTTCTAAAACATAACATTAGAGTTAAGGGTTTACAGTCCTAACCAATCAAGGTATCCTGTGGTAATAAGAGAGGTGATAATGTGCTTTTTGTGGATTGTTTATCTCTCAGGTTTATTTATTACTATAACAATGATCATAAACAGTATTTACCTGTAGAAATTGCATTTTTTGGTGCCTGTGAGTGAACATTGGGTTCCAAAAAGCTATTCAAGCATTAATACAGTATGTGAGCTTGTTACAAAATCAGAGGGGAAAAAAAACTACAGAAGCAGGCATGTTATCAGTGAAAGCAATGAGGCCTGAAGGCATAAAGTGACCTGAATAGGAGTGAAAGGAAGTCCACTGGACAATAGTTGCAGAGTCATTTAGAATATTAAAGTGTAGCGGATTGCTATTGTGTAACAACGAGATCAGCACTGCAGCAATGCCCCTCCTGAGACTGTATCGATCTGCTGATGCAGGTATACCTAAAGATATTTTTATTTACATTTGGGGGCCGGTAAATGACTGCATTGTATTCCTCAAAGTGGTGTTCCTGGAAAAGAAATCTACCTTTCAGAATTTGATGTTGTTGTTCTTCTTTTTTGTTGTTTGTTTGTTTTCCTTTTCTTATCCTCTTGTAAATACATTTTGTTATTTTAAAAGCCCAGAAGAGACTGCTTCAGCACGTTTTTGGTTTTTCAACAAAGTGAAGGAAAACAGGAAATCGAGAGCATCATCATACTATGGTTCATGCACTATGATGGAATTGAATTAGGAGCTTTCTGGCGATCGCTAAACCAAAACGACAGTTTACTTACAGCCTCGTAGTCAGCGAGCTCAAGCCTGGCTTTATTCTGCATCGTGCGCTTGCACAGGTAAATGGCTGCAGGGTGACAAAGACAAAGAGTGAAACATAGAGAGGGGAATAAGCACTGTCATAACTACAATAAAACAACAACAAAAAGAATACTTGCAATGCATGGTGGGATTTCTTTGTTTGCTTTTTTTTTTTTAAACCAAGGCCGCAGCTGTGTGAACTAATGCACATCCTGCCAGAGCAGCCAGGCAGGCCATGTGTTCTCTTTTGAAATACCAAACCTCGAGTAAATGCCATGCAGATAGCCAGAGATGCTGTCAAAGCAGTGGCTGTCCCTTTATTTTGTTAAGCTAATTGTATCCCACAGGATTCTCCCTGGTGGTGTTAGGAGGGAAGGGGGTGGTGGTGGGTGCGGGGGTGGGGTTCCTCGGGGGCCAGATACATTACAGGGAATGGATCAATACTCAGTGAGTGTCAGCCACAGAGCTACAGATGTCAGTTGTGGAGAAAATGAGACAGCTGAAGGCATTAGGGAGATCTCACTGATGGAGAAACAGGGAATAGCGTGTGACTCACCATAGTCTGTGTTCTCGGGTTCCCAACAGTTTGAAGGCCAGAAGTATGGAGACTGATGAAAGCAGGAAGAATAAATAAAAAAAAGATTTTGCTTATTTACACAAATAATCAATTTTTTTTATCATCAAGTAAAAAAACAGCAAATACTTCCACCACCCCTGCCCCTTTTATGGATGAGTACTCTTTGTTTGATTGTGACCTTTGACCTCTGCGCGCTCCAGGTAATGATCTGCAATGGCAATGGTAGCTGCAGTCTCTCTATCTTAAAGTCTACTACAAGTGATATTATGCATTCAAAGTTCATTCTCAAGTCCATTATTAATGGATCATTCACATCTATCATACGCTCTTAATAACAGGGCAAAATTAGAACTTATCATGGACATTTTTCATTCGCACTATTTGTCATAAAAGCAATTAGCTCGGGAGCAAAGGCCCGGCACTGATGAGTGTGCTGGTTTGAATGTAATGAACAGAAAAGTTAACGTGCTCTCATTCAGCGGTGTCATTTGGATTCAGAGAGGAAGAAATTATGACAAATCAAAAGAAAGTCACCACTCTGTGCACAAAACTGTGAATTTGTGACAAACAGCAGAAGGCACATAATCAAATCTGGGTCTTCTCCTGGTGTAGCACATATTTAAAATTTCTTTTTTTTTGTAGACTAGCAATTCAAAATTCCCCCTGACACTATTTCTTGCAATGTAGGCTGGCCAGCGCATTTCAAATCCACTGTGGACTCTTTTCAGAGGTTCCGATGACGCGAGCCTGTTGCATCACGACAACATCAGAGGGAATATTTTTAGCCTCTGCTGAATAAGGAAGCGCGGCATTCGCTGCCCTCGCTGCACAGCCGCAATAATGGCTTTTAATCTTGAACAATAGGTGAAGATAAATGCATCCAGCGGTAGACTGAGGAGGGGCCGAGGGACGGTTGGCAACAGCAAAAAGTGCAGAGCCAGCGTGTAGCCAGCTCAGCGCTTCCCATAGGGGAGCTTGCCTGGCGTAGCCTGCTTGCTGGATTAAGATGCTAATGGCCCAGTCACAGTAATGAGTCATAGCAGAGTCTGTAGCCATCAGACAGATCTGTCAGTGTTCGTGCTGTATAAGAAGAAGAAGGAGCAAAGGAAAAAAAACAAAACAAAACCACCAGACTGACAAGCTGCATTACTGACCCATCGGCCCAGTTCTACAGGCCACCTCCTGCTCTGATGAAGCATCCAGCAGGGGTACACAGTATCGACCTTGGTGGGATGAGTAATAGGCTTAGGAGGGATTGCTCTCATTAGTATCACGCAATAAACACATCCCTCTGATAAACTGCCATCAGCTCATTATTCTATATTTAAAGGCCTTCTAACACATATCAAGGACAGTCCCAAGGTGGATTTTTTTTTCGTACCTGGAAGCGATAAAGGGTTCCGTCATCTTTAAGTGTCAGAACGTGGTCAGAGATGGGGAAGACGTATCCATGGGCAGCGATCAAACTGCCCAGATGGATGGCTTCAGCTGGTGACATGAAAGAAAGCAGACACGTGAAGCTGCCGTCGTCTTCGATTGGAAGCTTTGCTGTGCTTACATGTACTGACATTTACCTGGATCTTCTATGGAGAGGTTTTTCATCAGCCACTGAACAATGTCCGCCCCTGTTATTCACAGAAGGACACGGGTTAGAAGAGGCGTCACAATTCCAGCTCTGCAACAGTTTCAACAAAAGCCGCAATGTGGAAAACACAAATAAGCTTTGTGATTCACGTCCCTTTGAAGCTGTGGGTCAAAGCTGAATAGGTGTGTAAATATAAAGTTAAGTAATCAGGGTGCGGTTCGTTCTCTTTTCGCTCCTGGACGGCTCGTTTTTTGGCCCCGTCTTACACATAGCAGAGGCTGGAGAGAGAAACCGCGAGGCTGTCGGTCCTGGGGGAGCCATGTGAAGGAGTGACTCAGAAACAGCCTCGGGACAGGGAGCAACCCCCTCGTCCGTGAGGGGTGACTCACTTCATACACGGGCACACAGGAGTACAAACGTAAATGAGTACAGTTTGTGGAGACAGAGAGAAAGAAGAGAGGAGCTTTTCTGTGATAGTTACAAGGGCAGCACGGCACCACGGGCAGTTTCCTCAATGGCCAAGGTCTTATTGGCAAAGACATCATCTGCCTCTAACAGTAGTAGCTGCAATTTAAATGAGCCCAAAAGGTCGTGCTTTCTTCACTGACTGCCTCACACACAGATAAACAGCCGCTGAAAAAAACAGATCCATTTAACCTGTATTATCTTACTTAACCAAAAAGGTGACATTTCAGAGTGGCAGGCACACTTTGCTTCCACCCTGACCACAGAAACTCACTCTGACACCTGCCTTCATGTGCAAAACGCAAGAGGAGAGGGCGCGAGTCTGCATTGTGTTCCTGCAAGGGATGTTTGACATTTGTGAATACTGCAATTACAAAAATATCAAATATTTTATGCAACTGTTCTTATATCTTAAATCTATGGTAGCATCTAATGCTCTTCTAAAAAAGCAAAGCCAAAGTCCGCTAAATGAGGCCCAGCATAGGTAAAGTTGGCAAATATACAAGTCTGTGCAAAGTCATCTGGGGGCAATCTTGGAAGATTAGTCGAATTTTTCCAAGTGGATAGGGAGGAGTGCTTTTGCTTGAAATGCCCCAACCCTAATCCCTAAGCCCACCTTTTCCTATGTTCTGTTTTTAGTCACTGATTGTGTTTGAGCTGAACAATCTGAAATCAGTCAACAGCAGCCAAAGTGTGCAGACACAGCTTCCAGTTAGACTGCACTAACAAGCGTTTACTTGTTTTTTTTTTCCCCAGTTGCTGATTTATGATTTTGTATAGATGGGGGGACAATTTAGAGGAAAAGCCAACATAAAGTGTCTTAATAAGATGCTGGTCCACCATGTGCCACCAATAACAGCTTTATCGTACCTTAGGATCGACTCTACGAGCCTCTTTCTTCAGAAAGGATGGTACGGTATTCTTCCCTCATGTTGTGTCACACTAATGGTGGTGATAGAGTACTGACTAAAAGGTTGATCCAAAAATCTCCCAACTCCCCAATATGGTGTCCCATCTGGTATCTGACAAAGTGACTCACACACCAAACCATTGTGCCTTGTGGTGGTGGACATTGTCGTCTGAGTTGGGATGGATAGTTATGTTTGATCATAGAATAAATCACTTGGGACAAGTTTGTGCTGATTAGCAATGGGGATCACACACATACACACACACATTCTCGTTTTAATATCTTAGTGAGGACATCTAATTGACATAATGCTTTCCCTAGCCGCTTACCCTAACTCTAACCATCAAAAATGAGTGCCTAACCCTGACCCTTATCCTAAACCTAACCATAACCAAATTATAACCCTGACACTAAAACCACATTTTGAGTCTCAAAAATGCCTTTAAACTCATGAGGACAGGCACCTTTGTCCTCATAAGTGACTGTTGGTCCCCACAAAGATGTCTAAACAGGTGCGTGCACACACACACACACACACACACACACACACACACACACACACACACACACACACACACACACACACACACACACACACACACCTTTGCACACAAATACTAACCTGATACCACACTTGGGATCTTGGAGAGGAAGCTTTTGACAGTCCGTATGGCTACACCTCCTGCTTTCTCATCTTGGATTCGTGTAACAATGTCTTCAATCTGTGGGGAGGCCAGATGGAGGATTTCAATGAAATAGATTTTCTACAACAGCCAGCATTAACACAAAAAATAGAGTAACACAGTTTGAAAGAAAATATGTTGGCTGCCTTTTGTTCTATTCCCTTCTTTTGTTCTACCAACATGATCTCACACTGCTTCAATAATGTAGGTCTTGGGAGGACAGTCTGTGACCAATAGTGTTCCACTGTGTGTTTTTGTATCAAGGTATGCTTTTACTGCATTGGCAGTGTGTTTGGGCTCATTGTCATACTGCAAAATGAAGCCATTGCCAATTGGACACCAGATGGTACTGCATGGTGGAGTAGCATGCAAGTCTGATGGTATTTTTCTGCATTCATAATTCTATCAATTTTGACAAGATCTACAACATCACGGGCTGAATGCAGTCCCAAACCATGACAGAGCTTCCTGTCTGTTTTACAGATGGCTGTAGATACTCCGTGTCGTACTCTGCACATAGCGACAACCATTTGAACCAAGCATTTAAATTTGCCGCTGATATTCAGTCCAGGCGTTGTCATACCTCAGCCAAATTAGTGAAATTTTGAGTCTGGCTTCTTGGAAGCAAAGAGTAAAGAAAGGAGGCGTGCCTCCAGCACTACTATAATTATAGTACTAGAAGGGACAGTAATCAAAACCAGTCTAAAAGTGGCAGCATGAATAAGTTAAAGCTTCACTTTGCAACTTGAGGGCAACATAACAAGTAGTAGTAGTAAACACATTATTATTGTTATTATCATTATTATTATTTGACAACCAGCCAAACACAAATGCCATCTAATACCTGTTGGAAGGACTGATGCTGGAAAATGACCTGAGGTCAGTCTAATCCAAGTCCACGATCATGAATCATCACATGTGTAGATGTGTAGTTCTTACATTGACATAAACTGGCACCCTGTGACATGTTCCACTCTATAAAGCTCAGTCTTGCAAAACAGGGCAAACCTGGACCAGAGGTTTGGTAGAATTCAAGTATTTATTGAAACATATGCAGGCACGATATTTGAATGGCAATATAAGCACACTGTGATAAAACTTACAGCAGCAACAGCAGCATTATTCAGAGGTTTTGATCAGTTGAAAAAGGATGTCACAGCTATTCCTGGAGGTAGAGATAAACATCACACCTCCGACGCAGCTATACCCCCAAACACATCACATAACAGCCGCCTATAATTAGGAACGCTCGACTGCGCGACACAGCACATCATGCTGCTGCTCCACAGGGAGAACATATACAGAATCAAGCAAACATCCATTCTCAAACACACACTTAAAGAAACTGAAATTTACACTAAACTGTTCTTTTTTTATTTAAAAAAAAGGTCAATTATAGTCACAGAGTCCATAATTTATAGGAACAGTCGGGTCATGTATTGAGCAGTGAGTGCTGTGGTGCCTGGTGGAGTCTCACTAGAGTCCAAAAGAAGCTGATTTTGCACACTTAACTGGTTCATGAGCAACCAGCCAAATGTAGGTTGTTTAGATGGCTATTAAATTCTTTATGGCTCTCTTAGCTTCTGTCTAGTAAGTAAACACACTGAAATGCTCACAGACATAATCATGCACACAGCTACTGTAAGAAAAAAGCTGATGAGGTGAATTCTGAGTGTCCAACTCGTAGGCATGATAACATTTTAGCAAAATTATTATGAATGCAGTTTATAAGATTAGGCTATATCTTGTCTCTTGTGCTAGCAAATGTCAACATGCTATAAATAATTTAATCATAAAAATGCACCTAATTGTAGGGAAACACTAGTGTTGTGTCTACACATGACAGACAACTTTGCAAAGAGTTGGTTTGAATTGTATGTCAAACATGCCAACAAAATGCCAAAGATAACACAATTTGACAGGCGTAATGAGCGTTTTTGCAGCACTAAAGTGATTTCCAATAACTTGGCATATCTCAATATGGCATGCAGTGAAACTAGACATGTGGAGGACAAAGGAAAATGTGGTAGCCCTAAAAAACAATCTATAGCAGATGAACACTATCTGAAAGTCATGCCCTTTAAAAATAAGAAAAAGAAATCCAGCAAATACCTAAAAAAGGACCTGAGAGATACATCTGACCCATAAGTTAATCCATCTACTGTTCACTGAAGCGTTATCGGAAACGGTCTCAGTGGAAGAGTGCCTGTCAAGAAGGCTTTCTTAAGGAAGAGAAACGGGGAGAAAGGGCTTTTACGCCAAATTACACAAGAATTAGACTGAAATTTGAAAAGTTTGGTTCAACTTGTCATTATTATGTACGGAGGAGGTCAGGGAGAGAGGTGAAACAGTCCAGATGCAAACAGCACTGATGCAGTGTATGATCAACATCGACAAGAGAACAGAACAAAAGGCAGCAAACATCCAAAGAAGAGTTTTGAATGTCCTTCAAGAAGCCTGGAGAACTGTTCCCGAAGGCAAATTTCAAGAAACTACAAAAAAGCTTTTTAAGAGAGTTCAGGATGTGAGAAAAATAAAGGTGGTCACACCAAATATTGACTCTGAAGCTCTTTAGAACGATACAAACTTTGTGTTTATCTTATATGCTGTATTTCCTTTTCTATTTGCAAATGTATCAAAACATTATTGAGCCTTTTGCAGTTTTCTAGCAAAATACAAAGAAATGAGGGGTGCCACGAGACTTTTGCACAATTTATATTTGCAAAGTGATTAAATCTTTAATGGGATAACCAGATAGTAGATTTTATCTTCTCAGCTGTCCATCATCAGCTGAATAAAGGTGGCTGTGTACTTTGTATTTCACCTTTTTGTGAGATCAAAACCATTTCTTGACATTTTCTTAATTTAGCAGAATATCTTTACTAAGATTACCACCAAAACTTCAGAAACGTGCCCCGGAGTGTAAAGAGAAAGAAAACAAGCAGAGAGTTTTCCCACGGTACTTCCTGCCTACTCAACCACTTTAAACAAGGTAACCATCCTCCCTGGCAAAGCTTTAAATGGATGGTTCATAAACATACGCCATAAATCTACAATATAAGATGCAGATGTATATGAATTAATATCATACATAATGCAGAGCACAGAGATGATTGAAAGCATGACGACTGTGTGGCAAGACAATTACCAATCTCTCACCATAAGTATAAGAGAGTCTCGGCATAAATTATTGAGCATCCACAATGGAGACTGACTGCTTCATCTCTGTTCATAAATCTCTCACAAAGGAGCAGGGAGAGATTAGAGGAGCTGCATCTGCTCTCGTTTAAACCTGCTTTTACCTGCACGTGAGCCCAAACAGCACAATCAGGGCGCAGGGATTAGAAATGGGAAACATCACAATGTTGAAGAGAAACTTTCTGCTCAAAGGAGCAGGAAAGAAAAACTTTGAAATCAACTCTGAAGGACTCCTCAAATCCACTGAGGCACAACAACACGTTAATTCCTTTTCTTTTCCTGTGATTACAGGCATTGGTTTGAGTATTTCTCCATAGACAGAACTCATTACCTCCCAGTAGCAGACAAGAAGCTCTTGGCACAGCTACAGAAAGTGCACATTGTATCTCCTTGATGCACAGGCTAATGGCGTTGCAGCGTGGTGTGGAGGGTTGTTTAGCACCTAACATTGCTGCTCGCGAGCGATAACAGCACTTTGTCCCTTGCCACCGAGCTCTATAAATGATTATCAAGAGAACACTATCTTGTGTATCCTGCCACCATATTGTATGTTTGCATTCGCAGCACGTGTGTGCGTGCACCTTTGTGCCAGTGTATGAATGCTGTCACCTGTCCACCTTATCTTAAGGCAGGACCAGTAATTTGTCTGGCACCGGTAGCAGGTTAAGGATGAAGGGAGAAAGTGCGATGGAGCTTGAGGTGAAATATGGCAAAGCCAACACAACAAGAACATCAGAAAAACATTAAAAATTTAAAAATCCCATTTACTCCACGTTATTTAAAGAACATGCTTAATGAAGTGACATAAAAGCAAATGGGAGCATCAGCGGCATAAATAACCATCATGTGAATGCAATATGTTGCTGGGCTTTAAGTGTGGAAACATTCATTTCTCCTACTAATTGAAAATCTGGGCCCATTTTTTTTTCTTTTTCCAAAAATGGCCGGAGATGAAGCTATTTAAAACTGGCCCAGCCTTGAGAAATAAGAGCGCCGCTGTTAAAAGACGGATCCGGCAGTAATAGTGCCATTAAAGATTCAGCAGTCATCAGGAGACTCGGGCACATACTGTGTCATTGTTGGAAGAGATTTGGGGGCAGTGAGGAAAATGACCGATGTCTAGGTGGTGGGCAAAGAAGAAAAATGTCTGGCCTGGAGATGATTCTGACATCAGTGTTAGGGTGTGTGACAATGAAACAGTGATGAGGCTTTGAAAAGTTTTCAGGTTTTCAAGTTTTTCCCTGAAGCAGCCCTGCTTTTGTCTTCTTTTCAGTATCCAAGCATTCATTTGTGTTTGGAGATGGCATTACATTCTCACTACAGAAGATTATGAAAAAAGATATTGTAAGTGAAAGCAGCTGGATTTCACTGCCAACTTCATGCTCCTATAATGTGACTAAATAAAAATCCACTCCTTATTTCTTTACTTATTTTACTATAATCTATAGGCAATCTGCTGACTTTACCAGGACCTCAACAGTCTGAAAAAATATGAATATGTCTCAGAAATAGTACAAAATATCTGACCTTAGCACAAACACATTATAAACCGATAAACCTTATTGTTTTTCGTCCTTTCTTCACCCACCGATCTAAAGTCAAGACCACATCTGTCTCTTCACAAACCTCCAGAAAACAAAGCTTTTTCATGACTAGCCAGGATTAGCACATCAAAAGGCTAAAGATGGCCACCATCGTGTCATCATTATGTTTTTCTTTTATCCTAACAGAGCTTCCCTCAAAGCTGCTAATTTGCCATTGCCCCACAGCATACTGGTTGTTTTTTTACTTCCAAATCACTTGTCGTGTCCGTTCGGTTACTACGTTCACACTTTCTTTCGACATATTGTTCTGGATTGCGCTCTGCTGCTGTGTGCCTGTGCACTGCTTTAAACTTGAACTCTGTTCCTTCTCAGCAGATGGCTGCACTGACCCCTTTTCTGAATCATAGAACAGTGACCTTCATGCTGCTTTCATTCCAACTGTGTTGTTATAATCTCTGTATTTTGCAGTACCTACATTTCCAGACACTTGCAGGCTAGCAGGACACCACTGGCATATTAATGTGGCCTGCATCCTTCCATTTCATTTTACATATATAATCTCTGTTACCACTAACTTTTAGTATTTTGGACTTATAAGATTTAAAGTAAGATAATTGTTTTAATACAAAATTATTTTCTAATATTTAACTTTTATTTCCTATATACTGGAGCTGAATTAGCTGCAGTATCAAATAATAACAATAAGTTCTGTTAGTTGCCAGTTACGACTAGTAGTTGTTAGCTTTATTAGTTCAACTGCTAATAAATGCTAACGATAACCAACCATTTAAGCCTGTGCTGAAGATTAAACTGAGCATCAGAATGAGGGCAACAGGTTATTTAAATAGATATGGCGTGATGTTGGCTGTTCTGAGATTTTCAGAAACTGACAATTTTGCTGTGCAACCATCTCAGGGGTTTGCAGATAATGGTGTGAAAAAGAGAAATTATTTGGTGAGGGCCTTGTTACCAGAGGTTAAAGGAGAATGACCAGACTGCTTCGAGCTGAAGGATGGAAACAGTAAATCAAATATTCACCTACTATGAACAAAGAAGAGCATCTCTGAATGCACAGGACACTGAATCTTGAAGCAAATGAGCTACAGCATTAGAAGACCACACCAGGTACTCCTGGTGTGTGCCACAATTTCCATGGGCTAACCAAAATGTGACAATGTAGATTGGAAAAGCGTTGCCTGGTCTAATGAGTCTCAATTTCTGCTCTGACATTCAGCTGGTATGGTGAATCATCCTGCCTTTTATCATTGATTCAGACTGGAGACGGTGTAATGGTACAGGGGATATTTTTTGGCACACTTAGGGCTCTTTCCTAATGAGAGTGTACCCATCTTCCGATGGCTGCTTCCAGCGGGACACTTTACCATGTCAGAAACCTCAAACTATCTCAAACTGGTTTCCCTGTACTCAAGTAGCCTCCATAGCTACCAGATCTAAATCCAGTGGAGCACTTTTGGGATGTGGTGGAACAGGAAGTTAGCATTACGGATGCGCAGCCAACAAATCTGCAATAACTCTCTGATATTATCAACCTAATATGGACCAAAATCTCTGAAGAGGTTTCCAGCACCTTGTTGAATCTATTCCAAAACAATGAGGGCATCTATGGGTCCAGCTCAGTACTAGCAAGATGTACCTAATATTGGCTGGTTGAGTAGAGTTGAGTTGCTCTCATATGAATAAAGAACACAATTTAAACATGTATGTAAGCACATATATACTGCAAAACAATTGCAACATTCTTCATAAAAATCAGTGTTCTCATCCACAACTTGGTGGATGTTGCTAAATAACTTAGACTGTCATATAATACTCCTCAGAGTGCCACTTTGACCTCTGCGCCAAACTGGGTGCATAATTAAGCGAGTTCCAGCTGGTGTGCGGTGCCCTGGGGAACGAGGTGAGAATAAAGCCTGCTGGAGAAAGAAGACGCCCCTTCTCTTTCCCATGGAAAAGCCCTGCCAGGAAATTGTGATGGCTGGAAACTTGGATGGTTTTAGAGATGTGTTAATGAATCACATTTGAGTGAACTCCCTCACACACTGGCACATAGCTGTGCGCAGTCATGTGGACAGGAAAGACACCAAATCACCTGCTACGTCTGGTATTGCAATTCACTGAGGCGTCGGCGGCCCGAAACAGACATATTCAGCGATCCATTTCTTCTCTAAATTGCCATCTCCATGGGAATGCCCTGCAGAAAAAGCCATTTCTTTTCTGCAATAAACAACTGTTTTCCCATCAGGTCCTGCAGCTGAAAAAAAATAGCTTTTTACACCCTAGTGAAGCCATTTTCACTTTTGCCAGCGCCTTTCATACGTAATTCCTGTAATCATTAGCGATAATGGATCATAAATGCACTAAAGTTAATTGCTAAACACGGAGAAAATGAACCCTATTCACTCAAATCTGCACTCTTAGTAACATTATTTCATGAAAGCCTGCTGAACGTTATGTGTGCACGTCCGTGGATCAGTGAAACGATCTGTGAACCTGTCACTAATCAATTAGTTTTTAGTGATTTTAAAAAATATATATATATTTACATTCTCTCCATGCAAACACACCCTGCCCCTTCAGGGGAATTTTTGCTCCAGCTGGGTGGATTCATTTGCAAATGAAAACGTAACAAACATTAAAAGTTTCTTGAGCTCCTGTCAAGGAGAACTACGTAGGTATAGGGTTGTATGGAAAGTCCAATTAGCCAGTACTGGGCTGCCCATACTGCCGGATGCTCTTCAGGGAAACTGATGAGATCCAGAAGTGTGCAACTGTGATGCCTAGCTTCACTTTAAACCAGTCAGACCCATGTGCTGGAACAGAAAGTGTTGATGAGGATGTTAGCTGCTTGTTTGGGCCGGTCGAGGATCCCTTATGGAAACTGGCGTACGTTTCTATGGCAACACTGGTGTCAAGAGGAGCAGAGCAATTAAAAGTTTGCCAAGTTAAGCTCAAATGCTGGGCAGCGTGCCAGCCTGACTAAATTACAATTACAGATCCACTTCTTTGCACAAGAGGGATAATCTTGTTTTCAAATCATTCTTTTACATTTTTGGGTTTTCTTTCTTTTTTTAATAGGAATTAATAAGCTACTTTTTTGTTCTCCAGCGTCAAATGAGATGCTTACAAATCAAAGCTTTGGGGCTGTGAGCAAACTGCAAATGCAAAGACGGCTTGGCTAAGACAGCCTATAGTCAGGCGAGCGTAAGCCTGCCCACAAACCATAGTGACTCATCAGGTCACCTTTCTGTTGATGAGACTCAAGGAGGACAGAAAAAGATCATCTCCCCTCTTGTAAATGTCTGTTGTTAGATACTCCATGGGTTGCTAAGGGCTCGAGTGCAGTGGGGGGGGGGGGGGGGGGGGGGGGGGGGGAAAGGAGTCTGCTGCTGCTCTGAACAGATTGTCCACTCTAAAAACAAAGTGCACTGCACAGATACAGGGGCTACTTTTAAAACAAAAACTGCCTCAAATGAAGGACAACAGCAGCCTCGAATTGGACTAGCTGCTTTCACAGGCTTGCTCATACTCTGCTGTGTATGAGATCAGACATGTCAGAAATGAGCAACAGCCACAGGACCAGTGGGGCAAAGGTAATTTTCCCCACTGGGAGTGAACTGTGTATTACCTGCAGTTCATTCCTTTGCGAGATTTACCTCAGAGATCACTTGCTCATGGCAATTTAAATGCAGGGGTGCAACTTTGAATGCAAACACCTCTAACGGCACCTGCATTTTAAACGAGGGACTCGGTGTATGTCAATGTGGGAGCAGGAGAGGAGAATATCTCTGGTCTCTAGTCTCTAATTGAGACAGAAAAGCAATACAGGGCTGTGGCATGTGAGAAATGAAAATGAGAGGCGGAGAGGGCGGTGGTATGATGCAAACAAATGCAGAGAAAGCTAACAGCCTGCACCACACAGAAAGCATCTGCGACTGTCTCCCTGACTGCTAGTTTCAAAGATCTGTGAAGAGAGGGTTTTCTGTCATTTAGCGGCTTTTGATTTCTTCGTGCACTCGCTGCCGTAACTTCTCAGTCACCGGAGTCTAAGGCTTGCCTCCATGTCACAGAGTGTTCACTGTAAAAGTGGAGATGAAAAGGGTATGAAATGTTGCGCTATTCTAAGGGTGCGCAGCGATTAAAGCACCTGGGAGTGGAGGGGCTCAGGTCTGGTGTGTGTGTGAGACAGAGGTGGTGCTGAATTCGAGCTCTCTTTGAATCGCTCTCATCTTCTTGATCAATATAGCCTCAGTTCATCTTCAGATCTGGGGCACTGCAACTGTGTAATAATGTCCGCATGTAATTGGTTTGAGGTGGTACCATCTCTCTATATTCATGTTGTCACTGCCCCCTGACATGCCACTCTTTGAGTCCTCAGTCCCATTCCTTAAGTCCTGGTGGGAATTGGGTTAATAGGAAAAGGATGAGGCATGCCCAGGTTGGCCTTGTCCCTCAGTGGACACACAGGTCTGCTCTTGATGTGGGAGACGCAGGAGACTTTGCAATGCAAAGCTTTCTCAGGGGGAAACCAGAGGCCGTGGGGGGGGGGGGGGGGGGGGGGGGTGCCTTGATGACATGTTTTAGCTTTAGAAGTTGAAAACAGTGAGTAATCATTTGATCCCGTGCTGAATTTGAAGGTTTATTCTCACTTACAAATCGAGAGAGACAGAATATCAACTATAGATTTAGAAAGAAGACATTACATAAAATCTATAAATTGCATAGCATGTTATTGAGTGAAATAAACATTTGATCCCCAAGCAAAACATTACTTAGTGCTTGATGGAGAAATCAATATTTGCGAACAAGTTGGTCATCAGGTTTGCACATAACTGAGGAGGGATTTTGGTCCACTCCTCTCTACAGAAACTCTCTAAATCTTTTAAAACTCAAAATCAACTCCCTCCACACATTTTCTGTAATGTGCTTCCCCTTTCCATTTTACCTTGGCGGTATGTTTTGGATCATTGTCATACTGGAAGACTCCTCTTCAGTGTTCCGGCTGAGGAAGGGAGTTTGGCGTCCAAGATTTTTATGGCCCCAAAGCTCAATGTTTCCATGCTTGACTGTATGGATGGTGTTCTTTATGTCATACTCAGCATTTCTCTTCCTGCAAACATGGTGGATCAACTTGATGCCAAAGAGCTTGATTTTTCATCTCTGGTGTCATCTGACAACAGCACTTCTCCCAAGCCTTCTTTGACTCATTTAGATGTTCAGTGGCAAACCTATGATGGGCCTGTACATGTGCCTTCTTGAACAGGGGGCCTGCAAGAATTTAATCCATGGTCCTGCTCGCAGTGGTGGAGAGGCTGGAATGGAAGAAACTGATTTGGTGGACAGGTGTGTTATGTATATCCAAAAGCTGAGAATAGGAACACCTGAGGTTGGTTGGTTGGTTGCTTGATTAGTTGTTTGATTGATTGATTGATTGATTGACTGGTTGG
Organism: Maylandia zebra; assembly: GCF_041146795.1. Lineage (NCBI taxonomy): Eukaryota > Metazoa > Chordata > Actinopteri > Cichliformes > Cichlidae > Maylandia > Maylandia zebra. The sequence continues at coordinate 30,398,998 of NC_135185.1, forward strand.
TTGACTGATTGATTGATAATTGATTATATGAGCCACTGGGGCATACAGGGAGATCAAAATCTTATTTCAGTCAACCGCATGCAAACTAATTTGTAACTTTTAAGTGGTGTGTGTGGTTTTTAAAAATATAATGTTGGTTGATATTCTGTCTCTCTCCAGTAAAATGAAACTGCCATTAAACTTACAGATAAGCAAACTTACAAATTCATTAGGGAGTCTGTGATTTCCCCAATGAACCTCCTCCTTACTTGTAATATTTACTCTGGATTCCTTCTTTAGAAATTGGAAGTAACACTGACTTGTTCCATGTTCCTTTTTCAAAGTGATAATTTGATATTTGATCGACCTGCAACAGAAAAGACATGGAGCCAGCTCCCTGGGGCTTTAGTTGAGATTACATAGTGTTCTTTAGTAACAGTATAATAATAAAAGTCGACTCTCTGAACTCGATCCAAACCCATCTCATCCACATGCGCATCTATCCAATTCACAAACGCACTCACGCCTACATCGTCCGTACATATTCTGTATTAGCCTATCACCAGAAAACTGTTGAATCAGTGATGCATGCATGTGCATTTGGCATATAGCAACACTTCACAGCCAAATGATGTATCACATCTTAATCAGCTTAGCCAAGTTTTGATCCAAAGGATTTTTTTCCTCCCTTTCTCGTTTCATGTCATAATTCTATAATGCCATCTGCTCGACTGCTCCACATTCTTTCCCTCCAGGGACACAGAGTATGGCTCAGTCCTCCACACGTTTTATACCTCGGCTCATAACGATGCTGTTTTTCGTCTCTGTTCCTTTTGAATTCCTATGTTTATAAGAAATTCTCCTGAAAGAGAGGCCCTTGACCTCTAAAGATGTATAGGAGATGCTCTTTACAACAGCACTTTGTTTTATTAAGCGCCCTCCCCTGCATGCCCTTCCATTTTTCCTCATTGGCTTCTGTCATCCACACATTTTTTGCCTCTCTTCATGCACAAGGATCCTGATGGGTTTTTAGAGGTAAAGGATGTCACAGTGACAACAGAGGGACAAATTGAAAAAGGACCATAAAGGAAAGAGAAGGTGTTGTGGAACACAGTGGAGGCGGAAATGAACTTTAGAACCCACACAGATGCTGAGACACTCACACAAGTCCATCCTGCTATCAGACAGCACATTCACCAGCAGTTTTATTTGTAATATCATGCAACATTAGGCCATTTTTCTTAGAGGAGTATTTCAAGTTTGCCGAAGAGCTATGAAAACAACTCGACTCTCGCTGGCAATAAAGCCTTGTTACCTCCAACTTGCAGCTACAGGTGATGAAATCCAGGCAGCTGGGCGTACATGTGGTGATAAAATCTCATCTCGCAGTGCCGTGGGGCATCAAGCGGCGGCGTACACTCGTAATGTTCTTTGCTGCACTCAGTCCCTGAGGCCATGCCTCCTCTTCCTGATAAGGAGCTGCCACAGAGATGTTCACAGTTCTGGCCTTTGTCACCCTGTCATCCTCGCTCTTACACACCACTCGTCCAATTGTCATCCACTAATGACTTTTAATGAAACTACATGAGTCCTGAGGAAGCTCGCACAACTGCATTGCAGGCAAAAAAGGATATGTCACAGAGCTATGTTGGCTAATTGACTGAATAATGAAATCAATAGATAGTAAAACACAGAAGCTCCAGTCTTTTATAGCATCAAATCTTTACTTACTGCTCATCGATTGTCTATAACGTCAACAGACCACCTTTACTGCTAACCAAAGCATTAATAGGAAGCAACCAAATTTTCTCATAAATCTTTTATTGTTTCACCCCAGGCGAGCCAAAAATGAACCATCTATTACGCCTGCAAAGCTAGAACTTGCAACCTTACCATCACAGCCCCCTTGAATTATTGAATAGGCTTCTTAAGAAGAGACTAGGCATGCTTTGTGATCTAAAATCCTCTCAACATATTTCAGAATGAAGAGTGGTGTCCGTTTGAGTGTTTTTTCCCCCCACTGCACGCTATCTGCTTGTGACAGCAGGCTGTAATGCTGAGAAGGATTGTGGAGGGATTGCTCTGCCACACTTGCTTTGGAGGACATCAGAATTGTCTTACTATTTCCTAGACAGTGTTAAATCATGAAGGTTCTTCTTTGACCAGGCCTTAGGGTATTAGCAGCTCTGTAGTGCAATGGCTTCCACGTTCACCTTACAAGCGTAAGATCCCCGGTATGATCCTGAGAGGACGCACAAATCCCTTCGGGGGTTGCGTCGGGGAAGAGCACCCAGCATAAAAATCTGCAAACATGCGGAGTCACCTGTTGTGGTAACCTCATGTGAATAAGGGAGCAGCTAAAAGTAACTTCATGCTGTAATCGGCTATGAATTATTTTATGTTGATGTTTAAACTTTGTTTAAACTTTAACCATCGTCATTTCCATGGAAACACCTTGGAGAGGTGCGCCTTTTCTTTTTTGGACACTATTCTTTCAGGCTTGTTATATTTATTTATTTATTTATTGCCTCAAACTTATATACATATAAAACAGATTAAAGACTATATAGAAGAAAAAGGAAACGCTGTTTTACCTCTTCCAGCTTGTATTAGTCCACTTATGTCCACTAATCAAAGTACAAGTGATTCATGTTGCATGTGAACATGGCCTCGTCTGCATACAGCTGTTCTCTCTGTGCCACCATGCACAAAAAAAAAAAAAAGCTTAAGCTTATTTTATCTTTCTGCTATATCGTGTTATAGGCTCAGCTATGTCCAAAAGGAAAACAAATCTTTTGAATGAAGCCTCTCTCTGGCTGCGTTCCCGTGCCTCCGCAAACTCTCGCCAAGAACTCTTCTGCATATCTTAGAGGAGATAAATTATGCAGTTGGTGATAACAATGCACACTGTTAGACAAGGCATTCATAGGTTTGCTGTCAACTATGCACGCGAAAACAGATGGAAGGAGCTGAATAAAGCTGATCTACAACAGATTGCGACTATTTTTCAAAACTATATCTGTTTTTCTTATGTTCGCGCCTGGCTTGTCATTGTGTGAAGTAAGCATGGATTAGTAGACTCTTCATTATTTTCAAGTCACTGTGATTCCTCCACTGTAGCTGTTAGAAATGACAAACACGTCGCCTGAACCGCATAAGGCAGGGGTGGGGGAACTCCAGGCCTCAAGGGCCGGTGTTCTGCAGATGTGTCCTTGATCCAGCACAGCTGATTTAAATGGCTGAATTACCCCCTCAACAAGTCTTGAAGTTCTCCAGAGGCCTGGGAATGAACTAGTGATTTGATTCAGGTGCGTTGACCCAGGGTGAGACCTAAAACCTTGCAGGTCACCGGTCCTTGAGGTCTGGAGGCAGTGCTGTGAGTAGACGGCAATGACATTTTTATGATTAGGAAAAAGCCTCTGAACATCCAGCCACTGCGATGAAGCCAGACTGCATGATTTAAAGTACATTGCTATGTTCTTAGCTGCCCTGAGAGTAATTCTTACAGCATTGTGTGACTGATTCTTTTGGGAGAACATTAACGTCACAGCAAAAGCAACAGCGGCCGACAGCTCTTTTTGTGGAAAACAAATCCACACATTTATCAATACACGTTTTCTGCCTTCCACCAGCTGCACTTCCAAAATGTGGGAGTAACCACGTTGGATTCCTCTGGTGATACCATCCTACTCCACCATCATCACCGCCTTTGTCCCTCTTGCCCCGAGCCTGATCGATTCTGATGATTACGACGAGCTTAAAAGCTTCGGCACTCCCTTCCTCTCTTTTCTGCTAATAAAGACCAATCTGCAACTAAAGCAAATGCCGCGGTGTCAAATTAAAGGCAGGATGCCGGAGTGTCTAAATGAATTAAGCTCACACTGCATCCAAGTAACTGGTTGTAAAGGAAGGCGTGAAGCAGATCAAAACAACTACTTTTAAAAACCCTGAAAGACCAAAGTTTAAGAGCAGGTTTAACTTTCACCCAAGCCTCAGATTCAGGTTCACTTTCCCTCCTCTCACTTAGTTTGATAAAAGTAATCACAGCTTTGTTTTAAGCACCGGGGGCCTCTGCTGTATAAGTTATTGACAGAACAATTGGAGTGGAAATAGGAGTCAGCACACAGCAAGGTCTCCCGCAAGGACATTTCTATTATTTTCGAGCTGAAAAAAGGAAACAAGGAGAAATGTGCCAGTGATTATCTAACATAATGGAAACTTGTACAGCCTTCCTAATGTCACAGATTCAGTTTGAAATCCCCCCACGTACCGCGGGACAACAGAGTCGCTTTTGACAAATGGGTTATTTAGACCTTTATGACTCTGGCGGCAACTGCAACGGACAGACGTGCAAGGACATCTCAGTCGTTTGGCCAATTAATTTTTAAGTGATGGGGAAGTGTCGTGACAGTGCACAGCTCAACACAGGCATCCCAAGAGGCAAAGTTACTGAATCGGGGTGGTCTAAAGTGAACCCAAGTAGAGGGGAATGTGTTTTGGGGGGTGCAGGTCCCTGCTCTGGAACAGAACTAAATGGTCTGGTCCGACCTCCAAGCCATGTTTAGTCAGACGAGCTAGCCAGGGTAATTAACACTTGGGGCATGGGTGACTCATCCCTGCTTCAGCCTTTACCCAGAGACAATTACAGAGTCACACCACTCTACCAACTGACACTCCATCATTACCTGCGAATCAGCAGAACACAGATGATACTCGCCGTCTGTCTCTTGCTCATCTGAGTCAGAGCTTTTATTCTGAGCAACGCGTCTCTCTATCGACCCATCAGATGTGTCTGTAAACAATATAAATGGGTGTGCAGATGGTGCCACAATTGGAGTACATTTGTACGGTTGCTCAAAGTGCTGTCGATCGGTATATGTCAAAGTTGTAATTGTGCAGCAGGCTGAAAGGTGCCGCATTGTGCTCGTCTTTGTCAGAAGTAATTAACGGCCATTTGAAAGATGTGCCTTCTTTTGTTGTTTTTCATTCTTTGAACGCTTCTTTTAAGAGTCTGAGCAGAGAAAGAGGCGTCTAATGAAGCATTCAGTGAAATGGCACATGCAGCGAGCTTCGTTTTTTTCCATCAGGGAGCCGTACTTCATCAGCTTGATTCAGCATATTGAGGACATATTCATCACTTGCCGATCCACCGGCACAAGGATTAAATACACCATCAGTGGAAAAGAAAAACTGTCTGCAGTGATAAAATCCTCATTCCACTTTGATGAGACGTGAAAATGGGACAAGATGGAGCATGGAGCAGTTCTAGAGAAGGTCTCACTGGGTTTAAAGAAAAAGTCAGGTGACAGTTACAGCTGAAATTGACACATGCAGAAGATAACGTTGTAAAAAAGGAAGAATGGAGCGGTAGAAGAATACAGTCGCAGGGTCTCGTTCATAGGAAATGTTCAGATCCTTTTTCCATCTTTAAATGTGGAAAATCTCCACAGTGGACTATGGACATTGATTTTTAATGTGGCTTTAAAGATCGTTTCGGACAAATGAGCGGTCTGCTTGTGCATCCTTATTAGCCAATCAGCTGGCTAATTTAAGTCAAATGTGACCAATGGCTAATTATTCTCATTCTGTACGCTGCATGCACAAATGTACTCACTGACCTCTTAATACAGGTATAACTGTCCAACCAATCACATGACACAAGTATTTCAGGAACTGCTGATCCACTTTGATTTTCCCAAACAGATGCAACATAGAAAGGCAACAGTAACTTAAATAAAGCACTCGTTGTGACCAAAGTGTGCAGAAGAGCATCTCTGAAAACAGAAACAGCATAAGACCTGTTACACTTGCCACTCCTGTCAGCTAAGAACAGGAAACTGGGGCTACAAGTAACACAGGAGACTGGAAAAATGTTGCCTCGTCTGATGAGTCTCCATTTCTGCTCTGACAGTCCGATGGCAGGGTCAGAATTTGGGATAAACAACATTTAGGCTGCTGGTGCTGGTGTAATAATGTAGAGGATAATTTCTCGACACGCATTGGCTATTATTTAAATGCCAACCTGAGTCTGGAGCAGGAGATTCACATCATGAGAGCAGCAAACCTGCTGCAGCTGTGTATCTCTGAGGAGTGTTTCCAGCACCTTGTTGAATCTCAGTCATGAAGAATTAAGCACCAGCAACATGTACCTAATAAAATAGCCTGTGAGTTGTTTGTCTGGTGAGACATTTGAATCACCTTTGCTCAACAAATTAACAAAGTGAATCTATCACTGGCTTAATGACAGCAGTTGTAAAAATAAGAGCACATAAAAGCAAAATTCAATAAGTTACTGCTACAAATGCATTTTGATCTTTCAAAAGGAAGTAAGAAAAAACAAATTCACAGGGCAGATGTCACCTGTCAGGATCCTTCATGTCTCTCTGCTTCTTTTGTTGTCTCCGCTTCACCTCTTGGCAACATCATCTCAAATCGAGCATGGCTCAGTCTGACCACATCAATCCACAGCTGACTTTTTACTTTTGTGTCAGCAAGAATCCGGCTACAGATCCCCGTGGCTGCTTCTCAGCCCACCCTCATGAGGTGTGATGTTTCTCAGGAGGACATCCCTAAATAGAGGGCTCTTACCATGACTTTAGAAGTAATCGTCTTTGAGTCTGTGTTTAATGTGTCTCTCATCTGCGACATCCCTTTTAATCGCTTGTCCTCCTGACAAGCGCTTTGCACACTTAAGATAATATTAATACAGATGTGTCAGAAATTATTATTTTTGCCGCAATGAATGCATTTGTTTTGAAAAATGTGACAAAACCATGTTGTGCAGTAATAGCCTGCTCTCTCTTTACATTTTCCTAATTAAGCGTGTCAGCGCTACCGTGGGGCTACAGCTTGATTATCAAGTGGAGAACCAGCAACTTTTCACGCAGCTTACAAATGTCACAGCTGGTTTCAGTAACCCACTAGGATTTACAGCTGTGATTATACATCAGTTGATTCTAAAGTTAGCAGAAAACGTAAGGAAATTTGTGCTTGGTCGATTATTTCTTACAAATGGGGCACTATTTAAGGGGACATAGACAGACTTTCCAATTATATAATATAAGCTTTATCGCCATAAAGGAAGCAAATTTCCTTATTTTTTATGCTAAGTTTATATATCAGTGTCATTAAAAGCGGTTTAACTGGACAACAGTGTCCTCACTGATGCCATTAACCATCAACCCCCACTTAATGGGAATTTTATCTATTGTGGAAATCCTCTCTGAGTCAATTGCTGTAATTTTATTCATATTTCCAGTATTTCCATGTCATCCGCTCTGCTAGAGAGCTGTGAGTAGCGCCAGCCGATCCACCCCATCAAACTCACTATTAACGTCACTCTGTATACACAGCTTTATGCTGCGAGCCCAATAAAAAAAAAACCTCAACGCCGGCCGCATTTATTAAATGCGCTTCTTTAAGAGCACCTTGTTAGCGATGTTCAAACAGACGGGCAGAGCAGGAGAGGCACTGGCGCAGGGAGGACTATCCTCACTGGAGAAAAGCCTTTTATTTTAGTCACAGCGATTTTTCTATGGAAGAGGTGAATAATCCTGTCAACACGAGGGGCAGACTGCCAAAAACGCCAAATTATTATCCAGTTATGATTTGATTTCGGTGGATTTTCATGTGTTGCTCCATCTGCTTTACTGGAAAGAAGAGACTGGCTTACGTATTAAACACACCGGAGCTGGTTACATAAGAGATAAAGCTTTGTGCTGTTACTGTTGTTTTATGTTATTGACCCAACTAGGAAAGCAACCCACACTGACACTTAGCATACAGGCACACGGGCTTCAGCGTGACCCTGACAGTTCAGCCCATGCCAGCGCCTCAGATAAAGACTCCCATGCTGCAAGGGGAGACAGTGTTAAAAATGGTAGTTGATATCCAGAGTGTTTGGCTGGGCCTTTCTATCTTGAGTGCATACTGGAACAGTAAATAGTGGCTCTAGACACTTCGGATGGAGGTTAGCTTTAAAAGAGGAGAGATATACCGTTCACGGGCCCCCAGGGGCACTTAAGAGTGCCAAGAGAGTGTGACGCACGGGCAGCTACCTTCTGACCAGTGCAACTAGAGTGTCCTCGTGCCCCTTCAGATCCAAGCTGCAGTAATTCCCTGCTAGAGCTCGGGAATCAGTAGTTCAGGAAGTTGCCATTTACAGTAATTTCATCTTCTGCCAGCTGAGGGAAAGTTAATGTCCAACCAGTCGTGTGATTAGTGTAATTTTACACTGATGATGTAGGAGTGGAGCAGACCCCCTGTCCTGTTTCTAAAAGGTCTTAAACCGGACATTACTCTGTTACTGCTCCCATCATGACGTATCGTAATGCTGCACACGTGCAAGCAAATGTGAAGATGTGTCCAAACGATCCAGATACGCAAGTTTCTAACCCTTCATGCTAGGGCTGGGACCCAAAATTCATATCTCGATATTTTTTTAACTGGATGGCGATATACGATATATATCTCGATATATATAAATTTTTAAAGCCATACAGTAAGAACAAAAAGAGAGTTCATAGTCAAAGCTGTGTCCCAGATGTCACACAGGCACTTTTATTAACATACAGCGTAGATGTACATGAAAAAAACTACTCAAAAATAAATTAGGAGCATTTATTAAATAATAATGCTCCATAAATAAAAGAAAACAATGTTGTTTTTGTGCATAACAAAGAGCTCACAATTGTGCAGTCAGAATGTAAACTAACAGACGCTGAGCACAATAACAAAGACAGATTTCACAGCTGCTCTGTTCCCAACTTGTACTGCGTGACTGACAGCCTGGAGTTTGAAATCCGCTTCGTAACCACGTCTCTTAACAGGTGCCATTTATAGTCCTTATACACAGTAGGGTAATATTACGTTGAAGCACAGTACGTATCACTCCGCGAAGCTCCTCGGTAGGCGTAATGCTCCGACAATCCATCAAGCGGTGCAGCACCGTAGCTTAGCAAAGTCGTACTCAAACATTTATTGACAGATTGCTGAGCGCCGTGTACCACATAAGATCGGTTCGCGGCCATCAAGCACAACCAGAATTCATACAAAAGGCGCGCTGTCAACTATTGAGAGAATGCAAGGATTTTAGGCCGTGCAGCCCCTCTGGGCTGCATGGCGTTAGCGTGGTTAGCTCGTTAACACGTTGACGGCGTCCAGCCCCACGCACGGGGCGATGCGCAATAACTCGTTAACGGAGATTTGCCGTGTCCATCATGTCGCTTCCTGCAGGTGAAGCGATGGGGGAGGAGGGGGAGCTGTGTTCAGTGAAGGAGGGGCGAGGCAGAGTAACGTTGCGTAGAGACGAAAGAGAGGCAAACCTGCGGCTCCACAACTATAATTATAACGTAACATAGACTATATCGATATAAAGGATATTGTCACATCTTATATCTCGTATAAAAATATATCGATTTTTTTTTTTAAAAAAAACCTCAATATATCGCCCAGCTCTACTTCATGCTTATACATATATTGTTTTCCAGCCTCTCTTCTTTTCCCCCAGCGGTCCGACTCTCCTCACGTTTAGAAGCACACACAGGAACAAAAATACAGAGCCATCACAAAAAAATGTGCTCGGTATGAATAAATGAACGGTGAGAGAGGGGATATGATGTCTCAGAGGACCCGATTTTTTTTCCAAGATGGAATGCTTGAAATGGACTTTAATTATTAATCATCAAGAAGCAAAAGAAAGGCTGAAATAAAGAAATAGGGACAGTGGAAACTAAAAGAAAGTCGACAGTCTACGGCAATGCTTGCAGCTCTGCTAGGCCGGGCTAAGTGGCACTTTCACTGTAGTTTCGTATTATAGCATGCTAATATTTTTGAAAACATTTCTGGTATTTGATAATAAACACAAGTAGTACATATAAACAACTTATGACCTCAGATGTTCAAAATTAAAAACAAAGCACCCAGTGATCTATTTGGGGCGATCGTGGCTCAAGAGTTGGGAGTTCGCCTTGTAATCGGAAGGTTGCCGGTTCAAGCCCTGGCTTAGACAGTCTCGGTCGTTGTGTCCTTGGGCAAGACACTTCACCCGTTGCCTACTGGTGGTGGTCAGAGGGCCCGGTGGCGCCAGTGTCCGGCAGCCTTGCCTCTGTCAGTGCGCCCCAAGGTGGCTGTGGCTACAATGTAGCTGCCATCACCAGTGTGTGAATGTGTGCGTGAATGGGTGGATGACTGGATATGTAAAGTGCTTTGGGGTCCTTAGGGACTAGTAAAGCGCTATATAAATACAGGCCATTTACCATTTACCATATGGAGGAAAATTAACAGCTGCTTTGGAGATTATAGCGCACCGGCTGATTGAAAGAAACACATCAGCACAATAAAAGTACTGCCACCAGTGTAGACAAGTATCTGAGGTTCATCCACCTCTGTAGATGCAGTGATTAAATAACTGATCGGACACAGATCAGTACTAGACCACTGAAGAGAAAGGAGACCACTGTGGCTACAATCACCATGAGGCAGCGCTTCAGGTGACCAAAAATATCTGACAGACAGTTCATCCATTCACTAACCCACCCCTCACTGTCCTTGACAGTGTAGATTTTCTGTACTTTATCTTATGTGAGGCTTTTCTCGCACTAATGATGAAAACTTTTGGAGTGTCTTCACCACTGTAATTGGGAACCAGACTGCACTGTCTCTTAACAGACTGTTAAAGCTTACACGCACATCCCAAAAGTCCACTGACACCAAGTAGTGTCTTTAAACTTCCTGGTATGATGGTTCATTACTAATATTTCCCCACTAAGCCACCCTTAATTCCATCTAGATATAAGTCTCGTGGGCTGTAACACACACAAAAAGCTGTAAAACTCGCCTTTGGGTACATGTAGACTGCCAAGGATTATCCAATCTAACATTTAATAGCCTGACTTAAGCGAAGAGGGAGGTGGGAAGCAGTCAAATCCTTGACTCTCCCTGGGCAGGACAGGGGTACTTTAATTCGTCTAATTAGCTGCGTGTGTCAAAAGCCAGGCAGGCGTCACAATTCGGAAGAGTCTCGGGCCGAAGCGTGGAGGAGAAGAAGCGAACGACACGCTCAGGGACGAGAGATGTTGGCTATTAATAGTTTGCGAGCAGTGTGTGGCCTCTCTCCTCAGAGTAATTGCATTTCCCTGCACTGTAGTGTTTCTCGTGGCGCTTGGAGTTTCATTTTTGTGCCCCCCCCCCCTCAGTGCCAGTCCTGTTCATCTCCACCATATGAGCGTGGCAGAGGAAAACACAACAATGAACAGGTAGCGTGCATCAAGCTGTCTCCAAGGGTGTGTACGTCTTTTTTCCCCTTTCCTGCGAGCTCCCGAGGTAATAAGACATTCTGCAGTTATTGGATTGTTTTGCTTCACTTCCCCTTCTTTTCATAGGAGGACAGAGACAGAGTAAGATAGTACTGCAGCACCTACGCCGCACGGACAGAGACAACCTCCTCTTCTTCTCTGCGAGCACTCAGCCTCTCTAATGGCTAAATACATCACTTTCACCTTTGTCTAACTGCCCACACCGATAACTTAACACTTTTTGCAGTAGATGTGGCAGCAGAAGGGAAGGCGTTTTAAAGCATCCATGCATTTTGCACTTTCTCTTTGCGATATTTTTATCCTTTGATCGAGTCTGCACAGTCCTCCTTGCAGAAACATCCTGATGTCTCCCAGCTGTGGGTTTGAGCCTTGAGGATGAGGCTGCCAGTGTTTTCCCAGGCGGCGCAACATATTGGTGGCCATCTGCCTCTCTGCATGCAGCACCTTCACACTGAGCCAGGCTGCCCACCCACTGAGTCCAGAGGCCATGCGTGCTGAGCCCTCAAAGTCCCAGCACCTCTCTATTCTGCTTGACCTATTCGACATCTTAAATTAGACAGGCACGTAGGTAAAGCAACGATGCAAGAAACTCCACCAGGTTTAGACCGCAGCGAATGCTTTTAGTATTTAATCCTTTCCAAGATTTTGTCAAAGATACCTTCGATTATCCGGCTGCTTGGCTTTTTTCTCAAAAGCTTCAAATCAAAAATCGCCTTTTCAAAAAGGAAACAGGAAAGGCGGAAAATCCTGTCATCTGAATCATCTGTCTGTTGTCACTGCATGTGAGTAAAACATGGAATGATGAATATTCCCTAAGGCAGCATCCCAACAAGCCTCTTAAATACGCCGCCTCCAGACATGTGTAGCATTACGTAACGAAGCTGTACAGTGAAATCCGTGGAAGTACCCGGTGTTACCGCAGCTATATGTTCTCCTCTACCAACTCGAGAGCCTCTCAGAATGGATGAACATGAACAACGCTGCATAAATAACCTGCTGCCGTGTAGAAGAGCCACAGTTATGACACATGGCATGAAATCTAGGTTTGGTAGCGCTGATTTGACGATCATTATGGGAGATTGTAAAACGCCCCCGCTGCTATCCGAGCAGGCAGAGTGTTTACAGTACGACCGAGTTGTTGCTGGCAATGCACTTCCACCGACTCTTATCTCGCCAAATGCATGTGACACCATCATAGCACAAAATGCCAACGGCATCATTATGAGAAGTGATTCATCAAGATTCAGCCTGACACTTTTTTCCAGGTGAGTGGCACACTCGAGTGTTTATTACAAAGATTTCCTCAGGCTGTCACCAGGCCTTAAAGCTCCACAGTGGCACATAGTTAACAACATGCCTAAAAGGAAAACATTTTTATCAAGCGATGCCGCTACTGTCAACATCTATTTCGCACCTGCTCTTCTGGATTTCTTCCCTAATCTGTTTGCCTGGACATATGAAGGGACGGTGATTAAAAGCAGGATGAAACACGAGACTGGGGGCAGCTTACAGAGGCAGGCTCGTAGCTCATATTTTACCATAACCAAGACCGATCCTGTAGTTAAAGTCTGATCAAATGATCAAAAGAAGCTGTATAATTCTTTTTTTTTTCTTTTTTGTTGAGTGGGCTGTCATAGTGCTCGCAAAGGAATAAAGAAGTAATTCGTGGGTTGAGGAGAAAGAACCAGCCCTGGAGAATCAGCCGCTTCTCCCCAGCCGAAAAACTCGACACCATTAACCTCCAATACTGCTGAACCTTTCCAATCAAACAGCAGCTAGTGGAAGTGAAGGCACTATGGGGATGTGGTAATTACACATGTCACCGAAGGCCCTCTTGCTGCCAAAACCATCCACCGAAGGGATTGAAAACTTATTAAAACTTTGCTGGGCTCGGGTTTGCCAGTGTTGGGATACAGTAGTAGGAAGTGGGTCCCGAAGAGACAGGAGCTTGTTGTAAGACAGTGGAAAGAGGCTTCCTGACACCTGACAGTGAAACCAGTGTGTGTGAGGTAGATACACATTCATACAGACCAGTGAGCTGTCAGGAGCCCGTATACGGGTCACTGCCTCTCAGCAAAGTCTTTTTCCCATCTCACAGAAAGCACACGCAGACTTGCCTTTCTGTAGACGATCATATTGGGGGAGTCCTCCTCGGGATCAGCGGTGCCCGTTCCTCCCTGGTCTTTGGACCCTTCTGCCATTTTCTCTAAATCCTGTCAAGAAAAGCAAACGCACCATTAGAAGACAGCATCCGGCATCCGCTGAAGGGTCGAAGAAAACAAAATGAAAAACGACAAACATCAGACGATAACTGCATTTCCCCCGAGAACCAAAAGTTCTCCAGCCTTTATCGGAGTGACATTCAGCTGTCAAAACGCATGCTGCTGTCTCAAAAGCAAAAAAAAGAAAGAAAAGAGGACGCCTGTCATAGCAGAGGCAGATAAAAGGGCCCAGGTAGGCCGATGTAGGATGAATAATAAATAAGCCACAAAGCCAGATCGTGAACACACAATACCTTAACCTCAGCGGGTGTTTCTGCAGTTGCCAGGGGCTGTGCGAGAGGTTGCCGTGTAGCTCTGTTTAATTTGAAAAATAAAGACTGTAACTACATAAATAAAGTCAGTGCTAAGGATGTGGTAACAGTTGAGCTGGGAATGCTCAACAGTTTGTGGATAAAGGTTGAAATAAATAGCTGGAAATAATGGAAGGACAACTGGAATAGTTAATAATTACCTCAAAGGAAATACTCAAAGTAGCCCAATGAAGAAGCGCTGATGTGGAAGAGTAGTGGGCTCAATAGCATAACAAAACACTGACGTATGCAGACAGGTAGATGCACAAGATATTTGCAATTAACACTATTAGATAACCTCATCTGAGTTCATCTTATATAAAACTGCCACTGCAGTAAAGTGTGTCAGCAAGGAGGAATCAGGAAGGCACTAATTATGTATAAAGCACAGATGTCGGTGTCCTCAGCACACACTGAGTGCGGCTGCGACGTTGATGACTCATCTTAACAGAAAGCTGATGTTCATAATGAATGAACCTTCACCGAGGTGATACCGATAGTGGCTTTGAGCGTGGTTAGCGCTGGCCACTGTGTTTGTTGTTGTTTTTATGCTAAGCATAAGTAAATGTTGACTCCATTAGCTGCAATCATACAATGGTTACCTCTGATCTGCCTGCACTCCCAACATTAACCTCCCCCAGGCTTCATGCTTTGAGAGCCGCTGTTAAGGGATTTATTTACTTTCTCTAAGCAGACACACACACACACACACACACACACACACACACACGGAATTAATTCTGCTTAAGTAAGGATTTTCATAACCTGGTGACTGGTGCTTCACAAGCCCTCTCAGCTCCTTTTGCATTCGAGGTACCTGTAAAATGTAAAATGGCTTTTTAACCATTTGCTGGTCCTTTAATTGGGAGATGAGACTGGTGAGGAAGTAGATCACATAGTTTAACACATCCTTAATTTTTGGTGTGAGAGAAGAAAGCTGCAATTCATTGTTGTTGACAGTTATTCGTGTTTAAACAGAGCTGTGATAAGCTACCGAGGGGCAAAGAATAGTGGATACAGATGGCATTTTATGACAGGGACACGTGAGCGTGCTCAAATGAAACCTTCATACATTAAACCTGCAGCTGGCATGGGGGATTTGGAGTGGCTGTATTATATAATTGCAACTCGCAATGTTACAACTTACTTCAACTTTTGAAGACAATAGCCGTGACGGAGACAGGGGGGGGGGGGAATCATCGGTGTTACCGGTTCGAACGGCAGCAGCCGTGCAAGGTGGCTTCGTCACTGTAGCTTTCATTTATTACACCGTAGAGCATGGTGATGCGCATGAGTGAATAAGTAATCATCCGCTCTTTCCTCACTGTTTGTTATTGCCACCAGAAGTGCAGAGTGCAGCACTCCTCATTGGCTAACACGTCTGTGCTCTTTTTAGAGTCTGAGCACATTAGACAGCTAATCTTTGCGCCTGCCTCAAGGGTCGTATACAGACAGAGGAGGTATGGATTGCATAGCACCTGTTCGAAGAAAACAATAGTGTACCAGTAGTTCAAAGCTGTAATTCTGGAGAGCAACTTCCTTCTAATGAAGCTGCTCAAACATGCAAACCCACAGACGCCTGTCCAAGAGAAACAGATGAAACAGGCATACTGAGAGCTGCTGAAAGAAACCCAAGTAGGCCACATATGCCCTCATGTACACCACATGTGTGTATGTGTGTGTGCGTGTGTTTCTACCCATGCATATCCACAAATCTAAGCACGCAGCAAAATCCAATTCATGAGGAAACACAAAAGGACATTGCACACACACACACACACACACACACACACACACACACACACACACACACACACACACACACACATATTCACAGAGGCAGACCCCCTGTGAGTCCACAGATGCCCGGTCAACTGAAACAAACTGGAATAAAACTGGCAGAGAGCTTGCAGAAAGAGCCACGCAACAAGCCGTGCTCCAGTTACAGCCAGAGCCATAAAAACAGCGAGTCCCAAAGCCCTGTTCACTTGAGGCAGGCGAACGTCTGCAGTGCAACATCTGTGACACCTGACAGTTGCTGATACTGAAGCGTTTTATTACCTTAACAACAAAATATCGCCCGGTCCACTCGGCTCCCCCTGGCTGGCTTCCCCTTAGCAACAAGCAGCAGGCAGGTTCATGGTATAATTGGCACAGGGAGAGAGAAGGGGATGGAAGCAGTGGAGCAGCGAGAAAAGAGAGAGAGAGAAAGAAATACAGAAGGGAAAAGAAGCTGGTTGGCCACTGCAGTATTCCTCTAGTTCTCCTCCTCCTCTTCTTCTTCTTCTCTCTTCACCAGCCCTGCCTTGCCCCGGCAGTTCAGGAGATCCTCATGTGTGCACCTCGTTCATCCCCCCTCTCCCTCTGTCTGCATGTGCACGACTCAGAGCGAGAGCAAAAGAGAGAGTGTGTTAGGGAGGGAGGGAGGGAGGGAGGGAGGGAGATCAAGTTGAAAAAAAGGGGGGAGGGATGAAGGAATTAAAGAGAATATAAAGAGGAAAACAGAGGGAGGAGAAAGACGGGCAGGAAGAGAGAGCGAGAGAGGGTGTGCGTGCATGAGAGAGAGAGAGAAGTGGATGCACAGCACAGAGAAAAGGAGGACAGAGAGATGCACACTGCAGCAGCAGCAGCGCCCACTGATGCTGAAAATAAGAAACATTTCATTAAGCGGATATTGAAATGCTAATATAAAAACAAGTTAGTGAGCACACACTTACACACACACACACACGCTGGCTATAAATACATATCCCAGACTCTTTGAGCAAGCAACCTCAGAGAAAATGCTTTCATTATGCATTCAAAGCTCATGTATGAGAAGCCGCCCGGGTCCCAAAATTAGACTTTTTCTTGTATTTCTTAGTGGGGTGGGGGTGTGTTTCTTTTATCACGGACAAAGTCCACTTTCCATGTCCTCGAGTACGCCGAACATCCTCTCATGTTTCTTCCTCCACCCATTCAACCCATTCTAAATGCATGTTCTCCTCCCGTCCTCTCTTCATGTACACTCATTCAAGCTTAAATGGCAAACCCAAACGAATGAACCTTTTTCTTTTTCCCCCCGTCCGCCATAAATTAGATCCCGAAAGCCCCCGAGAAACACAGCCCAGAAATACATGGCATGGCCAATTTGTGAGTGCACGCGTGCAGAGTGTGCACACACACACACACACACACACACACACACACACACACAGATGCCTGGGTTTGACAAAGCCGGTTCACCAGCTATCAAGGAATTGTGTAGCCTGCTCCTCTTCACTGCACTTTTCCTTCTGTTTTTTCCACAGCGTGCTGTTTGGCACGGACCTCTCCTCGTTGCTTTTTGAAAATATTTGAGGAAGCTTCAAAATGTTCTTCACAACACGCAGGTTTAATCAAGCCTGAGAGATAAAAAGCCGCACTTCTCATTATTAGAAGTACAATTTGTTCGGTGTGTGTTTCTTCAGGCAAAGAGCAGATTAAAATTTGAACAACCCGAAGCTGCTACTGTTCTCTGTAAATGTTGTAACCAAGGGAAACTGAGGTCACAGATACTCACCCTTACCCTGCACATTTTCCCACTACTTATAGACAGGGAAAGAGCAGGAGTGTTACATCCTCCCAAAACTACAAAACTACTATGATAACTACACATTTACCCTTTTCGTACATCTGCAGTGATACATAACACACCTCACCCGCAGAATACAAACTGCATATGATCCATGTACCATCTTTAACAAGGTGACAGACAGGCAGCCGGCAGACAGGCAGGGACTCTAATCTGCTTTGAGGGGGCCAGTCCTGCCATAATCTGCATTAATGCTAAATTATTGAACAGCCTGCTCAGATCCACACTACTGCCAGAGACCAACAGTGCTAGCCACACACAACACAGCAAAGATCTCGCTTGCTTTTAGAGAGACTTAAGAGGAATGTTTTTAGGCTTTTTGCCAGATTTTACATCTAAATATGTGGAGATACACAGAATAGATTCATTATTTAAAGAAATTATTGTGGATTAGTTTGCTGTTTTTTAAGGCTGTCTGAAAATATTATTTGCATTACTATTGGTACCATGGGAGTGTCATGCTAGTCTACAGTACTGTGCAAAAAAACCTCTCAATAATTAGTATAACCACCTTTATTCTACAAATCCTGAACTCTCTTCCACAAGCTTTGTTCAGTTTATTTAAGTAGTCTTTAGGAGTAGTTCTCCGGGGTTCTTGAAGGACTTTTTGGGTGTTTTTCTGTTCAGATATCATCTTACTGCATGACCACTGAGATTATTGTCATGCTGAAAATGAAGTTGATATTAAAGATGCTTTCTAGATGATCAGCTACAAGGACTGAACTAGAACATGAGGGAAAGGGCAGCCAATGTCCAAAGACAACATTTGAAAGACTTCAGAAAGCCTAGAGAACTGTTGCTCAAGACCGCTTTAAGTTTTAAGTTACAAGAAAATCTGCTTGGAGGTAAAATATAAAGAAACGAAGGGCGGCTCAAGACTTTTGCACAGTACTGCATATGCACTACTAGCCTTGCATGTCTGGATGCAGTTTTAAGATAACAGTGACATTAAGAAAAAGTGAAAGATTTATAGGGTATAATGTTAATAATACATAATTATCAATTATGTAAATGTTCTTGTTCGTTTTAGGTTTAGTTATGGTTACAGAGGCCTAATCTGTACACTCAACAACACGGCCTCCAATCACAAAACAAAAAGATGAATTTGACTGCTGGATATATACTGTGTGTGTGTGTGTGTGTGTGTGTGTGTGTGTGTGTGTGTGTGTGTTAGCGATTAGCTATGAATTCTTTTAAACATGACAATTTGTTAACATCTGATCCAAAATAGCCCAGGAAGATCAGTCCTAAGCAAATGCGGCTTCAGCAGTCTGTGTAACACATTGTCATCATCTTACACTGATAGTCTTTCAAATACAAATTCCCTCTCCGCCGCCATGCTAGCAGCAGAGCTGTCATTGCCGGGTAGACAGCTACAATATATTACATTTCATGACTTTTGCAATAATCAAATCAGAAGCAGAGTCCACCCCACTCTTACACTCAACAAAAATATAAACGCAACACCTTTGTTACTGCTCCCATTCCCCATGGGATGGACGTAGAGACCTAAAATTCATTCCAGATACACAATATAACCATCCCTCCCAAACAGTGGTCACAAATCAGTCCAAATGTGTGGTAGTGGGCACATCTGCTATATTGAGATAATCCATCCCACCTCACAGGTGTGCCACATCAGGATGCTGATCTGACATCATGAGTAGTGCACAGGTGTACCTCAGACTGCCCACAACAAAAGGCCACCCTGGAATGTGCAGTTTTGTCTCACAGCAAAATGCCACAGATGCCACAAGCAATGAGGGAGCGTGCAATTGGCATGCTGACAGCAGGAATGTCAACCAGATCTGTCGCCCGTGCATTGAATGTTCATTTCTCAACCATAAGCCGTCTCCACAGGCGTTTCAGAGAATATGGCAGCACATCCAACCGGCCTCACCACCGCAGACCTCGTGTAACCACACCAGCCCAGGACCTCCACATCCAGCAGGTTCACCTCCAAGATCGTCTGAGACCAGCCACCCAGACAGCTGCTGGAACAATTGGTTTGCACAACCAAACAATTTCTGCACAAACTGTCAGAAACCATCTCAGGGACGCTCAACTGCATGCCCGTCGTCCTCATCGGGGTCTTGACCTGACTCCAGCTCGTCGCCGTAACAGACTTGTGTGGGCAAATGCTCACGTTCGATGGCGTCTGGCACGTTGGAGAGGTGTGCGCTTCACGGATGAATCATGGTTCACATTGTTCAGGGCAGATGGCAGCTGAGAATGTCCCAGTTCTTGCATGGCCAGCATACTCACCGGACATGTCACCCATTGAGCATGTTCGGGATGTGCTTGACCGGCGTATACGACAGCGTGTACCAGTTCCCACGAATATCCAACAACCTCGCACAGCCATTGAAGTGGAGTGGACCAACATTCCACAGGCCACAATTGACAATCTGATAGACTCCATGCGACCATGTGTTGCACTGCATGAGGCAAATGGTGGTCACACCAGATACTGACCGGTTCTGGGTCCCCAGACCCCCAATAGCGCAAAAAACTGCACATTCCAGGGTGGCCTTTTGTTGTGGGCAGTCTGAGGTACACCTGTGCACTACTCATGATGTCAGATCAGCATCCTGATGTGGCACACCTGTGAGGTGGGATGGATTATCTCAATATAGCAGATGTGCCCACTACCACACATTTGGACTGATTTGTGACCACTGTTTGGGAGGGATGGTTATACTGTGTATCTGGAATGAATTTTAGGTCTCTACGTCCATCCCATGGGGAATGGGAGCAGTAACAAAGGTGTTGCGTTTATATTTTTGTTGAGTGTATGTCCCAATAGTGCCAACAATATAAACATTAACAGTTGAGACAGTTGAGATGTTCAAACACTACAAGAATCATATTTAGCTCATCTAAATGTCACTGCTAAAGGCACATAAGACTAGATTATCTTTCACATTTGTTTTAACTGGATTCACAAAACAAAGGGACTTCTAAGGCCAGTGTGGCCAAGAGAAACTACTTTAGTGATGATTACTTAGCAGTGGCTCAGTAGCCAGAAACCTGCAATCTCAGCAGTGACTATGTTTTTGCTACCCCTACCTTAGCTTTGCCATTAACCAGGGTAAAGCGCTTCATATGTCTCCGAGCAGACTGCTCTCTCACTTGTCATATTAGTAAACAACACTTGATGGCACTAACAATAGTCGTGGCAAAAGTACAGAAATCCTATACTTCATCAGACGTACAGATACAACTGTCTAAAAACAGTCCAGCAAAAGTTAAAGTACTGATTCAATTTCTTTACTCAAGTAAAAGTTAAAAAGTACAGGGTCTGAAATCTAAGTAAGCAAGCAAAAGTAGCTCTTTGAATTATGTTTCTACCAGCTGTTTTTTGTGTTATACTAATGTAATGATAAATCTTCTAATATTAGAAGAGGGGAATACAAATTTTACTTTAATTTCTAAACAAAAAAATGAGGAAAATTTTAAAAAGAATCTTTATTTTCTGATGCCTACATTGTAGAACCTGATTGAACAAGATGTTTCATGAGTTGTCCTGGCTGATTTACATCCTCTTCACTGACAGTAACCGGTTATGCTGTCTTTTTTTCTAGATGCTATAAAGTTGGAATTCATCATCAGCTAAAATTCACATTAGTCTCTTCCACACTTGATGTATCTCTGACCATGAGCACTGCAGCCACTGTGCACTAACAAACTGTTCTTCGCCTTAATTTCATCACAACACTGATCTGTGTTAACCCCAGACTATGGCACGCGATTATGCATCTTTCATCTCTTCTTTATGCGACGTCCCCTGGTGATTAATACACGAACCAGACTTTCTTTTATTTGTTCCTGTTTAGCCTTAAATTGGTTTGATGTTTGAAGGCCCACAAATTGGTTAAACCAAAAGTAACAAGCCTGCTTTGAAAATGTAAAAGTACAGATATTTTTTAAAATGTAGGGCGTAAAAGTAAAAAGCTATCAGAAAAAAAAAAACCTCAAGTATAGATAATTGAAAATTCTACTCAAGTACAGTAACAAAGTATTTGCACTTGGTTACCAGCTCTTTGGCAGGTTTAAGCCATTCAAAGCAGCACATCACTTGTAAAGATGTCTTATTGGTTAAAAATAATAGAGTGCTACCAAACATTAAAAAAAGACACCACCATCCCTTATTTTAATTTTACAATACAAAAATAAGCATTAATATCTATTCTATTTCTGCAGTCGCTGATTAAAAACAGGCAGAAATAGATTACATCTTCAGTTATGGCATGAACTCAGAAGGTCATTTTAATAATAGCAGGTTTGATACAGAATAACTGCTATTTGAATGACTAAACATCCAAACAGGCCTAAATCACACCAATCACCTGCTGGATGCATAACGGTCCACGTCTCCGCCCTGCCTTCTCTCAGGATATCCTGATCAATCAATCTGTCCCACGCAGCCCTGAATGTGTCTGGACAACCGCCTTGTGTAATCAAGCTTGAGTGGAAAAACAGCACCTCTCTGTTAATCACAATGCAACAGCGGGCAGCCACAAGGCCGCCAACAGGTATCCATTTACTCAAAGCCACCTCATATAACCCCCAGCAGTTGTGCTAGTTTCCTATTTTGCTCTTGTTGATGAATGGCATGTCTAAATCGCAGTACATTAGTACAGACCACTCAGCAAGACAAAGTGTAATTGAACAAAATATCTTTAATAGATATAAACTTTTTTTGTGTGTTTGTTTTTACACATCACAGCTCAATGGAAACAGAATCACATGCTGACACACATGTTAAGAATGAAGGCATAGGGGCAATCTGCTACCGTACGGGCCTACGACTCATTTTGTCTGAGTCCGGCTTGTGGTTCCACTCTGCACTAGCAAGTAAAGCAGAAAGACATCAAAAATAACTGTAAAAAATAAGAACGAAGGTGCGATTTTGATGAATATTAAACTCTCCTTATATACAGTTGCACAGCATCAGGGTACAAAAGGAAATAGTTAAAGTATGAGGCTTAAATGAGGACTGAGCTCGGTCATCTGCAGATCAGATTCTGTGTGGGCTTTCGCGCAGATTTACAGAAGTACAGAAAACTGTAGCTGGGATTTCAGGATTTACACAGCATCTTATCTGCAATAATATAACAGTACCAACTGACTCCATCCAAAGTTTTAGGGATCAGATTGAGGCATTTTAGCGTGCTATGGGAGGAAAAGGATGTGAGCTCACTGTAGTAGTATTTTACATCTTGTCAACACTAAGTGGCGCTCTCAAATCAATCCACTGCAGCAGGCAAACGTTTTTAGGATTAGAAATATCAATATGTTCTCTAGCACTGTACTCTGGATCAAAAGTTACCCGGCTCCTGCTGGAAACGTTTGAGTCAAAGGATACATCTTGTCACGTAGGAAACCATTACTTGTATATACTGTACATATCTAACTGCATATGGCTGTTTTGCTTTTCTTGGCCATCATCTTTGACATAAATACTCTTTACATTATTATATCAAGGGAAGGCATGAGAAAAATAAATGTGAAGATCACATATTTACAATAATCTGAATAAGTGACACTGAATTGTCGATTTCTATCTTTATGGCACCCATATTGTGTTTGTAATATATATATTTTTATATCTTTTCATGTGACCAGTAGTCCTATACAAGTTTTACTTGCAATAACCCTCGCTACACTTGCACAGTCTTTTACATAAGCGATACAGACAGGCACTCGACCTTACAGTGTTTACAGTATGTGCTATGCAAAGGGTCTGTCTGTCTATCTGTGCCTACCTACCAACACTAACCATCAAAAATGCAACTCCCATCCTCTCTTATAGTATTTACTTCACCTTTTTTCTCTTTGTTAGTAATACAAAAATAATCAGATCAGTGTTGTTATCTGTGAACTGGGAAAACTGGAGAATGTCTTAACGGCAGCACATTTACAGCACACCTGTCAATTAAGATCAGGGACTATATTCAGCAACTCTTGAAGAAATTTTAATTTGTGTTAGAGTTTTTTGTTTAATTGGAAATCCGTTCACTTAAAATTAGGTTACAGCTGGGGAGCTAAACAGTGACTTTAAATCCCTTTAGGTTTGGGTTAGCTTTGAAATCGTGCTCTCGCTTTCTCTGACATGCAGGAATACCAACAGTCCATTCAAGGGGGGGGGGAAACAAAAACATTATATTTTATGAGCTCCTAAGTAAGGGAGAGCATGCCGATGAAAACTGACACACAGATACGCCGCTGCTCTTTTTTGTCTATCACCCTGGATTCTCCTTTGTCTTTTGTGGTCACTGTTCAAACAGATCCATGAGGCTGAGGAAGGATGATGTTTACATCCATGTTGGCACTAGTTTGTAACAGTACAAGAGTGACACTGTTTTGTTTTTTTATGTGATTCTGCTGTGCACCGAACATTACTGAAGAGTTTGAAATCAGCTTGAGTAGTGGTTATTCTCCCAGTGGAGAGCAGGTCAGCAGCAGCGTGCATCAGTTCATGTCGATGGTGTTAAAGACCCACTCTGTAAACTTCTTCAGCTTGGCGGAGGCGCTGTAGGACTCCTCGAGGAGACGCTGGTTGTCCTCTCGCAGGCCCTCAATTTGAGCTTGTAGTGATGCCTTGGCATCCTTCTCCTAATGGTTACAAAAGGCAGGTTCATACTTAGATTTTGCATCTATGTTTGAGGCTGTGCCGAAGAGGAACAGGATCAATCTAGCATCACAAATCACCTTCTTTAGGTCCTCCTGTAGTGCCTTCACCATGGATTCTAGCTGGCTCACTTTCCCCATCAAACAAGCTGGAGTCTCTCTGTGAGAGGAAAAAGCTTGACATTAGCTGGGACCAACATCTCACCTTAAATGATGGGTAAATGTTTCTTAGTCCAGTCTTTCTCAGTGATGGTACATGTAGCTTAGCAATCCCCAACAAACACTATTGTACTACTGGCAGGATTCATCGGTGATGCAGTGGTGTGCGATTTGCGGAAAATCAGTGTTTTTGGTGGCACACTTCTGGAAAAACCAGTGGATGAAAGCAAACATTGGATCTAGGCCATGACCTGAGGCCTCTCACCCTGGCGAAGGCTGTCTCAGTGGAGCCGCCTGAGGCTCGGCCTGCTGGGGACTGGTGGCTGCTGCTGCTGCTGCTGCACTCTCAGCCATGGAGTTCTCCTCCTGGGCTGCTAGGAAAACCAGCCTCTGCTCTGATGTATTAAAAAAAAAAGTCAAATGTTATGTTATCTGACCTAAACAGAGAACAAATACAGTGTAACAGTGCCCTCTTCTGATAAAAAATTAAGATAGCAGGTGGATTTCTCTATTACAAAACTAACTTAACCTTCACTTCAAATGTCTTTTTGTTGGTGGTTTGTTTTTAAGGATGAAATGAAAACATGACGCCTGGTTACCCTCAAAGGCCTTGGCAGCATCTACCAGGTGGGCCCAGTCAAGCGGGCCATCTGCCCCCGTGTCAGGCAGGGGCATGAGGACAGGCTCTTGCAGCTGTTGTTTCTTCCCCTCTTGGTCCAGCTCTGAACTGTCTGGGGCTGACAGGTCTCCTGGGAAGGAAAAGAACACAGTCAAACACAATGAATGAGATTTGTATCTGTTTTTAGGGGGCTGAAGATGGGAAACTTTATAGTCAATGCTTTTAGCACAGCATGGCCAAAAGACTTTTTCCGTAGCAGTGTGCTTAGTGTGTTTAAGCTTTTATTCCATTATCTGCAGATTTACGCATACTGTATATACAGTATTGTGTAAAAATCTTTAGCCACCCTCATATCTTTAGATTTTGTTGGGAAAACTGGAAATGGATGCGAAGAGGTATGCAAACGTACATGGTAATACAACATATAAGGCAAAAAAAGAGTTTGTACAATTCTAACAAGCTTAAAGTTCCAATAATACTTCGCATGACCACTTTTATTCTTCAACACAACTCTTTTAGACAAGCTTTCCTCTCATTTCTTTAAGTATCCCTCGGGAATAGTTCTCCGGGCTTCTTGGTGGACATTAAAAGCTCTTCCTTAGATGTCGGCTACATTTCTGTTCTGTTCTCTCTCAGGATGATCCTACACTGCTTGCGTAATGTTGAGCTCTGGGGAGGACATTCTTTTTCAATCCAGGTTTGCTGAAGACATCTTTAAAAAATTACAACAAAGTCAGGCTCCTTGGAACAAAAAGAAAGGGTTGGCTCAAGACTATTGCACAGTAGTCCATCTGCTCCATTATGAACAAGAGGTCACCACCGCAGCACATAACGAACCATGTTTGAGTTAGAAGGTTTTTTAACGTGGGAAACTCTTCCCGATTCCTGATGCGGATGCGTAAACCACTACGCTTTGGAGCCACTACAAGTTCAATCACATAAACTAGATGTTTACCGAGGGATTTGTGCGATGCTCGCCGACTCGGTCCGTGGCGGGCGATGGGTGAACGTGGCATGGTGGAACAGGAGAAAAGAAGGTCAGTAGGCGTTTCACGCTGTCCACTAGAGGACGGCTCCCTCTGCCCGCTGTAAATGCTCTCATCAGACAGGGTTCTCTGAAGGGAACGTCGACTGGGTGGGGGGCCTGGAAACAACGGCTTCACGAAGGGATGGAAGCAGACGAGAAGACTCAGGTAAAAAGCGAGAAAAAGAAAAACTGCATGAAAACACTGAAGGGTTTTTATTAATATTCTATTGGGGTTGTGTCATATCA
This sequence comes from Maylandia zebra, assembly GCF_041146795.1. Taxonomy (NCBI): domain Eukaryota; kingdom Metazoa; phylum Chordata; class Actinopteri; order Cichliformes; family Cichlidae; genus Maylandia; species Maylandia zebra. The sequence goes on from NC_135185.1 coordinate 30,425,161, forward strand.
TATTGTCCGTGATAGTAATAATAAACACTTTTTAGCAGGGCTTTAAACAGCTGGTTAAAAACCTCAACCCAATATGTTATATCCCAGGTAGTTTCATCATGTGGTCTTGTGCGGCCCCTGAAGAGTTACAATATCAGGTTACATTAGCTGTTGTTAAACTAAAGTACTTTTTGTGTTTGTGAGAACCTTCACAGACATAAAGTATTTAACAGATATTTTATATTTTGCTTACAACTTCCAGGTTACCTAACATGCTATTGTGCTTACATTTGACTTGTGAAGCTTCGCTACTATGCAACCATAATACTGCTGGCACCTCGTTTTAAAACAGTCCTTGGTGAAATGACAAACACTACATGACCATGAACATAGACTTCCTTACTTGGACTGATGATGAGGTGAAACTGATATTTTAAGCAGCACAAGATGAACATAATGTATACACAGAGACAGAAAACAAGCCTTAATTTGTTATCAAAGCAAATGTAGTGGTTTATTAGAGTGGTACCAGGAGCATTATCCATAATCATACAGTTACAGTAGCGGGAAAAGAGTAGAGCCTGACTGATAGCGATACTGTACCAATATTTGGTTGATTCAAAACACTGATATTCTCTTATATCACCTGATTTTTTTTTCTTTGACACAGGAAATGTAAACATATTTCTTTAACATTTCTTATGTGTAGTTATTTATTTACTCGTTTAAGAGCTGCCCGACTTTGCTTGGATCAGCATGTTGTTTTGTTTGTGGTGTTCCTAACAGTTGCGGAGTGCCATCTGGTGGACAAAGTATGATAGCACAGTTAAAGGGTGTTTCTTCAGTATTGACCACTATAAATGCTAATACCGACAGATCGTCAAATTGCTAAGTAATATAATAGCTTATCGAAAACATCTCCCTGTACCTTCTCTTCATTTGTAGTGGGTGGAGGGCTGTCAAGTGTGATGAGCTTCTTTAAGTCTTCCTCCAGGCTGGACTTCGCAGTGTGCCGCTGGGGAGACTGGGAGCCCCGGAGATTGGCCCTGAGCTGGGGTTGACCACCCAGCAAACCATCACTCTGGTGCCGTCTGAAGATTAACATAAAAAAAACAAAAAACAAAAACGAATTCAGGCAGAAATCTCTAGAAACGACAAAGCATGTCTGTGATTAGCAGCAACCAGTTCAAATGCTCAGAATGGCAATGGCAGCTGTAACTGTTCCCAAACCAAGCTGTTGGCGATCTGTAGTCGAATAAATTACTGATTTATTGCGCCAGGAAAAACCGGTTTGTGTGAAAACATTTACCACCAACACAAAAGATAGGAATCGGCTTTCTGACCAAATTCAATATGTGAGAATAAGAGTGCAAATTTTTTTTGTCTTCCTACAAACCAAAGAATATTGATCTAGAATATTACAGGGTACAATACAAAGCACCTTCAGAAAACTATAAATAAAACTGAATAGAGTTGAATTGATGTGGGGAAAAATAAAAACTCACCACACGGTGGCGCTGCTGACCAACTTTTTAAACAACACCTTTAAAATTAGCTGACCACTCAGTGAGACAAAGATAAAATATGTCGACATGATTGACAGCAGGATCCACTCTGCACTAAGTTATAATATTTTATCTGCATGCAATGGTGCTTTAGAAACAATTTTGAACAGATGTTTAGTAAAATAATTATTTCCATCTTACTTGCGAGTGCTGCCAAAATCCACCGAGTTAACAGTTCCCCCAGGCTTCCTCCAGCCAATGAGATACTTTGAGGTGGCTCCTTGACGAGGGTAGAAGCTCTTGGAACCTGGGGACTGGGAGTTTGAGGATGTGGGTGATGTGGGCACAGGAGCAGCCTCATCCTGGGGGGACATGGGCCTGCAGCCTGATGGACCAGAAGAGGCTGAGCTGGGGACAAAACAAAAAGCAAGGGCAGAAAAGTGTGACACAGCCTTACAATTTCATCAGTATCAAACACAGAGAGCAGACTGATTGAAAAGAAAATGCATTAGTGATGCATTTTCATTGCACTGATGTATTTTATTTTTCTTAATGTTTAACTATCAAATTACCTTAGTTACCTTTAATAAAGCTGAACAAACAACAAAGAGCCAGGCATCCTTAAAACCCATTAGTAAAGGTGTTCCTTCAATATATGTATCCAGATATCTCTGCAGACTGGATAAACCGATGAATTCATAAATATTAAATAAGAACACCGTGTCCTTGCACTTCATTTTCAGCTCTTTAAAATAGCATTCCTACAGAGTTTGACATTAATGCTTGAATTTTCCAACATCGAGTTTTGTGTCTGTGCACGAACTATAAAACAAAGCTGCCAATGTACAGGTCTGGTGGAGCCGAGTTATTTCTGGCTGAGTGAAGAAGAGAGGCAGGAAAGCTTTAGTTGATTCAAAGGAAGTGGGATTTAGAGGAGGGGGGAACAGTGCTGAGCTCACAGTCTGCATTTCTAGCAACTTCAAGCACTTCCTTTCTATCATGGATACCCAGAGACGGAGATACATGCAAATGCAAAACCACAGACACAGATATTTCATTCTTCCGCTCCCCCTTTGTTAGTGCCAAACCGCAGAGCTTTGGACTTCTTTTCAGCCGGGACAGTGCAGGATATATCTGGACTACAATGAATCACTGTCTGTTTAATGAAACACTGATGCAAAGGATCAGATTCCTAGACTGCCTATGTAGCTAAATTCTAACAGAACAGCAGCACACCTGGAGTGGGCGGCGCCATCACTTGGGCTATAGGAGCCGCTATCGGGACCAAGTGGCAAGGATAAGGGGCTCTTCCCTGGGATCTCGGTGCCTTGAGAGATGACAAGACAGTCTGGAGTTGGAGGTGAAGTGTCAGCGGCCATCTGGCCGTCTGGTGGCTCATCCTGCCAAGGGATTTTGTCTTTTGCCATGAAGGCACCAGTGGAGGAAGCCGTGCTGCTCTGCGTGGCAGTGAAGGAGGTTGCGTCAATGCCGCTGTCGCTGGAGGTACCCTGAAGATAGCCACTGAGATCCAGTTCACTCCGCACTCCGGAACGGGAGCCAACTTCGTACCACTTCTCGTCGCTGTGGGTGGAGCTGGAGGCGTTGCTTGACAGTGTGTTGCTGCTTGACTGGCTGGATGAATAGGGAGCATCTGCCTGTTACCAGATGAGAAATCTGCGATCAGTTTCTAGATAGAAAAACAGGACATTTTGCTGCAGCGTTCCCCCAAAGACTGTTTGTTTTTTGTCACCTCCCATAACTCCTCATGCTGCGATCATATTTACCCCAATGTTGGAAACATTTTAATTAGTGTGCTTAGCGTAGATTGGTTCATGGCACACACACTTTAGCTCACAGTCATACGATGCTAACTGTGATTAAACAGCAGACCTCTTGTTAGCACAGGGCCTCCTTTATCAATTCAGGAAGGAAATTACATGTGGTGGTGTTGGCTATCACTCACCTTGGTGCTCTTGTTAGGAGACACGTGGCTGCTCTGCTCTGACGGCTGAAGTCGAGGAATCACCACCTTGGAAACCACGGTGTCTAAGACGTACGGAAAATTTAGAGCCCATAATGCAAAACATGTTTTTTGATTTACCAACACTGAGGTAGGAGTTCTGCCTACCTGAGCTGGGTTTGTCCCCTGATCTGCTAGCGGGATCACCCTCCCCAGGTCGTGACCATCCAACACCTGAGCTCGACGATACTTTGATCCCATTGGCGCCCTCACCTGCCACATGGCGCACAGATGAAACGGGGGACTGGCAGTTGTTATTAAACCTGAAGAGACATAAAAAATGTTATCTATGTTGCTGTGTAGCACACATCAAGTTTTAAGAAAATATATATTTATGAAATTTAGTCTGCATAATTTGTAGCGATGAACTCACCCGTCAGGCATAGACTTTTGCCTCCAGTGGGTGGAGGCCATGGTGTCTGTGTAGGAGAGACTGGAAGGGGAGTTTGTGTTGTGCAGTGTGCGTCCCATCACAATGGAGCAGGCAAGGGCATAGTTGTCATTCCCTGGGGAATATCTGTGGACACATATGGATGCGATTAAAGACATATGTTACAACCAGACAGAAGTTAGCTCTGCATGTCTGCAAGTTTCATAACAGCATTATCGTTATTATGTGACCTTTTGGGGTTGAGCGGTCGACCATCGCTAGACACACTGCGGGGAATAGCAGCAGGATTACTTAAGTCTGTGGGCGGGGCCTTGATGAGGGTTCCTCCAATGCCAGCAGCACGCGTTTGAGGGCTGGATGAGGTGCGTGGCCACTTGGTGTTGTTGTTTGTGGAGCGAAAGGGAAACTTTAACTCATAGGGCATGCCTTCTTTGTGGTTCTTGTAGTCCACAAGTGGCATGTGGTAGATTTCTGAGCAGCCTCTGTTGGCACATGAAGCAATCGCAGTCAGAATACTTTAAGGATAGCTTCAAAAGCCACAAACCAACACATCAACTACAGTCTCTCTTGTATCCATTTGTGACTTATATCCACAGTACCTGCGTGGCGTTGAGTCTTCATGTGGAGGAATGATGACCACCTTTACAGTGACAGAGGTTCTAAGAAGATCAATCATTTGCTCGTGGGACAGCGAGGCCACGGACACCTTGCAAATCTCCACTAAGCGGCTGCCCTGCCTGAGCCCAGCCTGCCAGGCATAGCCGTAGGGCTCCACCTCTGCTACGATCCCCTCGAAGTTGACATGAAAGCCCAGCTGGCCCAGGGCGTTACGACGTAAGGTCATCTCTGTGGTTTGGCTTCCCTTGGTCAACAACTAGAGAAAAGACGGTGTGAAAGATCAAGGTTGAGTCAGAAAGGTGGTGAAAAAAAAAGGGTGGATGAAATGTATTGTTAGTCACAAGCTGACGCACATATGTCAATAACATAACACGCATATCATAATGCATTTTTCTGCACAGTTAGCCTGATCCATGGCTCCAAGGGTTGAAGAAAATTTTTTGAGCAATCCGGTTAAAATTTCTTAAAATTGGTGTCTGTCAAATTTTTCAATTTTTCAGCCCTTTGAGCACCACATGGAAAATGCTAATTTGTTCAGTATTTCCAAAAGAAGAGAGCAAATTCTGCAGGTGATCTCTATAAAACTGGACGAGCAATGTCAAAACAATCCAGATGAATCTGGATAAAAAGCACCATAGGCTTTTACAGATCCTGTATATGCCTTTCTTTATTGAGTTCACCAAGTAGAAAACAGTGGTCTGAGTTTTGGATGTTAAAAAAAGAAGATGAAGAAGAAAGAGCTCTTTCCTGTACTGTCAGCAGGAAATCCTTTTTTACTTTATCATTAAGCAGAACTGCAGTGTCTGATGAATGATTGAAATATCCCATCAAAAGTGCCGCTTTATCTAGACCACAAGGAAACCCTCAGTAATGATATGAATTAAACTACTATGCATTATGCTTGGCATGACTTTTAATCACAGGGTCAGTGCAGCATCTGTGGCTTTCTGGTGAGTCCATAATTTCAGGCTACGCCCTTATGTTGCTGTAATCATCAACAATAGTTTTTTTTTTTTCAAGCTACTGTTGTCAGGGAAGTGGACAAAGGGAGAGTGTGTCCTAACACTTAAAGACTTCACCAAGCACTTTTTGGCTGCATTATTGTTCACATACACGGTGACTCACAGACTGGGACTGGTTAGCTGGGTGATTTGGATTTTTACTAGATGATACTAGAAGATAACCAGCTAAAGAGTAAATATGCTGATATAAAAGTAAGAATGCTTTCACGATAGTCACAGCTCAAAGCATCTCTGTGTGTGTTTATTACAAGATGCTTGTCAGAGGTGCACTTTTTAAGGCCTGCAGCCTCTGATATCTGCAGCAGATGGTGTATGCTATACACATGTGTGGCTACAGAAGGTAACGGTGCCCCACTGACCTCCAGTCTTTTGACAACCTCTCCAAAGTCCTCCGTGTTGTTATTAATGGAGCGCAGCGATACGCTCTCACCGCGCTCATAGTAGATCTTCATAGAGGCGGGGCTCCCGGTTGACCAGCCAATCACATCGCGTGTGGCACAGTTAAACACGACCGCTTTGGCCTCTTGATCCAGCAGGATGATGAAGTCGTTTGAAATGGCCAACAGGCACTCGCGTTCAGCCCCGGCTACTTGATCTTCGGCATGAACCTGCCAGGTTATAGCCCCGAGGCTCCGTAGCTCCGCCCCGCTGTACGGACGCACCTTCTCCCGCCGTTTGTGTGCCAGAGAGATGAAGGGGAACTTCCCAGAGGGTTCCACTGATGTACTGGTCACGTGTCGCTCTGCCAAATCCCGCAGATACTCCTGCCGTGTCCGTGTTGCCATGGCGCCAAATTTATTTGACTTATGAGCTGCGTTCTCAGCGTTGATGACTTTGGCCAAAAGGAAGTCCCTGAACACAGTGGACTTGGGAAAGGTCACGCCTTTCGGGATTGGTGGGCCAAAGGAGGGAACGTCCTGGGAACGGGTGACGGCCACACTGCAGAAGAAAAAGAGAAAAAGAAGTTTTAAATACTCAAGAATTCATATTCTCTGGACTTTCCATTAGCAAAATTGTCAAGAAAGACAGCTGTATGTTTTGTTCCAGTTATAGATTCATTATGCATTCATTTTTAAAGGTTGCCATGACAGCGAAATACTTTTCTGTAAACACTGGGACACCATGAGCAACGTTATGGCTTTAAAGCAAGGGTGGGGAACTCCAGGCCTCAAGCGTCGGTGTCCTGCAGGTTTCAGATATCACCCTGGTCAACATACCTGAATCAAATGATTAGTTCGTTAGCAGGCCTCTGGAGAACTGCAAAACATGTTGAGGAGCTAATTTAGCCATTTAAATCAGCTCCATTGGATCAAGAACACATCTAAAACCTGCAGGCTTTAAGGCCTGGATTTCCCCCACCCCTACTTTAAAGGAAGGGCATTAGTCTAGTCATGAATTCCGAACTGACCAATCAGAATGCATTACAAGAATGCAAGTGTTTTGATGGCAAAATTTTCTTCCTGTAAGAAAAAATCCAAAAAGAAAACCAAAGGACACGGAGGAAGCGAAGTGTTATTATGCATTGATAATTAGTTTTTGTTTCTTTGAGTTGGGGTTAAGGTCCAGAAGCAGGTATAAATAATTATTTCAGCCTTTTAGCTTCATTGACTCCTTATCATTGCGCACTATCTCCCAAGCGGCCAGGCTGAATTTCTTTGTAGCCAGATTAACAGAAAGTAGAATGATACCCCAGGATTGGCTCTGGTAAGGATGAGTTTACTGCATAAGCATGTATATTCAATTATTTTAAAAGGCATTTTAAAATTGCATATAACTTTTTTTTAAAAACACATTCATAAAAAGTGGAGTGTAGAATATGCATATGCAAAGATAAATAGACTGAATTAACACAACACAACATACAGTTTACTGTATGGTTACCTCACCTCTGACCTTTGCTCTAAAAAGGAGGGTGTTCTAATTCCTACAGGCAAAGCTCGCGTCTTGTCCACTGCTCATATTACATTTCTACACAATGGCCGTTTGAGTTAAATTACTATCAATTAGTAACTGTGTGGCGATGCTGCCTTCTACATGTTCTTCATTAGAAATCTGGGAAACTTTACAAGAAAAACCTTTCAAAAGACTTTAAACTACCAATGAGGAAAAAAACTTGTCTGCCTTCTTCCTTTATATAAGTATAGGGGCTATATATAGCTATAAGTGCATACGTGCATGTACACTAAAAACCGAAAAAACTAAGACGTGGTCTCGGATAAGCTACTTTGACAGTCCTGACAAAACTCCATCCAGCCCATTAAACAGATAACACAGCCTCTGCCTGTAGCAGAAATGCTGCAAACCATGGCCGACTGCACTCAGCATATAAATGCTATACATCCAATCCTAGATGACAAGCCAGCTCCCAGTGATGACACCCTGCCACTCTCTGCTACATCATGGTATATGGAGGAGCAGCACTGTGGCTCTGGCTCGCAAGCACAAACAAAGATCATTTCCTAAACAAAGATCTGGTTACGCAATCCTGCCTCACTGGCCCCGTGTGACTTTGAGGCAGCGGTTGAAAGCAGCAGATTAGCACCCCGCTGGCCCCAGGCCACTTACTCCTTTAATGCTCCGGTTTGGCTCAATATGACCTGAGAATTATCCAGATCTCAGCAGCAGGCAATGACAGGCTATTAATAACTAGATGACTCAACAAATAAAAACATGCCCTTTATTAATAGAGATTAAAGAGGCAAATGCATTGTATTATAGTAAAGGGAAACAGGGGAGGAAAGAATCTCTTCATGTAAAACAAAGTTTCAAGCTAGCATATATGATGTGCAACAATTTAAGGAAGGAGTGTGAAAGGGAGGGCTACTGAGCAGCTGAACTGTAAATCCCTGCATCAGGTACTCTTGTATGGTTTTGACCACCACACCATAGCATGCTGAACTCAACACAAACATGTGTAACTTACCTCCTGTCTTCATCAAAAAGTAACCAAGCTCTTCAGATTACTGCATCGAAACACTTATATTCAATCAAGGCGGTAAACAAACTGTGCCGATGCTAACTTAATTCTTCCTTGTTCCTATAATACAACACCCAACATAAACCACGCAATACTGTGTAGCAAATCCTTGAGTTCTCGTGTCCAGACTCTTTTTTCTCCCCCCTTAAACCATCAGGGGAAGGCATCCAGGGAAAGACTTGTGACAAACAGTCAGGAGTGAAGTCTTAACACATGGTGCCTCAGTCCACACAGAATATGAGTTGAATTCGAAGACTGAGATTGTGCGGATGATTCTTGCGTAGGGTAGCAGGATTGTCTTCAAGGATTCGGTGTCTTGGTCCTCTCCATTTCTTCCATAAGGTAAACAACAAAGATTTCTCTCTTTCTTTCAGAGTATAAACTAAAAGATGAACCCTTTATGCAAAAAGAAAAACAAACGAAAGCAGCCACGAGTCAATGAGATGGAGTAGCTCATCAGAAAAAAAGAAAAGTCAGCACGGAGAAGAAAAATAAAAGGGCTCGAAATAAATTAGCCCAAATATGACGCCGCCGTGGCTGAACAGACAGAAGGTTGGCTCGACCTGTCTGCTCCTCAGGTTGGCTCTGTGAGCTCTGAGAAACACTGCTCTTAACAGTCCTCCCCACTCACATGCATGTCCATTGAAGAGAGCACTTCATGTGCATGGCGCTAACTCCTTCAGACCACTCCAACTCATGCTGCCCAAAGGCAAAGTGGCAAGCAAGGAAAGGAGGGGGAGGGAGGGTTGAGACTTGTATTTATATGAGTGTGTGAAGAGTGAGTCTTTGAGTGAATTAGTGTACGGCGGGTGGGGGGCAGTGTGTGCAAGTGAGCATGAGAAAGAGGTAAAAGGAGAAATGGGAGTAGGGGAGCGAGTGGGAGCAACTACATGTGTATAATATCTGTGTGTTCAAAGCACAGAAAGAGCATGTGCAGTGGGGTAGAAACGCATAAGTGTCAACGCCACACAGCTCCACGGGAGAACCCCCATCAATGTGACAGCTACTGCACAAGTAATTTCTTCTATCTGACAATAATCAAACTAATTCACACACATACAGATGTGCAGTGGAAACGCAGCTCACGAAGACGGGACAGCAGCCAGGCAACAGGCTTTTATGCTAGCGTTTGCCTTCCAGTCAGTGCTTTTGTCTTAATGCTACTGTAGCTACCTGCATGAAAACACATCTACAAGCTCTGAAAAGTGGTGTGGAGCTTTTAAGAGTCCCATAAAAGGATCCGGTCCCAGACAGAGATGCGAAGCCAAAATCAGATTTTCATTCAACGTCACTGCTGAGGTTTGTCAGTTTGACCCACTTAAAATTGCAATGCATCTCGTTTTCACTGCACATGCTCATACACTGCCAAAGCATCGTCATTCAGCATAAAATTCTGCTGTCTGGTCTCAGACACAACCTGCTTTGCAAAGATATGCACAAGGTTTACTTTATGTAATTTATGTACATTAATTTATGTTAATGTATAACCACTACCTTTGAGGAGGCTAAACCTTGTTAAGGACTCTGCAGGTCCAAAGCGATGTTCTGTGCCTTTGAGCCTAAAGATCATGAAGGATCACACCAATAATCTTGCAGCAAAGCTACTTCCTCTTTTTAAGAAACAGCAAATCACAGAACAGGAAAGCACTGACTGCGAAAAGGAAGAATTAAATATTTTCACCATAATTTGCTTAAAAATAACATCCAGTGACTTTTGATAATTAACAGAAAATATAGCTCCTCATCTATAACATTGCTCATGTATTTATATTGCAGCACAGCTGCCTCTAGACAGAGGAGTGATAAGGGAAACGGGCCCATTTCTTTAACCTAAGCCATGTTAATCTGGAGTAAAACTGGTCACACCAGTTAACAAATTCATCTTGGCCCAGTCCCCAGAAATACCATAAGCTATGATTGTATACTCAGAGTATATATAAGATAACCTTTATAAGATAACCTTTATTAGTCCCACACGTGGGAAATTTGTTATATTTGTTATATACTCTGAGTATACAAAAAAATGGTTAAAGTACACAAGCTTAAGTAGAAGATGAGGTCGTACTGGACGGGGCTCCCTGGGATCTGTTTGTTAGAAAGTATGTGAACCAACACACTGTGCTGAAATCCATATTAAAACTAAATATGAGCATGTGCTCTGATTCAGTATCAGATTTATCAGGGAAGAATACCCCTTTGTCCTTGATCTGTATAAACACTTAATTTGGTTCCAAGCTAGACTTTAGTTTCCTTAATTCAGTTAAGGAAACTAAAGTCTAAAGTCAGTCCTTTGTTCAGCCAGCTTTATTCCTCTTTTGATGATCTTCCCCCTCACAACAAGACAGCTTGAGATATAATACATAAAGGCTTGCTGAGGTATACTAGGCCTCTTTTAAAGAACCAGAAAGGGTACAATTAAAAGCAGAGTCACGAGCTTGTCAGCCAAGAGACCACAGTTGTTTTAAAACTTGTTTTCCCTTTATTGTCCTTTGTGAATTCTTTTCATTTTCAATTTCGGGTCAAGTTTAGGCACTAAAAAGTACTTGGTTAGTTTACAGATTCAAAACAGGCTGCTCATGTTTCATCTCTGCTGGTCACGCTTAAAGACCCACCTGTAGCATGTGCTGTCGGAGCAGGGGTTGTGTACTCGTACGATGATGAAGACATGTTGAAAGTGGGAGCGAATAGTCTTGGGAGTGAAAGGGTGAGCTCCGGGCTCCTGGAACACTATGGTCACTATGTCGTTCCCAATGTGCCGCTTTCTCAGCAACTAGTCATTGAAAAACAAGGAATTTTTAGAGAGGCGTGACAACTGAATGTAAAAGTCATACAAAGGATTTGGTACGTTCCATTTACTGGCATTAAAAAAAAACCACATTCTTTAAAATGAAACCTGATTCCTGAATGATAAGTCATAACATTCCTCTCTGATGTCTTTGTGGCGCAAATAAAAAGAAGTTTTTCCATTTCCGAAAACACAACTCAGGACATACCACGAAATATGTACTCCCCATCTTTACCTGCTGTTTGTTGTTGGGCGTGTAAGGCAGCAGAGTAGACACATGGAACATGATCTCATAATCCTTGTATGAAGTGTACAGGGAGTGAGTGCCCGTGGAATCTGCTGCAGGAAAAATAGGAATACAGTGTTCAGACTCATTGTATCGCTACTGCCATTCATTTTTCTTTTCAGTGCTTTTTTGTGCAAGACAGGATGCAATTTCACTGTAGCACAAACAGCTACACAATAGTCAGCTGTGGATCAATGTCAGCCTGTCAAAGCTAATGTTAATAAAGAGAACAATTAATTGTTTTACTCATGCATCCTGTAAGGGAAGCTCGTTACATTTTTCCCTGCCATTGCACAACAAAGGTCTAGAATTACTAAGCAGGGAAAAATAGGCCGAGACCACAATCGCAAAAAAAATAATAAACAAATATGGGAGCAGAGAGTTCAATGTGCAAATGTATGGAAGTTTAATTCATTTCCAGTGTTACAGCTGACCTGTCAGATTAATGTAAATAATAATTATTTACTATCACATTCTGATTAATCGAATGCTAACGTATTTATTGAAAATGTGCGCATCTATCTCATTTTTTTAAAATTTGCTGTGTGAGGCTGCAGATCTTTATTAAAGTCACGTACAGCACAGCCACCTGTGGGCAACAGACAAAATCTGAATTGTGGCAAAATACAAAATTATATTGAGTGAAACCTGAGCGTCATTATTACAGCACACTTCTCACATCTGTCTGAGTCACAATGGTAGTTTCATTTTGACATATAACATGTTATTTAATTGATCTGATAATAAAGAGAAGGTAGATTTGTGGCGTTTAAACACAGCTCTGCGTACACGTGCTGCTGGTTAAAGACCTGGAAACAGAGGATTCGAACCTGTCTGTATCAAATGTGTAAAAAAAAAAGATTACTATATGCTCTAAGTCCACTTCTGCTCTGTTACATTAAAATAACAGTATAGGAAACCAGCAGTATGTGTTTAGGCTGAGAACTCAGTGAAGAGGGCAGAGGCCAAGCTTTAGCAATGCTAACCCCCACAGCTTTGAGCAATCCACCCATGGCAATTACATGTTAATTCTGATAACATCTCCCAATAAAATTCCAAATAAATCAACTCTCCTAGGAACAACTATCACAGCCATATCAGGCACAAAATAAGACATGCTTTTGTTTCAGCATTAAATAATGGCGCAATTTGCAGGAAATCACATGTATGATTCATTTAAATACACTCCTCCCCAAATTACGAGGTCTGAAAGAGGATTGTGTGTGATAAGCTCAGCTAAAATAACTCTGCCCATGCCTTTCAGTCAGAAACATCTTACGGCGTCTCTTTAGCAAATCCCAAAACAATTTTATTTGAAAGCCAAAAGTTTCGTACTATTGTAAACCAACAATAAATGTAGGGTAAATGATCTAGGGCCTCATTCATTCACCTAACGAATCTGTTTAGTCATGCCAGGCAACATAAAAGTCCTGATATAGTCACAACACATCAGGTGTCATTTTATTGTCTAGTGCCAGCACTAATAGACTGTTGTAGCGGGCATGTTGGTCAGAAGGAACAGAAAGTGAGATAAAAGCGGAGAAGATAAAGGCAAGATAAAGGGCCAAAGTTCAAAAACTATAAAGTGTAATATGAAGAAGGGGAAATCCAAGTCACCATTCACATCATGTCTTACTTTCACTACCAAAACGAAAGATATCTACACTCTTATATGCAATCAGTTTCAGTGATCAGCGGGTTTAAAGATGTGTCACAACTTAGTACTATTTACTGTGTGTGTCATCTATAAGTATGCTGGGGGAACTGTTACTTTTTGTGTCCAGCTGGGCTCTGTACTTGGTGAAGCCCCTGAGGCGAACCTTCTCCCCCAGCAGCTGGAGGAACTCTTCCAGGGCGGGACCGGCTACTTCGTTGTTGTACATTTCCTCCTCTGTGCTCTGCCCTGCTCGGCAGTACATCACTCCCACTTTTACCTGAAAACTCAGCTGGGAACAAGCAAAGACACAAACATGACAGTCAATTTATTTCTTTAATCTACTTCAGCAGTGAGCAGGTTGAATAAAAGAATTCCTATTCAGTTATTATAAACACACATTGCAACACTTTAAACTTTCGATCCTTTGGAAAATTGTTTATTTTCCGCCTACCCCTTGTTCATCCAGTTTCATCAGCTGCTCAGTGACTTTGGGTGTGTTGAGAGCCAGTCTGAGGCAGGAGAGATCCAGCTCAGGCAGAAGATACTCCAGTACATCTTTAATGGGCAGACCTCGGCTGGTGCCATGCTTAGAGGTGGAAGGCACTGCATCTTCTAGTATAGAACCTCGAAGAGTTATCAGCTGGAAACGCAGAGATGAAGAACAGGAGATTACAGTGAGGAGCGCGAGAACCAAAGGAATGCACCTCAGGAATTTTTAATGCGCTTTGAACTCTTGGAGATGAAACACAGTGATAACAAAACATGCCTGCCCTGACACATGGAAGGAAACACAGGCTGCTGTGGTTCTTAAAGTCATAGCTGCCTCTTATTCAACCATTAAGAAGTTATGTGAAAACACAGAACAATCACAAAGTGCAACCGAGGAAGAAGAGGAGGTGGAAGGGCTTGTCTAAGCGCTCTGTGTACACAAAGTGTGCATTGTGCCGGGCTCTGGGACTGAGCTCAATCACTTGGCTATCATGAGCAGCTGGAACGGATGGAGACTTTCTCTCTCCTGCAAGCTTGAGGCTGTGCTGGGCTTGTTTTTACAATAGACCTGTGTTCCCCATGTCTAGAAGGTATGGTGGGGGTGTGCTTAGGTAATTCAGGCTAAAGTGTGGGGGTTTAATCACATGCACCTGTCCTGCCTCAGTCCACAACAAACAGCCCCAGGCAGATGCCTTTATCCACTGTCTGGGAATGCATGTCCATATAATCCCATAACGCAAAATTCTAAATCCAATATCCCAAGCCAAACACAGAAGACAGGGGAGCTAACACAACTACTAAATATGACAGTCTATTTTTACTGAAACAAAGACGTAAAGTTCTCCGCACAGCGGTTTTAGGTTGCTGACAGGCCTTGGAGGCTGGAGGATGAGCGCACTTCCTGAAGTTTCTTCACACATTGCTGATATTGTGAGACAGCTGAATAGCCCAGGGGTTGGTTGCATAACCAAAAAAAAAAAAAAAAACCAACCAAGGACTGAGACTTATTTTACCTTGAGCTGGTCTTCCTAATATGGGATGCATAGAGTTGTTGCAATAAACACACCTTCTATATGGTTATATAAGGTCTGTGGTGCATGTATGACACCCTAAATCCAAAGAAGCTTGCTTCACAGACAAGCAAAGTAATTTGTTTCCCAAACTGGTGAAATGCTGTGGGCATATTTTTCCACAGTAGACAGGAATAGCACGAAGTTACGCTGAGGTTCCATGCAGGACGGACACTATATCTGACCTCGCTGGTCCTGAAGATGACACGATAGTTATACTGCTGGCCATGCTCCTTGTCCTCCTCCAGCTTCTCTCTGCGCATGCTCACTGCTACTGGACCCAATGCCTCATCTAGCCCAAAGTAGTTCCAGTGATCTGAGGTAGAAGTAGTAGTACAATTAAAAACTGATCATGTATATTCAACAGCACTACTTCTTTAAACAATAAATCCATCTATATGCTATGACAGCTGTAATGAAAGCAGGTGAATGCATCTCACCCCTCAGGTAGAAGAACTTCCGATAGTAGTAAGCTCCCAGGTCCACGTGCTCCACAATGTATTGTTTGCCCTTGTCGCCGAGTGTGCTCGGGCCCTCCTTTGGTCCCTCAAGAACTGCTACTCCAGCATTGGTTAAGTGTGTGCTCACAGATGTTTCGTACAAGTTATTTTCCCCACTCAGGGTCCCTGAGCCACAGTTTCCAGCTCCGCCACCCACAAGCCCATGATATCCTGGCCCGTTAGCCCCCAGCTTGCGCCTCGCAATGCCATCGGCACCGATCTCATTGCGGAAGCAAGGGCAGCTTAGCAACATTTCGTTGCTTTGTTCATCTCCAGCATCCAGGCTAGGACTGTCCCTGGAATTGAGATCTTCCTGGCTTCCACTAGGAGAGCTATAAGGCAGGCTGTGGGTGGATGACAGAGTAGAGGTAGCAGAGGCCACGGCAGCGGCAGACGCTCCCGTGGTGGTGTTTTTCCTCTTGCCTGCAGTCTGCCGCAACTGAATAATTTCATTGAGGTCAAAAAGCATGCTCTGAACATCGTAGTGAGCGAACCCTTTCTGACACACCCAGGGCTTGAGAGGAGGGCCCGTGTCATCCGTTCGGCTGTCCTCCACATCAGACCCCGCTCTGGGGGAGTCGGACTCACCTCGCACGTTCCTAAGTTTACGGAATATAGACTCGCCTCCTGTTTCAGACTTTGTGCGTCTCTTTGGGGGCTTATCTCTGTCCTTCGCCTTAGGAGGATGACCGTCTGTGACATCCTCCTGAAGATCAAGAATCCCTTGCTTGGATGCAATATTTAGCATGTCCTCCAGTTTCTCTGGAGCAGGGCTACGTTGATCAACTTTGTCGCCTTGATAGCCCTTAAGCATTTCAAAGAAGCTGTCTCCAGCTACTCCATGTTGATCTATCGAGGAGGTGCTGCCATATTCACGGTGAAGAGGGGACAATTTGGCTCCCGATGATGGACCCCACTCCTCCCCACTGTCTCCACTGCCTTCCATCTCACCAACAGTCATGTCACTATTGCTGCGCTGGCGGATGCGTCTCTGCCGTGGGTTTCTATGTGCAGGACCTCTATAGTCTCCTGGAGCGAGGTAACGGGTGTCAGGGCTGTAATTGTTAGCCTGGGACTGGGCTCGATTCTTTAAAGTGTTGTGGATGTTACGCAGCATTGTTGAGTCCTGAGGGCTCATTATAGAGCCTAACTTTATGTGACTTTTTCCAGCTGAGGGCACAGCAGAGTTCTCAGGCTCCGTAGATGAATGCCACAGAGGCATCATAACGTCTTTCCTTGGGGGCCAGTCGGCCACACGAGCCCGTACACCCATTTTAGGCACTCCTGTGCTCACAGTGGCGTGGATGTTGTCAGTGCGGCTTGAAACAGGAACCCCATTGGCCATACGCAGGTGGCGGGTGTAAAACTCATCACTGGCGGGGACCGAACCCCCAACGGTACGCTCCATGGGTGGGTGCTTCAGGCTGGTCATTACATAAGTGCCAAAGGGAAAAGGCACTCAGCAGGTGAGCATGGCTGCCTCTGGGATGGGACACTGCTCTCTGACCTCATGAGCCATTTGATTGTCTGGATTAAGAGGCAAATTCACCTCATCAGCGCTCAAGACGGCTTTATGCCTCCTTACATGTGTCGAGACTGCCACACGGCATTTTCCACACTCCAAACACCCGCTCCTGGAAACAAAAGAGAAATCAGTAAGTGCATAGAGTAATATTCTAAAGAGCCATAAATGAATACGCATGATGAGTCACAAGGCTTTTTCCTGTCATAAATAAGACTGGAAATAAAGGAAAACAAGCAGTGTAGCAGATATTATTTAGAGCATTCTTTATATTTATTAATTAACACCGCCTCTGCAGTACATTTTATATTAGTGTAAAATATCTACTCTCACGAATAGAGGGCATCTTTTCTTCCAACCTTTCCCCAAAAACCAAAAACAAAACACACAAGGACAGAAATATGCAAATGCTTATTTTCTATAAAAAGCAGTATATATGTGGGATGCACGGACCTGCCTGGAGAACAGAATGTGAATTCTTTTCTCTTTTTAAAAACCGGTGAAAATTCAACGGCACGTTCAATTTCAGATAAGGGAGCCTACTTTTCAAACCAATTTCAGCATAACCATTGTGGGGAAACACAGAAAGTCTGCCAAATTATAAAAAGAGGTTAACAGTGAGTGCATTTTTTTTTTCCTTGAAAGTCGAAGCCATTTCCTTAATAAGATCATTTATGTAGATGGAACATGAGTGAGAGAACAATCTAAATATCTTCAGCTGGCAGACTTCTAGCTCACCCCTTCTCTGACATCTCCTCGAATGCCCCTTTAAATAGCCAAACATTAGTGATTTGTATTGCTTAGTCGCACTTGTCAGGATCAAATATGCCAAGCTGCACATCAAAAAGCAAAGTGGCCCTTTGAAAGTCATCTGAAAAGTGGGTGATGATCCTCTGCCTGACAAATCAGGCCAATTTGGCAGTGAGACACTGAGGGAGATTAAGGCTTTACTTTCACTTGGCCCTGACTGGCTGTGGCTGTGATCACATTAGCCACCAGCAACGAGAGCACTGTGACGGTCCTATAGCACAGCCACCTTCACACTGCATCAAAACATCAGGAGCAGCTCAAAATCATGCAGTCCTTAGCAGAAAGAAGGCCCTCACCTTTGTCTAAACCATACAGAATTAAGGAAATGGAAGCATTTCATCAAAGGCAACAAACTACAATGTATGTGAAAGTGGTGCACAGTATCACGTGACCGGCAACGTTGCCACAGTGGCACAGTTAAGTGAGAGATGGGCCAAATATTCCCTAGATGCTTTCCTCATATGTTTGATATATCAACATCGATTTATAAGTCATGCAAAGAGTGTAAGCACAAAATCTCAAAGCTCTGCAGATGATTCAGTTTTCAGAAAGCCTTAGGCAAATCAGCCAGAGTCAGCCTAGCTTCAGTACACAGAAGAGTGCTTTCTGACAACAAATCTTTAAGCCTGTGCATATTATGCAGCAGAGTGGGATTCTGCAGGCCCAATATTGTGCAAAAAACATGCAGCATTAAATCATGCAGTAGCAATTAAAGTCATAAATCCTGCTTGCAAAATGTAGCATGCGGAGGCTAATGTGCTTACAGGCTTTTGCACTGTTTTTGCACAAACAAACTGTGAGCTGAAACAAACATGAAGACTTTCAAATCAAACCCAGTATATCATTTTAATGGGTAGAGCTTACAAGCAAAAATGGCCTCGGATCACATCATTCGACCTTCATGTATCTTTTGAAATCTTCAGCGAGAGCATAATCAAGTAGGATGACAGGCAGTATCTCCAATATGATCTTCAGTCTGTCACACAAGGAGGGTTTCCTGCTTAGCTGAATGGACATCAATTGTTTGGGGCATGGCAGTAGATTATGTGCCTGAAGCAAATTAATAAACACTCATTATTTATTTAAAAAAACTAATTCATGTCCTACTAAATCTCTCTTTCTCTCACGTTTATAGGAGTGAAAATAGTCAGGGAATGCAAGTTAAACCATGCGTCTAGTCCCAGAGCGTTGGGCCTCATTCCCTTATGCCGCCGAGCGTCCACAGGGACAGAGAGATGAATTGAACTAACACACGACACACATGCGCACACACATGTCCCAGAAAACAGGCCTCTAATCTCCTCGCTGACAGTTACGCAGACAGACGGCTGACTTCATGGTCCTGTCAGATTAAAAGAATAGCTATAGCACTGAGACTTAGAGTCTTGTGTTGGCTGAGAGCGGGGAAAACTTTATAAGAAACAAAGATAAAACCTAACGATTCACAGGATAATGCCATCTTGTTCTAAACCATCCTATCAGTCTTTTTCTATTTAAAAAAAAAGAAAGAAGATTTTTCCACATCTCAGTGGGACGTGTCTAGACAGCTTCTGCATGCTGACCAAATTTGGTTAACTTCCTGTAATTGGGGCTCTAACCTCTGAGTGTAGACCATGTGACCCTACCTAGAGATGAGAAAAAGAGCAATAAAGAGGTGATGATTTTATGACATACCTCTCATGATCTACAATTTGTTGATTGTGTGCTTCTGGGGATGAGACAGAGTAATGAGTTTCTTGGAAGCCTCAGTGTGTGTAATTCAGCTCATACAGTGGGGCCTTCCAGACACCCATGAAATCAAAGGTGGAAGACAGACAGCAGTCAGTCAGCAGGAACGGTGAATCGTGCAGTGAATCACAAGCAAGGGTATGAGAATGTCCTGAGTCATCATCATTAAGGCACAGCTTGGCTTACTAGACTTATATTTAAAAAAAGACTCTGTCTCCTGAAGGGGAGTCCCATTTGCTGATGTTGATGAGAGAAAGGACAACATGCTGCAGTTGAAAGAGTCTTCCCCCTCGGGTCTCCCAACAGAGAGGGAATGAAGTTTCCCAGTACAACAGGCAAGTGTATCCAAAGCCGAGACAAAAGAGCCGAAGGATTGCCCTACAAGCTTGTAATTACTGCGTGCTTGAATGAGGCTAAGGGGCTGTTTGCCTGACACCATTGGCTTTCAAACAGGCACCCTACCATTTAGTCCATCGGCTCTCTCTGTGTACTAATCTTTCCCCGCTCTAAGGGTTGACAGGGCTGTTGGGCAACAGACACAAAGGTCCCTCTGTCCAAGCTTGGTCAAAAACTGGGGCCTCATTCCAGCACAGTGAAGTCTTTGAAAATTGCCTGGCACGGGAACCTCACTATAGCTGTGTGTATGCGGCCGCCAGGAAAAACCAGATGAATTAAATGCAAAGCGGAACTGGAGAGATAGAGATGGAGCAAATATCAAACCAGGATTTGGAAAGAAGGGAAACAGACTTATTTTTCTAAAAAAAAAAAAAAAGTAAAAGGCAAAAGAATAATGTCAAAAAAAGGGGGAAAAACTATCTGTATGAGATTCATAACAGGACCGATTAGCTGTTCTGTAATCCACTCACTCACAGCTGCAACACATATTAACTAGCAGATAACTGAGGGTTAGGGAGAAAAAGGGAAAGCTATCATGTCTGGGAAAGATGAATACACTATAAAAGGAGCCAAAAAGAAAAAAAGACAGAATACATGGGGAAGCAAAAACTCATCTACAACTGGCCACTATGTCATGCACCAGTCAGAAAGAGACTGATGTAATAATAGTCAAGCCAGACTCCTACACAGCATTTCTTTTCGTGTAGGGCGTGTAAGTGAGTGAGGGGTGAACTGAGGTAGCCGCTGAACTTCCAGATGCACAGGACGTAGCAGAGCAACTTCACTAGTTCCTTCTCTCTGTTTGACTCTCCCTGTCTTTCTCTCTGCCCTTCCCCACTTCTCCCTGCTGCCTCCTCCTGTTCACAGATCTGGCTGAGAACCAGGCACGAACCTGCCCGTCCATCTGATTGAGCAAACCTGAGAACCTGACACCTTCAGGGGAAAACAAGGCAGGCATGCTGGCAGACAAACAACACCAGCATCATCCAACTGCGAGCAAAGATCCTGGAATTCCACCAATTTCAGTGGAGGAAGTGATGAACATCTGTGTGCATGGAGGGGAAGAAGTCGGGCATGTTTAGGCAATGCTGTCTGCCCAAGAGTTATAAAACACCTTTTTAAAAAAAAGAAAGAAAAAAAGCTTGTCTTCTATTCTTGCAGTTACCTTAGACTGAAAGCTTTGGTCTAGGTTGTACCGCTCTGGGTGAAGTGGAGTGCCACACTGAGAACTGGGCCGATGTGTAGTTGGAGGACTTGAAAACCCAGTGGCAGTGTATCGACATTCATCACATCCATTGTCCTGTAGTGCGCCGTTGTGCTAACGCTCCTCTGCCTTAACGCTGGGCCCCCCTCGCTATCACTGCAGCACAGTTCAGTGAGTAATGGGCAGCGCTAACCGCTGGCAAAGTGAATTTCACTCACGGCCGTACACGAGACGACAGTTCTGGAGGAGAGCCAGAACACATTCATTGCCATTATCTCCAGCAGGGCGTCCTCGTTCCTTCCTCTCCTCTTATACAGAAAGCACTTCAGCAGGGTTTCACGTGGGAGACACAGCAGAATAAACAGACACTTGAAACACTTTACATAGTTTATAGTTAGCAACAGTAAACCCATTCCTATATCCAATTATCTGGGTGGGCCCCAAGTTCTGACAATGAAAGCCTTTGTCCAACTCCTACAGTGACACTTTTTAAAAAAACAAAAAACCCAAAGCTAATTGCACAGCTAAGTGCTTAGGTGGTCTACTTATCTAGACTAAAGAAGAATTACACCGCTTCTGTTTAACACCTGATGATAATCTGTCAAAGAAAATTGTCTTAAATAGGTTTATAGTTGATTTGAATTATGCTATGCTATAACATTATGTACAGTCATTTAATTTATGAAGACAATGGTTTAGAGCCTCATATTTGGCTGAGACAGTTTAGATATAATCCCATCATCTTTTACAGATTGTGGCTTAGAAAGAGCAGTGGAGAAGAAGCAGTGTGCTGCTGCCTGAAGAGGAATGTAAAAAATTCTAATGAGGTGGCCGCCTAGCTGCTGAACTGCAGCAGTTTGGAGCTGGGTTTTAAAAGTGGAAGTCTGCTCAAGGCTGTACTTTCCCTCTCCTTGCCCTTCCTCCCTGCCTGCCTACAACCCTAGGACTCCATTAGAGACAGGGAGCTACTGATGCACATAGACAGGTACATGCAGAGACAAAGACCCGAGCACACACACACGTGCACACACATTCATGCACAGCAAAACCTAGAAAATAAGACAGCAACATCTACACAACAACAGAGATTGTTCTCATAAGCACAATCCCTGGGAACTGATGACTGATGGATACCCGTTTCTGAAGCTAAACCACTTGTTGTTTAATCATAAACAGCACTTTTGTGTCTCGCACCGGTCCGCTGAGATGTTATTTCTGGAAAACCTGTCTCAAACCAAAAATATCTTTTCTTTGAAATTTCATGTTTGACATGCAAATTATGGTCTCTTTATGATCTCCGTGCAGAAACTACTCAGACTGCCCAGAATAAAAAGATCGCCCTATGCACAATTCAACTTTCCAAAGATACCTCTTAACAAAAATAAACAATAAAATGTAAAATGTCTGTGAAAATAAAGAGGCTGGCCAAATAGAATCTTTTTTAAATGCTTCTGTTGTCACTGGAAATCTTTATTGCCATTTCTTCTCAAACTGTACACTGCAGACACTGTTCCCAGGTGGAAGCTGGTGAGGGATTTTATTCTTGTTGCCTAGCGATGTGAGGATGTTGCAATGAGCATGTAATTTACACGGATGCTCTGACTAGCCTGCTGTTCATTTCCTGGTGAATAACCTGTTCTCTCACTACAGATCTGTGTTGCTTGTGGACTTTTACGGAGGTGTATGCTGAATTAATAAAATTATTTTATCCAAGTATAAGCGTTTAAGACTGGCCAGCACCGCAGTCTTGGATAAGCACCGAAAATCATGGTCAAATAATTAATTCAGCAAAGTAGTGAACAACTTTGTACATCCATTTCTGTGAACAATTTCTTCTTCTTTTTCAACACAGCATCAAGGGTTAACAATTTTTCTACCTCAGTACCAAGAGGCATCTTTGGAGTCTCCATTTCTGGGCACAGTTTACGTGCATTCACTTTCTCAGTTTCGCCATCGGAAACATGAATGCTTTGGAAAAACCTTGGCTCTAAAACAAAGAGATTCTCTGTGTGTGGCACCGGCACTATGTGGATATAGTGCCATGAAGATAACTGCAGGAAACCTTGGTACAACTGGTGGCATGTTGCCAGCAGCTGATGATGAAGACCAAAGAGCACCGTCACCTGACTCTCACCTGGTGGTACTCATTAAGCACAGTCAAACTGGCACTATCATTTGAGCTGTTTTTCCTGAGTAGCCACCAAACACAAGTTGGCCCACAGTAAGCGTGTCCACAGCAGTTCTGCCCTTTGGGGCCCTTATATGGCTTTTCTACGGGTAAGCCCACAGAAAACCCATATGGTACCCTTATAGGTTGGTTGCCATGTCCCATAGGAATTTTGCTTTTTGGGGCACCTTAGAGGGAAATCTGTGAGCATCCCACAGTGACTTTGCCCACAGAAAACCCATACGAGGTACATGTAGGGTTGCCCACATGGGGCCCATAGCAGTTTTGCCCTTTTGAGTCTCCATGAGGGTTGGCTCATGCAGGTCAATAGGCCATTCTTAATAAATGAAAAAGGGAGAAAAAAGACTGAGGTATACCAAATTACAAAAGAACTGGACTGAAAATCAATGATAACAGGTCTTATGAAGTGATAAATCCACGACATGTTTAGTTCAAACTGGTGTCAAGAAGTAAAGAGATCAAGAGCGGTTAAACCTCTCTTGACAGAGGTTCTGTCATGGTTTGGGGCCGTACTTCAACCAGTGCTGTTGGTGATTTTTCCAAAATTGATAGAGTTATGAACACAAAAAAAGTATAATCAGAAGTTGATCCTCCATGCAATAGGATGGATTGGTAATTGCTTCCTTTTTCAGCACGGCAATGATTCCAAACACGCTGTCATCCCTGGATAGAAAAACATACAACAGACCACCCTCAGTCATGGACAGGCCTCCCCAGAGCCTGGAGATAAAATTGAGGTTACTGTACTCTAAAAATCCTAGAAATGTGGTTTCGAGCCAGATGCTTACTCTGAATAACACTTTTAGGAATCTTGGAGTCATTTTTGATGTCATTCAATACGCATTTTGAACAAATATGTAGGACTGCTTTTTTCCATTTGTGCAATATCTCCAAAATTAGAAATATCCTGTCTCAGAGTGACGCTGAAAAACTAGTTCATGTATTTATTACTTCCAGGCTGGACGACTGTAATTCATTATTATCTGGATGTCCTAAAAACTCCCTGTAAAGCCTTCAGTTGATCAAAACATGATGCAGCAAGAGTCCTGACAGGGACTAGACAGAGAGAGCAGATTTCTCCTATATTGGCTTCTCTACATTGGCTTCCTGGTAAATGCAGAATTGAATTTTAAATCCTGCTCCTCACATACAAGGTCTTGAATAATCAGGCCCCATCTTATCTTATAGTACCTTATTACCCCATTAGAGGTCTTCACTCTCAGACTGCAGGCTTACTTGTGGTTCCCTGAATATTTAAAAGTAGAATGGGAGGCAGAGCCTTCAACTTCCAGGCCCCTCTTCTGTGGAATCACTCTACTCTTAAGATTAGGCTTAAAACTTCCCTTTTTGATAAAGCATATAGTTATGGCTGGATCAGGTGACCCTGAATCCTCTCTTAGTTCTGCTGCAATACGTCCAGGCTGCTGGGGGATTCCCACGATGCAGTGTTTCTTCTTCAGCCACCGTTTTCACTCACCATGTGTTTATACACTTCTCTGCATTTACTTGCTTGTTATTATTAATCTCTGGTTCTCTTCCACAGCATGTCTTTTGTCCTGTCTTCATCCACTTACCCCCAACCGGTTGCGACAGATGGCCACCTATCCCTGAACCTGGTTCTGCTGGAGATTTCTTCCTGTTAAAAAGGAGTTTTTTCTTCCCACTGCCTCCAAAGAGCGTGCTCATATGATTGTTGGGGGTTTTCTCTGTCTTCTTTACTGTATATCACTGTAGGGTCTTTACCTTAGGATAAAAAGCACCTTGAGGCAACTGTTGTTGTGATGAGGTGCAATATAAATACATATTTTCATATTATTGAACCCAAACTTTTATTTATAGCTATATCTATATAAGGCAGACATAGATGTCTATATAGAGCTAGCATCTATCTGTACATAATGAGTACTTTGGACACAGTCTGAACATCAGAAAAGTCAGCCTGCTGAAAGTCATACCAACTCTAATGTAAGACCTTTTAAAAAAGGAAGGAAAAGAAAAAACAGCTTGAGAAATGTAATTTGTCTGCCCTGCACCACAGAGGAAATCTATTTAGAACCATTTCTAAAACAGTCTACCTCTCATCAACTATTCTGTCATTTCCTGCAGGTGAACAATATCTGCAATTTATATGGGAAAGTTTCCCTGCAACGTCCTGAGAGAGAAAGCTTCAGTATTCTCGACCAACTCATCTTTCAGCTTCTGCTTTTACAGACAACGACCAAAAGAAAATGAAAGGCAGTTCCTGTTGTTGTTCTAATGCATTTGAATTTAACCACAGTTTTACTTCTATTATAAAAGAAAACCTCAACTTTCCACACTGAACTGAAAAAAGAAACTGACCTGAGCAACGGGGCCAACAATGCAAAGAGAGCATTTCCCAGCAGCGGGCCTTGTTAAACACGGCTGTGACGACTGGGAGGTGTTTCTAGGGCTAGTCTGTTTACTTTATTCACCCTACAAAAGGTAAATTCCCTCTCTTAATATCTGAAGAGCAGTGAACCTATTTGTTACCAAACAAATACTCCCAGCTCAGCATGGGTCTGGCACACTCCACTCTATGTGCTCAAGTATATGTGCTGGGATGAAGCAGTTTCATCAATTGAGGATTAAAATAGAAGGATGGGAGGGCGAAGCTGCGGTATAATTAACAGTGTTGATGCAAGGAGGAGGGTTGAGAGAAGAATCTGTGGGCTTGCTGTCTATAATTGAGCCCCTTCACATGCTAAAAGACGGGGGATGGGACTCAGCCAGGGGTCCCAGCAAACACTTCCAAGCCTGCTATTACTTCATTCTTGGATCACAGGCACTTGTGAGCAAAGCAAATCAGAGTAAGCCCTTAGTGCTTCTCACAGTAACGTGCACAGATTAATTTTGACTGTTCCACTGGAGCAGCGTCTCTTCATCGTCATTTGCAGCACAACAGTGGAGCTGTATGAAAGTTTGAACTGGGATAAATACCGGGGGTCATGAGATGTCAATCAAAATGTTAAGTAGATCATGGTTTTCTGATTGAACATCACTGGACGCCCCAGGCTGCGGGCACCCAGTGGTCATATACACACTGCATGCCAGGAAACTCATGTCCTAGCTGTCCAAACACCAATAGAGTAATCAATAACATTCCTGAAAATCAACACACTTGGAAACAGAAAACACGTGAGCTACACACAGTTGTTGTTAGAAATCCCGTTTATGGCCACATTGTTCCAATTGGAAACAAACCAATCAATGTTAAAATTTTAGCCCTATGAGTTCGAGCTTAGGGCTCTCAGGATGTTGGCCAATCAGTTGGATCACATTGCTCTGTCATATGGGGTAAAAGGAGCAGCATAACCTACAAAGCACCTCCAGTGGACCTGCATAATCCTTGGCTTCTCTATTGTCTTGTGTCTGTGAGCTTCCAGATCAAATTGCATCAATGTGCTTGGACCCTGTTGTACTTCCTTGTAAGTCCATCCATTCACTTTCTTAACCACGTTACAGCCACAGGATCTGGAGCCCATCCCAGCTGACAATGAGAGAGAGGCAGCGTCAACCAAACAGAGTTTGCCAGACCGCCACCAGACTGACACAGACTTACAACCACCCACATCCACGCTTAAAGCCAATTTAGAATCACTAATTAACCTTTGGACTGTGGGAGGAAACCAGAGCATCCGGGGAAAGTCCACAGAGTCCAAGGACACCATGCAAATGTCCCGGAGAAAGTGTATAAGTCTGTATAAGTTCTATATTTACTGCTGCATAAAATGCAAAAAAGTTCAACTGTATTCATGAGCAAGACCAGTGGTTTGGAATGCAGGAAGGGTCAAGAGAAAGCATTTACATCTTTGCATACAACCGTGGATTAGCAGCAAGGTCAGCTAACAGCAACCTGTCACATTTTTACAGCTGAGGTGTTGATATGACAGATGCCTGCAATGTTTGGAAGTCATCCACTGCGCTGTCCTCTGCCTGATTGCACAGGTAGCAAACAAGCTGAATCACAGAGAGATGTGAAAAAGGAATCCTGATAAGATCGCCCTTACCAAAGTAAAGAAAAGCGCATTTATTTATCACAAAGGCAGAAAACAATCATAGCATGGATAATGTAACAGCAACCTTGTATCTATTGCTGGAACAGACACTAACTCAACATTCAGATGCACTGAATCAGTTAGGAAAAAAGAATGAAAGCAGTGTGACACAGTCACAGCAGATACTCCGAGGGGCTGAACTCGCATTTATAGAATTATGTAGATTCATTTTAAATGGTTTGTCTGGGCATGTTGTAGCAAAGTGCTGTTAAAAGAAGCGGCGCAGTTCTTACAGTGTGATTAAGCACGTTGGGGGAGGCTGGGACCTTGCTGAGCCAACTTGAGAAACATGACCTCCACAGCAACAGCAGAACTGACCACGGCCTATTTAAAAAGCCCACAGAGAATGTAATCTAATCTACCATAAGTTGCTCTGTGCATCCTCTTCAGTTAATTTCCCTCAGTCAAACTGATCTTTCAATCGATCAACAGCTGTTTAGCCCCTAAGCATGCCTCTGCAGCAATAAGGAAATGCACATAAACTCATTCAATTACACAAATTGATGACTGGGATGTATTGCAGCAGTACGGATTTTACCACAGACAAACATATGACGGACACAATGGGACCTTTAGCTGAGAGAGCAGTGGGTAAAAAGGAAAATACAGCCAGTCATCCTGGAGTGCCAAAGTCAAGGTGAAGGCTTGATTAATAGCCCCTTACATTGGTATCTCCTCTGAGGCCACCGCTAGTGCACAAGATGTCCACAGTTTTATAATTAGCCCTTTTAAGTTGAAAAATAAGGATTAGTTCTTGCCAGATAAGCATTTTACTAAGGTAACGGCAATGTGATGCAGTCAGTACAAAGGACATGGGTACTTCAGTACAACACAGAGACGGCAACAAAGGAAGACCTTCTTGTTGTTACTCTCACGGGAAAGCTCAGGGGATTCTCTGGGATGTCTCTCAAGAAGCCTTGCTGACTGTGCTGTCCCCTCAACGCCCTCACAGCTTGCAGGGCAGTCTAATTTCCGAACTGAAGGCAGGTATGCTTCAGTAATCAGGAGGTCAGAAATGGCAGGTAGCTTCTTGATGCACAGTTGAGCAGCTGTGAGGCTCGATGAGGACTCAAATTTCAACAACAGCAACAGCAGCAGCGTGGCAAACTTATACATGTAAACCGTTTCCAGTCATTGATTTGGGCACGTGTCCAGTGCACGGCCCAGTGCACTTCCAGTCCAATTACAGTCAGGCCACAAGGTTAATCAATTCATACAGTCATTTGGACTACGATAAGTCAGCTAGTGTTGCATAACAGTGGTGCCCTGCTAAATCACACTCTGCCAAAAGAAAAAAAAAAATCACAGTGCAAACCTGCACAGCATGCTGCTCCTGCTGTACTGAACCACATTAATGGCACACTCCAGCCAGCCCTGTAACTGGAGTTTTAACCTATTATTGAGCCAGTCTTATGCAAACTGCATTTAACTACAAACAACAGCTCAGGGAGGAGGGTTTCTAATGCTTTTGTTCCCCCTGGTGCCGAAATGTACAACCCCCCCCCCAAAAAAAAAATAAATACAAGTAAATTAACATCTGCTTTGCTAATCACACAGTGTCAGGCACTTGTCCCAGTAATTGTTCTGTTTTGATTTTGGTGTACTGATGAAGACTGAAGCTTTGTGTGAGCCCCTCATTTGCACCTTTCACTATGTTTTTCTAGCTCCTGCTGGGCATTTGAACACATTTAGCCTTCTAGGATCTTTTGAAAGTGAGGCAGAAGTTGGACATTTAGGACACACCAAACTAAAAATTTGTCCAGTTGTATGTGTTCGCTTTGTCAATAGCAAACAAGCCACTTCTGACTTCTTCCTTATCAGTATTCTACTCGAGTGTACGTACCGTGTAAACACAAGCAAAGCAACGACTTCACCTTACCTCCTCCCAGTGCCGATAAAGACAACTGCTGAACTAAGCACCAGAGCCATTGAGGGACTGAAAGAAGTGGCCAGCGTAAGGTGACAACTTCAAGAATGTCTATCAAACATAGCACATGCCCAGCTTTCAGTTTCAGCTGAATTCTTTGAGTTGCAAAGCTAGCCTGGCCGGGTATCCAGGAATACATCAATGAAATACACAGGAAACAGGCAGTGAGAGAGGAAAGGCTGGGAAAGCAGCCATGTTTGTTATTAACCAGCTCTATCTGGCCTTTGCACCTGGAGCAACATGGAAAAAAACTATGGCCTATTTTATCAGAGAGCATACTATTGCACCCCGGTTAGACTATTTACAACATATATTTATATTTATAGAGAGAGACAGAGAGAAACTTACAGTATTTGCTCTTTATAAAATTGAGTGAGGTACTAAAAAAAAAAAAAAAACTATTACAAGACAAGTGAGTAGGACATTCTCCTGCACACTTCAGTCAGTCCACTTGAGGCTATTTATCTAAAAAGTCATCTGAACCTTACAGACTGAGCCTTTGGTCCACAGTGGTCTCATTCTTCCCTCTCAAACAAGAGCAAAACAGGGACTCACAGAGTGGAAAGAGAATCCCTGGTTCCAAAGGCAAAGGATGTGGAATTTTGGAACCATATGAGAAGAGGGGAATTTCGGTACAGGAAACAAAGCACAACACGGACTACAGCTGGTGTTGTTAAATAGAGTTCTGGGGCAAACCTTACGCAGCGTTTTGTTGTGCCAGCATTCCAGTTTTACTACACGTCACATGGTAAAAGGCTCCTGAACATAATAATACAATCGTAAACATGAACAAGAATGAGGATAAGCTGATCAGACCTGTCTACGTATTGAGATCTGTTCTGAGATCAGCCGTGGCAGAGCCCTTGCGCATTCCTGCCTGCTTCTCAGATTTCGGGCCACAGGAGGGGGGACAACGGCAGAACCTCTGCGGTTTTTGTACGTGGAATTATTTTCCAAAGCTGCCCGCATGGTCTCTGTATGAGGCTCGGGCCTGCAGCTCTGCTTGATGTTTGGATTCTTCACTGAGTCGGAGTTCTGTAATCCATTCCAGAGAGAGTGTGCAGGCCAAAAAGAGACAGTGTAGCAACTGGCAGACATGTCGAGACAATACCAAGCACGTCGCTGCTGTGTGGCAGCGGGGATAGCCTGCAGCAACACATCATCATCAGAATCCCTAGTTTTCATTATGGAACATTTCACTTTTTTTAAGTGGTTGTTTACCAATCCTTCTTCTTATTTTTTAAAAACGTTCTCATCTCTGTCCCACATCAGACTATTTTCAGCTTGTGTGTGAGGTTCGATGGGAGCAGAAAAGGGGAATTACACAGCGTCTGATCTCGGCATGACTGTGGGTTTTGGTTTGGGTTTGAGAGTTGGAAGCAGGATGACAGAAACCAGAGAGGTCTCTTTAGTTTATGAATGCAGTGTATATTGTGACAGACCACCAAACGGAGACCAAACCCTTCAGTCAAGGTCAGAGCCCAGCCAGCTTGCAACACCTTCCACCTGTCCCACCGCTCAGCCTCCCAGGGTCAGCAATCTCCCACACTAATAATTACAGTGCGTCCAAACCGCTGCACATTTTTGCGAGGTCAGAAACTTTGCGTCAGGTGGGATGGAGAAGGGAGTGATTTCCTCTTTGTCTGGACCCATTTACTCTGTGACAGAGCTCTGAAAGGGGATTACATCATCACTATTGTGGCTTCCGAGCCCTCTGCTTTCCTCCGCCGGGTGGTATAAAGTGGACCGTCCCATCCAGACAAAGACAGAGCATTCCAACAGTTTAGCAAGCAGGAAATTCAGACCCACAGTCACACCTCATTAAAGTCAAACTCATCAACCTCTCAGTCACCAGCAAAAAAAAAGAAAAAAAAGACACTCACTCTGAAGAATCATCAGAGGCCATGTTACCATCAGGTCATTTGACTTCTGACTATGAGCTGACTAATACCAGTCAGACACTTCACTCGTAAAAACTGAGGAAGCTTCCCCTTTCTTTTCTTTTTTCTTTTGTCAAATCTGTTACAAAAGCTTCTGTCAAATCCAGGAAAAAGTGACTCATGTAGGAGGGGGAAAAATCTGCCTTGTAACTGACATTGACCACATTGGTACACCACTTTTTATCCAGGGATGCATCTCAAGGTCTGTTTATTTTGCTGTCCAGTGAGAGGTGTGTGCGCAGGCGTCACAGTCTCAGAAATGACTTTGTGACGGTAAGAGTCACCACACCACAATGAATAGAGTTCAGTCAGTATCGACTTTAAGAGCGCTGATGCACTTTGAACCTGAGCATTAATGAAAAAATAATAATAATACTAACCTCATCTTTCTTTGTATAATATAAACAGTTAATTTAAGCATGTTATGAAGACCACTTAGCATATCTGCAGCGCATACATTCCAGAGTAACAAATTATAAATCAGCACAATGCTTCTCTTGTTGTTCCCTTTTATCTTTGCTCAAACTATTCCCTCCGAGCCAATGCACAGGAGACAATGATAACATAAGCTCAATTTAGCAACAGGAAGCATCCTTGTGCTTTCTATAAAAGACCCTACTACGAATGAAGAACACCAACAATTGTTGTGCGAGAGATGCAACACAAAGTGAAAATAGCAACACTGTCCTCCAGTAATAAAACAAGGGGAGGACTACGTATGCTGATAAGGAACGTGAGAAGCAGAGACTCTGCTAAACAAGCAGAGTTATCTATTCTGAAAGTAGTCTCATCCAAATCTTTGGGCAGATCTTATCAACTGAACTAGCCTCTCATCCCCAAATGAACCGTTACAGGCCCACACAGTGAAAGAAATAAAACAGAGCAAGTATTTTTTCCCATCCAACAAGATCATTTTCATCATCTATAATAAAAATAACAATAGAAAAAAAGCAAGAAGCAATCCAATGTATTTGCAGAAGGCAAAAAAGGGACAAAACTGAGAGTAACTAAGCAGTAAAAGTGGAAGTGAAGCTGTATGATCAGTCATGCCAGCCACAGTGGGTCAGCTAAGCTTATCAAGAATGCTAAAAATCCCAGATCCTTGCCCAAAACCAAACTACAAAGTTTCCCCTTTTTCACCTGACTCAAGTTGTCCAACTGCAATAAACAGTGCTTCTGTAACACACACTCACACACCATGATTCAGTTATGAGCAGCCACCCCTCTATTGTATTTCATTCCCTACCTGCTTACTTGTAACAGTTTCACTGTAGTTGATATTTTGTAAAACATGGCCCCCTCTGGACACAACGCTGCCCTGTGAAAGTAAACTCTGAAAGGTTAAGGTCTGTTTGTTTCTGTCAAAACAAAACTCCCAGCCCTTCATTACCAGATCTTTCCTATTCACACGCGCTGCTGCCACCACTGCACTGGTGTGCATGCCCTCTGTATTCCAAAACAGCCTATGTGAGCACAGTTGGACACAGAGGCTGGAGTGCACTCCACACATCCACATCAGGCAGAAATAAACTGATAATCTCATCAAGAATGGCACTGGATACTCAGCGTGGAGGGAGGGGGGCATGACTTGCAGAGAGCCCTGGTGGCCTAATCTATGCAAGCAGATGCTGAGCCAGGGCAGGCTGTAAACAAATCTCTCAAGACAGATGTGGCAATCACCTGGTGCCTGACAAGCCTTCTCGTGTGGCAACAACGCGGGATACGCCACCTCGGAATTTTTTTTCCGGGTGGTGACAGACGTATATCCTCCAGTATGTGGCTTGAACGATGCCACCTGTGAATCGCAGAGAACAATGCCCTTGACATACACGGCGACGCAGCGGATATGTTTTGACAGCCACCCTGATAGCCTCACCACGCCAGCCCCATTAGTTCTGATAACAATAATAACACTGCGCACTGGCTTTCCCCCTGCACCTTCACACGGCACGAGGATGTGCTTTGTCCTCCTCACACAGATGTTGGGTGCAGGCACCCCCGCGCATGACTTCGTAACGCCACTCACCTTTTCTCATAGTGGTTGTCACACAACACGAAGCAGTCTTGCTTTTCTTTCCTCTCCCCCTTTTGTTTCAACTCGTAACAAGGTGCTCCAAGTCCGAGACACAAACTACGCAGCAGCTCTGTTGGCTGCCCTCGCGGGGGGGGGACACACAAAAAAAACGTGCTGGCTCCGGTTCAGACCGAGGACGGCCCGACGTCTTCCTCTGAACGGCAACTTGGAAGTTTGATAGAAAGTTACGGCTTTGCCTCGCTGCGGTATGCAGCTGCTGGAGGGATGAGATCATTCAGGCAGCCTCCCCTCTCCCTCTCTCCCCCTCTCCCTCTCTTTTCTGCCCCGGAGTCTCGCGAGAAGGCTTAGCGGGGGGAAAAGCAAACGTTGCCGTGGCAACAGTGCTCACCTGTAGTGAGTGGATGGTCAGAGGGGAAACGAAGAAGTCTCACTCTGCTTCAAGTGACCCCAGGTTAAAAAGTACGCAGTTTATTCAATAGCAGATGAAACTTGTCGTGTTTTAGCCCAAAGCTCTTTAAGCTCGCTCCAGTCACACCGCTCGTGCATGTTTACTGCTGCGGAGTTTAATGTGAAACAGACAGTTAAGGCCATTAGGTTTGACCTTTGAACCATTATCTAAATCGACTTCAGTTTCAATTGTTTCAAATCATCAGTCAAATCTGATTGGTTAAACAAAAAGCCCTTTTGAGTTTATGACGTATCCACGTTGCAAACGGTGTATTGCGACCTACAGCCCACTGTTGCAGGGTCAGTGTGCAATTTTAAAAGCATTTCATTGAATTGGAAAGCTATAGGAGTCCATATTTTTCTTAGTGTGTTCAGAGCTTTTACTAAAGCTGTCTTTAAACGAACTTTTAGAGTCGGAAGCGAATTGATGGATGGATGGAGGGAGAGTGAGTCACCTGTTGAAAATAACTGATCTTTGGTGATATTTTTCTGCAAGCTGTGAGTAGATGGGAGCAGTGTAGAGGGTTTAAGGAGAGGCCCCTTGCGCTGCTCCTCTTGCTTCTCCCCAACGGGCGTGAAGCTTTTCCTTGCAGTCACACTGAGGGAAATCAAATGCCCTGGCGCATCACGACAGCATGGATATGTAAATATAATATGCAACGAGACTAAGTATTACTACAATAACCACAGCCACTATAAGTGGAAGTAAAACCCGTGAAAAGTATCACTTTAGTGCAGAAACGGCCCTAACCAATCTGGCGCCCTAGGCAAGATTTTAGGTGGCGCCCCCCTACATCAGCAGTGTAGTGTAATGTTGTAACAAATAATATTTCTATTAAATAAGCTTTACTTTGCATTTTAATTAACGTGGGATTATTTTTTGTATTTAGAAATAATAGTACCAACTTTTTTTTTTTTTTTCAACATTTGTGGCACTGGCGTGGCGCCCCCTGATGGACGGCGCCCTTAGCATTTGCCTATACGGCCTATGCCACGGGCCGGCCCTGCTTTAGTGTTTCTAAATGTACCCACCTGCCATGAGGTCGCCGTGTGGCCTGTTGTGCTGACGTAGATGTCAGCATATGTGCACAAAGCCCTGCGCGAACCTGCAAAGCAGGCCTTGCAAACAGTGCAGACTTTGCATAAAAAGCTAAAGCTGCATGGCAGGTCATAACACAGGTAACGAGGTCACTGTTTACCCTACATGGATGACTTTGGGTTTGTCTTAAGGTGTCACTGTAGTGATAAAGCATTCATGTAGCTGCATGGTTTCAGCATGTTTTTACTTTAAAAATGTAGGTCTGGAAAATTAGTGTGGGAGGCTCTGAGATAATTTTAAAAAGGGATTCATCGGGCAAGAGGAAGCATAATTAGAAGATTGCGCTGTGAATTTTTTGAAAGGCTGTTTCAAATAATTCCACATCCTCCCCACTTCATTATTATGCCTACTCCAGCTCTATTTTGGTCGTGCTTACATCAGTGGAGCGCATCTTTATGTTTATATATGGTCCAATTAAAAATCACACCTCAGTGGGAGACGAATTTGGTTTGAAGGTTTTATTCCAGTGCAAACATTATGTGTGTGTGATGAATGTTAATTCACGAGAGAAGTTTAGGATTAAATCAGCAGCACCATCTGCTGGACGAACAGGAAAAGAACAAGAAACAAAAGGATGTGATAAAAAAAACAAAACAAAAAACATCAAAGTGATCATTTGCCTCATGCATAATGTACATATGTGTAAACTTTTAACTACACTGTTCATTCATCCACAACTGTTAAGCACTTATAAGGCTTCCGATGATATTCCCTTATTCTGTTTTAGAACATCACCCTCATTTAATAAGACTCAACGGTGTGGAGGACAGCATGACAGCTTTGAGAGTTATGGATGAGAAGTCATTAAGAGATGGAGGCTATTCTTAGGTCTTAGTTAATCTTAGCAGTCTTTGAATGTCAGGCTCTATGTCAATGGTGGGGAATTTTTTGCTGTATCGCTTAAAGGGTTCTCCCTCTGGCCCAATGAGGAATTTCTCAAAGTTCCAGGAGATATCCGTCCTGCTGATGGGGCTCCAAACCAGAAATTTGGGGTCCTGAATGAGAGAATTTGGGTCGTCATCGGGATAGGGGAGTTTGTCTTTCAGATAGGCAAAAACTGGGTGGGTATTTGTTCCATTGACGTCACACTTCTCGAAGATGGTAAAGATGGGCTTGAAGCCTCCACCTGGACGCACGTGCTGCAGTGAATTCAGGATTTCACCATTGGTGCAGTTCTCCTGCAGAGCACAAGCATTCATTGGTTTCACTATGATAGCGAAGATGATTAAAATCCTACTTCAGTATCAAACCATCAGTACCAGATACAGTTTGCACACTATTAAATGATGCAATTCCTGTAACTTGCTTTAGGAAAGAGGAAATACACTAATGCCAATAATACAAGTCAGACTTTAACTCAAACCAGACCCAGGTAGGATTGGGAAAAGGAAAATGTCTGTGACAACAACAATAACACAGAACTGGTACATTAAGTAATACATTTGAGAGGTTTTTAAGTGACTTCAAACTCTGCTGCTGAACTCACCTGATAGCCAAACTGATTGCAAGGAAAACCCAGGACCACCAGCCGATGGGGGTACTTGCTCTGCAGCTGGTTGAGCTCGCTGAAGTCCCGGGTGGTGGTTCCTCAGAGCGAGGCCACATTCTCTATGAGGACCACCCGTCCTCTGAAGACGTTGAAGTCCACAGAGTCTCCCTCCAGCGTGGTGGCCCTCAGGTCGTAGAAAGTCTTCGCGATGAACGTCATCTCGTCCTCTGGTTCTGCCACAGTGGAGGCAGAGGGGATCTCGAGCTGCCTGTATCCAAGCGCTTGGTCACCTGATTCATTTAGGGCAGAAAGTTGCCTTTGACAAGGATCAAATGGCCCTGCGGGAAAGTGATCTCCATCTGCCATCCTATACTCTGAAGAAGTCCGAAATAGATTAACGTAACTAATTGTCTTCTTATCAGGATTTTTAAAGTTTTATCAAGTAAACTGACTTTCTTGAAGTGAATGTAATTATATTCTCAAAGAGTGTTTTAGGGATAAAACTTGCACGTACTTCCTACTTTACGGCATCTCTGTAACATGTATCAGTTTTCTCTGTCATCAAAAATTTAACATGATCCCCCGTCTTTCACGGAGGGTGATTAAAAATGAATGAATCTGTCTGAACTCTTTCAGGACTTCACTCCTTGCATTCTAATGTAATGACTCAGCAAGGTCCCGACACATCTCATTAGCTTTAATATGAAAACTTTAATTTATTAACCCGTACAGTGGTTTTATTTTTTTTGTAACAACCTGCACATATCATTTAAAAAAAATTACATACAAGTGGCAACTTGGCAGAGCCTGAGTACATTACTTCAAAGAGCGGTAACACTCCTTTAGCACACAATGCCAATCACATTTGTAACGCAAATGCACACATTCGTGATGATAATGCATGAGCAAGCATTCAAGGTCTTCGAACATGGCACGACAGAGTCTCCGTCAAAGGAGGATAGTAAATTATGTAAATAACTCCACCCCTGCTGGGTTTGAATTTCGAGGTGTAAAAAATTCAGCTCTGTCCTCCGGCTTCTTCGTCATTGCCTCCATCCTCTTCCTCCGCCCTCCTCAAATAAACGATTGTTGATTTGAATCCACAATTCATCTACAGCACCAACCAAATTATTCAATTTTTAAAAAATATATATGAACAAAATATGAAGAACAAGTGACGAAGCAGCTGCTCGGTGCAAACCTGTATTTTAAAGGAGGAAATTGTGGGTATGGATAGTTTTATTACACAAAACCGTGTTCTCCGGGAACCTCAGCAGCTTTAAGATTCAGCGATCATGGAACAAAATTGGCCCTCTGCTGGTAGCTGCTTCTAAATGCATTTAACACAGTGTGATAAAAAAAAAAAAAAACTTGCAAAAAGTGAAACCCATTCATTAAACCCCTGGGCCAACAAGTCACAGCATCCACAAAGAGGGCAGAGGGGGACCGAATCAAGTCAGAGCGCCTTCAACTATAAGCTGTGGCACCATGATGGCCATCTTGTTTCTAACAGGCGCAGCTCCTCTGAGGAAGGTGAGGGACTGTGCTCTCTTTGTCTTCCTCCAGACCTGCCTTATCCAGATAGCTGTCCAGAGATCCCAACAGGTTGTCCACGTCCCTCTTGTGAGCCTGTAGCACGAGTTCTGTCAGACGTTCGAATGACTGGAGGAAGAAGGAAGAAAGAAAACAAAAGAATGCGGCGGGGAATTACCCAGAAAAAAATGTTGCCAAGAAAATCCACTACCTCACTGATGTTGATATTCTTGGAGGCACTGGTTTCAAAGAACTCCATCCCATAGGATCCTGCTAACTACAGACAATTGAAGCGCATATTTTTAGAAATAATAAAACTATTTTATACCTTTTTTCTCCAAAACTATATAAATATAATTTTAAAAAATCAATTAAATGCAAAGGCGATACTCTGGCACAATAATACTGATTAAACAGCACAGGGTGTCAACAGTGTGAAGATTTATACATATTATGCACTTGCATGGATGTAGGTGTATCCTTCAGGCTTTGCTGTGTGCTGTGTTAATATTATAACATGCAGTAAGAGGTTTATAAAAAGTTTATCTTATTTAGCGATATGATTTTTAAAAAGATTTCACTAAATGTTTTAAACGTGGGAGGAAGCGTTTGTCTGTCTCAGCCTAACCAGTTGAACAGTATTCTATTTTAAGAGACATGCTGGTATCAGCCATTAGTTTTTGGAAGCTGGGACTTTGATAGTAGTGCCTCTAAAAGCCTTTTCTCCCTGAAATAAGTTATGCTAGAACCATATTGCATATTTTCTCAATAAAAGTTCTTCTCAAATATGCAAAAGTGTTTTTTTAAAACCTCAAAAATAAAGTCAACATTATTCCCAACATGAGAGCAGCGACTGAGTCTAGTATAACTGAATATTTTGTAGTATTTAGTATCTAGATGGTCCTGGTCTGTGTGAAGAGCTCGGAGGAACGTTCATTCTGATGAATGACATTTGGCTGTAATTCATCGTCTAATTTAACAGGGTCAGAAAGAGTTCATATTGGTGTTTCTACAACATGAACAACTACTCATCACACACATGATCTGTACAACCGTCCGGATTTTATTTGGGAGTGTTTTCAAGTCTTCACCGTGTCTTTGTGGTAAAAAGGCCTGAGGCTGTCTGAGCAATAGAAACAACTAAGAGCCTGCCAGCACAGAGATAGTTGTGCGCACACTTCTCGAATCGAGCTGCCAAGTTGCCCGACAGACAGGTTGAATTTGTATGCAGTGTGTGGATTGTTTGTGTAGACTGTGTTTCGAGCTGATCTGGCAGCTTAAGTGACATTTATGAAACACACAAAGCTTTCCAGCGCAGGTATTACAGTAATCATCATCAAGTTTAAGGAAGTTTAATGGAAGAAACTGGAGGCCACCAGGAGACTGACTTACAATATGGGAGTCTGTATATTATGATGTTGAGTACTTAAAACACAATCTCCAAATTAAAATCAATAATATACTAATTAAAGCACAGCGGAAAATAAGGCTCAATCAAACCTTGGTTCCTTGGTTCTTTGACACTTCCCTCCTGAGTGAATCATCACATTTGTTTCCTACCAATATGGTCTCCATTTTTTGGGTAGTATACTAGAAGAAAACAACAAAAACTGAAGTCAAGCACAGGGATAGTGGACTTCATCATCCTGTCAGTCACTCTAAGCCACTGATTGTTTAGCAAGCAGCTAAAGTTCAGTCAGCCAGAACACAAATACTGGACAGCTGCGAAGGGCAGCGAACAGAGTGCTTATTGCCTTACTTCATCCACATCACTGACCCACTTGGCTATGTGCTTAAAGGACAGCTTGTCTGTGACGTCGTAGACAAAGATGACACCCTGCATAAAAAGTGGAAAGAGGACTAAGGAATCAAAGCTGCGTTACAGAAATCTAAGTTTACTCTTGGCTGCTCATACTTGCGCCCTCCTGTAGTACTGTTTGGTGATGGTCTGATAGCGCTCCTGACCAGCTGTGTCCCTGCATGGAGGACCAAACACATATCAGCAAAAGGGAATCACCCATGGCAGCAAGTGTGAATGCAATGAAAGAAAAATGTCACTTACCATATCTGTACTCGCACCTTGGTTCCATCTACCTCCAGTGTTTTCATCTTAAAATCAATTCCTGACCAAAACAAAGAAAATGCAAATACAGATGTAAGCTGGGATGCAACCTCCAAAAATACAATCACAAACTGCCAACAAATGTCCCTGAGGTTCATTGAGGATTCCTCGGAGATACTGTTATCTAAACAGGTGTAAACGACACTGAGGGATTTCTGTGCTAGGAGACAGAATAAAGGTTTGCAACGTAACTTTGCTGGTTTCTATTCAACTAGTTCTTTTAATCTACTTCTTATTTAGTTTTCATCATGCTAGCAAAGCCAAAATCCACTCAAAGACAAACATTTCTGATCCTACACTATGTACAGTCATGTTAAAGACTCTCTGCAGTCCTGTGAGGAAGTG
The DNA here is from genome assembly GCF_041146795.1 of Maylandia zebra. Lineage (NCBI taxonomy): Eukaryota > Metazoa > Chordata > Actinopteri > Cichliformes > Cichlidae > Maylandia > Maylandia zebra. Next base: position 30,465,321 of record NC_135185.1, read on the forward strand.
TACTCAGATGTACTTAACTGATCATCAACAAGTGTCATCACATCTATAAAGCCAGAAGTTATGAAAGGTTTGCTGATCTGTCGCATATCCCAGAAGTAGACATCACAGTAAGTTTAACCCAAGTTCAGTGGCAGAAAATGGCAAAAAAAACAAACAAAAAAAAAAAAAAACAACCCTAGAGCTACATCTCAGACCCTAAATGGTAAATGGCCTGTATTTATATAGCGCTTTACTAGTCCCTAAGGACCCCAAAGCGCTTTACACATCCAGTCATCCACACATCCACACACTGGTGATGGCAGCTACATTGTAGCCACAGCCACCCTGGGGCACTGACAGAGGCGAGGCTGCCGGACACTGGCGCCACCGGGCCCTCTGACCACCACCAGTAGGCAACGGGTGAAGTGTCTTGCTCAAGGACACAACGACCGAGACTGTCCAAGCCGGGGCTCGAACCGGCAACCTTCTGATTACAAGGCGAACTCCCAACTCTTGAGCCACGATCGCCTACATGCCTAAATTAGCATCCGTCCTAGGGCCAGTTTGGAATCACCAAACTTTTGGACTGTGGGGGGGAGGCAAAGAACCTGGAAGGAACCCCTGCAGGAACAGAGAGACCAACCAGCCAGTAGCTTTGAACACAGGACATTCTTGCTGTAAGAGGCAGCAAGAACCCAGATCGTACTAACCATCACACCTCCAATGTCTTTTGGACAAACCAGACCAAGGTGGAGATGTTTGGCCATGATGCACAGCACTACATTTGGCAAAAAACAAACACAGCATATCAGCACGAACCCCTCTTACCATCTGTCATGCACGGTGGTGGAGGGGTGATGATTTGGGCTTGTTTTACCTGGGCACCTTGCAGTCATTAAGTCGGCCATGAACTCCTCTGTATACCAAAGTATTCTGGAGTCGCATGAGGTTATTGGCCCGACAACTAAAGCATGACCGAAATTAGCAAATTCAATAGTTTCTGTTATAGTCCAATGTGCCAATAAGCCATGACACTACAACTATGACGACTATACTACTGTCGATATATCTTGCAAGAAAAGATTAATGAAAAGACTGAAGAGATCCTTTCATTTGGCTCCTGTGATGGATATTTATAAGATTTTTTAACACTAGTGGCATGATTGAAGTTAGAATAGGAAAGAAGTAGAGCAGGAAAAAAAGGAAACGTGTGATTCTGATCAATTGGACAACTTGGAATCTGTTCTCTGTTTCCTTCCATATTTGGCTCTGTTACATTTAACATTAAACCCTGAACAGTTTTTGTTTTTTTCTTTCCGTTACGCTGCCACCACACTTTGTGGAATCAATAAACTCTGTGTAATCCAATCCCAACATTGTGCTCATAAAAAAGTTTTCTGTCAGGCATTTCATATGATCATTGACCATAAATACATTTTTGTTGGCGATGCAGCTTCCTAGCCCAGTTTGAGTGAAACGACGAGGTGCTACTGAATCTGAAAATGCACCTACTTTACATAACAATCAAATCCCAATCTCACTGTTTTCAGTGTCTGTGAATGAGCTCCTCCTGTAGCCCGTTTCTGTCTCGCCCTAAGGATGGCTTTCCTCTTTTTGCAATTGTTCACTTTTATCATGTAAGAATCTGCGTTTATGTAATATATGCAAAGCTGTCCATTCATCCTGCATATCGGTATCCTTTTGTTCCAGCGCTTCTTTCACTGCCTGATGCAGATCTAAAGGCACGGCTGGTGATTTTCTTTTAGCAATGATTTCATCATCAGACACTATTCCAAATATCCAAATCCCATGTAAAGCCTTTCCACTCTGCATTTTCTGGTGTGACTTGACCCTGATTATGCTCCACAGTCTAACAGGTAAACAGGGCCTACCACATTTTGTTCCAACTCATTAGTATGTGACACAATCAGGAAAAGTGGCAGTACTGATATGAAGCACTAATGGCCTCATCAATCCGCAAGTTCCAATCAAGGGGGAAAAGATATAAGATAGCATATCAAATAATTTGAGAGCAGAAGAAATAGTCGTCTCCCTTCCCATTTCCAGTACGCTCGTGACAGAGACGTAATTTATCAGACCTCTTCTACGTGTCTAACCTTTAATTAAGCAAAAACATTCCATCTTATACTTTCATTGTGCTTTAGCGTGGGCAACAGAAAGCCTTCTAGGCAAACTTTCCCATGTGAGGCTGTTTGAACTTGAGGCCCTTTAATCCTATAAGTAGGCCCACTTTTATATTCTGAACAAATGGGAAAGCTAAAATAAAATGCTCTGAATGTTAAAACCCTGCATCTACATTCATCCAGGGAAAAGAATTTCCCGATGTTTAACTGGTTCAACCTGTGGGGAAAAAAACTGATATGAGTTTTGGAGAAAGCTTCACTGAAAACCTGTTGGATGGCTTACCGATGGTGGAAATGTGTGTAGTGTCAAAGTCACTTTCCGTGAACCGGCGCAACATGCAAGTCTTCCCAACCCCCGAGTCTCCGAGCATGAGCAGCCGGAACAAGAAGTCGTACTGTTTAGCCATGACCCAAAACTAAGCGATGATGAAAAAACATGCCTGTCTGATGCGGCGCTTGAAACTGGCTGCTTGTCCTCTGCTTGGGTGATGCGTTCAAGGCCCCTCGGAAAACTTTCACGCTAAACTCAAAGAGCGCCACTTGATGCACTTTACAAAGTCAGATGTCTTGGAACGTTTTTCTAACATTTTTGTGGTTCGTCGTGTGCTTTACTATCACCTTCAAATATTTCAGTAGTACTTCACCATCCTACATGTCGTTCTTGGTTACGCCTGCAATTTCCTACGGCACTGGAAAGCAGCACACAACCTGCGTCTTTGAACGTTGTTTCCTGTAGAGGGAGCGTCAGGACACATCACACTGGCCCAAGTCTAAATTCAATATTTAAACAATGATTGGTGTCATTTTATGTCGCAAATAAAAGTTTATATGTTCCTCGATGCTCATATTTTCTACTTTATCTCTAAATATGAGTGAAAAGACAAACACATATATCTCCGTGTGTAGCCAATCCAGTCCTTGTGATCTAGGAACATTTAAAGGTTTATTTCTACCAAAGTTTCAACAAATCCTTCTTATCATTTACCTTAATTCCATCAGCAAATTCTGATTCTCAAATCCTATTAAACCTGCCAGATTATTGAATTAACTGGCTCTTTAACTAAACCTGCATTTAACACCAAAAAAAGGATGCTGTTGGGGATGCCTAATGTGCAAAAATCAGGCTATTTTTTTTACATTAAAAACACAGGAGTCACAAATTCATCCAAAATGGATAAAATAGTTTATTTATAGTTTCATAATAAAGGTATGCCTTATCTTGCAAGACAACCGTTGGCAGTATGTACAACATACCTGTAATTTCCATGGAATGGAACAAACAAATCTTATAAGGTACACACTAATTTATCTCTGCAAAAAAAAAGAGAAACATTCCCAGCACAGGCAAATCAAAGGGAAGGCTTTTCTTTGCAGAAACGACACCATTTAAGAGTATACAGTGTTATATACCACACACTGAAAAGGAACTTCCATCGACAAAAATAAAGGACAATGCCTTTAACTGCATTGTGCAACATTCAATATCAATGAGGGGATTTTTTAACCACAATTTATTTAAAAATATTAAAAATAGAGGAAAATAAATAGCTGAAACTTTGAAATATCAAGCCAAACATAATGGGAGTTCAGACATCAGATTATATAGGTATATAGATATAAGGGTAAGAAATTCTTCTTGGTGCATGACTATAAATAGAGGGATTTCTTTGATTACACAACATTTCAAAAGACAAAACTTTTAGCCAACTACACAGAATAAGGAGGGCTGCATTTTGCATAACAGACAGGGTTTGTTTTTCCAAAAGCAACTTCACATTCTTTTCTGGAAAAATATTAATATTATTATTATTAAAAGGTAAGGTATTCCTACCCTTACCGTTTGTCAAAAGTCTCACACCTCCACCGGATTGGAGAGGTTGACCAAAACAACCAATAGGGAAAGGTTATTTTTGTAGCTTTACTCAAGTCTTGTCATCTCCACATATATGAATGGTTATTATGAGGTCTGAAAGGCATAAAGTCCTTCAAATCTGCAGAGCTGCCTCAATTTGGGGATTTTTAACTTTGTTGCTGGGCCACGAAAGGAGTGACAGGATGCTTGCCAGAAGGATAAAAGAAGGTAGAAGCGTTTTATACATAATAGCACCTCTCTCACACACGATCTCCACCTCGTCTCCTGGGCTAGCGCAAGAAGGCAGGGCTCAGTGCGGACAGGCAAGAGGAGCTGGGGCTGGTGGGTAAAAAGAGTCTGTCTAAGGAGCCGGGGTCCACCCAAATCTAGCTTAGCTCCAGGCGCAGCTTCTTCCTGTTTGGTGTCTCGTCTGATTCTGATTCAGAGCTGGAGTCGGACCCACCATCAAAAGCGGACACGGCGCTCCCTTTGCGGTTTGTGTACAAGCTGCTATCGGAAGAGTAGTTGGTCTGGAGCTGAGTGTTCCCCTTGGCCTTCTCAAGTGCACGAACTGCAAGTCGTACACAAAGATAGAAACAAACGTTGTTTACGGCATCTGAGATTGAATCCACGTGACAAAAATGTGCGATACTTATTTAACAAGAGCACCGCTTACCCTGCTGCTCCAGCAGTGCATTCTGCTTCTTTAGATCGTCAATATCTTGCTGGTGGGTGTGGTTTTTTCGTCTCATGTACTGGATGTACTCCGTGGCTTTGTCTAGAATCTGTGCTCGGGAAGCCTGTTTAACAGAATTCTGTGAGGCCCGTGTGAAAAAGCAGCCAATAAAGTGCATGAATCTGTTATACACAGTTCAGAGTGTGTTGCAATTTAATCTGGATTCAAATAAGAAGTTAACAAGAACTATTCCAGGAGTCAGCGACCTCGGGCAGATGGGTCAACGCTTGTTTTGTAGTACCGTATTAAACCAACAGCGCAGGCTGACCACAAATGTTGATGCCACAACTTTGCAGCAATGCAAACTTGAGCAACAGCGACTGTGTTTGTTAGAAATATGCAGTGTTAACACAGTATACAGATTACTAACCAGACTGAAAATCAGTGGCAGTGGGCAGTGATCAATTCAAATTAGAAATTTCTGGTCTAAATCATCTTCAGTATTAATCTGAGGTAAAAGAGTGAGTGGCTGCAGCAATCCGTAAAGGCTCTGTCATTATTTGGACCTGCATTTCAGTCAGGATAGAAAACAACGCAATTACAACACTCTCGGTCGTGGATTGGCCTCCCCACAGGCTGGACCTCAACATTATTGAAGCAGTGTTGGATCATCGTGACAGCAAATGTAACAAAAGAAAGCCAACATCCAGAGAAGAGCTTTCAATGAACTATTCCTGAAGACTACTATAAGAAAGCTGCCTAAGAGAGTTCAGGCTGTGCTGAAGAATAAAAGCCGTCATACCACATAGTGATTTTCAAGCTCATTAAAACTGTACAGACTCTGTTTTTAACTTACATACTGTACTTTCATGTATGTTTGCACGTGTTTCGACAGAATTTCCCATTTTCCTAGCAAAATATAAAGAAATGAGGGGTGGCTTTTAGATTTGCATAGCACTGCATATCTATTAACTCCAGGTTGAGCATTATCAGCTTCAGTTTCACTTGTGATGGCAGACCAGCGCAGGTACAAGTTAAAAGCAAACGAAGATAAAGCAGCTGGGATTCAACACAGTACTACAAATCAGGCTTAACAGAGGAGAAAATGATCTCATCTCCATGTTGACACAACAACTGTACGTTAACTGCCTTTTGAACTTGAATAGTATTAAATATGAAATGGACAGCATAAGCAGAAACATCACTCTTCATCCAGCATTTATTTGGCAAAGCTGCCAGAGTTTACAGAGCTGCTTGCTTTGACAGCAGTGTCTACAAGCTTGTTAAAATCCACCAACGAGATGAATGATCTTGTGAATCATTATCAGACACGTCGTTAATATTTGGCGAGGCATCTGTTTCTACAAATAACAATTTCCTCCTTCCTCTAGGCATGACGGAGAGATGACGAGCATAGATCTGGATTCTGGGGCACAATATGAATGGTCTATGGCAATATATAGATAGTTTCCTCACCTTCTCCCCTTGTAGTGCAGGCACAGAGTCTCGTAAACTGTGAAAGCTGTCTTTAATGTGGTCCCTGCGTTTACGCTCCAGCGCATTGTGATGTGCTCGCTTGTCTGCCTGCAAAGGGGAGAGAGAAAGTTTAGGTCATTTACAAAAAAACTACATACGTCCGCTTCTTTAACATACAGACACTTCACCCGTTGCCTACTGGTGGTGGGCAGCCTCGCCTCTGTCAGTGCGCCCCAGGGTGGCTGTGGCTACAATGTAGCTGCCATCACCAGTGTGTGAATGTGTGCGTGAATGGCTGGATGACTGGATATGTAAAGCGCTTTGGGGTCCTTAGGGACTAGTAAAGCGCTATATAAATACAGGCCATTTACCAGGCCATACAGAAGTGATTTAAACTGCAGTAAGAGAAGGCCTCATCTTTAGACGGTTATTGTGTGTATCTGGGTTAATATCAATATATGCACACAAGCAGGAACCTGTGCTGGAAGTATTTACAAGGACACGATATGTTTGCTTTCAGGGTTGCACCAGCAAATCTTAGTCATAACTAAAATTCAACATTAACTCAGTCTCAACTCTTCCTTTGCCTTTTTTTCTTAACACGGACTGGATGATAGATAAAAAATCCAATTTTTTGTCTTAAAACAAGGTGTTCCTTGTTTCGTGAGTCACTAAGAGTCATGTAAGATCCGTTTGTGGTTAATAACTAGCTTTTAAATGTAGTGATTACAAATATGTGTGAAAATTTTCCAAATGAAGAGATGGGGAGAACATGCAAACTCTATATGGAAAGGCTGCGGCTAGATTTGCACCCAGGACCTGTGCGTGTTCTCCCCATTTCTCTGTGAATGTGAGCGCGAATGGTTGTCTGGCTGTCTGTGTTGGCGCTGCAAAAGACTGCCAGTCTGTACCCCACCTCTTGCCCTATGGCAGCTAGAATAGGCTCCAGCTCCCCCATCCACAACCCAGAACTGGACAGACGGGATGTAGATCAGGTAAATTCAAATATTGGTATGGTATTATTGTAGCTTTTTGCTCTTCTTTAAATTAACCTCATTCTTATTTTTTAGGGGGTTTTTTCTCACTGTTGTATATATTTGATAAAAGATGTCTCTCACTAAGTGAGGGTTTTACTTTAACTATTAACTCACTAACTGTACTATTTCTATTCTGTATCCTGTCGCTGGACTTTGTCTTGTGAGATCAATAGAGTGTGTATCGATCTATCTATCTGGGCGGCCGTGGTTCAGGGGTTGGGAAGCTCATCTTGTAACCGCAAAGTTACCGATTTGATCCCCAGCTCACTCTGTTCTGATCGTTGTGTCCTTGGGCAAGACACTTCACCTACCACCTACTGGTGTTGGCCAGAGGGGCCGATGGCGCGATGTGGCAGCCTCGCTTCTGTCAGTCTGTCCCAGGGCAGCTGTGGCTACAACTGTAGCTGCCTCCACCAGTGTGTGGATGTGAGAGTGAATGAATAGTGGCATTGTAAAGCGCTTTGAGGGTCTCGAAAAGCGCTATATAAATCCAATCTATTATTATCTATCTATATCTCACTCATTACAACATGTTGCTAGGCCAGATATTAAAGTTAGTATAAAACGGATCATTTTTAATTTAGGTACTGGCAGAGATTAGAAGGAACATTTTACTTTCATTTTCTTTGTTTATGTAAGAGCAACACTACATGTCAATGGATATCAACGTAAAAATGTAGATTCAAACATGGCAGATTTGACTAAAACTGCTAATATCTCGTGAACACATCATGTAAAACTACACAAAATGCAAAAGACAAACATATACATCAAAACAAACATAAACAAAAGACAAATACAAACAATCTGCCTCACAAAGTTAAAGCTCATCACTTGAAATATGGATGTGAAATTTGAGCCTTTGCTGAAAACTGTTTTTAGGAAGCATTTCTAAACTTAATGGCTCAGTAGCGTTAGATGCACGGCACAATGAGAGCTTATGAAGCCTTACAGTAAATGTATAGGTGGCTCTAATAGGATCTACACTAGAGTTGGAATCCATAGTTCTGAGAAATATGTGGCCATATTTAGGTCATGTTCTCAGATTCATGCTCAATTAAAACACCACATCGCACTTTGGGGTGGGAAAATGCAACTGCTTATTGCAACACGAGGAATTCAAACCTGCACGCACAGTGGGCGTACTGATACATTGGCAGAGTGGTTAGTTGTAATGCAACTACAGCGCTGGATTTTTAGCAAGAAACCACAATTTAACAGGTAACAAGGGCTTGCAGAGAAATACTGAATAAATCGCCGGGCTTATAATCAAGAAAACACAATAACATGACATGAATTCAGTTGTACGATAGGAGAACATCGAGTACTGTATTCTCATTGAGCCTCGGTTTGCTGTATTAAATGTGTGTGCATCATAGCCTGACTTAAATCACACGTCAGAGCTAAAGATACAACCAACCACGACATTTCAACCAGCTAGCTGTCAAGTATGCTAACTATATCTAGGTAGACGTGAAGGGATTACCCTTTTATGCAACGAATAAACAAGGGCTGCATTTAGCATCTAAACTAAATAAATAGTAAAAGCATGCGTGGTGTAGCCGACAGAACCGTGTTATATTTCTGAAAGGAACATTATGTCCAAGCAAGCCGTCAGTTCACCTCTCAGAAGAGCTGACCTTGTGTCCTGGAAGAGCTTAACTGCTGTTTATGATTGGTTTTATTTATGTTTTTTTTTCCATATTTGCAGTTTTAACACAGCGTTTTATTTCAAGTTTTATTGATCACGTGACAGCAGGAATACGGTCCACCAGAACGAGTGATTTAAGTTATAAGAGCATAAAACAGCCCTCTTTATTTTGCTGAGCTGCCCCAAATAAACGACAAATGTCGTAGCGAGGCTACCCAACTTATTCACCAGTTCCGTGTGCGACTTTCATTTGAAAGTCAGCAATTAAGAGCTCAAACGCCCCCCCTAACAGCTATCTCCATACAGGCTTCAAAACCTAGTGCTAGCCCAGAGAAACCCCCGCTAACTAGCTAGCACAATCAAATAGCATATTTTGAGAGGAATGTGAGTTACTGTGTAGCTAACAAACTGGCTAGCTACTTCTAGAAGAAACAAAAAGACATACATCGCTGTCGACTTCGATGTCATCGTTTTCGCTCATTCTTCGATTTAAAAAAAGGTATGAGGGGGGGAAAAGAAATAGAAAGTATAGCAAAAGCTGGAAGCAGATAATTAAACCAAGCACGGAACTCTGCTACGGCAGAGACATGACAACCATCCGCTTCTCCACACGTGATTCGCCTACACACATGCACGGGGAAAACATCTACAGCGCAGGCGCAGTAAAGCAAAGGCCTATGGTAATTGAAGTAACTTGGTCCAACACAAAGCTGATTTGCATATGTCATGTTTTTGGAGCTGAAACTATATTTCCCACAAGTCCGCGGAGTTGGGTCGCCTTCAAAATACATTTTATCCCCTACAATCACAGCAGCTTGGATATGAGAAATCTCAGTGTGGTTTCTCAAATAGAACATGATGTTCTTTGTTGTACTGTGGTATATTACAATGGCAGAAAAATGATTTAATCACCTGCTGAATTTGTAAGTTTGCTCCAGTAAAAAGAAATGAACAGCCTCTGATTTTTATGGTAGTTTCTTTGTAACGGAGAGAGGCAGAATATCAACCAAAAATGCAGAAACAAAAAAACACGTTACATAAAAGTTATACTATTATTTGGATGTCTTTAATCTACATGTCTGTACTTTACTGTGTTTGGAGGAAGAGAAATGATGAGTGCGATCCAAAGAACATCATCCCTCTTCCTCCAAACACTTTCTCCCACGCCTTTTCTAAATCATTTAGATGTTCACTGGCAAACTAAAGATGCACCTTCTTGAGTGATTGGACCCTATGGGTGCACCATGATTTCACTCCATTATGTGGTCGTCTTGGTGACTGTGGTCTAACTTCCCTTCATATAATAAACAAGCATCTCCCTTGTACTTTTGGAATGACCCACCTTAAGACAGAAGGTGATTGATGGTCATTTTATATTTTCTGTTTCCGAATAATCACACTAGCAATGGTCACCATGTCACCACGCTTCCTGCTGATGTTCTTATAGTCCATTCCAGCCGTGTGCAACTCTACACTCTCATCCCTGACGTCCTTTGACAGCTCTTTGGTCTCATTCGTGGTGGTGGAGACGCTGGAATAGAAGAAATTGATTCTGTGGAGAAGCGTGCTCTATACACATAATGGGCTGAGATCAGTAATATCAGTAATTGATTGACTGATTGATTAAACACATTACACAAACATTATAAACTGCTTTACATATCATTGAGTCAAATACACATCCATCAGTCATTTTGCAGAATCTTGACTGTATATTTACATTATGATATCAGACATGACATATTAGCTTAGATTCAACAGTCTACTGTTCAAGTGGAGATTATTAGCAGTGTTGTGTGCGACAATATCTGCTCTTTTCTATTCCCAGCATATAATTATAAGGCCAGATGGTGGCCTAGCTCATTTCAGCTGCCCTCCCCCACCTTCTACCCATAGCTGTTCATTGTCAGAGTATACGAACTTCAAATAGCTGCAGCACTGCAAATATACTCCTTAATAATCAGGAATGTTTAAGAAAACTAATCCTGATTAATGTTCACATTAATAGAAATGTCTGCAATACGTGTTTCTAAAAGGAGATGAAAGTTCAATAAAAAATATATAAATCAACTGAATCTTTGTGCTCAGTTAATCTCATTGAGATTCAGATGTCAACAGGAGGATATCAAGAATCAATTATTCATACTGCAAAATACCAAAAATACCCCAATATATCAAAGGTGAAGGCTGTCTAATGTTAACATGTTGTATTAACAGTAGAGTGTTAAGAGATGAGTATCACAATAAGCTATTATGGCATATTGTGAAATGACCTATATGTTGTTTATGCTCGTGTTTGACAATTTCTCCCACTTCCCCACATGACACTTCTACAGTCCTAATTGCTTTACAGCAAATCCTCAAACACCCTCGCACTCAGTGCTTAACGGCTCGTTAACGCTGCTCATGCTTTTGCTCCGTCAGCTCCGAGTCTCTGCTCTTTCTCGTCTCCGGCCCTGGCAGCTACTAAAATAGGGAAGGCATGATTAGATGATGTTCGCCAGCTGTGACAAGAAGCCTCCCCCTGACACCACACTGTAAACCCGCTACTCCACCCCTCCTCTCCAGCCGAGTCACAAACCATACCACCACACCTATAAAGAAGTCAGTCCATCACTATATTTCTCAGTTTTCTAATTGTGTGGATGCCCTTTGAGTTCCTGTTTCTCTTTATTAAGTGTGCCTATGCCAAAAGGCACACTTATTACTATTTCTCGGATTTATTCTTCTTCTTATTATTATTATTTTCCTTTTTCCGCCTGAAATTTTACAGCGTAACTCGCCTCTCACCGCGATCTAATTCTGACTGCTCATCACCCTTTTTTCCAGGCGCCTGGTCCCTTTCCAGGTGGCGTGATTGGTAATGAAACGGATCTTCAGACCAAAGGTCGTGGGTTCAATCCCACCTTGTTCAACATTTTTTTTTCACTACAAATTTATACACTATCACAGACCTGTAATTTATATTGCTAATTTATTACAATTCTGCAAAGTTTTATGATTTTAGCAGCTTTTCTAATATGGACCTCAGATTCTTGTCAACAGTCCATGGCAGAAATACATACAAGTACACAGCCTGATGAAGCAGACAGAAGCCCTACCTCTGATTGGTTCAGCATTTACACCTCTTATCACTACAAATCTCAGCCTCTTCTGCTGTTTTCATTAGAATTTTAAGCTTTTCCAGAAATTCTGCTGATTGAACTCTTTTCAGCAAAATATTCAGGATTTTAACCTCTTTTCTGCCCAAATTTTGCTTATTCACCTCTTCTGCAAAATCTTCAGCCTTTTCACCTCTTATTAGCACAAATCTCAGCTGTTTTCAGAAAAAAACTCTTTTCATCAGAAATTCTGCTGATTCACCTCTTTTCAGCAGAATTCTGCTCATTCACCTCTTTTCTGCAAAGTTTTCAGCCTTTTCACCTCTTATCAGCACAATTCTCAGCCGCTTCTGCTCATCTCATCACAATTGTCAGTCTCTCCACCTCATCTTTGTGGGAATCAGTTTGGCTCAGTGAAATGAGTAACTGCCTTTAGAACAGAAGGGCCAGGTTTGAATCCTGCTCAAGGCAATTGTTTTTTTCAAACTTTTTCAGCTTTTTTCAGCTGACATCTTCAGCGTTAAGGCATCCACACAGCATTTTCGCAGGAAATGCAAATTTTTCTAGTTGAAGTTATTAGATTGTGATATACATTAAATGCACTCTTTATAAACGCACATGAAAAATAAACTCTTGCCTATTTGTCCTCTTTGCCTCCTAAAAGTACATCTGTGTTTGTTCATTCCTTGATTTTGTTTTACAGAGAAAGAAATGTGAAAATCATTTTGTTCCTTCTATTTTCAACTTGTCTTCCAGTTTCATTCATGTGGGTTTTTTTAATGTTTGTTCTCTTTGGGAAAGCAACAACAAGACTTACGACGATCAGTCAACACTAACACATAAAACTATTCATGAAATGAAGGCAAATGATTGAAGTGAAACGATTCATACATTTTATTTTCCAATGAATACAAGTTTTTCTCAAACTGCTGTCTGTTATCCAACTCAAACCTGACTCTAAATTCAGGGAGTCATGTTAAAGCAAGCTCAGTTAAAGTTATTCAGCTTTCTTAAGTACTGCTAAATGGTGATTTCCATCAGTAATGATTCTTAACAGCATGAATTTGAATAAGACGTTGAAGCAAAGTTAATTTATTAGAATATTTTATTGTTTATTTGCCCCTGAATGAAGAAGATGAGGCTACTCTTGTCCAGGCTTAACTTAAGAAGCAGCTGAGTAGTTCTTCCACAAAAACCCAATCTGCATTTTCTTCTGTTATAGGCACAGCTCCTGCAGGTCTTTGCTCTGTGCTGTGAGGTTGGTCACGTCACTAAACAGATCTTCATGCTGCACCTCCAGTTTCTTAAACCTTTTCTCCAGTTCTTCTAATGTTTCTCATCATTCTTGTCTTGCAGCTCTTTGCTTTCTTCATGCATGTCCTTGTTCCTTTGTTGTTCATTTTCATGGATGGCTTGTCATCATCAGCAATTCTTCAAGTAAAGACTGCTCGTTTTTCTGAGATCGCTCCTGTCGTTGCTTCTCCTGCATTTCAGTATTTGCGCACTGGACTTTGTTGTACAGTTCTTGTAAATGGGTGTTTTTGGTCACCATTTCTTGGACTTTCCACTGCATATCTCTGCAATTTTTCTCCAGTTGCTGTTCCTCTTCCTCCAGTTCAGTGTTTCATTGTAAAATAGTCATAATTCTGTATTTTTCTTTTCAAAGTCTGGGAGGATTTGTCTTGGATCTTGCATAGCAGCTCTTGGGGTAAAACCTCCAGCTTGCTTCTTGTTTAAAAGTTGTGTATTTCTTCCCAGAGCTTCATTAAACATCACTTGCAAGCCTTCATTTTTTTCTCATCACTGTAATTTCTTGCATTTTTATCATTTCTGCACTTTTCTCCTCTTGCATTTGTTTCATCCTGTTCTCCAGGTCTTGTTTTTCCTTGCAACAATTTTTAAATGCTCTTCTGAGGGCTTTAAATTCACTTAAGTGAGCAGTGCTGGGGTGATCCCTTTGGCTTGAGTGATGTTGTCTCTGAGACATCTTGGTACCTCGATACAGTGACACTGTACAAGATCCAGATGTTTCCAAAGTCTTTTGTGGTCGATGCCGAATGTTTGACAGCTACGAACAAAGCTGTGAACAAACCGACGTGTTGCCTTTAAGTTTCTCTTGCTCGCTTATGAGTTATGAAGCTGTGTGATGCGCACAACTTCATAACAAAGCTCCTTAACAAAGTACTATTTGTTAAGGACTTTTATTTATTTATTTATTTATTAATCTATTTATTTTATTTTTATTTATGTAATCCTTAGTTTATTTCATCATTTTATAATCTGCTTTCATTCAAATCTCTATAAAATCCTAGCGCTTCATTAATGTATCAGTCACTTGAAGTATTCTTTATTTTTTTACTCTTTATTAATTAAGAGCAGTATCCGGGTTACAACCAGTAATACTGGACTCTTCACCATTTAGTGTTAGAACTGAAGAAGCATCTCACATGAGAGGTGAAACATTTTCAAGAAACTTAGTCGCTTTTTCTTTCCAAGTTCCTTAGGTTACTGTGTCCCGCATGACTGAGAACCTACACAGACAGGTCCTGGTAAGGAATGCAGTGAAATAGCTGCAGGTGGGCTACCATGGACAGTCTGGGTCATATTCTACAGATTTAAAGGTATCTTATCTTATCTTATCTTATCTTATCTTATCTTATCTTATCTTATCTTGACAACATTTGTGTTCTGTCTAAAAAGCACACTGATAACATGTGCTGACACAAAGACCGTTAACTTTGCCAAGTAACCTCAGTGTTCTGCCTCAGTGTTCTGCCTCGTTGCACAATATTAATTGCACGTCTGTTTAAATGAAAGCAAGGATGAATGAATAAAAGTGCCCCTTTGCCTTTATAAACAGATCGTTGCATTCCTTTCACATCATTGTGCCCCACAAAAGAGGATAACTTCACATAAAAGCCTGACTGAGGGGAAATCTTTGCATGAATCACAGATTTCTGGATTGCAGTGTCAGCCACCTACCATCATGTTTTTCCTGAGATCATGTGATAAATAAGGGAGGACAAGGTTGGGGACTGAGAAAAGCACTTGGACCACACAAGGCTAGCTGGACACAAGTGTGTGAGTGAGTAAACGCTGCTGCCAGTGGCCTGAAATTAAGGTAAGAAGGTGTTGTTTTTATTCACCTGTCATTTATTTGAAAAGGGAAAGACTGGCACCGATTCCAGTGTTTTAGTGTTGGACTGTGTTGTGTTGTGTATAAGACTTGTAAAAGTTTACTCTGCTTGGAACTGGAGTTTGTTTCGAATGAGAGCAACGTACACTGCTAAAAATCTTGAATTTTGCAGAACCTTCAATAAATAAAAAGGGATAAAGAGGCTTTCTTATCGTGTTATGCACATTCTGGCAACTCCAGTTAAAAAATTTAAGGAGTGCACTAAAAACACAATGCAAACAAATAAAAACAGGATCTAGAGTAAAGCTAGCACTGCAACATGTGCTTTCTTTTTTCACAGAACTGAAAACTTCTAGTTTAACACCACACACTGTCCACATTTTTTAAAAAAAAATGGCTTGTTTTTCTCCCTGCAGAGAGCATGCCATGAATATTAAGTATCAGTTACTACTAGATACTAGACAACATAAGATACTTCACATGGCAGATGACAACAAAGAGGTTTAATTTCCCCCAAAAGATCCTCTTTGTGCACACCAAGCAAACCTTTGGAGAGAAGCTCTAGTCTCAAGGATTTATCTTTGACAGTGCTTTAACCACTAAAGTTGTTAATGTTCGTAATCTAGCTGGAACTTGGAACTTGCAACCATGCACTTCAAACGGATTAGCACATTTCGACAGATTGGTGCAGAGAGCAGGCTTTTGTTATTTGCCCTAATAAAACCAATTTTTGATATACATCACCTAATTCTGAGTATAATACTTTTTCAAAATCTATGTGGGTGTAGATATACACGCATAGCATTGTTTACTACAATTCATCAAATGGTTACTAATCAGTATCAAGTGATAAAAGTTAGTTTTCCAAAAAATAAAAAAGAAGAAGAAGAAACAAAGTTTCAAACAGTTTTATGTAGCACTTTGACCTTCAGATCAATCTATTGACCTTGAAGGAGAGGTCAGAGATCAAATGTGACATGATACTTTAAATCTTTATATGGTACTTTCCATATGCTGACGATACACAGTTCACTTGTAAGAATCAAAATTTTTAAGTTATAAGACCTGCTGTCAATTTTTAACCAGTAAATCGTTCAGTTGACCTTGAAGACCTTGGTGGATGTAAGCCAAATTTTAATGCGTCCCTAACATGACCCCACTCTGCACCCCTACAAAGTTTTATCAGAATTCATTTAAAACTTCTTGAGCTATTGTGCTTACAGACATATTGTTGACCTTTAATTCTGAAATGTTAATGTCTTTAACTTGTTTGCATTTCCTCTTCTTTCATGTGACAGGTGAAAGCCAAATCTCAGTAAAATCGCAACACTGGTGCAAGTGCTATGATGAACCTGACAGAAGTTCATGGCGGGAGCCTTTTTAATGAAGCAAATGCATCTGACAATGTCACCCTGGCCACCCTGAACATACAGGGACCAATAAACAAGACCGTCAATATACTGACTGTCCTCAACCTTTTTATCACCATGATATCCCTGGGCTGCACGATGGAGATTTTCAAAATTAAGGCCTATCTCTTCAAGCCAAAAGGAGTAGCCATTGCCCTGCTGTCCCAGTTCTGCATCATGCCCATTACCGCTTTCAGTCTTGCCAAAATCCTGCAGATGGAGCCCATAAAGGCAGTGACCGTGCTTATCTGTGGGTGCTGTCCCGGGGGAACCTTATCAAACATTTTTTCTCTTGTTGTGAAAGGCGACATGAACCTCAGGTAAGCTGATGCTCCTGTTTGCAGTAATTGCACTGCTTTTAAAGTAAATAATGCAGTGAGATACTTACAGTGCGATGATTTTCCTTCTTCACTTTATTGCCCTCCCAGCATTGTGATGACCACTTGCTCCAACATTGCAGCCCTGGGTCTGATGCCTTTGCTGCTGTATATCTTCTCTCAAGGCTTCACTGGATTGGAAAATGCCGTGCCGTACGCCGGCATCCTCACCGCTCTTGCTTTCACCCTGGTGCCTTGTGCTTTTGGCATCGCTATTAATCACTTCAAACCAAACACCGCAGTGACGGTCAAAAAAGTGAGACTCCCACACTCAGACACATGCCATCGCATGACTAGATTTAAGCAGGTTTCACAGCAGATGTTCAGATTTATAAGAGCAGTTGTTCTTATAAATTGCTAAAAAATCGTTTCCGGTTTCAGGACTTTGAAAATGACCCAGCCAAAAAAAAAAAAAAGTCAGTTTATTATTTTCACCTGTGGTTTTTACACTGTGGCATGAAATATCTTCAAGTTGTGTTTACCAGAACTGATTTATTGCACGCAGTTTGGGTAATTTGCGGCTTACGTTACCGGCAGAGTTTGTAAAACAAGAAGGCTTTAGTGTTTCACTCCTAATCAAAACCAGTTCTTGACTACTGTAATCTGTTTTCTCTTTTTCAACAGGTTGGTCTCAGTATTTTGATCATCTCCAGCATCATTATTTGCATCCTGTCCTTCTATATTGTCAGAAATGTAATATGGATGATCCTCATGCCCGATGCTCTTATTGCAGCTTCACTGATGCCCCTGATTGGCTTTACACTGGGATATGTCATGTCTGTCTTATGCAGACTCAGTCCACAGTAAGTGAATACACACTAAGTGTTCTCCTTGACTCTGAAACAAGCAGGTTGTGCCTAAACTTTATGCTTCATGTTAAATCTAAACAGAGGCTCTCTGCAGTATATTCTGTTTCTCATACTGCACTGCTCTTGAACAATAGTCAGTGTTCTTGCACTGTTTATGCAAGAGGAAATAAGGCAGTTGATGTGTAAACTCTTACTGGAACTACTGCTGTGATGCAGTTTCAAAGAGAAAGCAGAACGTTTTTTTAAATATTGTCTTTCATGAATTGCTACTGTAAGCAGGTTTTATTTTTGCAATTTAAAATAATATTTTTGGTGGGGAAATGGCACCACAAGTGTACGCCTGCTACTAAACTGAAAGGTTCTCATGATGTTTCGTCCTGCTTGATAGCAGCCAGCAAAAGATGGATACACAGTGGCCATAAATGGATGGACATGGCCAGCACCAATGCTTAGGAAGGCTGTGGCATTTAAATGATGCTCAGTTGACACCATGAGGCCCAAAGAGTGCCAAGAAAATGTCACTCACACCATTACACCATCACGAGCAGTCTGAAACATTGATACAAGGCAGGATGGAATTGTGATACTGCCATCCCACTGCCACAGCAGAAGTCAAGACTTATCAGACCAGGTGTCGCTTTACCAATCTTATATTGTTCAGTTCATGCACCTGTGCAAAATGTAGTCTCAGTGTCCTGTTCGTAGCAGGCTGGAGAAGCATCCGTTGTAGTTTTTTGTTGCTGTAGCCCATCTGCTTCAAGCTTCAATGTGTTGTGGGGCCGGAGGGTCACTGTTGTCTTCCTATCGGCTTGGAGCATCAACGAAGGCATTTTACTGCCTGGATATTTTCTCTGTTAGACCATTCTCTGTAAACCCTGCAGATGGGTGTATTGAAACCAGTAGATCAGCAGTTTTAGAAATACTCAGACCAGCCTAACTGGCACCAGCAACCACACCACATTTAATGCTCAGCTTGATCTTCAGCAGGTTCTTATGACCATGTCGACATTCAATGTCATTTGCATTGAACATGCGTACCTAATAATATGGCCTCCATGTATTAATAAAAGTATGTTATGTTTCTATTCTACACACGCACACACACGCACACACACATTACAATACATTTCCCAGATACACTACCTAATTTAACCATCCCCTTCTGTGAAAATAGTGCTGCTATGTGTCTTGAGTTTGTTTTAGAACTTAGATTTTATGCTATTTATTTATCCATAACTATTGTTGCAATTCATTGCTGCCTTTTTACTGCTCTATTTAAACAGATTCTTTTTAAACCATGTTGCTTATTTCACTGTAGAGGCTGGTGAGAAACAGTATTTCGTTTCAGGCTGGGTAACACCATACGAAATGACAATAAACTTGTTGAGTCTTCTTGAGTCTATTCAAAAGAAAAATGTGTATAGATGCAAAAAATGACTGTTTAGGGAATATTTAATTATATTTTTAGAAATCTTTAACTAACCAACAGCACATAGATAAATTAACATTAGCTTCACCTCATCTAAACATATCAATAAAAAACTACTTCACACAACTGCAAAAAACAATCATAACCACATTTTTTACACTTTGCCAAAACTACTTGTGTTCTAATTACTAACCAATTTCTGCCCAGATTTGTGTTCACTCACATAAATAATTTACATATGAATGAGATGTTCAGTAGAACATATATTTTACAGCAGAGGAGGATTCAGCTCTCAAATTTAAAATATGTAGTCTCAAAAGTTAATAAAGAAAACTGCTTCACCTATTTTTAGATGCAGCAGGACCATCTCCATGGAGACTGGATGTCAAAACATCCAGCTGTGCGTTACAATCCTAAAGGTGGCCTTTCCTCTTGAGGTTATTGGGGCCATGTTTCTCTTCCCTCTGTTATACATCACATTCCAGTGCGCTGAGGTCTTTCTCTTCGCTCTGGGCTTCAGATGTTATCAAAGAGTCAAGCCACCAGCTGACGGTAAGTGTGACAGCTGCCTGCATGTTTTTCTGCAGCAAAGCTCCAAGGGGTCAGAGCAGATGCACTCACTCCACACTGTGATGTTCTGATCTGTTGAAAATGAGGTCAAACTAAATATTGTGTTACCCCTTTAATACACAGATACAGAAAAAGAGGAAGACCAGGTTGTTGATCCTCAAGACAAAGAGGCGAAGCGACCATGAGAGCATCACTGATGATATTCCAGCGCTGGCGAAGGGTACAAGGAACAGATTCGTACATCAGAGAATAAAGCCACCCAATGCCCTTACTTTATAAATGTCATCTGCCCGTTCAAAGATCAGGGCTGCGACACTGAAGGACTCTGTGTGTGTGTGTGTGTGTGTGGTGGTGGTGGGGGGGGTCTCTTCATTATTATCTCTCTCTCTATCTCTCAGATGCGACAATGAAAAAACTGTCCAACAGCCAACTGTAACACCTTAAATTATATTTAATTAAAATGACTGTGGGATATATACAGAGGAAACTTAAATCTTTTGGTTTTTACATATATTAAAATACCATTTTCACAAAAAAAATAAAATCCATTCATCAATCCCAAGGTAAACTCAATGGACCATCAAACAAAGTGAACACTTAACATTACACAATCTGTACACTTATTTTTTTGTGTTGATCTTCCCAACCACATTTACAGTGTCACATATAACGTGCCTGCAGTAGATTTCAAAGTGAAGCTGCAAAGTGAAAATACCTACTTTTTAAGGTTTCCATGAGCCGCAGAGGAAAAAAAACAACAAAAAAGCAAAAGAAGCCATGGCTGATCAACAGCATTTTGGGCACAAATAAATTAAATACACCTTTTAACTTCCCATTTAGAACGAAAACAGGAATTCCCAAGCAGCCTGAATAAATTAATAACAAAATATTTACCTGTGTACAAGTAATGTGTCTGGCAAAGCCACATATGTCACTAAGCAGTGGAGGCATTTTACTGACATTCATTTTTAAAATTTCACAAATTATAGATACCTGTGCATAGAAGTGGAAAGCTAAGGCATTGGGGGGAGGGGTATGAGTATTAAGAGGAGAATATATTTGGAGGAATGAAGTATGTTGAATGTACACCCTGAATTCAGCAGTGTGAACTCTTGGGGAAGGAGGGGGGACAAAGAATTTTATAATATACAGTGAGACTCGAAAAATGTAAGTTATGATTAATCAGAAAATCTTTCAAGATGATGCTGTGAGCTTACATAACATGGACAGCAATTTATTTGACTAGCCTTTGTGTATCATTGCGACCATGTTTCATGACTGGTGTGACGAGTGGTTAAAGAAAAGAAAAGCAAATAAGACAAATTACTTTATAGCTCCTAAGATGAGTTTGCGGCTTTGCCCAGTCAACTGAAACACAATAGACAATTTACCCCAACAGAACTGAATATAAACTCCCTCAGAAGTGCCTGCTCCTTTCTGCTTTGTTCAACATTTTCAAACTGAGTTTTAGATATTAGACATACATACATAGTGTGTGAAATGTCATGAAACTGTAAGCATGTATGTACATGTGAATCCTTTCTGTCTTCTCCTTTGCAATGGCCAGATGAACTCTTCTGACTGACCCACAGCTTCCCTCGGGGCCTCTGTAGTTGAGTTTATCTATGTTGACAGCTGTGGTGAGAAACTCCTGCTCATCATTACAGGTTAGTCGCAAAGCTGGTTGTTTTGGGTAAGTCCAAAGGCTGCAGCATGTTTCAAGCCTCCTTCAGCAATGGAATATCTGTGAAGGAAAGACAAAAGTTTGATTATTACAAAATTTAAGAAGTGTTTTAAATAAATACAAAGACATCTAAATAAATTTAGCTTCACCATCAGAGTAATCCATCTCAGAGTCCAGAGACAGGCTATGGTGGTCGCTTCCTCTAGACGGCCTTCTTTGTGATGAAGAGGTGCCTGCTGCAGCACCTGCGTGCTCCAAAGCCCAGGTAGAGGAAGAAGGAGATGAAGAGGATGAAGACGGTGGGACGGGATGGACCACAGCCATCTCAGACTGCTGCTGCTGCTGCTTGAGGGAAGAAGGCCTAGAGGGGCCAGCCTCTGGCGCTGTAGCATGCTGACCCTCCGACAGCACTATCTGAACTCGAGATTCTGAACTGAGAGCAGAAGCTCCACTGCTGCTCACGGCTTCCTCATATGAAGGTAGAGTCACCTGTACTCCCTCCACCATGATTGACACAGGCTGTCCTGACACACCCTGATCGCGTCTAGGTGTAGAGGACAAGAACACAGTCACATGTTTATCTAGTTTCCATACTCTGCACCCTTTGTTCGTGGTCAAATTCAGGGGAATCTTTGGGCAGACTTACCGATGGAGAGACTTAAGTTTTGGCTGAAGAAGCACAAACAGCACAACCAGAAGCAGGATAAAAGCCACCGAACAAGCTGTGGATGCCACTATGGATAAAGTTGGCATCCCCAGTGGCAAAGTCGGACTGTGGTCTGTGGGACAGACAAGCAGTTATATGGTTATCTGTGCAGATTTTTTTAATTATTAGCTGAAATCCATTTTCTTATCGTCACCTTGCTTCATAATGCAGCTTAGCTTCATTTGGCTGTCCCACTCCCCATACTGACAGGTAAGATATTTATAGTCTCCCTTGAGAATGTATCCTTCATTGCAGAAATACTCAATCACAGTGCCATGAGAAAGTCTTTGGCATGGGAAGGGGTGGCAGGTGAAGCCTCCGTTCTCTGGCTGATATGGACGCTGGCATACTGTTAAGGGTAGAAATAATAAATGAGTGATAGGATGACAGAACAGCAAAATCAAACGGAATTCTGAAATAACTGTTATACTGAGATAAAATGGGCAAACCATCACTATAAACACTGAAAAGAGTTAAGACCTAGCAGGACAGAGAAACTTTATTCCCATTATTCATAAATGCCTTGTTGTTGAAGGTGGTGAACAAATGATCTTGACAACAATTCTTACCTTACACCTAGCATTAACATGTCACTGGTGTTGTATGTAACAAGAAAATTACCATCACTGTGTATGCAGCGAGGAGACTCAGAGGACCAGTGTCCCAGTGTGGTGCAGGTGACAGTTCTGGGTCCATCCAGGAGGTAACCGGGATTGCAGGTATACTGTAGTGCTGTGCCAACTGGGAAGAAGCTCCTACTGGTGTCTGTCAGATTGGCTGAGCCATGCTGCACCATCGAGGGTCTTCTACAACCTTAAAAAGGAGATGATAAGGAAAATATAGTTGATAGCTGTAAACAGCTCAACTCCAGCAATAACTACAGGCTTTGTTCATAAAACATTTTCTAAGCTATAAAAATAGATGAAAGAATAAAATAGTTATAACAGATAAGAAAAGCCTTTTGATACAGTATGAACTGATGTATCAGCGAATCCCATTTTACCTTGCTCAATGACGCAGCTGACTGGC
Organism: Maylandia zebra; assembly: GCF_041146795.1. Lineage (NCBI taxonomy): Eukaryota > Metazoa > Chordata > Actinopteri > Cichliformes > Cichlidae > Maylandia > Maylandia zebra. Next base: position 30,488,386 of record NC_135185.1, read on the forward strand.
ATTACAGTGTCCCATTTCCCATACTGACAAGTGATGAATTTATAGTCTCCCTTCAGAATATAGCCATCATCACAGAAATACTGAATCACAGTGCCATGAGAAAATCTTTTGCATGGAGAGGGGTGGCACGTGTAGCTACCATTTTTTGGCTGATATGGAGGCTGGCATACTGTCCATGAAAAAGAAAGAAATACGATAAATGTATAGAAACAGTAAGATGTGTTATGTCTTATCTTATTTTATCTGGAATAATAAAAATAAAAAAAATCATTTTCTTTTAAGGATACAATGCACCTAAGAATTAGGCAAATTAAGAATTGCTAGGAGGTTTGTCTTTACCATCACTGCGTATGCAGCGAGGAGGTTCAGAGGACCAGTCTCCCAGTTTGGTGCAGGTGAGGCTGGTGGGTCCAGCTGGCAGGTAACCAGGATCACAGCCATAATGTAGTACTGTGCCCACAGGGAACAAGCTCCTGTTGCTGTCTGTCAGATTAGCTGAGCCATGCTGCACCATGGAAGGTCTTATACACCCTAAAGAAGGTGGTGGCGGCAGGGGTAATTTATGTTATTCATTACATTTTTATTATTAAATACAAACACAAAATGCTTTACAAGAAATTGTAACAGATAAAGAGAAAATAAATATATTTGAATAAACACAATTAATTTGAAATTATGTCTTTCGAAGACTTTTTTTAATTGCAGGGCAAAATGTGCATATGATAACCAGAACATCTCCACAAATCCAAATCTCCCTGGCATTAATTTGCTGCACGCTCATGTTTAGCCGATGTGTTAAACTTTGAAGAGATGGGATCAATCTAAGGACTGACCAACCTTGGCTTACACAGCTGATTTCCATGGGGCCGTCCCATTCTCCATCTTGACATGTCAGGTAGTTATAGTCTCCGCTGAGCATGAAGCCCTCATTACAGAAGAACTCAATCACAGTGCCATGGGCGAACAGTCGACAAGGGGATGGGTGGCAGGTGTAGCCCCCGTTATCCGGTTTAGAGAGGGGGAGGCATGCTAAAGAGAGGAGAAAAAAAAGAAGAACAAAACAACTTATCTTTAAAAGTACTTGTGCAGAAAAGTACTTGTGTAAAAAAATCTGGCTGAAAAAAATATTAGACAGCAAAGTGCAACATACATAAAACTTGAAAAGAACTGATGGTTTTTAAAAAAAGGGTTTAAATCATGAGATAAAGATGTTAGGTAAACTGCTCAAAACACATTAGCCACTCACTATTTTACAGATCATAAAGAAAGACAACAGTGGAGAGAATATCTTACCACCACTGCGTATACAGCGTGGAGGTTCAGAGGACCATCGTCCCACTGCGGTGCAGGTGAGGATGTTGGGTCCATCTGGGAGGTACCCGGGGTCACAGCTGTACTGCAATACTGTGCCCACAGGGAATGAGCCCCTGTTGGTTTCTGTGAGATTTACCCAGCTGTTCTGAACCATGTACGGCCTCACACATCCTGGGAAGAGAGGAAGAACTCAGAAGAATTTCTTTAAAACTGCTTTTTCAAGGCAACAAAGAGTTCAGATTGTTATTTCAGCTAATCTGAGGCGATCGTGACTCAAGTGTTGGCAGTTTGTCTTGTAATCGGAAGGTTGCCGGTTTGAGCCCCGGCTCGGACTGTCTCGGTCGTTGTGTCCTTGGGCAAGATACTTCACCTACCACCTACTGGTGATGGCCAGAGGGGCCGATGGCGCGATATGGCAGCCTCGCTTCTGTCAGTCTGCCCCAGGGCAGCTGTGGCTACAACTGTAGCTGCCTCCACCAGTGAGTGAATGTGAGAGTGAATGAATAGTGGCATTGTAAAGCGCTTTGAGGGTGTCGAAAAGTGCTATATAAATGCAATCCATTATTATTATTATAATAATCTCAAATCTAAAAGTAAACTACTGTATGAGGTAAGGCCGCTTCCAGACACACTTTTTCACACCTTTTTGCAATCTTACAAATCTAATTCAAGATGATCACTATTTAAATAAAATGTATTATTATTATTATTATTATCACATGAAAACTATTTTCTCTGGATTAACAAAAGAAACAGCTGGACATATTACAAAAGAGGGAGCCAAATGTTACAAAACAAACTGAATTATTCCTGCAGGACTCACTGGTAATCCTGAACACTATTAAAAAGTACCTCATAATGATAAAGACTTTTTAACAAATATAAAGGACCTTATAAATGTAGAGCAGAAAGGCTTTTGTTCCAAGAGACTGACTAATCTCAGCTTTCCAGAAAATCAACGTGTCATTACAATCACTCTACTATGGAAGATACCACAACAACAGAGGCAAATTAGGAAAGGTCAGTGGATCACCAAAATCTGTTTAAGCTTTTCAAGACATTCACAATTTAATTAACATATTTATTAATTAACAAGTATCAATATTTGATATATGATAACATCAGTCTATACGATCCATTTTTATTTATAAACCTCACCATGAAACTGAAAGGTATAGAGACGTCATGGCTGCCTTTTAATTAGCCATGTACGGGCAGACGTTAGAGGTAATTAATTGATTGCATCCCTGGTGTTATCCAGGTGAAACTTGTGGTGATCCTCTTCAGTGTTGATACATATGAAACCAAATTATTATTTTATTTATTGCCATCATGGCTTGATAACACTTTCATCTGAGGTATAATTGATTTTCTCCTCTTTTTTTAAAAAGACAACAAAAAAAAACAACAACAAAAACACAGCTTTGTATCTTTTCCCTCCCGGTCTCAGACATGGCTGAACGGTAGCCATAGCCTCTTTGATTTAAGAAGCGTATACAGAGCCTTTTTAATGTTTCCAATGCAAATTCTTCAAATTGCCTAACAACTCAAGAGTTGAACTAGAAATTTAAGTATAATAATTATGTAGTTGAGCTATAAAGTTAATAGGTATGCTACACAGAGCTGCTTTATTAGGGCTACAACATAATACATCTGATGACATCTACTGTGTAGTAGATGGAGTAGGGCTACTGACTTCTAATATTCACCCATTCAATCTGTGTCTTGATAAACCTAATTTAATAAGTCTATTGTGAGAAAAAGATGTCAACATAGCAAATTCTGTTCCATACCTGACCCCTGCCCAGTGGACACTACAATCAGAAACAGCAGCAACAGGAAGGACCGTTTAGTGGCTGAGGTGTGGGCCCAAAAGGCTTTTGATATTGACTCTATCATTCCATTGCACATCTTCCCCTTCAGAGTCAATTCAACCTGGCAGAATCAGAAAATAACATTATTACAAAACTGTCGATACACAATGCTTTAAAGGTTATCCTCCACAGCCTCTATATACTGACACCTGCTTGGTGCAGGTACACTGCAGAGCTTGGGCAGCTGCCAGCGAAATGGGTGTGATTATGGGGAAGTGCTACAATGACAGCACTGTAAAGATATTGGTATTAGCATCTGGCAGAAGAGCATTAAACAGAGAGCAAAACCAAACACTCGCTTTCATGCGTTAAATATACACTATTTAAGAAGCAATTGCTTTATCTAAATACATACGACAGATAAAATATAACTACGGTGGTTCCGTCTCAGCGATTACACACCCATTTTCACTGTTTCGTTTTTAGCATTCGCAGCTCCCTTTAATAACGTTACAGGACACAAGGCCCGGACAAAAGATGTCATTTTTACACAAATAGTATAAAATGTTGATAAGTGGGTACCGCTTGTGCTATAGCCAATGAAAAAGTATTATCCGACAAAGTATATCATCTGATTTCATTGTTACTGTAGTTCAACATTTACCGTTTTAGCTTGCTAATGCTAAATAGACAGAAACTGCTCACTTTTAAACGTTACTCACCACTAAAACACGGCCTCGAAACCTCCAACGTCGCACCCTCACAGAGCAGACATGAATAAGCAATATTCCAGCTACGCCGAAAGAATTTAATTCTACAACAGAAACAACAAAATATATGATTTAACGCGCCGAGCGTTACCGCCCCAGCTAAGCGCCAGCTAGCTCCAAGCTTGACCCGCTACGCTAGCTAGCCGCATTGATTGAAGCGTCAGCTGAGCCGCCTAGATTTCGTTCAGTAGCCATAGTAACAAATGTCCATAGCTACCCCATCAGAGGTGATTGCGTCCTTAGTTACCAAACATTTAGCGGAAAAGTCTTTGACTGTAGTTAGTTATTTAATGGTTACAAATACATCCTTGTAACTTTAGCATTGAAGCGCTGCTAAAAACACACATTATGGAAATCACCAGAGGCACTTTAGATGACATTTCCCGACCTGCGTCGAGCGAGCAAAAAGCTAGCCGCGTGTCCAGCGTATCATTACCTCAAAGTGACAGAATTTGTCCTACAGCTCCATTTTCCCTTGTTGTTTTGCCCAGCGATGCTCCTGATGCTCAGGTAATTAACTAAACACGACATATTAGCATTGTATATGTCATTGGTGTGCATCTCGTAACTTTAGACTACAATTTCCTGTAGATTCCGAACAGCTCTGAAGAGTCTACAGGCCACTCATCAGTCACATGTCCTGGCAAAGGTAATAATTCCACACAGTGTGCTGTGTCGTTGACTTTTATTGACGGTCACTCACTTACAAAAATATTGGACTGCAGATCAGTCTCACGCTGATGCTTCCGAGGGACAGAATGAACATTTTAAACTGCAGAGAGCTATTGAAGAAATTAAAAGACTCGATGAGATACTGTCTGCAAAAATCTTCAAACTAAAAGAAGTCCGGCGACAAAGAAAGGAGTTTCAAGCAAAACTCTGGCAAGAGTTCAAGGTAGACACACCTTTGTATCCAATCTCCTTCCTTGATCAGTTTATTAGACTGTTTTAAAACTAAAATATTTTCATTCTTATCACCTCAAAGTCAGAAGTCGAAGTCAGCTTGATTTTTAAAAACCATATGTACAGCTCATACGCAGGAATTTGAAATTGCAATACTCCCAGTGTTAAATTAAAACAATCTAAAAGATAAAAAAAAAATCACCTATATGTGATGTTATACTGTGTGTTGATCTGCAGCAGAATAAACCTGGAGGTCACTCTGGATGTGCTCAGGAAGCTTTGAACACAAGGTTGTTTTTGGCTTTGGAAGTACCCGAAGGTAATATTCAGAACAGCAACAAGTGTGTGGGGAACATGCAGTTCATATCATCACTGAGTCACTGATGAAGACTTTCTTATCGCCCTCTAGGAACAGATGAGGACAACAACGTTATACCTGTGTTTGACACTCAGATTCCTGAACATGAGCAGAATGGAAACAACCAGCACTCGGAGCCAAGTGAGCTTGTGGAAAGACTGCAACAGAAAATACGTTCTTGTTTGTGCTTCCAAAATTGTGCACACGATGGCGCCACAGGGTCAGGGAACTTTAGCATTTGATTCTTGCATCACTTCAGCCTGCTGCAGGCATTAATGTGCTAAAGGAAATATTTCCAAGAAATGAATGTATAGCAACTGGCCCTGTGTGACTCATAAACGTTTTTCTCTTCAGGATCATCTGCCTTTTTTATGATATTGATTCCCTAAGAAATAAATCTCTTCCCAAAACAGCAGTCAATTCAATGCTAATTGCTCCATTCAAAGATTCTTAGGCAGATTAGCTGCTTGTTATCATAGAGGCCTAAGATGTAGTTAGTAGATTGTCCTCCTGCCTGCTATGCCACCTTGTAAGAATATTTTTAGTCTACTTCTTTACAAACTACTTATATTTGTATATTTTACTCTGATCACTCTGATTTGAGCAGCTGCAAACTCATCATGTCAATAGGATCACAGAACCACATTTGTAAAATAACATTATCAGATTTAACTGGTTATTAGAGTCTTGACTTACTATTTCAATATTTATCTTCATAAATGCATTGCATACTTTCCTTGACAGGTAACCAGAGGCCAGACAGCTTGATCAGATCATTTGAAGAAGATTATGAAGACACTAGGGAAGACCAATTTGAACGCAGCCACTCTGGAGATTCCAAAGGCATGAATAAACAGAAGGACTTTGTCAAGAAAAACATTGAGGTATGTCAAAGTTCAGACTGGGCCAAATGGAGTACTTGGATATATCGCATGACTTAAAGTGAGTCTCTCCACTGTTGGTTTTTCCACTGAGGAAAATATTTGGTCTCTTGTTAAAAAAAACAACAACCCCACCCCCCCCAATAATTTATACATAATAGGACACCACTAAAAAGAAAAGAAATGCCGGGCAAATAATGATTTTTAGTTTCTATCACAAATGTTGTGTTATGCAATAGCTTGTAAATGGCGGAGGAGGTGAAGTGCTTTTGACCCAGGCAGAGAAAAGGCGTCTGGCTGAGCTCCTCCGAGAAATAGATGAAGAGGAAGACGACCTTGCCAGAGGCGCAGACAGCAAGGTAGGCTGACAAGAAGCCCTAACAGGCAACATATGCTGTAGAATGAGTCTCTCTTTTTCAAGTTTCTTTGTACTTACCCTTTGTGTCTCAGAGGCCTTGTGCAATAGCACAGTCGGAGGAGATGATCTCATCAGCTGCCTCCTCTACCAACACGTTGATCCTTTCTGCTTTCTACATATAATAAAACTTATAATTTTTATAATGACCTTTTAATACAATCCCTTCATTTTTTCAATAAATAGTTTCTTTTGTGATATTATACAGTGCTGTAAAAAGGAGCTTTCACAGGACTGTATGCAGCCCTGTACATACAGTACTATAATCCATGAGTTTGGAGAATCGTCTTTACCCATATGGAAAAGAAATAGTAAAAACTTATATGATTTACTCATGAAAGTGGCCACTTTCTCATTACTTTTATATATTGTTTTAGTAAGTATCCAAAACATACAAGTTTCATTATATAATTTTCCAAGGGATCTTATATCTGTTTTCACTCTTGTATGCTTTTCATACAAGTTTCACACAAGACAGATACAAACTTTTATAAGATTTATATATATCTTTTCCATATGGGTAGCAGCAAGAATTTGAAGTATTTTTTTCTGTGTGACACTATCAGTCTGTCACATCATTGTGGAGGAATTTTGTTCCACTTTTCTTTAAACTGTTGCTTCAGTTCATTAAAGTTTCCATGCAGTTGTTTATTCTCAGCTCTTTTACAGCATTTTAGTTGGCTTGAGGTTCTGACTTTGACCGGGCCTTTGCAACACCTTGAATCTTTTTCTTTTTCAGCCATGCTGTTGTAGATTTGCTGCTGTGTTTGGGGTCATTGTCCTGTTGCATGATCCAGTTTGGGCCTAGTTTAATCTGTTGGACAGATGGCCTCATATTTGACTCTGTGGTTGACTCAATAACACCAAGGTGCCCATGTCCACAAAACAAGCCGAAATCAGCACTCCTCCACCACCATGCTTGACAGTGGGTATGAGGAGGTTTGCGCTGTTATGCTGTTTTTGGTTTGTGGCACCGTGCATTGAGGACAGACATTGCTCCAGAACTACTGGGGACTGTTCAGATGCAGTTTTGCAAACCTAAGCCGTGCTGTCGTGGGTTTTTTTTTAGCGAACAGAGGCTTTCCTCGCAACCCTGGCAAACAACTCATGCTTTTTCTCAGAGTACTGGCGCAACCTTTAATGTTTCACATGCTAACTGAGTCCTGTAGAGTCTGAGATGTAGCTTTGGGGGTGGGGTGGGTTTGCTGTAATGTCCACTATAAAGATTGTGGCACTATGATAACACACACATGAATACTACCGACCAGCAAACAGTAAAAACCTCATTTTTTATAGAGGTACTCAGATTTGGTGATGATCAGTTAAGTGAATTTGATTAGCAGCACCTGGCTGTTACTTAGCCCTTAATTCCTATGAAAGCAGTAGTGGTGTACTGAGTTTGAAACATTCTTTTTCACATAACTGTAGGTGGAAATATATTATCGTTGTTAAAATTGTTAAATAACTCAGCCACACTTTGCCTCTCAGAAGAGCATATGGGTCAGATATCCATGTTTTAAAGACTGCTTGGCAGCCGACGGGCAGAAGATTCTGACTTCTGAAAGCGCTTCACATTATGAGCCAGATGTCAAGTGCCACATGTGGTTCACACGGAATGCTCCATGTTATCCATTAGTTTTATAATTATGTTTTCAAAACTATTCCCTCTGCCGTGTTTCAGCACAATTCAGAAGCCAGGATCCCTACAGCTGCACACACTGTGCTGATAGAGCTTAAAGCTAAGAGAATGGACCTTTTGTTTTCCTTTGAGGATTTATCTGAGACCCTGCCACCTGGATTTCTCTGTGAACCCACCCACTCCATTCTAACTTCAAATGATTTTGTTTTCACTTTTAATTTGCCTTAATAACTCTTTTGGCAGCTGTGCGACCAGTTTGAAGTCCGATGAGATGAAACCCTCTGGAATGCAAGAAAAAACACCCGGCTTACCTTTAACATGCGGTTCCATTTAGTTCAACACTGACAGCTCTGCATCCATGGCACAGCTTGCCAAGGTTTTGTAATGTCTCGGTGCTCTATTCGTGATGCTTCTCTTGACTTTTAAAACAGTACTGAAATCATTTTGGTGGCAGATACCAAACTGGGGGAAGCACAGATGCTCTGAGTCTTTTCATTGGCCGCAAGAAGACTTCCTGTTATTGCAAGACATGCTATTATGAATAGCAATAACGTAGCAAGCATATTATTTATGTCACCATGACTCTGGCAGCGAAGTGTTCTTAGTTCTGAGGACTTCACCAAGTTCTTGGTAGAGTCCTTTGGGACACATCAACCCAAATCTGCTGCTTACTGTTTGCCTCACACATTGATTTGGATGTTACTGACTCCTGTTCTCACAAGCTCTACAGTTTTGTGTAACCCGATAAATCAGGAGCAGTCAGTAATCGCAGAACGCGTTTATCCCTTAGGGAAGGCCTTGTGCGAGATCCTTTCACTATATAAGATAAGATAGAACTTTATTAATCCCTCGGGTGGGTTCCTCTGGGAAATTCTATATCTGGCTATAGGAAGCACCAAAGCTCTGTCAACACGCAGATTAACTCGGTCTTTATTTATCCATTTTCAGGTCTCTGTTCACATTCCTACACAGAAACTGGTCCAAACTGGAAGCTTCAGAGAGTTCAGTTTGCCCACCTTTACTTGTCAGAGGAAAAAGACGAAAAGCTCTCCATTGTGCCTCTTTTAGGCTCCTTCCATCTTGTATCGCAAATTTGACAGAACACATTAAAATATCTGTCATGATGTGAGTTTTACTCTGGTATTTTTTATTTTGTTGGAAACATCAGTGCTGTTTGTTGGCCACGGCTGGCTGTTTGTACAAATTTTTCCTTGACTTTGATAAATACCTACAGTATCACAATGCAGCTGAAATGGTAACTACTTTCACATGCGCATTTATGCACGTGGCGGGTCAATGAGGAAATCATTAACGAAGAATACATGGGGTAATAATGTCCCGTATTCTTGCACACATCCAACACAGGAAATTTTTGAGTTTTTGAGTGCTTTAATTGTTGAAACTGGTGAGCTTTGAGTTGCTTGGATGGATTTGGGCTTTTCCATACTGCTCCCTTTAAAGGCTTTGTAGATTCCCTCCTCCAGCATTATCTCTTTTTTTTTGTGACCACAGATGAAGATTTATTTAATATCAATTAGAGGCTTCATGATCAGACAGAGCTGTGCCCACTGGTCTGGGTTCAGACCTTTAAATCTGACCTCTCTATCAAGTTATTAATGTGAGTTATATATCTGTCAGTGTTATATCTGTATATCAGTGCTGCTCAGTTTAGGGTAAAAGTAAAATTCTGGTCCAAGAGCTTGTTTTTCTTCTTTATCTGTGAATTCCTCTCTTCCATGGTGAGCAGCAGCAGGATTAAATCACTCTATGCTTGATGTTTTTATGCGATGTCTGTCAAAACCTCGCATTCTGTCATGCAATGGAACAAAATGCATGCATGTGAACCAAAAGGACATACGGACCCTGTCTGAAGTCTGGCAGCGAGATATTCTGCCATATCCAAGGAAATAATTGCAGCGACTGAAACAATAGAATGGATCGACATATGAAGCACTAATTTGTGTCATAAAAAAATTACGGGTCTCAGCTTTTACATTTTTGCGTTGTGATGTGTTCCACCTACTTAATAGACCCCAATGTTTGCTGTTTTCTTTTGCCAGTTTTCCTCCGAACCTAGTGTTCAGAGGTTACAGCTGCGTTCTTTGGAGAGTTACGATCCTCTTTGGCATGATAGTCTTATTGCGAGATCTTATCTCACCGCCGCACTGTGATGAGCTCATCATCCACACATTGTTTCCCACGTGAGCCCCACTGGGATAGACAGTTACTCTGAGGAAGATGAATTTGTCAGAGTTTGGCAATCGAGCCATCCAGACAAAAATACCAGGACCTAAAGTTGTATCGCTCTCATGTTTTTCCTTTTTTTTTGTACTTTAATATTACAAAGTTGCTAAATAACTAAGTTGGCAGATAATGTTCATCAGTCTCTCATTTAGGTTGCCACATAATAAAGCAGGCTAACACGCATTGGACCTTGTGTTTCTTTCAGGAGACCATGTGGGCCGTGTCTGTCCCCACAGTCCAGGGTTACACCCCGGAGCCCTCTGACCTGGAGCAGCTGATTGACATTGACTCCAAAATTGGCCTTCTCCTTCCTGTGGAAGAATTTCACTCTGTGCACAGCTCATACACCAACGTAACCATGTCACAGGTAAGCCAGTGTAGTAGAGTTGTAAGGGCAATTGGGTTTATACTCTATACTAGACCTCGGAGATCTCACCCCCGTTCACCAGTGGTGGGAAATATTATTGTGCAAGTGCAGAGGCTTTGTCTCATGTTTCCATCCAATTTTCCACATTTCCATGTAAGGAGCATATTACAATGCTTTTCATGCAGTATTAGCTGCTGGCAGATTTTAATGCAAAAAGTTTTCTTAGAAAGTAGTAGAAAGAAAGTAGTGTACTTTATTGGTCCCCGTGGGGAAAATCCCTCTCTGCATTTAACCCATTCACTCAGTGAAGCAGTGGGCAGCCATTGGGCGCCCGGGGAGCAGTGTGTAGGGACGGTACCTTGCTCAGGGGTACCTCAGGGTAGCTGTTCAGGGGAATCGAACCCCCGACCTTCCGATCATGGGGCCACCACTCTACCTACTGAGCTATCCCTGCCTTACAAACACTACCAGTCAAAAGTTTGGACACAGCTTCTCATTTAAAGGTTTTTCTTTATTTTTATGACTATTTACATTGTAGATTCTCAATGAAGGGATCAAAACTATGAATGCAAAAACTATGAACTATGAACTAACTCAAAGCATGTTTTATATTTTAGATTCTTCTTAATAGCCACCCTTTGCTTTGATTACTGCTTTGCACACTCTTGCTTCATATATTTGATGTCTTCAGTGAGTATCTACAATGTAGAGAGTAGTAAAAATAAAGAAAAACAATTAAATGAGAAGGTGTGTCCAGACTTTTGACTGGTAGTGTATGTTCTTCCCATGTGAGTAAGGGGGACTTGTATGTGCTAAATATGGTATTTATACAGTTAGAATCAAATGCTACCTGCTAACCTTTACCTCTTAAATGCTGTACATTTTCTAAGTTTTGACTCTGACCTGTACATCACTACAACATCAAATATTCCATTTTTACCGATATTTATAACTGTAAAAAGAATTTTCCAGGCCTCAGTCCTCTATCCTGGCCCAATCCTAGACGTGAGCTCAGTGAGTTATCTCAGGACTTTATATCACTGTGTTTTCAAAGCCAGATGGCATGTGTGTAACCTGTCGGTGGAAAATGATGTTTTTTTGAAGTCAATGTTGAGAACCCAGGGTGCCATTTTCTACTATCACTACTGGATCTAGTCTAGGAAAAACTGCAAACCTTGAATCTCGGTGCTGGAACAACATGCGAAGTACGTATGATATGATGTCCAGAATGTTTATGGCGTCGATCTAATTATTTCACTCTCACACTGTAAGTGTAGTCAATCATATGTGGAAATGGCAGTTTAACCAAGTGTAGCATTTAAAGTTGAGTTGGATGCAGTAATTATTCCACGTCGGTTCATCTATGCACAGCATCTGTCCGGATGATAAACGGATCTATAACCTGGCTGAGTAGAGTGCCAGATGCATACCATCAAAAAAGGTGAAGTCTTTGGCAAAGGTGACACACTGCCTCTTCAAACACCACTGTTTTAAATGGCTAAACTGATACTTAGGTTGAACCATATTATCATTACTCATTACTGTCACTACTCAGTAATCTGGTACTATAAGTAATACCATTCAAAATAAGACGATCCTCTCTTCAGCAAGATTCTCCCCACATGATGTGAACTGGACTTCTGGCCAGTAGTATGAAATCGTGATAATAGTAGACAGCTGGATGTGTCACTTTGTGCAGCCTACTTTCCCTCCCTTCCCACCCCTTTAATCATCTCGCCTGCTCAAAAGAGATCCTGGAAAAGTAACCCCCCCCCCATCATCCATCCATCATCTGCTCTCCATTAGTGTTGAAATGGCTAATTCAGGCATTTCTTTTCAATTGATGTAAAATGTGAATTGAACAATGACACTCAGATTATGAAAAGCAAATAACCAGTTGAGCAAATGATAAACTTCAAAATGCAGCCCACAGGTGTGAAAAATCAAGTGTTTTCTAACCTCAGCTCGCTCCCGTCTTGCTGTTGTGGCGCAGATTAAAAAACAGCCATCCGCAACAATAAATCGCACCAGTGGCTGTAAATCCTTAAGGTGCTCATAAAAGGAAATACGCCTTTGTTTTCAACTTACCTTTCTTCTTAGGCAGCAGCTCCTGAGCTTCTAACCGAAACCATTCGTGTAGCGTGGACCTGCTTGTTTGCCGACTCATTCCAGAGCCGACTGTAATGCACACGACGTTGATATATTAGTTTCAACAACACCGAAAGTGTTTTTTCCCCATTCGTATTAAGTCATGACCTAGATTTCCATGTTTTCCACTGTCTCTTCTTTTCTGGCTGTGTCAGATTGTCACGTTTTACATAGAAGAGGGAGTCATTCTCTCTCGAGCGTGCACTCCCTAATAAAGAATCCGAAGTCTTAAATCTGCGTGTTCCGAACTCTGCGGTGTTCTTTCCCAGTGAGTTGCGATTGATAATCCCTCTTTCATTCCTAGCCACCTTAATAGTAAATTCTCCCTGGCGACACAGCCTCTCTGTTGAGGCTATGAGGGCTGATGGAGTCTGGGAGGCCCGACACCAGCTGGGATGCTGCCACAGAGGAGAGTTGCTCCCCATTAGAATGTAATTTCAGACCTGGTGGAGGTAGAGGAGTGCCAACGTTGCTTTCCTCTTTCATTAGGCATTTCCTTTTCATATTAACACATCCAGCAATCTTTACTGCATACTGTATAAAGCCTACTGCGAGAGTAAACTACCTCATATATCGCAAATTATCTACTTGTACAATATTTGCACACGAGATTTTAATATCAATGCTTTGAGATTTGATATCACCGAACCTTTTCTGTGTCAGTCATTAGACTGTAATGACTGAATGGTACGCTATTAAGATATCCAAGCACATGTCCATGTATCGGTCCATAAAGCATAGGAAGATTGTTTTTTCAATGCACTGCATTCATCATTGCATTGCTACATGGTGAGTCATGGTGAGGCTTTAGTGGAAAAAGCAGTGTTTTCTTTGCCTCTGGTCATTTATGATGATAGGAAAAAGTTCAGGTAGCTACAAACCACTGAAGACCTGGAGTGAAAGGAAATAAAACACAACTTTAATCACTGTTTCCCTTGGACACTGTCAGTTTTGGGCTTATGACAGCACCGATCCCTTTGCATTCTTCACTCTGCTCCCCTTTTCTCAGGCTTCAGATGAAATAGCCTCGCTGTCATTAAAAACATCTGTTGGGTTGCAGAATTAATGTACAATACACCCTCCTACTGTATCACTGTGTGGTAATGCCTGCACCACCCACAGCTCGAAGCCAGCAGAGACGATTCTGTCATGAGAAGTAGCTGCTATTGGGTGTTCGGTGACATGGGTGTGTATGAGTTCTTTACATCAGAATTACATATGTCATCCTTTCAAATCTGGCTTTTTTTTTGAATGTCTGGTTGCAATAAAAATTAACATTTTATGCTGTCATGGTTTTCAGTCTTGGTTTTCAATCAGTGTCACAGTTTATGTGCTCTGAAAGCCCCAAAAGCTTCTTCTGTATTTGAAGTGCAAGTCCAGCTGTGTTTTTGTTGTGCACCGGTCAGCTATATTTTGATGTAAGAGCATGAGGTCACTTAGTCACACTGTGTGGTTGCTGATGAGTGCCCATAATTCTAACTGCAACAAATGTTAAGTGGGAGACCAGAGTGCTGGGCAGAAAACGCCCTTTTGACTAACAGTTTGCAAACGTATCTTATTCAGTTCATTCATATAATTAAAGCTGTGGTAAAGATTCGTTTATATATATATATATAAATATATATACTGCTCAAAAATAGATAGAGAAACACTTTTCAGAGTATAGACTCACGTTTGTTCAACTTCTGAGATATTGATGTGGTCAGTTAATAAACAAGGCATTGTTGTTAATTAGTTTAAGCTGCTTTTGTGTTAATGAAACCCCCCAAAACAGGGATTGTTTTACAGACCACTGAATTTTTTTACTTCCTCATCTTTTCTGATTGTTTTTTCACTAGTTGTGTTTTGGGCTAGGGTCAGTGTCACTACTGGTAGCATGAGGTGATGTCTGGATCCTACAGAGGTTACACAGGTAGCTTAGCTCCTGCAGAATGTCACATCAGTATGTGCCATTGGCAGAAGGTTTGCTGTGTCTTCCAGCGCCGTCTCAAGAGCATGGACGAGATTAAAGACAGTCACTTTAGGAGAGCTGGACAGGGCTGTAGAAGGTCTTTAATCCATCAGGAGGACCGGTATCTGATCCTTTGTGCAAGGAGGAAAAGGATGAGTACTGCCAGTACTGAGTACTGCTTCTAATGGGGCCCGTGCTCGCTGATCAGTACTGTAAAGCCTGATTGGAATATGAAGTAGAATACCACGTTTGGGATTTTTATAGATGAGAGCAGGTTCACCCTGACCACATGTGACAGATGTGAAAGAGTCTGGAAAAGTCATGGAGAACATTACGCTGCCTGTAACATCGTTTAGTACGGCCGATTTGGTGGTGAGTTAGTGATCGTCTGGGATATCCATGCAGGGATGCACAGATCTCTACAGGCTAGGCAACGGCACCCGGAATTATTCTTTTTAATGTTTTTTTTTCAGCTCTTCGCTCACCCCACAGGGTGCTGAGGATGTGTGTGGATTTTTCCCCCTGTTTTAATGCCAGACTGCCATTAAAACAGGATGAAATCCTTTAACTGCCATCTCCAGCACTCCCACCTGTCTTTTTGTTAGTGTCTATAAATTATATACCATAGCAGGTCTCAGTGCCATGTTGGAAACCTTTCCTTTTGCTCCTGCTGCTATTCTTCTGTCACAAATGGCCTGGTAAATGGCCTGTATTTATATAGCGCTTTACTAGTCCCTAAGGACCCCAAAGCGCTTTACATATCCAGTCATCCACCCATTCACACACACATTCACACACTGGTGATGGCAGCTACATTGTAGCCACAGCCACCCTGGGGCGCACTGACAGAGGCGAGGCTGCCCACCACCAGTAGGCAACGGGTGAAGTGTCTTGCCCAAGGACATAACGACCGAGACTGTCCAAGCAGGGTCTCAAACCGGCAACCTTCCGATTACAAGGCAAACTCCCAACTCTTGAGCCACAATCACCCCTGAGACTCCACCTGCACGCACTCTCTTCTTCACCTCTCTTTTGCACCCTCTGTTGCTTTGAATGGTTGATCCCAGATATTTAATCTCATCCACCTTCACTACCTTTACTGCTTGAATCTTCGCTGGTGCACCCCTCATTCACACGCATATCATTCCTCTTCTCTCCAGAGCATACCTTCACCTCCCCAGGCTCTCTTCCTACCTGCTCCCTACCCTAGCAATTTCATATGTAAATAATGAAAATGGGGAGCGTCTTTTCATAGCTAAATAGAGTGGAAATCAATAATAAAAATAAACATACTTTCACACTGCTTTTTAAATCCAAAAAAAGAAGACATATGCACATTTCCGCCTATCTGTCGACTCATAGTTTGAATCTTCACAGAGATTTAAGCATCATGTAGTACACTTTTAAAACAAAAACATAACTATTAGGTGAAAAATATTGTGTAAAATAATAATAAAAAATATGTTTCTTGTTAATAGTGATGACAGTTGGAAAACAAAAAGGACGATGTATCCTCAGAAGTCAGGAAGAAACGGTCCTCCCTGGAATACGATGTCATGTCCCCGCTGAAATATGGAAGATATGCTAACTCGCAACAGAAAACAATGTGACAGTGTTTCCTTTTTAATCATTAACAGCAGTTGAACTTTGGTATTCATCACACTGGTAACCTTTCTTTCCTTTTTTTTGAATAGGTTTATGAAACATCTAATACGAGTTTTGGCTGGACAGCTGGTCAGAGCTGAGGTGTCAGTGTTGTCGTGTGGCACGCCGGGTGTTTTTCACAAGGTTAACTTGGCTAAAAAGCACAGACTCCACACCCTTCCCCACCCTATAATTCCCGCGAGACCCAGTTTATTGTCTTCTTATAAACGCCTCTCCCGCTGGTGTTCTCCACACCAGCAGTTGTGTTAAGTGGTGTAGAGAGGTTTTTCCTTGTCATGGTTCAGATCTGACTGTTCCACTCATTATGGCCCTCGATGGTGGGTAACTTAGTCGCACAGACATCTGTTAACAATTAGCAAAGCTTTAAATATCTGCTGATCTCCTGTCTTTATGATCCAAATCACAACCTGCTATCCTTTGCATTTTAATACGCGGGGTAGAGCTAACCGTATTTTACGGAATAATTCCACATTTTGGAAAAAATATACTTAAATTGATATCATAAACTTCACAGGGTTGTATTGCCTTGTCAATTCTCACAGTCTTTCATTTTTATTATTGATATAAAGAAAGTCCACTCAATGTGTAATGTTAGCAGCTGAACTATAGGCCAGATATTGCCTGACAGTGCACAGCATTGATGGACAAGAAGTGCAAAAAGATGCTTGGATGCGTTTCTTCTCCAGATGCTTCTGATAAATATTGAAAGTGGCCTGCTTCTTAAGCTCTGTGTTCACATCGATCTCAACTGTGTCATTATTTGGAAGAGAGTTAAACTACCTTTTGTTAGCAAAGTGGGGCTGAGTGGAGACACTTTTATGAGCAGTGTCTCTTAATAGTAGAATCAGACTGTGAAGCATTTTCAATGGTTTAAAGGGATTGTGAATGCAAATGTTTCTTTAGTGACCTGAGGCAGTGAAATTTTCACACAGGTTATTGTTCTCTGATTATTCTCTGGATAATGCTGAGTTGTTGTGAACACACAGGTGGCGTGTGTGTGTGTTTTCTTTAAACCCGTTTCACATTTAACATCCTTTTTGGACTGCCAGGAGGTTATGATCTATGCAGCAGTGATTGCTACGGACCACCCTCAATACTAAAAGAGAAAGCAACTATAAAATCCAGATGACCCACAAGTGAATCTTCTAATACTTTAGGAATGCTCACCAATCACCGAGTTATCTACAGGGATCCAAAGTACTGATGGGAAAACATGACCTCAGGAGGGGAAAAATGACAGCTTGGATACAAACAAATTTTGTATCTGGGACATTTTTAAGATTGTGATATACAAACCCTGACACTGTTTCTTAGGGTGCAGATTTGTGGCATAACTTTACAGAGGAGGGAGGAGTGGTTTCAAGAGGTAAAAATACGCCTCTGTGCGTGGCGAGTGGTGCAAAAACATGCACATTTGTTTGCTTCCCTGAGTGTCAGCTCCTAATGGGTATTATATACAGGCTGTGTATACCATACAGCTGTGTTGCAGAATCTCTGATTGAGAAATTGACACATGACTGCAGGTCATAGCTGGGTAAGAACGAGAAAGAAACAGGGAAAAGTGAAAACGCTCTTCTATAGCTACTGAACAGCTTGCTCCTGAGCTCTCACAGGGAGTGCTCGTGGCAAGGCATGCGGACAGGCCTTGGCAGGTAGCCTGGGTCCACGTGGCACAGCTTGAGCTCCTTCTATGCTTCAGATTTTAAAAAAAAAAGATTCAGTGTGAGTGAAAACAGAGAAACGCAGAGGAAAGAGAAGTGTGCTGTCCTTAACAACACCAGACATCTTTGCGTGAGTCAGCACGGCTGGCCTTCTTTTATCATCACAGCACGGCCCCTGTGCAGTGCATAGCCACAGGGCATTAACAAGTCAAACACAAGGGGGAGAATATTTTCCAATCAACAGGAATCAGTTTCTACAGCGTTACCAGGAGTCAAACTGAGCGGTCAGTAATCAACCTTCCAACAGAATCCCAAGTCATAGTGGAAAATATATTGGAGTTTTGTATGGGGCTTCTGTCAAACTGTGTTTTATTATAATGAAAAGTGTTTCTTGGATTTGGATGCGAATAACATTCTTTCAGAGTACTGAAGTCAACCACTAAGCACAGTCTGAAAAAAGCCCCGCAGCATATTGTAGATTTGAAACAAATAACTCAAGTTTTAAGGCTGGAAAGGACACCGATTATTGCAGGGCTATTGCAATTAACTGCAATCGATTGTTTAATAAACTGGTAGCTCAAAGTATAACAAAAGCAGGCTGTTTCCATTATATATGCAGCCTGTTTTCTTTAATGACCGAGTGACTTAATGTGACCAACAGGCACTTTTAATATAACAAAGACCCAGAGAATCAAGCCCAGTGAACCACTGCATGCTTGAACAAACTGCTGTTAGAAACGCTGGCCTGTGTTCACATCACATAATTGTTTTCCAAAGAAAAAACGTATTTTTCTTCTGTTTGCGTAACTCTTTGCAGTATATGTAGAAAAATATCCAGAAGTCGTCATTTTCCTGTGAACTTTGCTCGAGAGACCACACATCGTACCAATTAGTTTATTTGGCATGTGTGGTAGCTTTTATGATTTTACTTTTGACACTTCCTTGGATTTCCTGCCTCGGAGCATGTGTCACTGTTTAGCTTGTCTTGAAAGTGTGAACAAGGTCATCAAGCTGTCGCATTGGTTTTGGTCAGGCTTAAGACTCTCCTCCTTAATATCTATAACGTACTACGAAGGAAGCTGAAGTAACCGCTGGGCTGGTATGTGCTATTACTACGTAATAACATATGCTCGTCACTGTAGGCTGCAGCAGAGCACTGATGCGTGATGACGACCGAAATATTTGTTTTGTTTTCATGAGATGCATCTGAGAATGAGACCGGTCTGCCAATCTTACTGGCTCCCTTTGCTATTAAAGCTAATATGATTGACGTTATTTAATAAAATGCTGCTTTAATGGGAACATCAGTATGTAGCACATTCAGTATTTCTGAGTGTTGGGCATCCAAGATTTTTTTTGAATTAATTTGAAGCGAAGCTTTTGGCACAAAAAGCCCCCCGCTATTTTTCTTGTTTTGTCACTTTGGACAACATCCATCAAACGCTGCAGCTGGTTCACACTCAAACACCGTGACAACGTCTGGATGGAATGTAATGCTTCTAATAGAGATCATAAAGCTGATCACGGGATATTAAAAATCAATTAGTGAACGTGAAAAGCACGCCTGGTTTGAGTTATCTGAAAGTCATACAAGCAGCATAACCGTAATAACCGTGGTTACGCTTCTTATTTTATACTCTGGCAAGAAAAAAAGTATGTGAACTGTTAGGTAAAACAAGGGCAGCTTCTCAGTCGACACGATATCATGCATGAATGACTGTTTTTCTTTTCTTTTTAATAACATTTATTTTGAATTCAAGATGTTTCAGTTTGTGACACCAGAGCAAAGTTCGAAGCAGTCAATTCACATTTCAGCGATTGGCAGACCTACTTTTCTGTATAAAGCTAATTATGTTTGACATGTTTTTCATGCTCAAACGAGACATATCCAGGTTTTTGAGGCCTCCCAGCAATTCTGTGACCCAGATAGGTGATGTGATTATTGGAGATCTAGTACATCCTGTCAAGTAGTTACTCCAAAGTTTCCAGTTTCAAGTTTCTGGGTGTGCACATAGACACAGACCTCCAATGGAGCTCTAACACCTCTGCGGTCTTAAAGAAGGCCCAACAGCGTCTCCACTTTCTGAGAATCCTCAGAAAAATGGACCTGAAGAAGGAGCTGCTGACCGTCTTCTACCGCTGCTCCATTGAAAGTGTGCTGACATATTGCATCGGTGTGTGGTTCTCCAGCTGCACCACAGCACACAGAAAGGCACTCCAGAGGGTCATCAACACGGCCCAAAAAATCATTGGACATCCTCTTCCCTCCCTGAAGGACCTGTACAGCACTCGCTGTCTCAAGAGGGCACGCAGCATCCTCCGGGACTGCACACACCCAGGACACCGGGTGTTTAAGCTGCTGCCGTCTGGCAGGAGGTTCAGGCTGCTGAGGTCCCGAACAAATAGACTCAAGGACAGCTTTTACAACAGGGCAATAGCCCTGATCAATGTAAATAGCTGACCTGACTGGATACCTCCCTGGACTTTTTAGGGGGAGGTAACAATGTTTAAAACGATAACAATAATATTTATATTTATAACAAGGTGCAATAATAATTAATGTGCAATAATAACAGTGTGCAATACACATACACTTATTCTTCTTTTTTATACTAAGTTAATATACTGTGTTGTGTTGTTTGTTACGTTGTGATGTGTCATATCGTGTCGTGTTGTGTTATATGTAGTGCCGACGTAGGACAGTTTTTCCAATTTCATTGTACTACTGTACTATGTATGACTGTGCAATGACAATAAAGAGTTATCTCTCTCTCTATCTCTCAAAAAGGACAATTACCACATTTCTTTGTGTTGTTCAGATAAACACTACCTCACTCGCTCTTCCCTGTTCTTTTTGGAAGTCACTCTCAGTCACATACTGAGTTAAAGCTATCAAGCATTTAAGAAGAAGACGCACAAATGCGGCACAAAACAGTAGAGCAATAGCTGGAGTATGCTAAGGTCAATGCACAAATCCTTCATTCTTTTCCAAGAGGTGATTACTACCGTTTAACTGGCACAAGAGCAAATGGTAATTTACTGTTAATGCTTGCCAATGTCCTGCAAAATGAACTAAACTTGTTGTGCTCATTTATCATAAGTGCCTAATCTATTATATTTTTAGAAACATTGCTGGAAAAGTAAGGCAATTAATAGACTGTAATCCACTGACTCTTTGATGGAACACACATGAACCACATGTCAGCTTATTGCACACATTTTTCACATGTTCCTCATCAAAGCAACAATATACAGAGGTCAGTAAAGGTACTGTAAGGAATTTTTTGAGGTTGTTTAATAGAAAAAAGGTATCAAATACTCAGAAATATCCATTCATTAGTGTGTGATTACATTTTCCAACTAAGAGCGGACGAGATGGTCATTGCCTCTGCGCCTAATCGTGTTTTATGTATGTGGTTACATATATTGTACGCTTTGTAATCAAAATCACAAATGGCTCTTTTAAAATATATCTGTCCATTTAACATTTGTACACGTAAGATATTGTCATCTCTTTCTCATTATGTCTTTCTCCTCCACCAGTGCTCTACTCCCTCGTTTCCATCTCATCCTCGTCCTCCTCACATTCAGCGTCATCTTCTGAACTGAAATCAGGGCTGTGACACACAGAGTCGGGGATAAACATGCTTATTTATTCCTGATATTGTTGCAGTTAATTATTGTCAGCTGTTCGCCTCCAGACAGCTAAACAACAGCAGCTGGTTATAAGCTAATATCGTGCCAACTAATGTTAGGCTCAAGTATCCTAAAAATCCCACTTCCCACTTCGCACATCATATGAAAGTTTAAAGAAGTTACCTAACGCCAACTAACAGCAGGTAACAGTTGCAAAAAAGTTTAGGATATCTTCAACAACTCATCTCATTATTGCTGCCATTGGACAGAAGTGAGCTTGAATATTTACAGTCTCTTCCAGAGGAAATACAGGTGGACACCCAGCATATTGACAGCTGAGGTACACGGCTCAGTGATGGGTTGTACTCACTACAAATAAATGGTGGACAGAGTTGTTTGTCCTATAGTGGTCACTATAGTTAGGTTCATGCACTTAGGGGGAAACAGGATGGGAAAGAAAACAGAATTCAGTTGACTGCAATCTGCAACCTACTGACATCTAGTGGTGAGATTTTACACACTGGAACTTTAAAGTTTCCAGCAATATAAAAACTATTTTACTTGGCACTTCATTTTTTAGAATTACAACTGATGCTGTATGTCCAGATGGACCATGCGCGACCAACTCACGCTCATATTAATCAATATAATGAACCCTTACTGTAATTTCAGCATATGTATTATGAACAGAACATACAGTTAACACGAGGGGGAAATAAGCTACAGGTCCTAGAGCTGTTTTGATATCAAGGAACTGGAGTTTTTATTAACACTTAGTATTATTAATACTCACAGTGTGAAACAAACTACGTAAACATCCTAAATTATCTTCTATCATCTGTTTTCTGTTAGCTGTTACCATGAGAGAAGATCCTTGACCAATGGACAGATTAGAAGAGTTTAAAAGATAATCTTTTGTGTGGAGATGCCCATCCTATCTGTCAGAAGGTGAGAGGTAAAGTACACCCTAGACAGGTAACCAGCTCATCACAGGGACAACACAAGACAATGAGACACTCGTCATTCACGTCACATTCACACCTATAGCCATTTTAGATTACCAGCTGTCTTAAACATGTCTTTGGACTGCGGGAGAACAAGCAAGCTTCTCTCATAAAGGACACAGCAGATCAGGAGGTTCCACAAAACAGAACCTTTGTGCTGTGCCTTGAATACAAAGTAAGTATTTTATAGGATGTTAATTTAGTCAGAGGGTGTTGGTTAAGTTTGAAAATCTGTAGCAAGTCACTTGAACTGGCCAGTAATGGCTTATTTTATTGTTAAACTTTCGCAGACAGTTTTGAAGTTTGCAGCCTGTATGGCAGCTGTGCCCTGCATGTTTGCAGTCCTATAGTAAAAAGTAGGACAGCTGTCGTTTCCAAATTAAATAAACTGTTTCTCCCAAAGATTTGGGCTTTTTTAGCAACATGCATTTAGTGGTGTGATGATGAGGGTAAAGCTAGACTTTAATTTTTATTTTTCCTGGTTGGAATGCTGTATCTCTCACTCTGGTGCGTGACAGGAGTCTGATCCCATCGTGGTCCTCGCTTTTGTAGTCTAGGATGACTGAGTCTGAACCGAAGGGCTCTAGTGACAACCACTTAAAAGAGACTTCAGATAGAAGCTGTCATTATTTCCTTATAAGGACACAGAGGGCACGGCTAGGTGAGGCCACACACACTTTGGAACATTCAGGAGATATTCGCTTTTGCCAAGTCTTGAGTATTAAAGTGCAGTCATATCACAAATTTCCAAAAAATCTGTGTAAATGCAATGCACAATATTAGCTGAATAGGCATGTCTGTTTGGCTTATTGACAAGGGAAGAGGCATTAATTCAGCTTTAGCGAGCACCCCCTCCTACCCCGGCTTAAACTAAGATTACATCCCACCATAAATGTGTCATAACAGATTTAGTAGCTCAGTGTTTAAGTTCATAATTTCTTCTGGGCCTCCCTGTCTTCACCAACCTACTATTTCGGTGTATGCGAGTCCCTATTGAGATGTCAACAATTTTATGAAATGTCCATCAATTTCAACGTTATTAGATCATACACACGCCCGCCTGCCATCCGGACTAACCGAGAGATTTTAACCACACGGCGCTGGACGAACACTGCAAAACAGTCGTGCGGTTGGCAACGTCCACACAGACCCAACAATTTTTGTTTTAAACCTAGCTGCATGCTTTTATGGAGAAGCTGTTTATTTTTAGAGGTTAAAACGCGACTCTAGCGGAGGTCACGTACCGGACAGTGTCTACAGCATTTTTCATGTTTGCATTATTACTTATGAAGGCGTAAGATAAGATAAGATAAGATAAGATAAGATAAGATAAGATAAGATAAGATAAGATAGAACTTTATTAATCCCTGGGGTGGGTTCCTCTGGGAAATTCGACTTCCAAAAAGCACAGCAACGACCGAAGTTACAGTTACAGAATTGTTATATACACACACACACACACACACACACACACACACACACACACACACACACACACACACACACACACACACACACACACACACATATATAAATACAGAGACAAATATAAATAAAATATACGAAGGGGATAAATAGAATAAATAGGAATAAAAAATAAAAATACAAGTGAATTGCACATTTCAAGTATTGAGTCTATTGCACCGTTGACTATTTACAAAAGTATTGCACAAGGTATTGCACAGTGAGGTGAAGAGGCACTACAGCTTAGTTGTTCCCCTCCTTTGTCCCCCTGTCTCCCCTCCCTCTCCCCTCCAGAGAGGAGTTAAACAGTCTGATGGCGTGTGGGACAAAGGAGTTTTTAAGTCTGTTAGTTCTTGTCTTGGGGAGAAGCAACCTGTCACTGAACAGACTCTTCTGGTTGTTAATGGCCGTGTGCAGAGGATGCCCAGCATTGTTCATAATGTCCAGCAGTTTCTTTAATGTCCTTTTCTCTGCCACTGTCACCAGAGTGTCCAGCTTCATGCCGACCACAGAGCTAGCCTTCCTGATCAGTTTCTCCAGCGGGCAGGGTCTCTTTTCTTTTTCTTTTTTTAAGTGCCAACTGTTTTTCAAATACTGATGCTGATGTAGGATGACAGACTTATGATTTACAAAGAATCTGACATATATTCAGTGGCTTTAAAGAGGCTCTCTTTCGGTCTCTGTGCACGATACAAAGAGAATGGCGCACGCTTTGGTCGGGAAAGACAGACCTCCCACTTATCAGCTATCTGTTGATAATCCTCCAAGCGTGACTCCTATTTCCTCCTGACCCATTTTCAGGGTTTGTTTTGGATGAGAGTGGGGTTCATGTGTCAGTGCACGTGGATGCCACAAACGGGTGATTTATGTTTGACCCCTGTTTGGACTTTTTCAGGTCTTTGTAATGAGTTCCGGGTTTTACTCCTCGTCTGTAGGAGTATGGAAAGCTTTCACAGGAATTAATTGTGGTGAACTGCTATGTGCTTTTATCACCATTTAAATGCTTCCAAGTGACAGCCAGAAGCCACGAGCACAACTCTAGGAGAGCACCCACGGGAGATGAGGTGTTTCTTCCCCCCGTGAGAACCTCTCGTGTCTGTTGTGTATCAGGGCCTTGGCTCGGAGGTTAGTTGGAAGTGCGATGGGGACCCGCAGCCAGGAGAGAAGGTCCTGCAGGATATAAAGGAGAGGAGAGGGCAGGAGAGGCGGCTCCAAGAGATCCAACGGCAGCTGGAGCTCCTGGGTCAAAGCCAAGAGATGACTGTGAGTTCAAAGCAGCTACACACTCACGAGAAAACACATGCTCATGCGCACCCAAATACTTGCATACACACAATATGACTGTGTTGTGTGCATTATAATGCTCCACAGCGCTCATCTGTAGACACGTGTGTAACAAATTATTACAAGCATACAGCTCATTCTCCGTCATTCTTAGAGTGAGAAGATGAAATCACATGCAACATTCGTGTCTCTGCAGACCCATAATTTTTCCTCTTTTTCCCTCATTTCACTTCTCTCTCTTTTCAGTTTACAGTCTCATGTCTGGTTTATACCGATGAGCTAAAGTTCGCCCTCTGCTTCTCTTGATGCATGGTTTTGATCAGAAGGCCAGGATGGTCATTTTCTCCACTGATAGCCTTTTTGTCCTCCTCCACGTTTAATTGCTTTCTCGCGATCTTTGCCAAGATTCAGTGTCTTCGCTCCACAGTGTTCCCTAGAAACCATTGAGCACCGTCTGATCTTAGGAGTCTGCAGAGTTACAACCAGAGGACTGTCACTAAAGGCACAATGCAAGAATGTTCCAAGAACAAAGGTGGACGGGCCTGATTTCTGCTCTCTCTGGCTCTTATGACTTTAAATTTTCTGTTAGATAAAAGGAAAACATCAGGGTTAATACATTTATTTGTTAGACTTTGTTGGTGTTAAAAGGGAAGCTCCTGCTGCTGTTTATGGAATTCTTTTCATCAGTTCTCACACTGATGAATCACAGCGTGATGTATATTCAGTATGCCTAATTCAAACATAAAAGATGGGCATTTCTCTGACAAATAGTGAGGTAATAAAACCACCGAGCGGCAGCCACACCCTTACATCACACGGCATCACGCCATGCAACTGAGGCCTATTCCTGGCCTAATTAAGGAGAGACAAGTGGAATTTTGTTGCTAATTAAGCCGAGCTCCATTCGAGGAAAACCGTTCTTTCATCGTGATTCCAAAACATCAAATCCACCAGTCCCTTAACTACTGGTGCTGCAACACACTCTTTGCGTTTGACCATGTGTCACTGCATTTTTATATAGTGTGACTAAATGAGTGAACCCAGCGAGTGACTTCAATGTAAACAGCAGCCTCACGGTGTATATATTTTTAGTGCCACGGGCCTTGTTTTGTGGCTAGAAAAAGATTTATTTGTACAGATTTTGTCTGGGAGGGCATACTTAACCAGTCTCACACAGCTGCAGTATACTCATAAAGTTGATTTGTATAACATACATAACTCAGAGACTCTCACAAGACTTTTGGGCCTCCACGTTGGGTGACAGCCGTCCCCAGAGGGATAATGTTATGCATATATCCCAAGATCCCATTCTTGTGAAGACAGAATGCCGTGAATGCCTTCGGGACAAATATTCACTTGAGCACTGTAATGATTTCAATAGATCTGTGTGTATACTCATGTATATATCTTTCTACGTAGCACTCATAATTCTTATTCTCATGTATATATCTCATGTATATCTCATGCACATATCTTTCTTTCTACATAGCACTTTAATTCTTATTGTCTGCACTGAAGCACCGCAGCAATTTCCTAATGTTGTAAACCTCAACATCTGGCAATAAACCCATTCTGATTCTGATTCTGATTCTGAAGCCATAGAACCAAAGGCTGTATTTCCAGTTACACCGACTGTCTGCTAGCTATGCAGTGTTTCTGTGTAGTTTTCTATTGGATTAAAAGTGTGATAAGAAGAAATTTATCCATCCATACATCCATCTGTTTTCTTCTGCTTATCCAATTCAGGGTTGTGGGTGAGACTGGAGTCTAAACCAGCAGCCATACATCCTGGACAGGTGGCCAATTTCTCACAGGGCCAGCACAGAAACAGACAACCATTTACATTTATAGCAAAGGAATCACCAGTTAACCTAAACCCTCTAACCTCAACTAACCTCTTCCTCTAACCTGGGGAGAGCCCACACAGACACGGGGAGAGCATGCAATCCAAACAGAAAGGCTTTGACCTTCTTGCTGTGAGGCAACCACTACGCTTCTTACCTTGTTGGTGCAAAAATATTATTTTATGCCTGTCGAACTGTGTTATCTTTGGCATTTTTCATAGACTCGACTAAGGAAAGGAGAACAAATAATATGCTTTTGCAACAGGTTGCTAGTAACAAAGTGCCTAAAGATACAAATGGGTTTCTCTGTTATGTGTAAACACAACAGTGGTTCATCCCTTGGGTCGAGTGCCTTTTTTATGCTTGAGTGATTCATATGTCAGTGTTAAGTGGCTTAAAAAACATGTATGTAAAAAAAGTAAAATGGTACAAGGACTGGACTGAAAATGAGAGAAGAAAAGAAAAACTTCAGAGAGTCTGGTGAACCACTGCTTAAGAGCACTTTTAAAAAAAATTCCTTGTCATGGTCCTGGGCCATGTGGGCCCAGTATTCTTAGTTTCTTGTATTTTTGTATTTCGTTCCTTATTTAGGTCATGTTTCCTGAGTTGTCCTGTTATGTTGTTCCTTATTTGACTTCCCCTTGTGACTTTTATCCCCTGTGTGCCCCTCTATGTATCTGTGAGCCCTCATCTCCCCTCCTTGTGTTTCATTCCATGTTTCCCCAGCCCACTATGCCCGTGCTCTCTCTCTCCTCCTGTTTGCACCTCTGTGTACTTCCTGTTTTACTTTGACAGTCTCCCGTCAGTGTTGTTTACTCCTGCCTTGTCTTGTTATGTTTATATGTGTCAGCTGTGTTCCCATGTGTGGCCACTTCCCCTGATCATCCCTCTTGTGTATTTAGTCTCTGTGTTTCATGTAGTCTGTGTCGCGTCGTCTGTGTTACCACTCCCGGTGTTCCGTATCTCCAGCCATAGCTTTTCCTTAGTTTATGTCCAGTTTAGGTTTCTGTTTAACTATTACTCTTATGCTGCCCTCACTCTGTTTTGTTCCTTTCATCAGCCAGAATAAAAGGCTCGCTTTTGTTTAACTCCACTCCTGCATCCTCGCTTGTGTTCGCTCCTGGGTCCACCACACACATTTCCGCACGGTCTGCCTCCGCAGACCGTGACATTCCTGTTATTGAGTTTGACCAAATTCAAGTGTGTGATTAAAGGAGAAGTTAGGAAGGTGAAGTATTAGGTTTTTCGTAGCTATTTATTTAAACATGCTTGAAATACGGTAAAACAAAGATATCTTAAAATAGCAGATTTGACGAGGTTAACAAGCCTATTTTTCTGAAGAAACTGTGTGATGCTCGACAGTTGATCTGGTGCTCGTTTTCCTGCAGCCTGTTTTGGCTGCCTTCCTAAATCTACAGCAAAAGGAAGGACAATCTCAGCATTTACTGTAAAACAGGATAGTTCCAGCCCAACGGTCTTGTTTTAATCAGGCCAACACTATCAGTCATACTTCCTCACTTACAGCAGTTTGTTATTACCTCATTATTTCTAGCATTTATCGGAACAGCAGTCTAGGTTAAAAAAAAATTTATAAATTGACTTATCTGGATCTGAATCTCAAAATCAATTATCTGTCTCTATGCATGCTTCACCACTTTCCTCGCTTCACTGCATCCACAGCTGATGGCTGTTAGCTGCTAGCTTATCTCCCTCATCGGCTCTGCTTTGTCACCGTATGATCTTTGGAAAGGGCTCAATTTGAGAAAAGTCTCTTCCCCACTGGTCTCAGGTTTTTCAGTGTCACTATGATCTCTCCTATCTCCTGTACATGCTCTATAACTCAACTTCAAATATACAAATTCAAATTTAGGAGGTGACACCGCTTTTGGATATATTTGCGGAAACAGCTCCTAAGCTTCAAGCCTCGGGACAGACCATGGCAGACGCTGTTTGAAATATGGATGCAATATAGGTTTAATGACACGGGGCACGTCTGAGCCTGCCTAGCCTCCTAAATATTGAAGTTATGATTGGTGATTAAGTAATTTTGAACTTTTACAACATGTGTCATTTGGGAGGATATGTAATATGTTAGCAAGCTCAGAAACTGAAAGATACTTTTAGCAGCAGCTCTCATGTGCACAGAGATGTTTGTCCCACATTAAACATAGGAACATTGTCTAGCTAGCGTTAGCCGTCTCAGGCAGTCAGCACTCCTGACCGCTGCACTTTAACCTGTGATTCAAACTATGGAAGTATACAGTAAAGAAAAGCCAGAGTCTTTTTTTCCCAATTACACAGTGTCATTGTTAAGTATGCAATCCAAAGCTCTCAACTTTAAATCTGTCAGATTTGAACCTTTTGCTGCTGCAACCTCTTCTGCTTCTGTTCAGGCTCTGCAAAGGAGACTAGGATGAACAAAACAATTGACACATGGCTCTTAGAGTTAAAACCAAAGACTATTTTATGTTGATATAGCTGTTAGAGTTGAAGCAGAGGCTCTTTGGGTATTTAGGAGAGTTACTATGCATTTAAAAAAAATGTTAAAATATATATTATCTGCTATTTGACATGACATATAATGTTGGTGCTATGCTACTGTATAGCAGAATGGGAGTGCAATAATTAAGTTATTGCACTCCCATTCATTCTAAGTTCTTCTTTCTCCCGGAGGAGTAACATCTGGGTCTGTGGACTATAGAGCTCAGGTATGCAACTGAAGTCGGTGACCCTGAAAGCTGAGCGGCCCACACTTGTGCTCAAACCTGGTCTTGCATCCTGTGTGTACGAAGCGCAGGATGAGCTGTGGTAGAGGTGGTAGTCCTCTGCAGAATGTAGCTGGAGGGCTCCACATCTCTGTCTTTGCCAGATTTATCTCCCTGTGGAAAGCTGATCATGCTCTGAGAGTGGCGGAGAGTTCTGATCTTTCAGGTCAAGAAGTTCACTCGCCTTGCCATTGTTTGCTGGTGGAAGAACTGGATTCACTTTAAAATAAAAACTATTTAATGACCCCGGTGACAATAAAACAGAAACTGTCAAAGGCCTGTAACTTGACAAACTCAAGATTTTCCACTTCCACCTTGGATTTCACATGTTTATTACAGAGAATCATGGTTGGGATTGCCAGCTTAAGGCTTTGCAGCATACACAGCTCTTCTCTTCACTGTAGATTGCGTATGTGAGATGCTTGTATGTACGCGACCCAAAGCCACCCAGAAACAAAGTTTTTATCTATTCCTGCTTACTCATTCACTTCCCTTCAGAATCGCTCTGATAGTGAATTCTGCGTTCATGAGCTGTCATGTAAGCCCAGCATTGTTGTTCCTGTCTCACTGATAACCCAGTGGAACAAGGAGATGCTCCCTGGAAGCACCTTAATCAATTTTATCAAACATTTTCTTTGGAAAGCTTTCCTGTAATCCCAGCAGTTTTCTGTGCTGTTTACCAAAATTCATGTGTTCCCTGCTGCTAGGAAACCGAAACCTTCCACCAAGAAGAAATGAAGGACCTTTTTTTTTTTTTGCCTGTCCCATTTGGTTCATTAGCCGTCAGAATTGTTGTCTGAAGACCAACAAGGATACCCAATGGATTTATTTTGCCAAATGGATCATTGTGGCATTGCCGTATTGGTCCATTTGATCGACCTTTGTTTTTATTATTTATTTTATTTTATTTTCAGATGTTACAGACGGGACAGACATGAGTGAGGGATAGGAAAGGGAGAAAGAAAGAGGAAGGAAAGGAAAAACAGAAGGGGAGAGGGACAGTGAGAAGGGGGGGGGAGAATCTCCTGGATCAGCTGTTGAGAGAAAAAGAAGAGAAACAAGCAAAAAAAACCAAAGCAACATATTAAACACAACACCATCACATTAATAGAATAGAATAGAATAGAATAGAATTCAACTTTATTGTCATTGCACATGCACAGGTACAGGGCAACGAAATGCAGTTTGCATCCATCCAGAAGTGCTTTAGTGATATAGATATATTACAATATATATTAGCAATAATATAGATATGTGAGTATATTACAGAAATGGGTCTATTATGGTATGTTATAATGTACACGGTATGAAGTATGTTGTGAATATTCTATAACTATAAGTATGTACAGGCTGTAGTGAGTACAAGTTATGTACAGGATATGAACAGGATATAAATATGAAAAACTATACAGAATATGAAATAAATAACTTTACAGAATCGAGCTAAGTGTAAACAGCAGTAAATACTAAATATTCAATGTTGTTGTGCAGCACGCAGGACCGACAGCGCACAATGTGCTTTGAATTAGCAGCCAAGAAAGGTGTAATTTAAGTCTACGAACAGTGAACACCCGTGTGAAGGACCTTAAATGGCTGTGTAGCAGCACGAAAGCACATATCAGTCACCCACAGACACCCCTGGCCTCCTCAAGTACCGAGGTCATCGGAGGTCAACCACTTTTAAAGAGTTGTAGCATTTTGTCAAAGCAGTAGAAAGAACATTCTTTCTTCCTTCTTTCCTTTCCTCTCCTCTCTGTTGGAAAGTCTAACCTGTTCCCATCTCCAAGACGGCTGGTATCAGTTAGAGGCATTTCAGACCATTAAGACTCCAGCCAGTGGGGCACTTTTTATTGCCCCATTCATGTACACAGAAAATAATGACAAGCCTCTAATTGACTTGTAATTTTTTTCTTCTGCCATTTGTCTCAAGTTGCAGGAATTACTCACTTACGTTCAGAAAAATGTACGTCTCCTTTCCTTAACAAACTTTTTCTGTGGCCGAGGTGTCAGTTGTTACATAAGAATATATATAATATATATGTGGGGCAGGGATAGCTCAGTAGGTAAAGTGGTCGCCCCATGATCGGAAGGTCGGCGGTTCGAATCCACCTAACGGCTACCCTGAGGTACCCCTGAGCAAGGTACCGTCCCTACACACTGCTCCCCGGGCGCCTGCTTAGTGGGCTGCCCACTGCTTCACTGAGTGAATGGGTCAAATGCAGAGAAAAAACAAGTAATTTCCCCATGGGGATCAATAAAGTATCCATTATTATTATTATTATTATAAAGAATAGCTAAGCGGCTGTAGAATGGATAGACATTTATTTAAACTCTATGTTTTTGTGCATACTCTATATTTATTTACGTTTTTTGTTTGTTTGTTTTTTTCGAACTTGCTCTTTTATTGTTTCATTTGCGCCATGTAGAAGCAGAGGTCAAGTCCACAGCTACATGAATGTTGAAGGGTCAAGATAATGAACCGCTCCAGGGGGGCACTGTGGGGCGTTTGTGTCTGTGGTGCCTGTGTGCTCCTGTCTATTGGTAAATGATGACATGTCTGGATAATTGTGAGGGTAAAGATGAATAACACCACCCAACCTGCAATGACCTAAAGGGTATGATTACATTCTGGAGGACTTTGAACATGGACGGGATTGTGTGGTAATGTCTTGTCAGCCCACTGACAATGGGGTGTAGAGGTCTGCATTCCCGCGGCTGTCCCGCGGGAGCCGCGGGACCCGACCAGATTTCTTGCGGCGCGGGAATAAATTTCCAAATAAAATGCGGTAGCGGTCGGTAACTCTGGTGTAATTTGAACGGGAGCGGGCGGTCTGAAAATATAGCGTGCCCGACATTTTTTCGGAACAGCATATCTGTGATTTCCTCATTCTAATTGAGCACTGGTACAGCCAGTGCTCACGCCTGTTACACGCACTGAGCGCATGGATCAGTGCTTTTTGCAGTAGGCCACAATGCTGTATTCGTTTTTATTTATTTTATTTTTGCAACACGTTTTCCATGTTAAAAGATAAATGTTGCATGTTGACAGATAAATGCATCTTGTTTAAGAAAAATAAATACAATCATTGCACAACCTGCAGTTTTATCTGTTATCTCTATTTTTTGGTGGTACCCCATTTAAATGTGAGATTTTGGAAACCAGATCTAAATTTAGCGGGAACGGTCGGGTCGGGTAGAAAATTATTCTAAGCGGGCAGCGGGTGAACAAAGACTGAATATACAGCGGGAGCGGTCGGGTGCGGTACAAAACCTTGCGGGAGCGGGCGGGAGCGGGACTAAAAAAACATTCCCGCGCAGACCTCTAATGGGGTGGAGCGTTTCAGTGGGTGGTCAGGTCAGCATATGAATGGTACTAGCTAAAGGGGGTAGATGAGACACGGGAATTACTCTGTGCGGTGTGAGGAAGAGGTGAAAAGAATTGCATTGCTTAATATCTTCTTAGGTCACTGTTGTTGCTTTTGGTTTCTAAAATCTATTGTTTTGGACGTCAGTCAGGCATTATGACCACCTGTATAATGTTGTGCTTGTCCCCCTTTTGCTGCCAAAACAGCCCTGACCTGTCGAGGCATGGACTGCACTAGACCCCTGAAGGTGTGCTGTGGTATCTGGCACCAAGATGTTAGCACTTTAAGTCCTGTAAGTTGCAAGGTGGGGTCTCCATTGATTGCGCTTCTTATACCAGCCCATCACACGGATGCTCAATTGGATTGAGATTTGGGGAATTTGGAGGCCAAATCAACACCATAGACTCATTGTTGTGCACCCTGTGGCAGGGTGTATGATCCTGCTGAAAGAGGCCACAGCTATCAGGGTTTCCATGAAAGTGTGTACATGGTCTGCTTAGGTAGGTAGTCCGTGTTAAAGTAACATCTAGATGGACTTTGTCCAAAGCATTGGGGGTTTTGGCAGTCGTAATGTGTCTGGGACTCTTTCTATCAGAGCCTGTATTACATTTTTGGCAATGTGAGCACCTTATGCCTTCATCAGTGAGCCTTGGCCACCCATGACACTACGGTTCCTTCCTCGGACCACCCTACAAAGAGCTGCAGTTTTGGAGATGCCGTCTAACCATCACAATTTAGTCCATGTTAAAGTCATTCAAATCCTCACACTTGCCCATTTTTCTGCTTCTAGCACACTAACTTTGAGGACAACATGTTCACTTACTCCCTAAAATGTCAGTGTTGTATTGTTTTGCTGATCAAAAGTAGGAGGGGGAAAGATCAGTTAATACTAACTAAAGACTGTGATTGAGATTAGGGACAGAATATCTGGATCGCATCCTTACTTCAAGGCCAGGGACATTCATTTCACTTAGGGCTGACAGCTAAAAACACGAGCGCAGAGAGAATGATGACAGCGATTTCTGTTCAACTCAGAGATTTAACGTTGTCTCTTCTTGACACTTTCTTGGCACGGTGCTCGTGTCACGGAAGGTAATGAGTCGATAATATTGGAACAAATTGACTGTTGAGTTGCAGCTGTTTAAACAAAGTGCAGAGTCCTTACACCGTGAACTTGCGCTTGTCTATGAGCACACGTGCGTAGGTAAATTAGTTACGGTCGCCAGGAATTCAGACTTTGCATATAGCGCCAAATGACGCGTCATTCCCAGGAATAGATTTTGATGTTTATTTAACTTTCAAGCCCTTTTCCTCATAACCTAGTTTTCTTTCATCCTTGAACTCACTCGCTGTCCCAGGCTGCCTGTGAGGAGTCTGGCTTATGCGTAGAAAAACAAAACTAGCATCCAAGTGGAAGTGTTTTTCCCACACACCTTCCAACAAAGCAGAGCGGTGCAGTACATTATTATGAAGTGCCACTGTTGTGTGAGGTCATGTATTAATACAGCACTTTGTCTGGACTTGTCAGAAACTAAGCTTTAGACCCAGTAAAATTTGTTTGGAAGAAATGCAGGAATGATGTCAGCAGTTGGTCACTTTTTATAATATTCGGCAGACGTGACCTGGAAACAGTTACATATCTACACATCCGCACCGTAGGCCTGCATGTGGAACGAATCTGCAAATACACACATATTGTTGTGTCTGTTTAATTGATTTTGAAACTCTAAATTCACACAAGCATCACTGAAATCTTACATCAGTTGGTGGGTTTTTTTTTTTTTTTTGCAGAATGAGTCTCCGGACCTGACGGACGAACAGTTACTTTGCCTGATGGATGGATGTGAGCTGGCAAAAAGTTGGAGCCAGGACCTTGAAATGAATGACTCAACATAAAGACCTGAAAAAATGATTTGACTGCTACCAGACGGGATCATTTCTGGGACTTATTAATGATTTTATGTGGTTAGACTTTGGCATTAGATCTCTGATGATAGAACAGTCTCTTCATTTATAGACTTACAAAATTAAAGCTACCTAGGGGAAGTCGTGTGCGCTTGTTTGTGATATTAAGACATCCCTGGCCTGTGAGGATGAGGACGCTGGGCTTCTGGGGTGTCTTGAAATGACACTTCTAAGGTTTGGGCTTGTTGCAGCAGAACACATGGATGCTTGATGGGATTAAGTGCAGGGAGTTTGAAGATCGGGTCAATGCCTTGGGCTCTTGGTCATATTCCTTGATGTGTTCTCGAGCATTGTTTTGCATTGTTGCAGGGTGCACTGTCCTGCTGGCGCAAGGTGGTGCCGACCATCAGTGCAAGTTTCCACGAAAAGTGGGATACCTTTCATGGAAAATCCAGAGATTTTAAATGTTGTCTTGTAATGAAGTCTTCAATGATATCCACATCTCCTGTCCATTGTTTTAATATTGCAGCTGATCAGTGTATAGCAGCATAAACTGATGGATATTTTATATTCAATGTGTTAAAAGTGGAAAAATTATAGTCATCAAATTTGGTTACTTTAGGATGGGAACTGTTTTGTTTTTTTTGTTTGGGTTTTTTTAATCCTAATTGGTCTGCATGTTTTGAACATGTAGCTCGATTATAACACTGCTTCTGTTTGTGTTTATATGTCTGCATGAGGAAACAGAGCAGCAGGGCCATGCTTTCTATTAACCAAAGTATCATAGATCAGAACAGAAAATTGCTGTCATTAAATCTAATAACCGGGTGCTGTAGCCGCAGAATGTTCTAATGCACACATAAACATCAGCTTATAGCAGCGTGTCTGTGGGGGTGAACTCTGAGCGCTGCCGTGCATTAAAGCTTTTTCCGACAAAATATAGAACGTCTGTGTTAGTAATGTGTGGTCAGACATCCAGCGTTGCTGCTAATGAGAAGGGAGGATGTGTGCTCTACGGTGGTGATAGTCGGCTGTAGCTCAGCTCCAAGCATTCCGCTCATTCCTGGCTCTGTAGGTGATCTCCTCCAGAGCGGATGGGTTAGCGAGATCCTCTGAAATGGGACCCTGTGTGACCTCTTTCGAGCTCAGTTGTCATTTACATAAGTGGTTCACCCTGACAAAAGATTGGCAGCTTTAAGAATGACGAGTTTTGGTTTGTTTGAGAGACCTCTGGAAGCCCTTGACGTTGTTCCTTTTTTGCTCCGTGCATGCAAAATCTTAGGAGCTAATCCACACCCGGTTCAACCTCAGCCCAGAGGCCCTGCCTTTTTACTCCCCTTGCACTGGACACCTATAGGCCTGTTCATCTCACTCTTCACCTTACCCCCGCATTCTGACCTCGTCTAAACGGCAGGAATTATCTCACATTCCTCTACACTGGAATCAGCCAGGTGAACCTCCAAGGACACTTTCCAAACACGGTGAACTCTGCGTCACTGTTTTCTTTTCTAACTGATGGGACTAGATTAAAACTGTCTATTTTAAACTTTTATTTGTCATACATGTGCAACTCATGTCATTAATCACAGCATATGTAGCGTATTTGTCTCCTGTACACAAATAATGTGTGCGTAACTGAAACAGTATATTTTCAGAAGAGTAAGATAAACTGCTCATTTAGGGTAATGGAAAAACACTGAGCTCATTATGGCAAGAATGAGGTCAGTGCTAATGTAAAGAGACCTGCGGCACACTGAGAAAGTCTGGGTTTTCTGGCGGGACCCTCACTGGCGCACATTCCAGCTCTTTCTGACCCCAAGAAAGATTTAAATTAGCAGTCATATTTCAGTTTGCAGTTATATACTGCTGCGGTGTCTTACAGCACAGCAGCTAGCAAGCTATAGAGCTGGTCTGTGGATAGGAAGTCATCTTGACTTTTGACAGGTTATATTTAGATGTTTTTTATGAAAAGTATGGAATTTCATTGCAAGTTCTTAATGGCAAAAGTGGCACACAGCCATAACTTAGCTCCATATTCCTTAAAGTTAGCACCTTTATTACTCTGCAGGGCTAAATTCCTTATGTCTACCTGTCCAGTGGTAGTGAAGCAATGCGATGTGTGGCCATATCTGTGTCGATGTGCTGCTTAACAAGGTTATATTTCATGTTGAGTTTTGCTGCTGTTGACTCCCAAGGATACTCCCTTTCTCAGAGGATTCACAAGACCCAGCT
The DNA here is from genome assembly GCF_041146795.1 of Maylandia zebra. NCBI lineage: Eukaryota > Metazoa > Chordata > Actinopteri > Cichliformes > Cichlidae > Maylandia > Maylandia zebra. The sequence goes on from NC_135185.1 coordinate 30,526,015, forward strand.
AATGGATTCCAGTTGTTTGACACAGCGTGACTTGGCTCTCTTTGCTTTTCTAAGAAGACCTTAGTTGAATTAGATATGAATGTCAAAAATCACAGCGACAGACGCTTGGGTTATCAAGTATTTAACTGTTTGTTTTCCCAAAAAGACACCAAGAACCTTTGGAACTTTTTTCTAGAGAGTTTAATGTTCACTTTACATAGTAAAATAACAAGTAGGAGTAAAAAACAGCACTTTGGGTAAAAACTATGGGACAAATGTTTATAGAAAAGCTTCACTAATATTAAAAAAAAGACATACAAAAACCAAAATGACAAAGACATCCTCGTGTCAGTGTGCAAATAAGTTTATACAGACAGAAACGCTTCCATATGAGGCTACGCTTCTAGATAAATTATTTAAATAGCATACATCTACACAAAATGAAATACCCTCAACATAAAACAAACAGAATAATTTATCAAGACGCCACAAATACATATCGCAAAACACAGTCAAGGCAACATTTCTTTAATCCTTTACGTTCCCGTTTGGGCTTCTTTTGCTACAAAAATATCTTATATACAGCATATAAATGATAGTAAAAGTCTTGCTTTAAAGAAAAAAAGAGAAAAAATAGAAGCCAACCAATTTATACTCTGTTGATAAGACAAGGGATTCTCGTGTATTGCTGGTCTCAGCACAAAAAGAACTAATGAGGTAATATTTGTACATAAAGGGTTTCCTTTTTGTTTTCCATTGTCAGAAATTGTACACACAAGCTCAGGCACACCAGCCACGCACACTGCAGAAGTGGAATATTTAGAGATGGTGTTGTTGATGTTTTTTGTTTTGTGGTTTTGGTCTGAGGTTAATAACTCTTAATCTTTAGAGGATCCCGATTTCACGGGTTGCTGCTGACATTTAAAGGTGGAAAAATGAGCAACAATTAAAGCTATAAACAGTTACACTTACAATAATCTTAGGAAACAGACTGGCCCCTCACATATTAGTTATCCACGTTATATTTGCTCATAATTACTGTTCCAAAGCAGCGTGCCTGCCTTGGGGCCCTGTGCTGTCCTTAATATTGTGCTCTCCTTGTTTCTTCTAGTGCTCTTTTCCTGAGAAAACGAATATTTCGGGCCAGCCCTGCGCCTTGGATACACGCACGTGCCTTTAAAAAGGGGGCTGTCACAGGGAATTAAAATCAAATTTCGACTCGGTTATCTCAATAATTGCGCTCATCAGGTGGAACAAATGCCCAAACACACATAGCATTCACTCTCTTTGATAGTAACAGTCAGTCCATACTGTCCATTGTCCCTCAAGAGTTCCTTCAAAGGGTAATCTCACCCTCCAAACTTAACAAAGTTCTCCTACTGTTTTCTTCATACTGAAACAAGTATATCTGAGTCCACAGCAGATGCATATTAATACACAAAAATATCTTTTCTTAAAAAAACAAAAACGAACAGAAACACTCTTCCCTTTGGTCCCTCATCCACAGAGGAATACCGACAACAGTTCAGGTGTGCAAAGCAAGAAAATGTGGCCCTCTTTCAACGCAGATCAGAGCAAACAGAGTGAGAGAGCCAATCGTCTTCTGAGCAGAGCCGTGCTCAAAATTTGAGTTTGGTGCTGTGGTGCAGAATTTACTTTCATTTGGCTTAGACTCCTGAGGTCACCTCACGTTAGCTCGCTTGCTCTTCATACTTCCAACGCGTATTTCTCAAAGGAAGGGAGTTAAATAAGTCGATCCAGGTCTCGTTTCACACTGATACATTCTTCTAAAAGCCTCTGTGCTCCGATTATGTATCTGAAAGGAGTCGCAGATAGAAAGATGTTAGGAATAAAGTTTCAGGTAAGTGGTTTCAAATGCATCTAACCTTCAAATGTGTACTTACCTCTGCATTCGTATTTGAGGTCTGAGAAGTAAACCATCTCCTGAGAGAAGACATACAAGCCTAGCCGCCCACCGGCGTAGGTTTTGTCGTAGATGTTTCCGGAGTCAGCCATGATTCTCTTGCCTTCATACATGACCACTCTACAAAATAAAATACAGTCAGTGGAGCAGTGGAGAAGTTTTAAACTATGCAACTGAATGAAAGAGCTTTTTTTCTTCTTCTTCTGGGGTTTTGGTCTCACCTGATAAGTCCAGTCTTGGGTCTGTGGGTCAGATGCCATCTGTAGGCAGTGAAGTCTTTCCAGCCAATATTCTTGCGGTCGTGCCACAAAGTGCGCACCTAAAAGTTACAATTAGCAAAAGTTACAATGAGAAAAGTCTCAAACGTTTTCCTCAATTACGCCTCAAACTCTGAGTCAGTTCAGCTGTGCTCACCTGTCCTGGGGTGTCTCCGGTGTGCCACAGGGCGTTCCTCAGGTGCTCACCGGGCCCTGTGGTGGAGTTGACCACTTTGATTGACAAGCCGGAGTAGCCCTGAGCTCTTGTGGGTGTGTTGGACCAGTACGTCTGGGTGATCTGTTTCCACATCACTGTGTAGAAGCGCGAGCTGGATTGGTAGCCAAACACGAAACCAGCGTAGTCATCGTCTCTGTCCGTGTTGATGAAGAATGTTCCACTGAAGTCCACCGCGCTGAACTCATCATAACCTGAATTTTAAAAAAAGATGGGTTAGTATCAATTTGCTACCAGTTTGTGTTCATTGCAGAAAAAACGTCTGTCCGTATATTACATACCGACAGCAATGCCAGGGTCGCAGTTGACAGTCTGGACCAGCTCCTTGCCCTGATGCCGGACAACCCAGTTGGGGTCGATCTGGGAGGTACCTTTGGGGTCCAGAGGAACCATCTGGAATCTGCGGAAGTCGGTTTCACTGATGGCAAAGTTTTCCGGGCATACATCATAGATGTCCAAAACATTATCTTGATCAAAATCATCTTTGCACACATCACCACGTCCATCACCTGAGAGGAAAGTAAATACATTGGAAATCAAAAAAAATGCTCTACAACAAAGATTTAGAAAATCAAGGCACCAGCGTTTTACAGGACTGTTAACCGAGAGATGGACTTACCATCAGAGTCCAGCTGATCAGGGTTAAAGGCCAGTCTGCAGTTGTCTTTGTCATCTGGAATGCCGTCATTGTCATCATCGTGGTCGCAGGCATCACCCTTGCCATCCTTGTCGTGGTCTGCCTGGTTCGCATTCGGAATGTAGGGGCAGTTATCCAAGTTGTTCTGGTGACCGTCCTCGTCAATGTCCTGGTTGCTGTCGCACTTGTCTCCCACGCGATCCGAGTCAGAGTCGATCTGCAAAAGAGCAAAATTCCTTTTTGATGAGACCCTCGCACTCGCTTCACATAATTCCCTCCTCTGTTTTTCATCGGCCTCAGTATGAGAGGTGCTGCCCTGGTTGCAATTTTAAAAAGGAGACCCTTGTTTTCAGGTATGCAAGCAATGTCCCTCCAGACAAAGGAAGAGAAAAGAGAAGAGGGAGCACTGTGCTCGTTCTCTTTAGAGCTGTCACATTCCTCTCTTGATTAAAGCAGATGTGATTTAACCTTGTAAGTCCCCACAGCAGTGAAGTAGAAGTGAAAGATGATGTTACCTGATCAGGATTGTGCTCCAGAGGGCAGTTATCGCAGTGATCTCCAACGCCGTCCCTGTCGGTATCTCTCTGGTCCACGTTGTAGACATATGGGCAGTTGTCATTCTCATTCAGGATGCCTGTTGAGCAATTTTGATTTAATTTTTAGCCTTCAGAAACTGAATGCTTTTTTTGTTTCAAGATTAAAGCAAGAATATGGAGAAATAACTTACCATCACCATCAATGTCAACAGCGCAGGCATCACCCTCTCCGTTGTTGTCAGTGTCTGTTTGGTCAGTGTTGGCTACATATACACAGTTGTCACAGTTATCACCAACTTCATCCCTGTCTGCATCATCCTGGGAGGGGTTGTACACTCTTGGGCAGTTGTCCTAAATTAATGGAGAGATCACAGCTTAATTACTAAAATGGGTCACGACTCAGAGAAGTCATATTTATAGGAATAAAACTTTGCTCTTCCAGACTTTTTTCTTGCTTAAGCTGGAATGTGATATTCCACTGGTGATTTTTTTTTTTACCACTGCATATTTCTTGCCCAACTTTCCGAATCCACACTAAGAATTACGGGCAACAAGCCACGTTGTCCTCAATTCTGTTTTTTTTTTGCAGAAATTATATTACGCTACTCCTCTGCTTACTTACTTTCCACTTTGATTCTATGGTGAAAGCACATAAACACTTTGCATTTCTACCGCCCAGAGGAAGGATGGCTACAGCTGATTACTATGTCTGGTCTCCGAGGAAAGCGTGGCTAAAAAAGAAACTGCCGTGATTACTCACCCTATCATCGGGGATCCCATCATTGTCATCATCGTGGTCACATTCATCACCCAGGCCGTCTTTGTCATGATCTTCTTGGCCGGAGTTGGGAAGGTTGGGGCAGTTATCCTGTAAAGAGACAAAAGGAGAGGTTCAGGAGGCAATCATCACAATAATAGAGCGCACATGGATAATAACGGCCTTTGTGTATTTTTGTCCATGTGGGGTCTGGCGTACCTTCTTGCAGTGATAAGTGGCATTTTCCACACACGGCAGGTCAGTGTTGGGCCATCCATCCAGGTCGCTGTCCTCTCCGCAAATGCGTCCATTCCCGGCATATCCTGGCTTGCACTCACAGCGGAACATAGACTCGGAGAAGACACCCAAGTAGATGCAGTTTGCATTTTTATGGCAGTTGTGGCTTCCGTCCTTGCAAGGGTTGCGAGGAACGCAAACCTAAGGAAAATTACAGATGATTAAAAAACATGCAAGCTGCTAGTGAACCAGGCAACAACAACAACAGAAACAAAACAGATTTAAGTAATAATCCAAACCTGTTTTTTAGCAGTTGCCTCTGCCACACCTCTTCCAAACGGCTGAGGACCAGAGAAACGCGGGGGACAGGGAAGACAGTTGTAACCCGGCTCCGTGTTTTCGCAACGGTGGACTCCGTTATGAATATGGCAAGCATCGGGGACCTCTTTGCATTCGTCGATGTCTTTGCAGGTGATGCCGTTCCCTGTGTAGCCGGATGGACACCTGCCACACTTGAATGAGCCGTCTCGGAAGCTGGTGCACTTTGTGCCTGGGAAGCAGGGGCTGGAGAGACAGCCATCTGCAAAGACAAAGATTTCCTAACTTAAGAATGAGGCTATAAATTGTGCTGCAAGTTTACGTTAGGCTAATAGGCTCAGATGCTCACCAATAGGACACTCCTGTTTGTTGCAAATTTGAGATTCAGAAGCATCGCCGATACAGTCCTTTCCACCATATTTGGGGGCAGGGTCGGAACAGAGACGTTTACGGGTCTGAACGCCTCCTCCGCAGGTAACAGAGCAGATGTCCCAAGGTGACCAAGGTCCCCAGCCTCCATTGACTAAGGCGTACAAAAGAAATTAGTTTTTTTGTGCCCTGTATAATTATGCACTTTAGAATTCAATGGTGGCATTTGACTTACTAGGACAGGGCGACTTCCTGCAGACTTTGGTGTGACGTCCCTCTCCCTCGCAGTCCTTGCCGCCCATCTGGGGCGTGGGGGAGTTACAAAGGCGAATTTGAGTCATGACCCCCTCACCGCAGGTCACAGAGCAGGAAGACCAGGGTGACCAGTGGCTCCAGGCTCCATCCTGCTTGACTGTGAATGGACGTGTACGCCATTAATTCATCATGTTCTGGGAAAACGTACTGTAACAACGTCAGCGTTAAGAATGTTTGGCGACTTACAGCGTTTGTCACATTCTTGTGGGTAGCAGTCACGGGTCTGCACAGAGGTGCCCTCACACTTGCTGTTGATGCGGTCGCAGGAGCGGCCGCGCTGCTGGATGCCACGGCCGCAAGTCACAGAACACTGGGTCCACTCAGACCAGGCGGACCAGCCGTCTTCTGCGTAGTCGCTTGCTGTAAAGGGAGAGGAGGCATAAATGATTGGGCATGGGGGCTTGTTTCTTTGTTGGAAAGTCATCGAGGAAGAAAATCTGATTAAAGTCAGAAAAAATTAAAAACCTACGTGTTCCACAGCGAGGGCAGCACTCTCCGTCGGGCACGGTGGCATTAGCGCATGGGATCAGAGGGCAGGTGATTTTGCGACACACGGTCACAGATTTCTGGACAAAGGAAAACATTAATTAGTACAAGTATAATGAGTTAGCAGGAAGGGGAGAAAAAAACGAGGCTTTGCTGGTGCTATTCCAAGCCTAATTGATATATTTCACGACGGAGTGAACTTATCAGCGACATGACACTACTACTGTGTTGCTACAAGACATAATCCTCACTGAACACCCAACTCATTACACAACACGAGCACAATGCTGCCCCATGCTGCTCTCTTGATGCTTTCAGACAAAGTGTTGATAGCCTTCAGGCAGGAGCACGGTGATTATAAAGGCAGGTGATAATGTAAACCGGATTATGACTTTACTGCAGCGGGGACAGAGGAAGCTCGGCTATGGCTTTCCCCCGACCAATCCTGCATTCCAGCAGGTGTGATGATGCCTACCTGGCATGTGCACTCGGTGCAGCTATCGACGGTCCATTCATCTCTGTCCTGGTACTTGATGCCGTTGTGGATGCAAACTCCTTTGTGCAAATCCATATAAATTCTTCTGGATTCGCTTTCCTGGAGGGAAGGAGGTACAGAAAGGGGGTTAATTACTAAGGATGGAAAACTTTCACTTTGCCAAGGTTCCAGTACAAATGAATCACTGACCAATGCCGTGATTAAGACATCGCTTGAATTTAGCGAAGCAGTGCAAATGCCGCTGACAGCCAAACATATTTGTGTATTCACATGGGTCTCATTAAGGACTTGGCTGGGGACAAGCCATTACAGCGACAAGTGGTTACGCACTGGGAATGCATTAAGTGGAAGCAGAGGAGGAGAGGGAGCGGAGAGGGAAAAGAGGGAGTGAATTATGACAAAGAGAAGATCCTAATTGCCTTTTGCACTTACCAGTCTTTGGAGGTTATTTGACAGCTGTCTAACAACCTTATTGAGTCCATTGAGCTCGTTAAACATGTTGGCAATGTCTTCACAGGAGAAGCCGCAGACGGACTGCAGATCTGGATGTCGGAAGGAGGAGTTCATTGAATTATCTCCACTTTTAAATGTACAAGATTTGATTTATTACAGAAGACAGGTGTTACCTTTGGCTTTGTGACCAGTGTAATCGGTCCTAATGGCAGGGCTTGAGCCATTGACTGGGATATCCAAGGTCATGACATCAGTTATAGCAGCTTCAGGAGAGAAGAGGGGAGAAGTCTAAGTCTAATCGTATGCACACTATACTGATGTTTTATTTATGCAGTTTTAAGACTTACCTCCAGTTTGGCATCCTTTATTTCTCAGTATAGCATCCAGAGTTGTACCAAAGACAAAGCGCACATTCTGGAGTACTCCCTGAAATAAGAAATCATAAATATTTAAAGACACAATATAGTGCATTAAATGGTATTTTGGTTTATCATTACTGTTACTGGGTTCTTCCAAAATAAAGCACATCTTACGTAAAATTTGTCCTTTAGAGCTCCCTTCCCGATCCTGAGTCTGGCTGTGTCTGCCACCTCCTGGGAGAGCACTTTCTGGATTGGCACTTCCAACTCTGAGTGTTTGAACCCTTCACAGCCGACGAAAAGTTGCGCCTGGTCATCCTGAACGAACAGGGTGATGTTCTTCCATTGCCCGGTGGCCAAATCGACCTCATCGATAGATACGACCTGCTGCTGGTCAACGGTGGAGTACACCAAATCCAGCGTGTTCGCCTTCCCGTTGGAAATAATCTCGAAGATGGGCCCGGATCCGTCGGTTTTTTCAACAGTTAAAAGGCTGCCTCTGGTTTTTTTGAACTGCTTCAGGTTGACCAGGAGAAGGAAGCCTCGCTCTGTTTGGATGGAGTCGAGGAGGTCCCTGAAGGAGCTGTCGGGGACGGGGGGGATCAGGCTCGCGTTCAGGACCTTGTACGCTAGGCTGTTTGGGTCTTGGCCTTTGACCGTACTCACGCCATGGTGTCTCTTATTTACCCGGGCCAAATCAAATAAGTCATACACACTGTTATCATCCCGACTCTCTGCGGTCAAAGAAAAGAAAAGCAGCATTTACTTTTTTTTTCTCCTCGTTGTGTCTCATAACAGCTCACAGAAAACAAAGAAAACCACAAAAGAAACAGGCTATAACACGATAACGTTACGTGTAAAAACAACAACCAAAAAACACGTAAATGCATCAATTTTATCTTTAATGAATTAGCTGAAAACCACTTTCAATTTCCCTGCAGTTTTAATATGAAACAAAAGGTTTAAAAACTTAACAACAGGAAGTTTTTCCATTCTCACCTGCCAGCCGTGCGCCCTCACAACTCCAAAGCATCAAGAGCAAAGAGATGCCACACAGCATCATCTCGAAACCTCAAGTGAACCCTATCGCAACCAAAGAATAACAAACAGTTACTGAACACATCCGGACAAGATCCTGTGCATTAATAAAATATCAAATAATCGTCTAAAAATGATTTACAAACCTTAAAAAAGAAAAAATACCGCTGGAAGCTGGATAAAGAGGAAGAAAAAAAGTCCTTTATTTATCCTGTTCTCCTCGTTCAGCTCTAACAGAAGCTCAGCAGATAGTAAAATCTCTTTGAGCTCCCGTTTATTTTGATGCTTCCACTTATTCTACTGACCTATCCAGTGGATATAAGCGCTATTTAACCAGTTTAAGCACATTCCTGAATCCACTCTGGACCAATCGGAAGAGAGAGGGACGGACTTATTTTGTTACCTCACAGCCAGTCAGAGGAATATCCGACACACACACACACACACACGGAGGAGGGAAAAATGCATTCCTGAGCAGAATTTCCATCATCGGACAAGTATTTCATCCACGCGCTCAAGCCAAGACTTGGCCGCTTCCGGTCGAATAAAAGTAATTATCAAATAGTCTTAATTTCATTTAAATACCATTTCGGGCGGGAAAAGTATATATTAATTTGACTGAATATGATTCAAAGGGCAATAATCTTTCTAGACTGGTAATACAAAACCAGCTATGAATGGATTTAAAAGCCATATAAAACATTAAATTATATTTCATACCCTGCACTCACCTATTAATGCGAGCCTATACTTATTCCTCACGCGCAGGGCATCATTACTGCTAAAAAAAAAAAAAAAAAAGTCTCCCTGCTTATTCTTTTGTTATTACTCTGGTGGCCACCAGGGGACTCATTGAGTAACGAACACGGTGTACTGGTCTGGGGGAGTGAGAGATACGTTGGAAGAATCTTGTCTAAATTTCTTTGTACCAGTGATGTGTGGAAAACAAAATATTTAAAGGGGTGTCCAGGAAAAAGCTTGGTTTTACTTTTGGAAAGAGTTTATTACTAAATATACAATAAATTTGTGATCTACGCACAAAAAGTGGAAAATGTAAATGCTGAGGATACCGAGGACAGAATATTTTCTCTAGGAGAAAATAGAAGCAAATATTTACTGTGGTTTAAAGGGATGTGCAACTATCTGTTAACGTTACATGAAGAAAATCCCTAAAACACATTTTATTTTGTTTTAAATGCTGTATTTTATGACATGTGTCATTAGTATTATGTTTGTTTGGACAGATTTTAGTCTATAGAAGTGGCTGAACGCCTTTGTCCATTATTTAGGTGCATTTACCAGTGCATTCATATAAAATATGATGTATGCGTTTGTACACCATTTTGCATTTAATCTCTGGCTCTCTTCCACATCGTGTCTTCTGTCCTGCCTCCCTCTCCTCACCTCCAGCCGGTCACCATAGATGTCTGCCAGTCCCTGAGTCTGGTTCTGCAGCAAGTTTCTTCCTGTTTAAAGGGAGTTTTTCCTTCCTACTGTCACCAAGTGCTTGCTCATAGAGCGTGTGTGATTGTTAGGGTTTCTTTCTAATATTGTAGGGTCAACAATGTGATTAATACTAATAGAAAAAAATTAAGTGAAATCATGAAAATAGTGTTTGTTAAGACAACATCTCTGTCCACCATGTTAAAGGTTAAAGCTCTGTGCCTGTGGCCTCATGTTCTGTGTCTCCCTTGTCTTTCCCACGCCACCACCAAGTAAAGACAGTCCTCTTCACAGAGACTTGTTCAAAGTTTGCTGCATTTGGCGTTTTTCACTAAAAATGACTGTCTGCTAACTCTTGCAGACTCTTGCCGACAGGAAAGTTGAGGAGAGAGAGCGAGAGTATGGCAGAGATTAAAGGCTTCTGGAAAAACGAGGGAGCTGAGGCGTCTTGCATGCTGCGAAGACTTTGATTCTAAAATAGAGCAGATGACTAGAAATAGGTTATGGAGTTCTAATTGAGATGAGACGCATCTGGATACCTGTTCTGTGGCCAGTGTGTACATACCGCAGGAATGCAACAGTTTTATAACCCCCTGGCATTTCTGTGACATACAGGATTTACAGCGTGTACTACTCACCTTAGTGAAACATAAGTCTGCAGGAGGTGATGAGGCAGCAGTGGATTTTAAAAGGTCAAACTGTTATTGAAGTGGAAAAAGGCTTCGGGGATGTGAAATGGGATTAAGGTGGGACAAGAGACTCTGGTTTCATGGAAAAGAATTTGGGAGATATCGTATGTAGGTGTGACTGGACACATTTCACTGTGAGCTCATAGCGCGGGGCAAGTACCGATGAATACCCAGTAAGCTGAGCCAAAACGGAAACGGTCCATAGATAGCAAGTGTTTACTCCGAGTGTATTCCCAAGCCAGTTTCTATAAACTGGGGGTGCTAAGAAGCAGTGTCCGTGGGTGGGTGTTCGTTTGTGTTTAATCTGCTCTTTTTCCACATGGATAAAACTACCTCATTTTGTTGAGTTTATCTCTGCCTTACTGGATAAATATATCTGTTTTTGTGCACCAAATCAAGCTGAGTTCCAAATAACTTCTGCATTTATTGTTTAAAACACTAGGAAGTTTTTATTTTATTTTACAGATATGAGTTTATATTTAACACTGAGAAAACCACCTAACACACTCCAGGTTTGTTTATAATAAAGTTAGCATGAGCAGCAGCAGTTACCCTGTCATGTGTGAATTTCATAGATATACCACGGAAGGACAAATCATTTCCCTTAGCACTAGTGCTCTGATCATGTCATGCTCAGATTGCCACAAATATAAGTGTCAAATGTTGATCATGGAGGCCGATGATCAGTTCAGATCAGATCAATTCATCATGATCAATGATCAAGCACTGTTTCCATAACGTGCATGAATCAAAGTTTCAAAAAGACATGAGGCAGAGAGACCCATGTAACAGAAAATTCTTACTCTGTAGTTACTGTAGGCCTTGCACTGGCAACAGTCAGTCCAACAGTCAAACAAATCAAAACTAATGACGCAGAAAAGCAGAATACAAAGGTAGGAAGAGCACTATGGCAACGCAGTCAATCTTGTAAAACTACAGCGAGAGCTGCGCTTTATATATACAAAGGAGAAGTGATGACACACGCGCTGCACAGTAACACACCTTGTGAAGAGTAACAAAATTAAAGAAAAAGTAACAGAAATTATAAAACAAAGATAAGATATGCTTTATTGCAAAAGGTGGTTTTAGTTGGAAAGCACAAGCAGAAAGTTAAATAACAGTATTCACATCCAAAATGATATAAAGGATCAAATAGTAGCTAAACTCAAAATGAGGTCAACTAAAAGATTAGCAAAAAACACTATAGTTACATGAACATAACTGGCCTTCCCTGGCAATTAACACAAAAGGGCATATCTAGACATAGGGCAGCCTGCCAGATACAAGATAGTAGTGTTACACAAACAATAATACATAAACCCTGATTCCCTACCAGGACTACAGTCAACAAATTCCAGATAGTCCCCATATCCCAGTGTGACGTCCCCTGCTTCCAGTCCATTGTCTTGTATAAAAGGCCTTCTCAGCTAGCTTACCTGGCTGAGCTTTGGAGCTTGGGGGAAAACTGCAAGTATTATTATAAAAGTACAAAAACCACAGCACTGTTCTGGTTTACACATCCAAAAGGTATGCATGTTAAGTTAACGAGTGATTCTAAAACTAGATTGTGGCGGTGCAGTTGTGTCTGTCACCCAGCTGCAACAGGTTTGATTCATGGTTTAGAAAGTGAATGAATACTTGTTATTAACCTCTGTCTCTCTTCCACAGCATGTCTTTATCCTGTCTTCCTTCTCTCACCCCAACCGGTCGCAGCAGATGGCCCCGCCCCTCCCTGAGCCTGGTTCTGCTGGAGGTTTCTTCCTGTTAAAAGGGAGTTTTTCCTTCCCACTGTCGCCAAAGTGCTTGTTCATAGGGGGTCATATGATTGTTGGGTTTTTCTCTATATGTATTATTGTAGGGTCTTACATTATAAAGCACCTTGAAGCAACTGTTGTTGTGATTTGGCGCTGTATAAATAAAACTGAATTGAATTGAATGGAATTGCTAAATGAACCTTTGGGTGTGTGATGGCTGCATGCAACCCCACAATTGAAATACTTGGGTAATATTCATTTTATCGTTTTCTCTCATTGTGCTCTAAAGCTTCTGTGATCACAAGTTAGCCAATTTAATATTTTGAGTTTACCTGTAATGTATGACTAAGCTATAGTCCAAATGCTGGCATAGACTCTTTTTTGCCTTGTTTGTTATTTTATAAGGGTATATGTTATGTTAATTAGATTTCTGTTCTTTTTGAGTTACCTGGCTGCCGCTCCAGTCCTTCCTAGTTTGGGTGAAAGAGCAGGCTGAGGGTGAAGCTGGTTTAAATGCAGAAGCCAATAAAATGGACTGAACCATCTGTTGTGATAATGTCGGGGCGAATGGGGTTCTTCTTGAATGATGGTTATTGGTTATCTCTGTACTTTTCACCTTTGGCATATAGTCAGTTTGTTGAGTTGAGTTTTGTTAAGTTAACCTCTTTTATGGGCTCACTTGGTTCTTAAAAAAGTTTGTTTTTGAATTTTTGTAATCATTTTGTGACTTTGGGGTATAATAAAAGATTAAATTTGTGCCTGTGTGTTCCTGGCTGCTAGGTCCATGATAGTGTGTTACAGAGGTGCCACTACAATAGAGACAGGCGCAAATCCCATTTTAGTTACTACAAAAAAATAACAAATAAGCGCTGAGACGTTCACTTCTAATTTGAATGCTTGTAAGCCTTGAATGTTAAATCTGAACTATTTTGTAGTTGGATACAAACTCTCCTCCATTGTTTATTAACTCCAAGCCGCTCTGGGGTTTTTCCATCCACTGTGTGTTTACAACCGCATTGGCAACAGCGTGCTTAACATCTGACAACGGGCAGCTTACGGGACCGATATTAAGCAATGTATGACGTAGCACATCGCTGGTATTGTATTGACAGGTTGAGGCTTTCACTAGAAACTCTGTATGACTAATTCATCAAGTGTCAAATACCAGCTTTAGCCTGGGCATAGTCTGTGTTCCCTGCAGCTATTTTTTTAAACACAGAATAAAATCTATTATTTAAATGAGAAAAAAAAGATGTTTATGAAAGACTCATTTATTAGCAGGATGATGTATCAGTCATCATCTTATCTGTCACAAGACATGCCCAGGGTGGTGCAAGCTTATGAAAATCGCTCAACACCCCCCGTCCAATCTGGATAAATAAAATATAAAGTGTTAGTAAGAAGGAAATGTGCCAACTAGTCAGAAAATGTAGTTCGTGATAAAAAGTGTAATTAATCTTCACAGTACTAACACTCATCCTGAACTCTTGCCTCGTCAGGTGTATATTGAATTTTGCGTGACACATGCTTTAACAAGGAGTCTTATCTAACAGTGGTTAAAGGCTCTTCCAAGGAAATCTGGGAATCAATAGTATCTTTATGAAAAGAACAGAATGCATGTTGCCAAACTAAACTATTTGTTTTAATTCTTTCAGCTGTTTTGTCTTTGGAACAAGACAGGAGACGAAAATGACTTGGATGCGCTGGCTGTTGTAAATCATTGATCATAATCCATGCTTGGCCTTGGAGGGATGAAAGAAGGAAATGTGGATATTACCGGTGGCTTTCGAGCTTGGCAAAAATGATATTCTGTGAAACAGAAATTTATAAGAACCTGTTCTGTCTGTTGTGTAGAAAATATTACATGTTTAAGCATTTCTGCATCAATTGCAACACACCACTGATCACTAGTTTTGTTAATATGCTTAACACCAAAACTGCAAAGAACCTTTGGCAGATTTAGATGCCACTTTTTTGTGGCATTGAGCTACATTGTCCTTGGATGTATGCACGGAAGAAAATAATTAATTGGTTTCAGTGACTCTGCATGATTCCGGCAAGTGATGTCAGAGTCTGATTATGTTGGACAGGCGCTCTGACAACCTCTTAATGTTTACAGATGGACATTGACTCAGTCACGCTGCTCATGGCACGCTAGTTGTCCAAGCGGCCCTTTCAGTGAGTGATGATGGTGAATGTTTGCTGCTGTGCCATGACTGTTCTGCTGCGGTGCTGAATGCAAACCTTTGACTGATGAGCTGACAGATCATCAGCCCCTTAGCTGCAAGAACTGTACCCAGGAATGTTAAAGATGTTTTGGAAGAAGAACAAGAGAGTGTTTGGTTTGTGAGAGACCCCGAGGCCCGTCAGGCTGGAGTTCCTGATGGCCACACAAATGGATAATGACTTTTTGGAAAGTGTATCGAAATGGTTTGACCAGAAGTTATACTTCCTAATAACAAGTCCAGCTTAAAGCAAAACAAAGAGAATGCTCTTTGCATGATTTTATCCAGCTAATTTTAGACCTTTAAGACATTTGGTTGTAAATAAGAGTGGAAAAATACAGCAACTGCATTCCCAAATATCATGTATAAAGGTGTTGGGAAAGTTGTGGAAGTGTTGGGTTACAACACATCCTACAGTATCATACACAACACTTTGGTCACCATTGCCTCACTCCTTCCTGCTACCTTGCACCCCAGACGGTCCTGTTACACCAGTCAGTTGCAACATCTGGAAAAAAGTCAACTCGGAAGACCCAAACAGCAAGTCAGTCCAAATAGGCTTCCAAATTCTCAACTAAACAGCATTAAACTCCAAAATAGAGATTGAATGAATAGTTTCTCATGGCATTAAGTCAATACAATCTTGACAGACTAATTAAATCATGCTGTACAGATAAAGTAAATTATCACCCACCATATATTTTCACCAAGTTTAGCCAAAATACTTGCTGGCCTTTACACTGCACTTGCATGTGCAGCCAGATTGGCGGTGGTTAGTTTTTTGACTTTGAATGTTTTAAGTCTTAAAAAGGGAAAAAGGGTGTTTTTAAATGCAGTTCATTCCTTTTAACATTTATATCGTGGGATGTTGTGTCTGCTTATATCTGCCTTGTTGTTACTGTCCCAGACTGCGATGACCCTGAAAATTAAACGAACCATGGGCGGATGGGTTAACTGATAAGCACTCAACTTTGCTTTGACAATGAAGAATTTCCTTTCTGTCCACTTGATAAGCAGTAGCATTATTGACCCACCCAGACTGAAAATACATGCAGTATAATTGCTTGTCCTTTTGTATACTTGGATTGTGTCAGTGCAAGAAAGATTTAGAATTTTGCATTTTTAAATTTTTTTCCAGCACTTAACTCAAAAATTGTGGGCTGTAAAACCAAAATAATATGACGCCAATAAAGTAAATATGTTTGTAAAAGTAATGCATTATTGGGTAAAAAAGACCAGTTCTCATTTATAAGGGTTAAAATATCACTTCCAAATTCAATATACTAGCAGAAAGTTCAAGAAAACAAAGTTACACATGCATGCATCCCTGGATCACGTGTCTGTTTGTGGAATTGCTTTACACAGACCTGTTGCAGACCCATGTGGAGACTTAATCACGTGTGTGCTTTGAGATAAGAGGGTGTGGAAACCAAGTTGTATGCACACTTGGAAAGCATGGGTCATGTGTGGGATAAACATTCTTTATTATGTAGGTGAGACTATCAGAGAGGATTGAGCCAAGAGGGAGAAGCTAGGCATCAATCCCTTTACCCACCAGTGCACAGGGACATTCATTATCCTTTAGCAAGTCATGGCACCTGGCCGACCTACTTTGAAGACAACAACAAATCCACTACAGCACGGTGTTCTAGATGCTGTAACCTTCTTGATACTGATCAAAATAAATAAACTGAAAGTGTAATGCTGCTCCTCCCAAATTTCCAGGGTGCATTGTCCATGTATGTTAGCATGTTGCTAGCATGCTATGCTAGCAAGTACGCTGATTTAAATTAAATTTTTTTGTTGCTGTTTTTTAATGATGTAAAAGCCTGGGGTGTCAGGCAAAAGTCATCCTATTCCTTACATTCTTACACATGTTTTTGCTGAGAAGAACCAGGTGCAGTTTTCATATTTTCAAAACGCTTCATTGCACAGATTCTCCTTAAGCTATAGATCATCAGTTCGTGCTCCATTTGTTCAGGAATCTCTGGCTCAGACTCAACATGATAAGTTTATCTCTCACATGACTTAACATCTATATGCAAATCTTTGACACCTCATGTATGTTTGGGGGTTTTTGGGGATACGTTGGAAAAATATTACCCTTCCATATTTGCATGCTGTCCTTATGCAGAGATTTGCATGTGAAGACTGATGGCACGCACTCTTACAATTCTGCCCACTTTCCTTTGAGAGTTTTCTTTTTCTCCATTTGGTGCCACTTTTAGGGTCTGTAAATGTACCATGGAGTATTTACTGCTGATTCAAAACGGTTGGCTAAGTAAGGTAAGTGTCCACCGTGTTCTGGGGCGTATGCCATCTGAGGCCATTCCACCGCTCTTCTCCTGGAAACGGATGAACGGTTTCTGTCAGGTCCACAGTGAAGAAACTAATTAATAACAGCAGCTTCTGTTTATTATGTTCTTTGTGCTTGATAGAGACAAGGGCCCTTTTAAATTTATGACTGCTTGTGATGATTCTTCCAGTCAGCAGAAACTGCGTCTGCCAAACAGGCAAAGTACCACTGAGACACCTTTACACCCAAAAAAACCATTTGCAAAAGTATTCAATATACTGTATACAGATCCGTGCTATCTTTTTTTCCCCCTTGATTCGGTTACCGTGCTTACCATCTCATTCCATTTACTTTCCAATCTTTCCATCATTCACCAACGTGGACAATCTGTCAGTTGTTCCTGTATTTTAGCTAAACTTGGCAAACTCACCAGTGTCTCTGACTTCACTGAAGCCACTGTCGGTGTCTGGGAATGCTGCCGAAGAATGTACCCAAATACAGCTATCGTCTTGGATTTTTTTATTTTTTTGTTTTCAACACTAACTGAATCTGTTACCACGAGGCCTGCGAGCGCCTCTTTACAGCTTGGAGAGCACTTAAAGGAAGAATAGCGGACTACTGTTTGGAGTCCCTGCATCTTGAAAAGCCATCAATGCAATTCCTCACTGGTGTTATTCCTTCAGCCACTTTTGCAAAGGGTCTCTGAGAACTGGAAGTTCCCACCAGTAGGCATCAAGTATGTGCAACAGTGACTTACAACAAGGGGTTCTGGTATTGTAAGCCCAATGTGATTTAACTTGTTTTACTGAACAACAGTGATGAAAAAGGAATCCTTTGCAAGCAAACGATTAAATATATGATTCAAACGGAGGCCCTCATACACCTCCATTACAATGAAACATATAGCATTATTATGAAGTCAATAACAGGTGATTTATTGTAATGCCAGGTTTAAGAGGTCACATACAATAACTTGTCTAAACTTGAGCTGTATTCAGCAGCAGCAGCCTGGGGTCTGAGCTTACTTTTGTGTTGCCCTGGTTGCTCTGGAGGGCGCTAAAACAAACCGTGACTGATTGTTTTCCCCACGGTTCAACATCAGTGAACCGCCACAACAGCGTCTGAAATACGGCCGTGCGATAAGTACAGAGCTGAACATGGCTGCTGGGTAATCAGTCCTGTTAAGATGAAAATAACACATAGAATGATGAGCCTCTTCATGTTTTCTGCCCTGGCTTCACTTTCAGACATGTGGAGAATATAATACATGTATTTTCCTTCTTTGAAGTCATTTCCATTCCCGACTCGCACTAGCAAAAAATTATTTCTAATGTTTGTTATTTTCCATTTTTTGGGATTAATGGAAGTTAGTGGGGATTTCACACCACTAACAGGAATAGCAGGTGCTACCTTTGACCAGGACTTTGTGTTACATATCCCAATTAAACTTCATGGTACATTGCTATTGTCTGACTAACACTGAGCCAATGTCCTTAAAAGCGCATTACTACTATGTTATTGTGCTTTATCGAGCCAAACCGATGACTTGTGTACTGGCTAAATTCTGGGTAACACGCATGTTGTGAAAAAAGATTAATTCCAAAAAGTTTTAGCAGGTCTCAGAGGGAGCGTGCATCACTTCCAGTCACTCGCAATGTGGGACACGCCAGAACACGCAGATGTTCACTCGAAGACCCGGGGCTTAAATTTATGTGTCTCATGTACATCACATCAGGCCGACTGGAACGCTGTCAGCACAGATTCATTGTTGCCAAAACTTTCTCCCATAATCACAACTACATTTATTTATTAAGAGTATTGGCTGATTAAAAAAACACAACAACAACATCAAGAGTAATTTTATGTGTGTACAGGTTTAAAGGTGAGCAATTCTTGCTCAATGTGTGTGCCACATGTGAGGTTTATTTCGCAAAATATCGGTCAGTAAATATTTGTTTTTTAGATTCGATTTTATTTGCGTGGTGAGGGTTTTTATTTCATTTTTTTCAAACATATATAAAAGAGAAGAAATTATTAGAACATGCTGATCGCCAAACAAAGATTCCAACATTTTCCACACGTTTTTAGGACTTCCCCACCTCCCCAACTCACAAAAAGAGGTGATTTCTCTGAAAAGGGCATAAAATATTGGGACGTCACCCTTGGAGAGTAACGGGAACCCCATCCTGCCCCCTTCCTTTTGTACATTTTCTTTCCATGCCCCACATCGGTGGTTCCCTCCACTGGTGGAGTTGTAACTCTTGCTGTCATGTCTGAGCATTCACGGTAAAAGCTGAACTATGCTCAAGTTATGTCTCAGGGGACCAAATGGAGAGGCTGCATTTTTTGGCCGGCACTTCTGAAGAGAGGTGAGGGTGGATGTCAGGTTGGACAAAACGGTTTCCCCCAATGAAAAAAAAGGAGGTTTATTCACCGAGTTAGGAGGAATGTAGTGTTGTTTCAGCTGCAAATAATTACTTTGCATACCACACCACGAGTAAAATACAGATCATTGAATGTTAGAGCTTCTTTACGGTGTGCAACCAAGTATTTCAAGCGTGAAATGGAAATACGCACATGTTCCTTATGACACTATCAGCAACAATATCATGTTGCACTTCTGCAGTTCATATAGGCAATCACATAATGTCTGATCAGCTGCCAGAAACAAATGTCAGGGACTTTATTTCGCCTTGTGATTTGTTCTGCACACGAGGAACACTCGCAACCATGTCGCCACACAGCTGCAGGCAACATTTTCCACTTTGGGAGCGTTGGCAAGTTGGACAGTATAAACGGGAATCTGCTTGAAAGTCGGTGAACAGATCTAAAGAGTTGCATTTACGCTATTAGATCTTGAAGCAAGATGACAGTGGACATAGATGTGTAACACATTAGGAATCGGTGTGATCCTCTCTGGGGAGAGGTAACAGATAAAGCTACTAAACAAAAACACATGTTCAGATGCATTCCTGCATCTGCTCCATTGCTTCCAGCTGGTTCTAAAAAGAGGTTTCTTTCATTTATTTGTGTTTCTTAAGCTGCAGTATACACCAGCTTACATAAGGTATAAGGTTTTAATTTGCTAGATAAAGAAATCATGAATAATGTGTTTTTGTGTCAGCAAGTTTTACTCTGTTGCACAGGTTATTAGTGCAGCTTCACTGACCAAATCCAATTCTGAAAGCTAACTCGGGATTTCTTTCACTAACTATTCCAGATATATGAGAGGAAGAAAAACTTCCATCTAGAGCTTTAAGACATGCCGAGGGATGAGTAATGTTCCAAAGCAACAGAAAGGTCAAAATCTCTTTCAACAAACTTGAAATGCTCATGAAGACGAACTGGCAGTTCAATTAGAGAGAGTGCACCAAGAAGCACCCCTGCACTGAAGTCCTTTTGTTTTCCCTGACAACTTTCCTCAGACACTGCTGATTGGATGACAAGCGCGCCAGGAAATATCTAACCCCCTCCATTCCACCTCCTGTCATTTATTGAGGATGTTTCCTCTAACATTTTGGTTTAATTTTGATATTTACACTAAGATCTTTCCAATGTGCACACCAGCATCAAAATTGCGACTCCAGGATAAGAGATATGCAGTACCAAGCTCTGTGTGTCACAACAAGTCGATTAAACTGACAATCCAATCATGCAATGTGTGTTTGGAGATGGTGGGGTCTATGAGCGTTGGCCCTTTTAGGATATTTTGTCATCTGCTGAAAAGAGATTTAGCACAAGCCAACCGAGGCCGCTGATGGATGAGACTTTAAACATGAAACGACGTACAGCAGAGCAGTTTCTCCAAAGGAGCCAGACGCAAGCTTGCCGGTATTCATGTCTAGCTCCCCCCCCCCATCTCTTCCCTACAGCATTTTGTGTGACACTCCATTGGAGGTCTTGCGAAGTTGTGCAAGAGCCTTTGGTAATATGCTGTGTCAGGAAAAGTGGAGAAACAGAAGCTTAGAGTTTTGCTTCCCTCGGGTTGCACGTGCCAAATACTTGTGACTGACACTTTCCGGTGGTGCTCCCATTGGGAGACATAATACAGTGGTGTGCTGCCTGCTGGGCCAAACCAGTGTGCAGCAGCATCTACTGGAGCCTCCTGCAGTGATATATGTTTTCCAGACTTCACTAGGAGGCAGAAACAGGGCCAAGAAAAGCTGCTAGCACGCCTAAGATTCACTGTAGGAAAAAAAGCTGTTATTTGTGTTCCATGATTTTTTTTGAAATAACTATCTGTCGTATCCAGGTGTAAAAAGCATGAAAAATCTTGTCTTTTAAAGACTGTAATTATGTTTTAAAATGTTAAATCCCTCAGTGAGTGTCACACACACAACTGACACAAAACAGGACTGAGATTCTGTCCTGATGAAAATGATGTAAATGTAATAAGTGGAAACAGGCAAAATGATGCCGTGCAACTGCTGAAAATAACTGCAAGTTAATTAATTAGTCAGCCAAGTCAAAAGGCCTCTCCTCTGGGGCCTGAATCACAACATCTCTGACCAAGTTAATGCAGATATCAAGGGGTAGACATATTATGACAAATTAGCCCCTTAAGAAGAGTAATTCTAATAATGAAAACAAAAGGAGTTTTCCATAAGTCACTCGTGATATTCCTACTCGGAATATTTTACTTCATTTTGCTATCTTGGATGATGTTTCAGCAAAATAAACAGACAATTTGAGTGAAACACACTCAGCGACCACTTTATTCAGTACACCTTTGGTTGGATCCTCGAGCTTTCAGATCCTGCTTAATTCGTCTTGGCATAGATTCAACAAAGTTCTGGAAATGTTCCTCCGATTTTTGGGTCATATTGACATGAAAGCATCACATAGTTGCACATGCACATCCCATATTTGTCTGCTGCACATACTGTAAGGTAAAGACAATACACAACTGAGCAAGCAGCTGGCAACAGTGGGAAGGAAAAACTTACTTTTAACAGGAAAAGCCTTCTTCCAGATCCCCAGCAGAAGAAAGCTTACTGCTGAATAATCAAGGGGTCGTCTGGGTCACTTAATGCCCCCCCACCATATTTGACTACAGTGCTCAGGAAGGACCCTCTTTCTACTAATGGCTAGGGACCAGCCACATACGTAGTACACCAAAGGCGAGGAGAAGATAATAGTTATAGGCGTTCGCTTGTCATGGAGGGACATTTAAATTTGCACCTCAGAAACTCGTGGCTATGTTTTATCATCAGAAAAGGGGTTCCCTTTACCAAAGAAGCGAAAACATAAAGGAAAAAACTACATTTTAATAAATTTTCATCCTTTTCCTCCTTGCATAAAGCTTTAACTGAAGTCGGGGCTCTAATACAGTGGTACTGGTCTGTGAGTCGTTTGGTATACCGGGGCACAAGAGTTGAGGTTTGGGTGTGAAATTGATGGTTTTCAGGGGTTTTATCGTTATTTTTTAAATTGTTTTTATCATTAACTCGGTTTCCCTGGGTGTATTTATCCGCGACACCTTAAAGGCCGGGCTGTGAAAATATTGTCGGATATAAACCGGTCCGTGGCTCAAAAAAGGTTGGGGACCGCTGCTCTAATACACAAAAACATGCATAAACATCCTTATTTATCCTGGATATTGTCTCAGTTACTAACTGTCAGCAATTATCTTTAATGTCTTTATTTTATCTATCCTAATTTTTGTGTTTTCTTCTCATATTATTTATTTATTTATGATATTTGTTTATTTCATTTAATTTATTGATATTCTTTTTCTGATTACTGATTTCTGGGCTGGACAGAGCATTTGTGCTTTTGTACGTTCCATAACGAGTTGTTGCTGTGTGACTTCTTGCATGATTAGACTTTGCTCGTCTGTTTGAGAATGGTTATTTTCTGCTGGGCTTCTATGCAAATATTAATGCTTATATAACTTCTTTGTGGCTGCAAATTCCAACATGTAAAAAAGGTTTTACTATATATGAGAAGAATGTAAACCCAATTTCCAAAACTCTATCACACAGAATTATATAACAGCCCTCTATGCCAAAGCAAAGTGCCCAAACAAACAGACATTTAAAATCCCCTCATTCGTTTCTGCTCTCAGAATGGCACCAACAGTATAGAGGCTGAGAGTGCAATCAGTCATAGTGCCGAGCACAAAGACAAGCCGTGACAGCTGAGTGTTTTAAATGGAGGGCAGTTTTTATAGAGCTCCCTCTCCCTCAGCTGAAGGATTTATTTGAATCCCCTTTTCCTCCTGAGGGGCTCTCATGTTTCCCAGCCAGCGCCACAGCCTCAGTACAGGAGTCCTGCTACTGTACACCTTAGAAAAACAAAGCTCAGCGAGTGTAAGGTGTGACGTGGCATTTTGAGTGAAAAGACTATCAAATACACAGTATTGATAATCAGAAAGTCAGTGCATGTAGCTTTTCATTTTGATAAGTGGTTTTATTAACAGCAACATATCATAAGCATCAGTTATACAATTTCATATTGTGATAGTTATCAGAAATAAGCGTAGTATTTTTATTACATACTTGTCCACTGATTAATCACCACAGTTAGTGTCTGAGTAACACAGTACATATCCTCCCAGACTTGGATACCTTCTTGAGAAAATCCTCACTGAGTCAGTTCTGAGTAAAGTTTCAATTGTAAGAGAGAGTATGTGCACAGGAACACTCATCTTTCTCACTTCCTTGTTAATTGCTCATGCAATATGCATTTAGTCTCAGGTAGTGTCCGTCAAAGCAGTTGTTTGACAGATGTGTTGGGTTGTTGTGGTCTACCACAGAGGCTGGAAATGTTACTTTTCTAAAGAAGAGCATGGAGCTAGTGCACATCCTCTATTAATCAGAAGGTTGATGGTTTGATCCCTGGCTGCTCCAGCCTGCATGCTAAAGTCTCCTTGGTTGCTAATGAAGTCTAAATATGTATAATAGAGTAGAGCTCTATAAGAACCAGTCCATTTACTGAGAATCAAAAGATACGTCTTAAAAAATAGAATAACCCATAAGTTCTGTTTTACACAACACTGTGCGAGGCCTGCTCTCGACCCCAGTCCTTGACTCACTTTTGTCTTTGTTTTCCAGGATCATTAAGCCACGCGGGCTAATTTGGCTGCCTATTTTCCACTTTACAATACCAATGTGCATATTCATTTCTCGATCTAATCTGTAGTTATATAAAAGTTCGAGCAAAGAGGATGAGTCAGTCACTCCTGACTGCTTGAGTTTAAATCTTATAGCACTTGAGAAATTTTGTCTTACTGTTAAGCAAGAGTTTGAGGCCAATGCCCGACAATAAAAGTAAAGGCTTTGCCATAATCTATGCCAGACTTGTCTTGGAGGAGATCCATGTCCACATAATAAAGGATCATCTGCATAAATGGAAATGCAGAGCTTGGAAAGATTCTTTACTGCACAGCAATCAGCTGCTAAGACTACATTTCACAGAGGTTTGAATTTAAAGAAAACTGCTGGTTTGAAGAGTTTTGTCGGACAAACAGAGAGATGTGTGGAAGCTGGCAGGTAGAAAGGTTACCTGGAATCTGCAAGTGCTTACGCATTGTTCAACTTAGTAACAACTGAGCGTCGCGCAAAATTGTATAGCAACGGAAATGTCACTCGACTGTGGTCTGCTTTTGGTTCTTTTCTCCATTTTGGTCTTTCTGCAAAACACAGCTGTATGTATGTTCCCTGTTCTTGGAGAGCCAAAAGGAACGTTGCCTATTTTTCAGGACAGATGCCTGATACAGCTATCACACTGCAGATGCATAAATGACTTTCGCATCCCTTATCAGTACCTGGATCACTTTAACATCTCTTATTATGACTTTACAGACAATCACTGCTCTTTTTTCATCCACCCTGCAACACATCTAACAGATGTGTGATGTTTGAATGAGCTCAAGTGAAAGGTATATAGGAGTTTGACATCACCTACTTTGGCAGGAAAACTTAGATAAAACAGGATCAATACAAGCACTTTGAGAATACTCTTTGAAACGGATGGCTTTGTAGGTTTGTGAAGGAAACGACTCGGAGCCAGTAGAAATGGAAAATATCACCTTAAAACTCATCGGGTCGACGTCTCACGATTAGACAGCTGCGTTGTTCACTTTCCATCATAATATTGTTTCAGAGATTGTGGTCCGGACTGAGTGATATTTTTATGCAACTGTAGAAATACAGGGATGGGATTTTATGTGGCTGTAGTTGTTTAGTTTTCCAAAGTGGAAATTACTGGAGTTTTGGACATTCCTGTTTAGATGATGGTTTGACAAGCTCCGGCTTCAGCGCCACTAGGATAGCAATCACAAAAAGTACAAACAGTCCAGGAAATTTTATAATGTGCTGACAGAAAAAATGGGCAGACTGTAACATCAACATGAAAGCGCGTCTTTGCTGGAAGGATGTGATTGGGAATGTTTGGCAACCTTTTCTGCTTATTGTCAAAAACCTCCTTTAAGCAAGGAGATGTTCTCAAACCCAAAATCTTATTGTGGAACAAAAATAGTGCAAATAATAATGTTCTTCAACTTCCTGAAATCATCGTCTCTCAATCAGAGATGGGCAGTAACTGTAATCTGATTACTTTTTTCAAGTAATGAGTAAAGTAAGGGATTACGATTGCAAAAAAAGTAATTCGATTACTGTTACTTTCCCGTAAGCACGCTGGGTTACTGCACTACTAAACCGTGATTTTGTTTGTGAGTGTGTCTCATGACAATGACGTACAAGCGTGCAACGTCGCCAGTAGCAACAGACATGTGTAGCTCAACACTGGATAATATAGAGAGCGGGAGACAGAACGACCATGCAGTGTTAAAGCATGGAAGTACTGACATTACTTTGAGTTTGATTCTTTAAAAAGTGACAAAAAAAATTAGCGCTGTCCACTCTCTGTGGGAAGAAAACGTCTTTCTACAGCAAAAATGTATACCTCAAATCTGAGCAAGCACCTCGCACGCTGCCACGGGAATATAAAATTCACAGAGAAACCCCCGGATCCCCATGACCGCTGCGGCAAACCTCGACCCGCCCAACTCCTGCTATACAGGTTTTTGCTGTGTTTTACTTGAATTTATTTGAAAGAGTGAGTGTAAACACAAAAATTATGTTATTTTATATGTAGAAAATAGGTTTAAATGTTAAACAAATGTCTTCCAGTCAGAAACTGTTGCATACAATTTAATTTTTGCTTGATGCAATGTGTATAAAGTTAAAAGATTTAAAACTAATAAAACAAGTTTTTAAAAGAGACTTTTTCATTTGATTACATTGATTGATTCTATTGATTCTATATGATGAATTACACAGAAAAATTAGAATTGGGCTTAAAGGTCTGTTGCTTTATTACGTATTCAGATTGTGTATCATGTTTTTAAAAAGTAACAAAGTAATAAAGTAACTAATTACTTTTGAAAATAAGTAAACAGTAAAGTAATGGGATTGCTTTCTTGGAGAAGTAATCAGTAATCACTAATTACTATTTTCAAGTGACTGCTGTCAACTCAGTTCACCGTGCCAACCACAAAGTTAAAGCCACAAGTGGACGTGATCAAAAATGTTGCCACCTTCTCGAAGCCTGCGTCTCTAACTTCACCTCTGCCCCAATTTTTTTGAGACATGTTGGCGCCAAAAAAATTAAAATTCACCACATGAAACATTTATTTTTTTTAAATGGTACATACTTATCAGTTACACACAGTAACTGATAAGTATCCTAGCAGTATCCTAGCATTTTTAGATCTGGTTTCTAGGTTTCTAACGATCACTAAACTCTGTCTTTGCTTCCATTTGACACTGTCATTTTTTAGCAGGTTTATAAATGATATTGCTTGGCAATAACAATAGGAAGTGACTAAGTTTGATCCACTCTTCCATTACCCACAACCAAAACATTTACTTTCATATACGGTTTCAGTTCATGTCCCCAATCTGCTATCCAGGCTCTTGATGTGTGTCATAAGTTGCCATAAGTCGTTGATTTTTTGAAAAACGTAACTCGCTTCTCTTCTTTTGCTTGTCTTTTTCCATTGTTCCATTGACGTGCAGTTCCTCGCAGTCCATGACAGCAAAAAAGAGTGCTATTTCAGTCATAACAAACAATTTTCAGTGACAAGAAGAACATAGAGTCCTGCAAGAGACTGGTTTGGCTGCGGTCTTAATATAACCGAGTCATTCTTTGATTACATGAATGGACAAAAATCCACAGAAGAACTTTGGAAAGCTTTCTGTGATGTTTGAAATAAGAGAATGCAAAATATCTTGAAAAACTATGCAACGGAGCCTGTGTTGGTTTAAAGGCCATGGTGGTTGGTAAACTTTGATGAGAGAAATTTTTATTTGGGTGCTGCAGATAGACCCTATAAGGAGCGAGGAAACTGTTGCTGTGCATCTTTCTACATTTACAAGCCCTTTAATGGGCCAAAAACAAGCAGTTTCCAAGCTGGAAATTCCCTCCCTTATGGGAGGACTCTAGCTGGAATTCAAATTGCAAACTGCTGACACAGCAGCTGCTTTATAGTTCTTCTATTTGTCTCTCAGAATCCGTTTACATCTATTGCCTATCCTCATTTTTTAAAGGTCAGAACGAAAGTTTAAAATGCATTTAGAGCTGTGTGGTACCCAAGTTTAAATGATTTGATTAACTGGTTAATACTAAACTATATGTGCGACAGGTTAAGCTACTTGAGTGATAGTAACACTGGGTGATTCCTGACCATCTCCAGCAACCAGTGGAAGCTGGTTGTTTTTGGCCTTAAGGCTCAGTGAGGACAATGTCTTGTCCGTGAGAACTTGACCTGTGAACTGTCATTTTAAAATTACCTGTGCTGCTCCTGCAGGCACACGTATTTGCAGAGAAACAAGCATTGTGCTCTTCATCTGTGAAACAGTTTAACATTTTGGCAGCCTGGGAGCAGATAAAGACTTGCTGTAAATCAGGGCTCTGGATTCACTTCTGTTATTTAGTTTGACCACAAGATATGTGGTCACAATATGCACAACCATGCAACAATTAATCTTATCTTTAACAATCAAAAGCAACAAACTTGTAAAAAAAATCAAGAAAAGCATCAACAAATGCTTCATGAAAGACAAATAAACAGCAAAAGTACAACTGGCTGAAGTCCCTCTGCAGCAGTCCAGGAAAAGGGTCTTTCCAGCCCGGCCCGCTGCCTGCAGGGCAGCTTGACACGGTTCTGAAGTTCAGATGAGAACCAGGGTCTCATCAGCAAGGCCACTCTATCAACTTGAGTTGATGGCAAAAGGCTATTTTGGGTTCATGAAGGGAGGAAATATTTGTTTGACAGCAAGTCGAGATCAGATAAGACAGACTCAAACATGCAATTCATGAATGCAGACAGCCAGCTAGGGAGGGAAGATGCAAAAATGTCACTTAGTTTTATCTTTTGGCGCGCACTGTGCACAGTAAATGGGCGACAAACCACAATTAATTGACAAAGGTGCAAAAAATTGCATGGTTTTTACCTTTATCCAAAGCACTGTGTAACAAATTCTTAGAGGACCTCTTTTAGCGTCCTGCCAGAAGCAAATGCAGACAGATCTGACACACTGTTACAACCACTGGGTGCAAGAGAGGATAGAAGTCACCATGCACTAAAATCATTTTAGGAACAGTGGATTTTCAGTGTTAGGATGACGTGCAGCTAATGTGGCTAATGTGGCCTTTCACTTTAACTGCATGTCCACAAATTCAGTAAACAGGCTCGGAGTATGGGTTACTGTTATTCGTGTCTTGACTCAACTTTGGCTTTTTTGTTAGCATTCTTTGATGTCAGACACGACAAAATAAGGATGGGACACTTCACCTCTTCCACCGTTTTAAATTAAGTGATTCGGATCTATACCACAATGTATTGTATTCTACTTTTGCCACATCTCCCACACCTCCACCAAGTTTCGTGGAATTTGGGTTTGTGTATTCTTTCCAACAGACTTACAAACGGAACTGTAAAAATAGCTGAAATAGCTGAAGCTTAAACCTTTGGTTAAGGAACAAATGATCACGATGCAAGTATTTCCTGAAATAGCAACGTGATGGCAGCCATTATTTCTTGTGTAATTTAACAACTTCTGCAGTCTGTTTTTTCTGGGCCTGGTTCTGGTTCAAATGTGTAAGATTTCATTAGAAGACAACAAGTAAATTCTCTGACTCACAGCGTGCAACCAGCTGACTAATCGAAACAGACTGGGCCTTTCTGTAGAAAGAGATCAAGCTGATCAAGTAGAAACTTGATTAGATGCAGGTTTTCTGATAAATCAAGGCAAAGAATATGCTCACCCCACACTTAAATAGCAAACGTGGACAGGGGACACAAAAATAAAATCTAAAATCATCTTCAGTACAACAACAGTTACCTCAAGGCACTTTATGTTTTATGGTAAGGACACTACAATATCAGAAAGAACCCACAACAATCATAAGACTCCCTCTGCGTAAGCACTTGGCGACAGTGGGAAAGAAAAACTCCCTTTTAACAGGAAGATCCTCCAGCAGACCCAGGATCTGCTATGACATACCCCAGGCAGTTTATACAGTAATTTCACCCAGATTGAAAAATGCATCTAAGAGGAGTTTTTATTATTCAGGTTCTTGGTTTTGATGAACAGTTGTTTTTGCCATCTGACTATATGCATTGATACCATGAACACAAAAAGTAACATGATAAATGAACATACATCGAATATACTTAAGTACGAAATAGTTATAGTGATAAGTAAGATGTTTACAGCAAATGAAATGCGTGATGTCATTTAAACAGATATCTGATTGCATATGTTCCCAATATAGTATTGTATGCAGTAATTACTGCTTATTCTACTTTCTTACATTAAAACAATGACGCAGCAGTGCATGCATTTAATGCCATTCACATTTATAGCAGCGGTGGACTGACTGGGAAATGACTGTTAGACTATAGGCTTTAAACAGCTGGATGTGTGTATATATAGAAAGCAGATGTGGCCTGGAATGTCCACCACATGGAAAAGCTGAATGTGTCTATACCTCTATAGTAATAGGGGGCCTAACAGCCAAAGGTTCAACAAACTGAGCTGAAAAAAGGCTTCTGGAAAGTTGTGGTATTAGTGCTTTGAACCTCCTGCATCCAGCTCTTTTCTGCTGTTCCGACCTTGTGTTTGAGCAAAAAAATAAATTGTGGGAGGCTATTTTTTTTCTGATCTTCGTGTTGCACACAAAAATCCCAACAGCAGAAATTGCTGTCACGTTTTTCTGCGTTGTTGTGTTGGGATTATTGCCCAAAAACACATTTCCATGTGGTGTCTGTCTGCACAGCAAATTATCTACAGCTAAAAGAATGTCAGGAGCCCTTTAAGCTATTTTCAGACCCCGTTTCCTTCTTAATTTTGATGATTTCTTTTACCGAAAGGCTTGGTTTATGACACAGTTTTCGCATGAGGAGGAAAATTCTTCTGTTGTTCAGTAGGAGAACATGGAGACGGCAAGGTTAATAAAAAGAACCATAACTAGAGGGATTCATCTATTCCCTTAAAATTATCGGAAACATGGCTGCACATTTTGTGAACTTTCCTGCAGACTTGATATAACATAAATACACGTGGAGGGTAACTCTTGGCTCTTGTTCTTCCAAGGATAAATGTTGAGCAGATTGTGCTCCAGTGAATTCAGCTTCAGTGTGATTCAGGCTTTTCAGCAGTGCAGCCAGGCTCCAGGTTCCCCCATCTAGCGGTGTGAGCAGTAAGCACCACTGCAGGTATTTTACACTATAAGCACTTTGCCAGGCTCTTTAAACGGCAATCTCGTGCAGCAGAGCAACAGAACATTTTACCTTGTGCTCAGTGGCTCAACAGAGAGATATTTATTGTGATTTGAACATGCAATCATGGAAAACTTGGGAGCATATCTCTGCTCAAACCTCTCTGTAGACATTAGACAGCCAATTTCCTTCTGCTAGATCACTTAGTGCTCTGATAGGGTCACTGCCTTTGTGTTGCTCTTGAGAAATGGCGAAAGATATATCCATACCACAAAGACTGGGTATCAGACCGTTAATGATTTTGACTTGCATTTGGACTCACAATAATGTTAATATTTCCAACACAACTTCCTCGGCAAGCTGGGAGATCTCAGTGAACGTGACCAGTACCTCACTCTCAAATAGCCCCGATGTACTATGATGATTAACATCTGAGACAATACCATCTTAGATGACATTACAAAGTGATCTTCAGGCTGCGCAGGGAAGAGTAAAGCTGTAATCGGACAGCCCGAGAGGGTTATGGAGTTAGATCATGTCTTTTTAAGCATCCAGCAACATAACTGTGGTGAGTCTGAAGGGCTCATTAATAAACATTTGGAGCTTTCTCAATGGATAAGTTGTTTCCAACACATCATGTCTGAGGTTCACAGATTACTGCACAGTGGCTGCTTGTGAGTTTGCTTGAAGTCACCATTCAGCCTAATTCAAACCAATACTGGCTGGCTGATAGGCAGTGTTTCGCTTTGTGGTTCCTGTAAAAGCCCTTGATAAAAGACATAATAGGGTTCAAATAAAGGAAGACTTTATTTAGCACAACCCATATTTTATTCACAGAGGAAAGCAGAAAAATTCAAATATTTAAACTGAGAAAAATTTAATAAGAAGAAAAAAAACGTACTTAACAATAACACATATCCAAAAAAAAAAAAACTGAGACAGGGCCATTGTATAGCTTCCCCTTAACAAAACCTTGTAAACATCTGGGAACTAAGGAGAACAGTTGTTGTCTGACATACCACTCTTGTTGCTTAGCAGTCCTGGTTCTTCTTTGTCATATTTTTCATTTTATGATGTATCAGATGGTGAAATTTTAGGTGATGAGGTATTCAAATTCATCACAGTTTCAGTTAAATTCATTCAAATTCTGAGGAGTATGTGCATTCCCAACAAATGGGATTCCATGGTACCAAACCAAAATTAGAAACTCCTGGGTTGACAAATCTAAATCACACCAATTTGTTAAAATAAATATGAGATTTGCAAATTATTGCATTTTGACAAACATGCAGTCAAGCTGTTTGTGACCTCACCAGTCTAGTTCAGTCATCTTCTCCTTCGCCTTCGTCAGCATTCCCGCTGCATGCTCTATCTTGCTGTGGATCTGTCATTCTCCTTTGCAGATGCCTTTGTGCAGCTGAAGTCCTCCCCATCACCGCCTCTGATCACTCCATCTTCATCTCCACCACCACCATCTCCGGTCCTGGTCTAATCCCTATCGAAACGGGCCATCAGAGTCTAACCGCCGAATACCTCTAAATTCTGTACATCAGTAAATCAGTTCATTCTTTCTATGGATCTCTCCCAAATGAAATAACAGATGGACTAAATGTAATGTGGAAGAGGTCTATCAGAATCATCCACAAATTCTCAGAAGGTGGCAAAAAAACAAAAGAAGGGTTCAAGAAATTAACTGACATTCTTATTGGTCAGAGTGACAGAGAAATAGCCTTTAAATCTGCTAATATCTAAATAGGCTTTTATGGAAGCCCGTTTCTGACACTAAAAAAAAAGTATCTATATTTTTCTCAAAATTTTGAGTTAGTTTCTCGAAATTTTGACTCGTTAACTTGAAATTTCCACTTATTAGCTTGAAATATTGAGAAAAGTAACTCGAAATTTCAAGTTAGCTCTGCCAATCAGTAATCTACGTGAATGATGTCATTTTCTTGTTACCCGGAAGGATAAACCAGATCACAACAAATTGGTGACTTTGAGAGTACGTTTCCTGATAGTAACGCCATGTGATTCAGCTAATAAAACGAGGATTTCATCATTAGTGAAGCCACGCTGAAAATACTCAGCAAATATGCATTCATGACTGGCTGTAATACTGGTAGCTTAGCTGTAGCATCTGTAGCTGAGGGCTTCAGCTTCCGGGTAACAAGGAAATGACATCATTCGTGTAGATTACTGATTGGCAGCGCTAATCGAAATTACGAGTTACTTTTCTCGAAATTTTCAAGTTACTTTTCTAAACGTGTCAAAATTTCGAGAAAGATAACTCGAAATTTTGAGTCGAGGATACTTTTTTTTTTTTTTTAATGGCGGAAATGGGCTTCCATAGGCTTTTATTAACTTCCTTAATCGGCTTATATTAACATGTGTCATAAGTTATGCACCAATGTGGCCAGAAAGAATTTGTAACATGCTTTGAAATAAATTAAATGATCTCAAGCATTTAAAAACAAAACGTATTTTGTCCTCACCTGATGTATTACTATGGGTCAATAAATTAAAAAAATCCCATTATTTAAGACAGTGCAGCCCCGAGGGTTATACTGAGGTTTGTGCTTGTGCATGAACAGGCCTGCGGTTTGGCTTTTTCCTCTCAGAGAATGACGGCATTCATTATATTATTAAGTGGAAGAGAGCACAGCCATAAACACATCAGAATTTGATAAAATGTTCCACTCATCAACATCCAGATTATTCGCTCTCTATTAAAGCCCCATTGTAAACAGATACAACAGGAGAAACACTGAAAAAGACAACCACAGAAACTAATCTATCCTCCTTAACAAGGAGATTTTCCATGGCTTCTCTCCATGAAATTGTATTCTGTTTTACCATGTACATTTTCTTGGAGTATGTCTGTGCTTCTCGTGAGAAGGCATACCGAATGGATTTTAGAATGCATGTAATTAAATGTCTGGAGCACCATGTTACATATGCAAAACAGGATTGTTTTATTGTAGATGTAACAATGGTTTATATAGGTGCATGCCAGGAAATATTCAATGGCATCCATCCCTTCCATCCCATCATTTCTTAACAGTTTATCCAACATCGGTTAACGGGGAGCTCAAAACTCTCCCATGCTAGGCTAAATGCAAGAGAGACGGACAACCACACACTAGCACTATACCAGAAAATACAAATATTTATTTTTAAATCTGAAAAGGTCATAAAATGATGGATATAATACTCAGTTGGGCTGTGGTGTTTATAATATTCAGTTGGTACTAACAAGCCCAAATTGTGCCAAGAAAATATCCCTCACAAAATTACACAACAGCCGCTGTCTGATAAAAGGAGGATGGTTTCATGCTGTCATGCTGTTTACACCAAATTCTGACCCTGTGATCTAAATGTTTCTGCAGAAATCAAGATTAATCAGACCAGGCAGTGTTTTTCCAGTCTTCTTTTGAACCATATGGTTCAAAACAGGACACCGGTTTGTCTCGCACCAACAACCGTCCCACATTCAAAGTCACTTAAAATGCCTTTCTTAACCATTCTGCAGCTCAGTTTGAACTTCAGCAGGTCATCTTGACCATGTTTACACGCCTGAATGCAAAGTTGCTTCCATGAGGTTCGCCAATTAAGTATTTGTCTTAGCAAGTGGCCAGCGAGTGTTTGTTACATTATTTAAGAAAATTTGAATGTTTTTATTCTTCTCTTGAGGCTCACATCAATCAAACACACGTCAAGCATCTTAAATACCATTTGAATTCATCATTAAACTGCAGCTGCAATCTAATATTTCAGTGTTTTGCCACAGAAGATGTTTTTCTGACCCTCAAAATGTCACAGTTTGAAATGACTTTGCAGACATGAGGTCAGTATGATGAAAAGCAGACCTGTAAGGTTACTAATATCCTTCTATTGCCTCGCGACACAAGCACAGCAGAGTCCGTCTGTGAAAAAGGAGAATATTTTATTCAAATATTCACATCAATCACAGGCGGAGCTAATAAAATGAACAGATCCGGTCTCCGTGCTGAAGGTAGTGTTGCAATAACGAACCCCATCCCCAGAGTTTGCTCTCATGTGACACTTCACATCAGTAAGGAAATAAACAAAAACCTTCTGTTCAATTCAGAATTTGTTGCCTGCCATGGTGCTTTTTTCTCTTTTTTAAAAAAAAAAATACATGAATAAAAGTGTTGTATTACAGAAATAAAAACGTCTTGAGGCACATGTTACTCAATACTCCACATGAATTATTGTAGTTTTAAAGCCAAAACAAAGTCGGTAATACTTCTTGAAATAACAGTCCTTTCAGTAGCAGAAGACGTGATCCACCAAGGACCTAAAACTGAATTTTGATACTAATCACCTACATAATTTCTCTTCAATAGGCTTTCCAGATTGTTTAAAACCCCTCAATTTTATTAGGTCATTACCTCATTTACATAAAAAATAGTCTGAGGAATAAAAAACATCTTCAGTTGTAAAGGTGAATACTGCCACACAACATTCAAGTATATCATAAATAGTACATTAACAACAAAAGCTATGGACAGCAGGGATCGTCTTTTTATTTGAATGGTCCTGACTGAAATATATCAACAACTACTGAATGGACTGCAGTGAAATTTTATTCAAAATATTCATGAACATAATGCTGCAGCTTATGTACAATCATGTGAAAAAGATGGTTTTCACAGGACTCTATAAACTCTCATGACAAACTAACTACACCCTCATGACTTCTATAGTAATTAATTTGATAAAGCAAGAGTGAGCACCTCTATAAAAGAAGATTTTTTGTCAGTTACCAGATCTGGAGCATTCGGGTGTTTGTTAGCACGATGCCTAGGAGAAAAGCCATCTGCAGTGATCTCAGAGAAGTAATTAGTGTTGCCCATCAGTCTGAGGAAGGATTAAGAATGGTGTAGTCGTCAAAATCCCACCTCTGCCTGCAAGGATTCTCACTGAAGCTGAAGAATCCGCTCCCCTGACTAGAGTTGCGTCTTCACATGCAGTAAATCTACAACATAATGGCTAAAAATAATAAGGTGCTCTAGTGACCCCAAGTCCAGAAGGTCTAGAGTTAATCAAGGACCTTAAAAGAGCTGAGTATAAACAAATGCTTACAAAGCTCAATAAACTGAAGTGACATCGTAAAGAAGAGCAGGACAAAATTCTTCCAGAATAATGTGAGACACTGATAAAGTTGTACAGAAAATTGTTACTTCAACTTATTCCCACCAAAGGTGCGTCTACAAGCTGTTGAATCATCGGGTATACTGACGTGTGAAAATGTTCGTTTCACGTGATGGTAAACTTTCACAAATTCCAAATTGGGACAAAAAAGTATTGTTCCTGGTTTTCTGGTTAATTCTAGATTGGATCAACAGGCCAGAAACTCTGCTGTTACATTTCTAGTTGACTGTTGATGCTCAAGCCGTCAGAAGACTTTTTTGCTAGTGACTCTGAGTCATGTGAATGATGACCAAGAGGTAACAGCCAACTGCTCCTCTGTCTTAACTAGTTTACAAGCCCTAACAATGACCCAATTATGTAATAGGTATCAGAAAAATGACACCATTGTCAAACATCAATAATGTGTCCATTACATAGTGAAGAAAGGCAGGAAGTCATTTTGCTCCTCATCTTACATGGTTTAGTTTGATTTACCTTTATTTATATAATGCCAAAGTGCAACAACCACTGCCTCAATCTGCTTTATATTGTAAGGTAAAGATGCTCCAGTAATACAGAGAAAATCCCAGCAATCAAACGACCCACTATAAGAAAACTCCCATTTTTCTTCCCCACTGTCCATAGTGGCCTGGCCAACTGCAGGATTTTCAAGGGTGTGAAGATGGGTCTCCAATTCACCTATAGCTATTTCACATTCATTCAGGTATCATTATTACTAAAGGAGGATGAGGAGTAGCTAAACATCTGACACACTGAGCAGGAAAGTACAGGAGAACAGGTGAAGAAGCCATGCTGCTAGTGACTTGCCTAAGAGCTGAGCTAAGCTAATAGCTACATTAAGCTAGTTAAGCTAGCTAGATGCAGGGAGGGAGTATTTTGAACGTAGTTAACAGGTGATTTAACAGAGGGTGTGCTTTTGGATAAAACATGAACATAAAACAATGAAATAAATTGTTTTCTACGTGTAGCCGGTTTGCAAACAGGCTACACATATTAAGCTAGACGAAACACCACTGTGCATTGTAACGTGAACAAAGAGTGACAGAATACCACAGAGCCAATGCCAAGTGAGTTTAAAGTTTATTACAACGAATGTTCACTTATTTACTACTGCAGCTTTCTTTGTTTTATATAAATTTATGGGAGAAAATGAATACTTTGATATAAATTGTGTAAAATGGTCTGGAAGTTGGTTTTATTTGACCACAAATAATAGCATATTGGCGTTCCAATAGCACATCCTTTCTGACATTTATTAGCATGCCACACACCAGGAATTAAAAACCACACCATCTTTAAAGTCAAGGCGTATCACACCAGCAGGATTTACTTTCCCCCAAACTGCTCCCTTTATGGAGCTATAATTACACAATTCTCATTTCTATTAATCCACTGTAAAAAAAAAAAGAAAAAAAAAGCTTTGTAGTCTGAGCTTAAGTGTGACGACTGCATTGGAATTATTACTAATACTTCACCAGCTTTTGTAATCAAACCTTGTGACTTTCCTGTACTCGAGTATAAGCAATGCTTCACCCTTTTTTTTTTTTTTTACCATTTCAGAGGTGGCTGAATGGTATAATCATCTGGACAAATGGAATAATTATTTGGGTGACTGTCTGCTCCTGCAGCTTGTGCATATAAGCAGGTATGACTAAAATGGTATCTGTGGTAGGAATGCTGTGGCTAACCACAACTATGAGTGGAGAGAAACTTCACATAAACACTGTAGCCGTGGTTTAATCCAGTTTTATATTATTCAAACAAGACAGTTACAACAGTGCATGTATCATGTCAGGCCTATCACTGGATCTGAGTAAACTGTCTGTGCAAAGTTCACAGGCAGATGCACTGACTCACAAACAGTAATTTATCACTTCTTTCAGTCTATATAGATGTAATAGATCACTACATTTTTTAAAGTTATTCATCTTTAGCTAAACTCTATGCTGAGTACAATTTGTGACAACATCACAGCTACTGGGCAAATTATCTGCGTAGAACTGTGGGCTACCACCAGCCTTTAAGGACCCACCGGAGAATAATGCTGAATTACAGCATTTCTCGCTCATTTATCACAGCCCCGTTTTTCAAATTTGAGCTGCGGAGACCGTTCAGCTTGCAGCCAGGATTCTTCTCAAGAAGAACTGTGCTGCCAGCAAGAACAGCCACAGCTGGAGAGGAAAATAGAGCCTCTTTCTTCAACAGAAAGTGTGCAGCGCTGACTCGGTGTAACATATTTCTGCATTCGTTCCCAAACTTGGCACCTTGTTTCCTCTTCGGAATAAATGCCAAATGCCACGTCTCACCTTAAAAAAAAAACCAAGAAAAAACTTTTGGTTTAGCTAAACAGGCGATTTGCTACAATTTGTCTAGTACAGAAAAATATAATTAGTCAAATTAAACACTCAAAACATACCTGTAAAAGTAGTTGCATTAAGCAGAGCTTTTATAATGCAAATTAAGCCTCTGCTCAGTCAGTACTGCAGTTTTGCTGGTGTTTCAGAGATATGCACGGATGTACGCACTGCATTTTTCAAACATCTCGTGTTGATGTTGGTCACGGGCACATTTTAATCCTAGCCCAGATTTTTCCATAAACCAAACCAAGCAGGTTAGATCAGCTAATGTTTGTAGTTTGCAGTCAAATAAATCTGTTTATCTCGCAAAACCTTCTTCTTATCTATCCACACAGCTCCCAAACCTGCACAACCCCAGCAAAGAAACCGCACAATTTATATTTTTCAACATCTGTTTTTCTTCAAAAAACTACGTGGTGCAGTTTGGGTTTCCGAGCTCGACGTCAGCACCAGGTATTTTCTTTTCTTTTAAGCCCTACTTCCCAAAACTCAATTAAAACTTACTACTCATGTGCCCTGAGGCCTGCTACATTTTCATTTGTAGTTGGTTAAGAAGCTCTTTCCATAGCTAATCGCTAAATGATGCAATATGTTCATTAGTGTGTGTTTTCTGTTTTGACGTAGGGCAGCTTTTTTAGAGCTACAAACAGCTTCCAGGTGCACGTGGAAAGTGAGTGTGAGCGTGGCCTAAAATAGAAAAGTTGTGCACTGGTAAGAAGACCAGACACTCTGAGTTCATAAGGTCATGAAAAACCTGTTAGTTGTGGTTCGGCTAAAATCAAATTAACATTAGTTAATCTAGGCAATTCGGGTATATCACTCCCTTTACTCTCCACATGGAATAAAAGTCAAAGATCATGAGCTGCAGTCTTCATTTGTTATGTCTTGAGGAAGAGAAGACTTCAGTGCATATAAAATGTGGGCTGTGTAGCAACACATCGCAGTTTCAAACATTAGAGGCAGTGGTAGCAGCAACATTTTTTTTTCTTACATAACTTGCTATCAATTTAACTCCTACTTTGGCAATTTTCACATGGATTTTTATTCTTTTCTGACCTATAGACAGATGTTTCAGAGAGTGTAAGGTCAAATATGTGCCTCACAGTGAAAACAAATGAAAATTTATTGGCCACAGTGTCTGCAAACCCTGCACTAAATTAGTCCAGACAAAGAGGTGAAAATTCTTGGTGAGTTCATCAGAGTATGCTTTTCCTTACATCAACTTTTCCTTACTTTTAAGACTTTACAGCCATGCAACATTAATAATCGTTAAAATGTTGATGCTGCGGAACACTGTGAACTTGTGGTGATCCCTCACACGGAGGTTTTAGTAAGTGGCTGGACTTGAGGAGACCCAGTTCCAGTAATCAATGAAACAATGACTGAAGGCCAGCTGCACTCTTCTTTTCATCAAACATTCGCGTTTCCTTTTTGGAAAACTGCACCGGAGTGACTTGTCCAATAAAAATATGAAACGTGTTGTTTCATATTTTTGTTCCTTGTTTTTCTTTGTTTTTTTCTTAATTGTTGTAGCTGAAACACACTGGCGAAACAATGCATCTTAACTGGAAACAAAAGCTTTTTAATATCCCAGTGATTCATATCATATTGACCGGCCAGCACTGGACAGAATCCCACACAAAAGGGAACCCAGCAGTGGGAACTTTTAAAGCTCTTTGAGTCAAATAAATGACCAGTTTAAGTGCACTTTGGGGTTCCTGTTGTGGTTTCTGGATTTGGCCTGTGATACCCCAAATCAAATAGCCCATTAAGAGAAACCATTTTCTTTCAATACTGACCCTAATAAAATGCAATAATTCCTAAAAAAATCCCATAAAAACCCATAGTGTGCCTCGATACAGTTGTAGAACAAGAAGTGCTATGTTTGGTTTCTCCTGCGTAGCAACCGTGTTGTCTGTCAACGCAAACTCCCAAAGGCCACACAATTGCAAGGAATCTGTATTACTCTTTTTGGCTGTGTACTTTTATGGCCAACTTGGAGCAGATGTGTGATAAGAAATGTAGCAGTGTGAAAAAAATAGCACATTCTTGACTCTGGTACTAAATAATAAAACTTGCAATAAAGGATCAGAAATGCAGTTTTGTAATTTGCTTTTTCAGAACAAGCGTCCGCTGGATTTTTTTACCATTAATCATCGAATGACAAATCAGTCAATGCAGACATGTTGTTCCCTATTAGTTTGTATCAGTCGGAGCAAAGAACAGTCAAGCACACGCACACAGAAAAAATTCCCATAATTCGAAGCGTGTGTTTTTTTAAATTACATTATTCCTTTGAAAAACTCTAACTCATGCCCATTCCGCATCGTAAGATAATCACATACCAAATAACCCCTTAGTTCGTTACTGGCAGAGGGGAAAAGCTTGATTTGACTCGTTTTGACTCTCAATTATAGACGTTATGTCTTTGCGGGCTGATTATTGGTTTCCTCGTAGTCTGGCGTGTTGATTTGCATGTTATTTTTGTTTGTCTGCTTTGTTTGGTCACGCAGCCTTTATAAAGCACTGTGGACAATAATAAAAGCCTGGTTTTTATTTGCTGGATTAGCAATAAGCAGATTGCTTGGGTTTGTATATCGATGGTACCAGACACGCTAGACATTCCAGCAACCGTTGACAAATCCTGCGTGGCTCAACGTTTGAGCCTCTCGCATACATGCTTAACACCCCTGCCAACTCTGTTATGTAATTCAAGTTTGCTGTTCCTAAGACTTTTACAGTGGTTGCCCCTCACAGGACACACTTCATGGACAGCAGCAGCCTTATAAGGGCAGGGGTACTGTGTCACCGAAAAACGTCCCATAGCTTCCCAGGCACAACTGGTATGTACTATGAAAAATAATGACTCCCACTCTCCAGCTGTCTTCTGCCTGTGCCGTCTTGAGTGCTTTTTCTTTCTTTTGCATCTATTTTTTGCTCTCATCTGTGAGGATTAAGTAGTTTCCCTTCGTGAGACAGGAAAGTTGTGAGCCTGAAATTTGTTTATCTAAAGAGCTTCTTTCCAGTGCGGTCACAGATGACATCACGAGACTTTTTTTCTTTTTTTGCTTACGAAACGATTGATTGGTAGAGTCATATTAACCGTAGCTACTGGCAATGTGTTACTGGGAATTTCAAAGACATTTTAATGTATTGTCTAAGGATGATTAAGATAGTGCTTCAACAGATCTCGCCCTTGTAGTGGGAAGAGATCTGAAAAATGATGTGTCCGTAACACAGACTCGCTTTATTTATGATGGGAAAACTCTTCATCTTCAAAGACACAAAGACTTCCTAGGGTTTCTGCGGCAAGGATTTGTGCCATTTCAGGTCTGGGAAATAAAACATCTGGGACAAACACCATCAAACTAGAACACACAATCGGATCTTATATCCGTTTGATACTTTAATGATATCAGCACTTGCAGGAGGAGACACTCTTTTCCCGGATTCAAAGGGGGAAAGGCTCTGTATCAAATTTGTGGCGGGCCAGAGTTCATCCTTTTGATTGGGTTCAGCTGCTGTCAGCGGTGTTTACCCACCAGCAGACTTGATTCAAACTTTCCAAACAGAAACAGAGTTACACATGAGAAACCAGGGGAAAGATTGGCGTCAACTTTTTAAAATATATATCATCGTATCTTTGGCATCAATTCAATAGTGACAGGAAACAGGGGGCGAGACTAGAGCAATGACACACGACTCAGCTAATTTTAGCTATTCTTGTTCATGTGATTGTGCGTAAATGTGCAAACATTCATAGTGATCCAAAAACTGAACTTGTGCAATTTTAATGAGCTTGAAAGTTAATATTTGGTATTTGCACCTTTATTCTTCTCACATCCTGAACTCTCTTAGGAAGGCTTTCTTGTCATTTCTTAAAATTAGTCTTCAGGCTTCTTGAACATGTTTTTCTATCCAGGCATGCTTTTACTGCCTTGTCAGTCTGCTTCTGATCATTGCCATGCTAAAAAAACAAAAAATGAAACGACTATCAATCAGGCACCTTACAGATGGTGTTGGATGCATGGTGGATCAAAGTCTGATGTCTGTGTCATCTGTGTTCATAATTCCATCAATTTTGACAAGATCCCCAACACCACTGGCTCTCTGCACTGATAATATGACTCAACATTGTCAAATTTGGATTCATCGC
Organism: Maylandia zebra; assembly: GCF_041146795.1. Taxonomy (NCBI): domain Eukaryota; kingdom Metazoa; phylum Chordata; class Actinopteri; order Cichliformes; family Cichlidae; genus Maylandia; species Maylandia zebra. The sequence goes on from NC_135185.1 coordinate 30,568,232, forward strand.
TCTATTAGACTTGTTGCCACTGATTGTCAGTCCATTTCTTGTGCAAGTTCGGATAGAGTGGCTTGCAAAAGTATTGGGCCCCCTTGAACTTTTCCACATGATGGCTGAATGATGGCTTGAACAGTGCTCTGAGGGATGTTCAAGGCTTGGGAAATCTTTGCGTAGCCTAAGCCTGCTTTGAATTTCTCAGTGACTTTATCCCTGACCTGTCTGCTGTGTTCTTTGGACTTCATGGTGTTGTTGCTCCCAATATTCTCTTAGACAACCTGTTCTGTCACCATGTAACCGGGTTCTGTTTAAATAGATTTTCCCTGAGAAAGTTACTCTTTAGTGCCCTCTTCTGGCACGACCTGGTGTAACATGCACGACTCTGTCTCTGTTCGATGATGTCATCAGAAAGCGCATGTTATTGTTTGGGGAAAGGACTTCTCCCGTTCTCCCGTCCGCTGCTGTAGTGGCATTTGTCTCCCTTAAGACGGTCTTTAAGGGCATTGTCGGTATGTAATTCTGTTCTACCCTTACTAATGAACAAATCTACTTGAAGTAATGTGATTGCAGTGTTTACTTAATAGAAACGTTTGTAAAGAGAGGATTTGCTAACGCTTTCGGCTAAACAAGCAATTTGTGCTGTTATTGTGTATTTGTCCTCATCTGTGATTTCTAAGAGCATTTCATGTTGTTTCTCAGTTTTACCCTACTTCAACTGGCCTAAGTAAAGGGAGTGAAGTCAAACCCTCTTGTCTGCGTGGTCATTTTGAAGAGGAGTTTAGTCTGAATGTCGACTCTAGCAAGGCGTTAGAGGCAGAGGACATTACAGTAAAACGACAGCCTCTCAAAGACCAGTCTCGTGGGGAACTGGACAGCAATTAGAGCTATCCTCCGGAAACAGCTCAGATGTAGGAAGAAATCCAATCGACAGCAACATGTCGCAGAGAACCAGCGCATCAATGAAAACCAGATCTAATATATCTGGCTCCTCCAGGCATACCAGGAGCTCAGCTGCAAGTAAGGCAGCCGCTGCACAAGCACGTGCAGAAGCTGAGGCGGCTAAGGCTGAAGCAGCATTTGTGGATAAAGAGAACGATCTGAAGCTGCAGCAAGCGGAACTGGAAGCTTCTATGCAGCTTCGAAAAATACGTCTTGAAGCGTCATTAGATAAAGTACGCATGGAAAAAAGGGCTGCAGCTGCAGAAGCAAAAGCAGAAGTTTTGGAGGCTGCAGCGATCCAAGATGATGGCGAGGGTCTTAGTGAGATAGATGTTCCTGCTGACGACCCAGTAACGCGCACAAGAGAATATGTGAAGGGTGCCTCACACGGCAGCCAAACCACGCCCATTCTAGAAACCTCCAATGATAACACGGAGACGAAACTCCTTCAGCATTCACCGACCATAGACTCCTACTCCAAGATCTTTACGCCAGGATCTGATGTACATTTTCGACCAAGCCTCAAGCCAGTTGCGACACCACACATCCAAACCCAAACCACACCCATAATAGCAAATCTAAAGGATCATTTCCCAGGCAAAGCTGATCAAAGTGAGACCTACACCCCTAAACAAGAACCAACGGTCAATTATGCACGACAGCCTCTGGACAGCGGCTACACCGGCGCGGCGTATATCACAACCCCAGACAACTCCGGTCACCCACATGAGACCACATGCCGGGAAAGGGGCCCACTGTACACTCCACTAGAAATGGAGCAGAACATGTCAGACCTTGTTAGATTTATGGCTCGACGTGAACTGGTGACTACAGGGCTCCTTCACTTCAACGACCGTCCCGAATGCTACAGAGCCTGGAAAGCATCGTTTATGAATGCCATCAGAGGTCTCAACCTCTCACCAAGTGAACAGCTTGACCTCCTCGTGAAATGGCTAGGTAAGGACTCAGCTGAACATGCCAGACGAATACGATCCGTGTATGCGAACCAACCAGCTAACGGACTCAGAGCTATGTGGGACAGGCTTAATGAGTGCTACGGTGCACCAGAGGTCATCGAGGGTGCCTTTTTGAAAAGATTAGACAACTTTCCCAAGATTCCAAACAGAGATGGTCGTAAACTAAGAGAGCTGGGAGACTTGCTGTCGGAGATACAGGCTGCCAAAGAAGATGGTGACTTGCTTGGGCTTAGTTATCTGGATACCCCTCGTGGTGTTACCCCTGTCGTCCAGAAGCTGCCATTTTATCTCCAGGAAAAATGGCTTTCTTTAGGCTTTAAGTACAAAGAAGATCGCGGGGCTCCCTATCCCCCATTCGGTTTCTTTGTAGACTTTGTGTGTCGGGAAGCACGGATGCGCAACGACCCTGGCCTCACACAGACAGCATACAGTAGTGAGTTATTAAGCAGTAAGCAATCGTCTAAAGCCGAAGGTCACAAAGCTGTGGCAGTTTTTAAAACGAGGGTCTCGCCGGATCCTCGGCCCCTTTTCAACGGTACAAGGACTGCATCGTTTCGCACCCAATCTGGAAGCGAGTCATCCACTAGAGATGATCCAGCAGAGCGCTGCCCGCTACACAACAAACCCCACCCCTTACCCAGGTGTCGCGGGTTTAGAGAGAAGCCAATGGAAGAAAGGAAAGCACTCTTAAAAAGGTACGGAATATGTTACAGGTGCTGCAGAGCCACACATTTGGCAAGGAATTGTGAAGACGACATCTCCTGCTCAGAGTGTGGAAGCAAGAGCCACATTGCAGCCCTCCACCCTGGATCTGCCCCATGGTCCACCAACACAGCACATTCCGCACCAGATCAGGGCGGGGAGGGAAATTCCAACCTGAATGAAAGTGATGTTTCCACAGCATGTACTGAGGTCTGCGGAAATTATTCCGCAGGGCGTTCCTGCTCAAAAATATGTCTGACCAGGGTGTACCCAACCGACTGCCCTGAAGCTGCAGTTACGGTATACACAATATTAGATGATCAGAGCAACAGATCACTTGCACGTACCGAGTTTTTTGACCTATTCAACATTGCAGGGCCTCCTTCACCATACACTTTGAAGACATGTGCCGGAACACAAGAGACAGAAGGCAGACAAGCACGTGGCTTTGTGATCGAACCCATTAACGGGAGTGTCACACTCTCTTTGCCGTCACTGATTGAATGCAACGAGATCCCAAATAACCGCGCAGAAATACCAACACCAGAGGTAGCATTAAACCACAGTCATTTGAAGGCCCTTGCAAAACACATTCCAAAGCTGGACTCCCAAGCTTCCATCCTGCTCTTGCTAGGCAGAGATATCATCAGAGTTCATAAGGTCAGAAGACAAGTGAATGGCCCACAAAACGCACCTTATGCCCAGAAGTTGGATCTGGGTTGGGTTATTGTAGGAGATGTGTGCATTGGAGATGTCCACAGACCTACGGTTATCAGCTCTTGCTACACTAACGTACTGAAAAATGGACGTCCTTCTCTCTTTCAGCCATGCCCAAACGATTACTATGTAAAAGAGAAGTATAGTAGTGGTAGCTCCCCCTCATTTCCCCTAACATGCAAACATCTCCCTGCTAGTGAGAAATGGGCCACCTTAGACTGTAATGTGTTCCAGACAACAAAGGACGACGACAAAGAAGCTCCTTCAATCGAGGACGGACAGTTCATCCACATCATGGAGCAAGAGGTCTATAAGGACCAAGAAAACAGGTGGGTGGCTCCCCTGCCTTTCAGATCTCTACGACCAAAGCTCCCTCATAACCACGAGCAAGCACTTGAACGTCTCAAATCTCTACAGCGGTCCTTCAGAAGGAAGCCTAAAATGAAGGAAGAGTTTGTCTCGTTCATGGCAAAGATCTTTCAGAATGGGCACGCTGAAGAAGCCCCACCTCTGAAGCCTAATGAGGAGCATTGGTACCTACCTTGTTTTGGGGTTTACCATCCCAAGAAGCCCTCCCAAATAAGAGTCGTCTTCGACTCCAGTGCCCAGCACAAAGGTTTGTCTCTGAACCAAGTACTCCTAACGGGACCAGACCTCAACAACACCCTGGTAGGAGTCCTCCTTCGGTTTCGGAAAGAACAGATCGCCTTCACTGTGGACGTGCAACAGATGTTTCATTGTTTCAAGGTGCGTCCTGAAGACCGGAACTTCCTCAGGTTCCTCTGGTTTAAAGAGAACAACCCAGAGAAAGAGATTATGGAGTTCCGTATGAACGTGCACGTCTTTGGAAATAGTCCTTCGCCGGCTGTGGCTATCTACTGTCTTAGACGTGCAGCACAGGAAGGCCGGAAGGAGTATGGGGAGGACGTAGAACAGTTTGTCACTCGTGACTTTTACGTAGATGACGGGTTAAAGTCCTTGCCCACAACAGACGCAGCTATCGACCTGCTCAAAAGAACTCAAAAAATGCTGGCTCGCTCTAACCTTAGGCTGCATAAGCTGGCTTCGAACAGCAAGGAGGTCATGAAGGCCTTTCCCAGTGAAGATCATGCCACAGACCTGAAAGATTTGGACCTTACTGCTGACACTCTACCAATGCAGCGTAGCCTTGGGCTGTACTGGGACTTGGATTCAGACTGTTTTACTTACCGCGTCCAGGACGAGAGAAAGGCATTCACTCAACGAGGAGTTCTCTCAACGGTGAACAGCCTGTACGATCCTCTAGGATTCGTCTCCCCCGTGACAATTCAAGGGAAACTGCTGCTTCGAGAACTGGCCTCACAATCTTCAGATTGGGACACCCCACTACCAGCAGAAAAGGAAAAGGTGTGGGAAAGTTGGAGAGATTCTCTGCAGGAGTTAAGACATCTGAGGATCCCCCGACCATACTCAAACATGTCACCATCTACTGTCAAGTTAACAGAACTCTGTGTCTTCTCAGATGCCTCAGAGAAAGCAGTAGCTGCCGTTGCCTACTTGAAGACTGTGGATGCAGATGGGGGATGCTGCACTAGATTGGTTGCAAGTAAAGCCAAACTGGCCCCACGTCCAGAGCATACTATACCTCGGTTGGAGCTTTGTGCAGCAGTCATGGCAGTAACTCTGTCTGAGGTCATCACCTCCGAAATAGACATTGTATTTGACGCAGTCACCTACTACACAGACAGTAAGGTGGTGCTCGGATATATCTACAATGAGAAGAGAAGGTTTTATGTATACGTGAGCAACCGAGTCCAGAGGATCAGACGAAGCACTACGCCACAGCAGTGGCGATATGTCTGCTCAGAAGACAACCCCGCAGACATCGCCTCACGGTCTATCACAGCAGACCACCTTGAGAACACAATATGGTTCTCTGGACCGGCATTCTTGTCTCGACTTGAAGGGGCGTCACCGGTGGTACAGAGGTTTGACCTTTTGGAACCAGATCAAGACAGTGAAATCAGGCCTCAAGTCACAACACTGTCGGTCACTGTCCTCAAACATCTCGGCTCTGGGCGGTTCAATCGCTTCTCATGCTGGGGTTCCCTCATAAGGGCTCTTGGTACCCTTATTCACATTGTTCAGAGCTTCAAAAAAGGAACGGAGTGTGTCGCTCAGAAATGTGAGGGTTGGCACCAGTGCAGCACACCCCCAACCAGGGATATTCTTGAACAGAGTAAGCTAGTCATTATCAAAGCAGTTCAACAAGAGGTCTATAGGAAAGAACTGGAGTGTCTTGCATCAAACGCCAACATTCCCAAGAGCAGCCCACTCGTTGCCCTGGATCCTTTCATTGACTCAGACGGGCTGTTAAGGATCGGGGGTCGCCTCATTGAGGCAAAAATAGGATTCCACGAGAAACGGCCACTGGTCCTGCCTGGACGGCATCACGTAACCACTCTCATAGTGCGTCACCTTCATGAGCAGGTACGTCACCAAGGACGTCTTTTCACTGAAGGAGCTGTCCGAGCTGCAGGTTACTGGATCGTTGGTGGCAGGAGATGCATTAATAGACTCGTTTTCGAGTGCGTCACTTGTCGAAGGCTGAGAGGGAGGTGTGAAGTCCAAAAGATGGCAGACTTGCCACCTGACAGGCTCAGCATGGAACCACCCTTTAGCAACGTCGGCATTGATGTGTTCGGGCCCTGGTCTGTATCAGCCCGTCGCACGAGAGGAGGCCACGCCGAAAGTAAGAGGTGGGCTGTCCTCTTTACCTGTCTGTGTGTCAGAGCTATACACATTGAGGTAATTGAGTCATTGGATGCCTCCAGTTTCATAAACTCATTCAGAAGGTTTATGGCGATTCGAGGACCTTTGAAAAGCATACGCTCCGACCAGGGTACTAATTTCACCAGAGCTTGCAAGGATATGGGGATTCCCTCGAATCTTGATGGGAAACACATGGAGAGGTTTCTGTCAGAACACGGATGTACGTGGACTTTCAACACACCACATTCCTCTCATATGGGAGGAGCGTGGGAAAGGATGATCGGCATCACACGTCGTATCCTGGACTCGATGCTTCTTCAGATGGGCTCCTCCAAACTCACGCATGAGGTACTCACAACATTCATGGCTGAGGTCTCGGCCATAGTGAACAGTCGACCATTGGTGCCCGTGTCAAATGATCCTACAGATCCTTTCATTCTTACACCGGCTTCATTGCTTACTCAGAAAGTAGGTCCTTGCCCAGTACCAGAAGGAGATTTTGGACATAAAGACCTATTGAAGCAACAGTGGCGCAGGGTCCAAAGCTTGTCTAACACATTTTGGGACAGGTGGCGGAAACAGTATCTGTCAACACTACAGTGTCGAACAAAGTGGACTTCTGACCGGCCAAACCTTAAGCAAGGAAGTGTGGTGCTTCTTAAGGACAGTCAGTGTAGCAGGAACGACTGGCCCTTAGGTATCATCGTCGATGTGTATCCCAGTAAAGACGGAAGGGTGCGCAAAGTGCAAGTGAAGGTCATTAAGAAAGAGGGACCAAAGCTTTACGTCCGACCCGTGAATGAGATGATCTTGCTTATTCCTCCAGATGACTGAAATGTGTTTGACCTTGTCATATTAGTAGGTGAAACCCTGCTGAGTTTCAGACGGGGAGTGTTCTGTCACCATGTAACCGGGTTCTGTTTAAATAGATTTTCCCTGAGAAAGTTACTCTTTAGTGCCCTCTTCTGGCACGACCTGGTGTAACATGCACGACTCTGTCTCTGTTCGATGATGTCATCAGAAAGCGCATGTTATTGTTTGGGGAAAGGACTTCTCCCGTTCTCCCGTCCGCTGCTGTAGTGGCATTTGTCTCCCTTAAGACGGTCTTTAAGGGCATTGTCGGTATGTAATTCTGTTCTACCCTTACTAATGAACAAATCTACTTGAAGTAATGTGATTGCAGTGTTTACTTAATAGAAACGTTTGTAAAGAGAGGATTTGCTAACGCTTTCGGCTAAACAAGCAATTTGTGCTGTTATTGTGTATTTGTCCTCATCTGTGATTTCTAAGAGCATTTCATGTTGTTTCTCAGTTTTACCCTACTTCAACTGGCCTAAGTAAAGGGAGTGAAGTCAAACCCTCTTGTCTGCGTGGTCATTTTGAAGAGGAGTTTAGTCTGAATGTCGACTCTAGCAAGGCGTTAGAGGCAGAGGACATTACACAACCTCTGAGGCCGTCACAGAGCAGCTGTATTTGTACTGACATTACACACAGTAATCACTCTATTTAGTCATTAGCTCATCAGGCAACGTCTATGGGCAACTGACTGCACTCAGACCAAAGGGGGCTGAATAATTACGCACACCCCACTTTGCAGTTATTTATTTGTAACAAATTTTTAGAATCATGTCTGATTTTCGTTCCACTTTTCACATGTGCACCACTTTGTGTTGGTCTTGTGGCTGTAATGTGACAAAATGTGGAAAAGTTCAAGGGGGCCCAATACTTTTGCAAGCCACTGTACTAATGCCAACTTATACCTTTCCCTTCCTTGAGTTACGTGCCCTTTTCATGCTTGAATGATTCATAGGTCAGTGTTAAATGGCTTAGCAAACAAAAATAATATTCCCCTGAAAAAGGTCAGCTACAAGGCCTGGGCTGAAAATGAGTGAAAAAGCAGCCAGTGCCCAAAGAAAAACTTTGAGTAGCTGAAGACAACTTTTAGAAATTACAAGAAACTTGGAAGGAAAAGAAACGAGGAGTGGCTCAAAAACTTTTGCACAGGATAGTAAGTTTCTTAGTTGGTTAATAATAATATTAATAGTCCTGAAAACTATGAGAGCTTTTGTTTGAGCTGTTTGTATCATCATCATCATCTGTCAGAACACAGAATTCTTGCTATTGCCAGTCGTCAGACGCAACACAGGCTTGTCCTCATAATCTGTAGAGCGAAACGAGGACAGAGTGAGGGAGGAAAAAGAAACAGTCATTTGGGTCGCCAACATTTAGCCGCAAAGATAAACACATATACACAACAATCGTTTCTCTGTAGTTTCTGCTTTCAGTGATCTCATACTAATTGCTGAAATAACCAAGAGATGAACGCTTTTATTTGGACTTTTTCATCATATTTTGTTTTCAAACCAGATGATTACATTCCAACATGATTCAAGGGCAACAGTACAGGAACCTCGAATGACACAAACTGATATGGCGGACTTTAAATTGTTCAGTGAAGTGTTGCTTTGGCTGCCGCCCTGCTGAAGCTGGGTTTGTCTGTTCTTTGTCTGGGCGGGAGCTGCTGCTCTCTTCCATTTCCTTCTCTCTCCCTCGCTGAGGTAAAAATGAGTCACTGAGTCAGCAGCTGGTTTCCGTCATCCCTAATATCACTAGCATTTCACAGGAGACCAGCTGCCATCGTTACACTCTGACGACATCACTTCCCTTTGTCCTTTTATGGAAAAACTTGACTGTTGACAAAAGACCTACCAGGTTGATGATCAGATTTTTGTTCCTTGGTAAATCTGTGATTTATACGCTTGTTTAGGCAGAGCCTGTGTGTCTGATTGTAAAGAGTTTCTTTCCCTGTTAGAAGTCAGGTGAAAGTGTAGACCTCAAAGATCGTGCTAATTTTCTATGTGCGACCCCTAACATTTACAGGAGCCAATCAGGTGCAGGTGGATGATATAAGACTCGTGTTAAACAGCCTTAATAACTCTTTAAGGGCCTTCCATAAATTATGGCATCTATGCAGCGGCTCCACCTTCTGTTACAAGTCTCATATTATCCTTCAACTCTTGAGTATATGTGATCTATGACAGAAAAATGCCTGTAAGTATAGGAAACCAGTATTAATCTCATCTGAGGAACCATAGAAACGTGACATGACAATGCTAACATGCTAATTTTAACCGACATCCAGTGCTCACCATCGAAGTTAACATTTGTAAAATAGCATTAAGCACCCAGCAAACTTCACAGCAGTGATTTGAGTCTTGACTAAATGTCAGCAGCTGTGCAAATAGGTGCATGCTACATGTGCTGTACAAGAGTAGTTTTAATCCACTACTATGATAGTGAAGTGAGGGACTGATGCATGACTAAAGCGCTTTTCATTCGCAAAGCAGCTGTGCTGTGTCTTCAAGTGGAGGACGTGAACAACAAGAACCGCTTGTCAGCTTTGTTTTGGCGTATCATTCTAAGAGCTGGAACACGTGTACTTTTTATTATTCTACCACCCTGGACAAAGGTGAATCACAAAAACAAAAAGGAGGTGCCTGTTTTTGCCAGGGCTGTCAACTACGGATGAGTGGATTCCATTATCGAATGTTTAAACCAAGATGTTTAGTTTTCCCATTCCAGTGGCTGAAGGGACAGGCAGGTCTGTGTCTCGCTCCATCTCATCTTCCTTCCCATTTTCCTGTGAAGGGAGGTGCCGTGCTGAGTGCTGCTTATTTGAGGAGCCACTGTGGAATCTGCTGTCCCTTTTATTTTAACCGTGCAGGCATGGTAGCAAAGATGAGACAGACCACTCTGCTTGATGTTTATCCACAAGGCTTTGAGAAAAATATGGCCTGAATTCTTGGAGACAGGCACATATCCCCTTCATCCTCTCACCTGTTTTGTTTTCCAGGTGTGAGACTCACCCAAAGGCCTTTTCTGTACTTGTTGAGCAGTTCATCGCTCCACCCCGTCTGTTCCCAGTTTTTAAGTAAAGGCAGCCCCAGTGCGAAAAAGCAAATGTGTTTTGTCATGTGGCGAAAACAAGATTAAAATCTCTACATTGCTATGAATTGCTGCTTAAAAAAACTAGCTTTATTGATTTTGGCAAGAGGTTGTAGCTTTAGTGCACAATCCACCAACACTGTCCAGCTTAATATTCAGTTGTGTTGTCTGAAGGGAAGAAACTCACTGAATCCAAACACTAAATTTCAGGATGACTGGACACTGTTTAGCTCAACAAATCATTCCTGTCCTCACTAAAAGTAGTGCCCAACAACAGCGTTTCTGGGTGAACCCATACTGAGTCTAATATTGTGAAACCAATAAAATTCCTTTTCTTATCACTCATGACCAGCTGTGGCAGATAGCTGCCCCTCCCTGAGCCTGGTTCTGCTGTCAGGGTCTTCCTGTTAAAAGGGAGGTTTTCCTTCCCACTGTCACCAGGTGCTCACAGGAGGGCCATCTAGTTGTTGGGGTCTCTGCTTTATCATTGTAGAGTCTTTACCTTACAACATAAAGCGCCTTGAGACAACTGTTTTTGTGATTTGGCACTATATTAAAAAAACTGAATTCAAGTGAACTCTCTTTCACAAGCAGCCACAGGTAGGTTTTTGATGGCATTCGTGGACTGTGTTTTGGAATAAATGGCTATTTTATCGACATCCTGTCTTGACTTCTGCAGTATTAGTTGCAGAATTTCCATACCAAGCTGTTGCTCATTGAACGCTCTCCTGCTGCTAATGCGTCACGTTAAAACCATTCAATTGTGTGAAACACACAGTGGCTTGTATTGTTAATCAGAAAGAATCAGGAAACTGTGTATTTGTCATTGAGACCTACCACAATTGTTCTTCTGAAATCTATCTGCAAAACAAAGACAGTTATCATTTTATGCATTTTTTTAGCTGACAGCTAACATCTGTATGAGTGGGTCTTTGACTCTGTAGGAATAAACACGTTACATAAACAGCCCAGCAGTTACTATTTTCTGTGTTCTTTGCCTGAACAGACAGTGAAGCAAATGATTATTGAGTGTCTTGTTCGGTAAAATATGGCGTGTTTGTTTGGCTTCACTGTAAACAGATACTTCAGTTGCTCTTTGCGCTGCACTTTACACAAACTAGCTGTTGCTGCGGTAACAACAAGCATCATCAAATCAACAAGAATTGAAATCTAAACAAAGTGTGACTACCATTTTACGAACTATGTTCATGCACTTTCTCAATAAAGTCATCTCCATCCATTAAGAACTTAGTAACAACCAGGAGCTCTCACCCATCTTTGTGCCAAAAGATAAGTGAGAGCAACAAGCCTGATTTATCCACTGTTAAACAAAACCAATTAGGACCTCTAAAGTTAGCACATTTGAGTTCAACTTTCCCTCTAGCCCCTTAAAAGCCATCGCCGCGTACCCCTCTGAAACAAGATTACTTTAGTTGACTAAAACTAAACTAAGAAATAAAACTGGATGTGAATAAATAAATTATTTAACTAAAATAAAAATAAAAACTTGGTCTTGGTAGCTGGGGATCGGTCCGCCAGGACCTACGCTCCTGGCTGCCGCCCGGCTCACAATTCACCGGTCGGGGTGGACTCAGAGTAGAGCCGCTGCTCCTCCACATCGAAAGGAGCCAGTTGAGGTGGTTCGGGTATCTGTCAAGGATGCCTCCTGGGCGAGGCGTTCCGGGCGTGTCCCACCGGGAGGAGACCCAGGACACGCTGGAGAGATTATATCTCTCGGCTGGCCTGGGAACACCTTGGCGTTCCCCCGGATAAGCTGGAGGAGGTGGCCGTGGAGAGGGAGGTCTGGGCTTCTCTGCTTGGGCTGCTGCCCCCGCGACCCGGCCTCGGATAAAGCGGAAGAAAATGGATGGATGGAAAAATAAAAACTTGGTTTAGTAGACTGGACTGGTGAAAATTTTAGTAGAACTACCCCGATGAGGCATTGATGGACATACTGATAAGACTGTGAGTCAACTGCTTTCTGTTTTTATTGTAACATCTACGCTGATTTTCCTAAATCCTGACTCTGAAATATGCAATCCACACAAAAAGAATTAAAAACAAATTACAAACAAAAAGTCAAAATGAACTAAAAATAAAAAAAACAATTAGAAAATACAAAACTTTATTAACTCCTTTCTGAAGACTTCCATGTGAGCATTTGTGATTTTAACATGAACTTGAAACTTGCACAGAGAGCTGATTCACGTCTGACGAGTCCGATTTTTCTTTCCTTTTAGAGGCACAAGATTCATAAAAAGACAGAGACTCTTATCTTTGTTTAATCCATTCAAAAAGTACACTTTCAGTTACCTGGCAACTGGTACTCAAAGTATAAATAATCACTTTCCCAAAATGTTTGATTTCCCTTAATTACACACAAAAAGAAATGTTGATTAGTTTCCATGTGAAAACACAGGGAACACGTCATTCCTTGATTAGAACGTTTTCCGACTAATGCCAGAAATCCTTCACTGCCGTAAACTGATTTACGGTTTGGATCAGATAACGTCTCTGAAGAAACTATGATGAGGGTTACCAACAATTGCCATTTACTCCAGCCTGGGGTTAATGACGGTGTCTAGGCTGAGCCTTGCCATTCTCCGAGTGAATCCCGATTGTTCAGATGTAATTTTTCAGCCATGAACACAAGACCATTGCTTGACTGTGATTTTTGACTGGTCGATTGGGGTTGAGATCCTCATTAAGAACAGGTACTGATAAAGCAACACAGCAAAGCTTACGTGGTCCTTTGCAAATGTTTAAGGGGACTTTTCTGGTTCTTGTGGGCTATGCAGAGAGCGGACGCCCCTCCCTGTGTGTGAGCTGCTCTGTGGTGTTTGGCTCCCGAGCTTACATGACACCATGCGTCTGTACACTGGCCAGCCTAACTTTCCTTCTCGTTTGACTTTAGTGACTGCTTTTATTACAGTCTTACATTCTACTTTGCAAAGAAAGTGAGAAAGTGGAGAAATGATTTCAAAGCTCACGCGGAGAGGAACAGGAAAGCTGTTTTACAGACCCTCGGGGCAGAATGTGTCTCATTGGAAAACTCTCAGGGCAAACTCCTTTAGTTCTTAGAATCTGAGGTCATTTTGTTGCAACCTCATTTCCCTCTCGGTCTGGGCCGTCCAGGGGATCGCTTCGCACCCCATTATAAATATGATGCAGTGGCAGGTCCGGAGAGATCGGTAAATACAGGAACCGACAAAGGCTCGACAAGCCGTGGAGCCCATCTTGTCTGATCGCAATCAGCCAGTGCTCAATGTGAATTGAGGCAAGCAGAAATATGACTTCATGTCAGCTCAAGAAGCATCAACATCTGCAGCTCTGCTTCTCTTTTCCCATCTTCCCACAAAATATCAGAAAGCCCTCGGCCGAAAGCGTATCACCCCGTCATCTGGTCCTCTTTAACGCCTGGCAGAAGAACCACCCACTTGGGCTCAGTCATTGTGTGATACTTTAGCTGGACATGGCAATTTCTGTTTTTCTTTTTCATTTCTGGACCAATTTGAAGGAATTTCACAGTCTTTTTTTTTTTCAAAGCTACTTTATGAAAGAGTCGATTCTTTACCTTCCAAAAACAACAACCTGCACGTGTTAATTCTCGCTAGAGCTGACAGTTTTGTGCCTGTATCAAAGTGATTTAAAACTTAAACTATCGATTAAGAGTATGTGGAATAACTGTGAGGAAAAAGTGCAACGTGTCATTTTAATGGAAAATTACAAATCGGTCCACGTCCATTGCCACCTGTTTGTCATTTCTGCATTCCTCAGAGTGTAAGTCAACAGACTGTTGCTATGTAGAAATGCTGTATACAATCCCACAGCTGACCCTTGGGGGAGAAGATCCAAATTGGCAGCAGGTCAAATGGCAAGCTCAAGACCGCTCAGGACAGTGGGAGGAAGAGGGGGACGTGAGGGGGCAGGGAAGAGAGGGCTTTGAGTCATGCAGCCCAAAGGAGTGAATCACACCTCTCTGCAGGACTGGCTGACAGACTGATTGACTGATCCGTGTTTGGATCCATCACAGGCGTGGAAATGGCTGCAATCTACGCCGCGACTGGGAAGACGCTCCACATGTGTATACTTGACAGGAGTGTGCGCATGATGGGCCACATGCACTTGCATCAAAAGTCACTTTTGAACATAGACGTGAAATTTAAAAGGGGCATTATGCAAATGAAATCTTTCCTATTCATAGAATCCTAATTGTAGTGTTTATCAACGTTTTTCACTGTCAAGATAATTATAAGATCTGTAGCTCTGGGTAGGACGGGACTTTTTGTAATCGCTACATTGGGATCTGAAGAGTGTGTGTTTGTGGAGAGAAAACTTCCAAAAAACAAGCTCTGTCTAAGATGGTTTACATACCACAGATGAGACAGATTATGTGGACACACAGAGCAGAGACAGGAACTACGACATCCAAACACAAGAGGAATATTTCACCCTAATGCTAAAGCTGTACTTGACCTAATGCCAGTTTCAGACTGGGACTGACGAAGCTAAAATTAGACACGGAGGGGATATAAGACGACTGTGTTAGATGAAAAAAGATGAGCTTCTGCCCCTTATTTTTCCCATCACTTCCTGTGGGCTTGGGAAAGTCGCTCGGTCAGACGTACTGTTTGCTGTCTGATGTTGCTCTCAGATTACTGCTTGTCTGAACCATCATGTGCATCCCACGTGAGATTTCTGTTGCTTAAAGGCCAACTGAAGAGACAGCCTGTTTCTTTCTCCACAATAATCAGATGCCAAAAAGTGAATAGAGGCATAATATTAAATGTGTCATATGAAGTCATTCTTGTAAAAGCAGGGTTGTGCTTTTTGACCCTTGAGATAAAACAAAACAGATTTCCACAAGTTTCATCACAGTGACCTTTGTGACCTTCTTCAGAAAGCAAATGCTCTATAACCACAGTAGGAAGGATGGCCAGTATTCCCTCCAAAATATTTTATCTTATTCTCTCATGTGCTGAAATGTGGAGGATAGCCATAGTTATCCTGACTGGGAAGTCTTAAATCAATGGCAGAGGTTTGCTTTTTCATTCTGCACAATCATCCTTCTCTTTCTTCCCTTTATGCAATCATATCGTGGCCTTATAAGCCTCTTAGATGTCATTTTAAAAGTGTTGGTCTTAGTGAACAACAAACAAGACTCAAACTGAAAGGAGATTTATTATTTGAGTATAAGGTACAAGCTGTAAAGCTTTTTAGTGACTATAAGAACATTGTTTATGCAGTGTTTGGTTTGGTGTTTGGTTCAGCAAGTTTCACACAAGAATTCCAGTCAGTGTTGGAAAAAACCAGGTCAGGACATTGTTCAAAGCTCAGACTTTCTCACATAAAATTCTCAGTTTGATTCAGGAAAAGGTGCTACTGGAGAGCATACAGGTGAGGCAGAATATGTGATGTTCATTTGTTACCATAAATTCACCTGGACAATTACAGTAAAAGAAAATACACCCTCTGTCTGTTCTATTTTTTTTCCTTCAGTCTCACATGCATTAGAGAGTTATCAGGTCCAACTGAGATGGGCATTTGTCTTCTCATGCAAGAAGCAAATGTTGCATCATTTGTAACTTTTTCAGAAAAAAATCCGCAGTAAGATTTTGTGCATTGCATTTGGTAGCCAGGGAATCTCAGAGGTTAGTATCCTGTCTTTTTTCTAATATTTTCTGACTTTGACACATCATTTTCTAGAAACCTGATCATCATCATTTAAATGTAGAAGAATATTCCATTTCAAACATAGGCAAGGCAAGTTTATTTGTATAGCACAATTCAACAACAAGGTGATTCAAAGTGCTTTACAGAGACATTAGAAACAAAAACAAATAAAAAGCATGATTTAAAATTGATTAAAACAAGCAAACAAACTAACTAACTAATTAACAAACAAACAAACAAAACAGTATATAAAATCAAAACAGTATATAAAATCAAAACAGTATATAAAATCAAAACAGATAAAATCAGTAGTTAAAATGTAAGTTTTGAAATTTAAGCTTAAAAGTGTGGATTTGGTGCTTTATTCAAATGCAGCTGAGAACAGGTGAGTCTTCAACCTGGATTTAAATAAACTGAGTGTTTCAGCTGATCTGAGGCTTTCTGGGAGTTTGTTCCAGATATAAGGAGCATAAAAGCTGAATGCAGCTTCTCCGTGTCTGGTTCTGACTCTGGGAACTGATAAAAGACCGGATCCAGATGACCTGAGGGATCTGGAAGCTTCATACTGGGTCAGGAGGTCATTGATGTATTTTGGTCCTAAACCATTCAGAGCTTTATAGGCCAGCATCAGAACTTTAAAGTCTATCCTCTGACGGACAGGCAGCCAGTGTAAAGACCTCAGAGCTGGACTGATGTGGTCCACTTTTTTGGTCTTAGTGAGGACTCGAGCAGCAGAGTTCTGAATGAGCTGTACTTCAACATAGAGGATGAAGTATTCCGTAACATGTTGTGCTAGTTTTATACGGAATAGAAAAAGAAAACATCTACGGTGATGGACATGCTTGGTTGCATAACCGACCGAAGTGAACCCTTCCTAAGAACACAGAGTACAGAGACTCTTCAGAGCTTTTGATATCTGGATTGTCGTCTTTGCTTTGGCCTGGTCTAAGTTAGAGGGATCAAAATGTAGCAGCAGACCAAGTCTCTATCAGATAAAGAGGCCCAAAGACTTGAGAACATTTTACACACTATGCGGTCTCAGCACAGTTAAAGCCCAGGGAATGCTGGGTATGAACATAAGAAACACCCAGAGGGCAGGTCAAAGCCTATGAAGTACATTAAGTTTTTTAAGTTTTTCCAGGGATCCTTTCAAAATTATCCAGCAAGAATAGCAAGGAAGTGGCTTCTTACCAAAGATCAATTCAGCTGGAATAGTGTGAATTCTTTTTATTTTAGAATACAGACAGAACTGTAAGTCTTTTCCCTATGCTGCTTTCTTTGCATATCCACATCAAGCGCTGGTCAGCACGTGTTAGGCATGTGCAGAGAGAGCCTGGAGTTTTAGGGAAACATCAAATCAGCAAAAAGTGCTTTAAAAAAGGTGTGATTACATTAAGAATCCAATCTAAACTCACCACTACCTTACAAAACGACTAACTGGCCTTTAAGTGTGAGCTGTTCTGTGTCCGGATGCCGACGTCTAATTGGGATGACGTTAGTGCTAATGGTAGAACATGATTGAGGTGGCAGGAATAACACAGCAGGCTGCCACGGGGACTGCATATCCTATATTCTGTTGGTTTAGGTTTGGTGGGAGAACAAATATTGAATTCAGCTTTAAAAATGAACCCTGCACGCCTCTTTTCTCTGGAACTTGCATAAAGAGACGGCGACCGCAACGTGCGTTCCTTTCTCTCAGCAGCTGCACAATTCTCATCTGCGGCACACCAGCTTCAATAGACATCTCGTTTGACTGCTGTCAGCATGATCATTAAGTCTCTCGATTTGGGTCTGTTTAAACAAGCTCCTCTGACGTTCAGTGGCCGCACGAAATCATTTCCCAGCCACGGGATGATTTCCTTCTCTCTACCCGTGGTCACGCATTGGTCCATTTAACGGGTGGTCAAACATACTTACTGTAAGGCAGAATAAACACTTCAAGTCATGTTTGTGTTATCTCCCTTGGCTTGAAAGAGTGCAAAAACTGTATCCACCTGTTTCTGTTATCACCCACGGGGAATGTAATGTGTTGTTAGTGTGTGGCTTAAATTTGGTTTTACGCAGTCACTCTGAAACAGACTCCTCATATATTTACTGGTTTAACAAGCCTAGAATAACAGAGTTGTGGTGCCGCACAGAAAACAAAAGAAAGAATGACATTTTTACCTGATCTTAGTGCTTAACTGAAACATTTTGAGGTCATCAAACCTTTTACTATTCATCATAAATAGGACATAAACCCCTTGTGTGATGTGACGACATTTCACTCAAGCACTCCAAGCAAGACTTGAAGAACTACTAGGCTTTAACTTCTTTCCAATACTTATAGAGATATTTTGAGGAGTAAAGGGAAACTTTGACCTAGATAGAAGGTTAGTTCAGTTTCACCAAAGTCAACAGGATTACGTTTCATCCATCGCAAAAAGTGCAAAGAATGATTCAGATGGCGTACATTGAGTTCCAATATATCCTCACAGGTCTAGACGGAGGACATACCTTTCTGTCTGAGTCCAGTTGTAGCATGTCATCAGACCAAGAGCATCAATGTCCTCTCATGGAAAAACCATCTGCTATGCTGGTCAAATTCTCTGAATGCTTTGTGTTCTGTGATTTGAGACATGTGTGTTTTAGTAGCGGTGTAGTAGCGGCTGGTAAGGAGGAGGGGTTTCTTTTTTTTCTCCAAAATACACCGGAGATCTACATTATGGATTTATTTGATTCTCTGATTCCTTAATAAATGCTAAAACCACCTTGCCTTCGGTGGAGAGGTCTAATATGCTTTAAAAAGCAATGCTGGACATTATTTCCTCATGATGATTACCTTTACAGTCTGAAATGTGGCTTGGAGGATATAGATGCCACATCTTATTCTCTTTTATCGTTTGCCCAATGGCAGGCATCACACCGTGCGTGCATGCACCCTTTTTGGCCAACGCATCGGCGAAAGCCA
Organism: Maylandia zebra; assembly: GCF_041146795.1. Lineage (NCBI taxonomy): Eukaryota > Metazoa > Chordata > Actinopteri > Cichliformes > Cichlidae > Maylandia > Maylandia zebra. The sequence goes on from NC_135185.1 coordinate 30,586,874, forward strand.
GAGGCCACACAGGGCACAACTTTGTGGCCATCTGAATCTTCTCCAAGTCAGGGGAGGTCTGCCTTGTTGACACATGAAGTCAATCTGAGAAAAGAGCCTGTTATGCCAGACTCACCAAAGGTGGGTAAGGAAAAATGCAAGCTTTGGTGGTTTGTGAGACGCTGCTGTCTCTGCTGAGTGCTGAAAGATCCATCAGTGTTTGCTTCCCTACCAACGTTCTCAGTACCAACAAAGTTTACTGAGTAATAACCTGTACGAACTCCCAATGGGAAATAAGGTGTTGAAATATTGTCTTACGTCTAGAGTCAGGTTATGCCCTTGTCATAACACTCCTACAAAGCTAAATAATTTCCTTTGGGTACTGCTGGGATTGCTTACCACTGGGTGATTGTTGTGTCCAATAGCAGCAGCAGGCATGTGCTTAAAAAGCCCCAGAGGTCTTGCGGTTTCTACTCTTCTATTTGTTTCCTAATGTGAGGAATATGAAGTATGTCCTGTACATGTGCCTGGCAGCCTGTAAACACTCAAAAAGACCTAAGGCACTGTATGTGACATTTTTAGGGGGATAAGAGTTTAAAAGTGCAAACCCCATTACAACCATTAATCATGTCAGACATTCTCGATTCAAGTAATACTTCAGTAAAAACTGAAGTATTCTTTCAACTTCTTTACTCAAGTGAAAGTGAAGAAGTACAGGCTCTAAAATGTACTCCAAGTATAAGTAAAAATTAGATTTTTGGGGGGCATTTTTACCAACTATCTTTGTGAAAAGCTAACTGAACTTCATGACCTATTAATATGATAATAAAATAATACAAGTGAATACAAACTCTGTTTCAACCTGAATTCTAATTCTAGTTAATTCACACAGTTTGAACACTGTTATGTAGAAGACAACCAGAAAGGAACAAAGGGAATTTAAAAAAATATAGTGTAGGTAAGTGACTTCTTCCACAGCTAAACAGAAAAATAAGTACAGTCAGGGGTTAAAGTTGGTTTTTATGGGTGAGGAAAGGTGTAGATTTCTATAGTGCGCTCCAATAGATTTGTGTACAGTTGACCTGTGCTGCTGCTGCTGCTCTGAGATTTACTGCTCTGTGCAGATTTACATCAAGATATTAATTTCCTCTTATGTTGTTTTTATTGTTTTACATTACTGTTTTATTTACTGTTACATTGTTTTATATTTCCATCTCCTGTGTTGTAAAGCACTTTGTGATTTTTATCTGTGAAAAGCGCTATATAAATAAATTTTACTTACTTACTATATAAGCAGAGCCATGAACTGATTTCCAAGCCTTAGACAGTATAAGGTTGGCTGTACTATACGGTACTATTACTAACTATGTCTATGGTTGAAGTTTACTATATCTCTGGACTGGATTACTTCATGGTGGCACGCTGGGTCGAAACCATGGTGCAATTTTGTTTTGATGTAGCTGTTGAGAACATGAGAAGAGTCCATATTTTAAATGTATTTGCTACCCAGCTGGTTTGTTTATTTAGGTATGGGTACATTGCAAAGACAAAGATCCTCTGTAAATTATTGCAGTACACAAATAATTTTAAAAATGTATTAGACTTTTTAGAATGTCTATTAGCATATTTACCCACATTTCTCATATAACTGCCTTAATAATTATCTGTTGGGAACAAAGCTTTTTTTTTTCTTTGTTGGGCGGTTAAATAGTTTGAAGGTGGTTGCTATTGGCCATTCCTGCTCTAGTTTTTGGCACATGCATTCTGGATATATTTTCAGTTGCCACGTTGCTTAGCTAATCACAATAAAGAAAACACAAGCACTTGTTAGCTGGTTGGTATCACTGCTTTAAAATGTTCCTTTAGCTAAAGCTAAAGGGGAAGCTAACTGTAGGCTACTGAAACTTACACATTTCCTGTATATAAGAACTCTGGTGCCCACCAAGGAAGTTTTAGCTTTCCCACAATATAAGCTGCATAAATAATATGAAAATACACAATCAGGTAATAAAGGTAACACTGACTATTTTTATCAGTGGTTAGCGCTGTTGCCTCATAGCAAGTAGGTTTGAACTTCCTGCTCAGCTGGGGCTTTAGGTTAATAGGTGATTCTATATTAGTCAAAGGTATGCATGTGGTTTCTGTTTGTCTGTGCTGGACCTTTGCTAGGTGTTCCCCATCTTTTGCCCTGTGATAGGCTCCAGCCTCCCCTGTGGCCCTGAGTTACATAAGCAGTTAAAAAAAAAACTAATGTGTGCCTGACCTTGTTATATTAATGTCATTCAGACATCTTGTGGTGACAGAGTGCACGCAGTTGGGCTCCAAAAGAGGTTTATCAGTTTGGGGCTTTAAACTTTGCTTTCAGTGTTATTTCAACCCAGCCAACCTGCTCCTCGTGGCTTTAGGAATATTACTTTCATCAAACGCCCAGTCTGATCTATTTTGGTTTACATTTTTCTTTTGGAGAAAATGTGCTTTGTATTTTCCCTCTTTCACTTTGTGCAAGTAGAAAAACAGAACTGTTTAAGCATGGGTGCTATCTTGTTTAGTCCAGATTTACTGTGGCAATAGACATGGTTCACATCTCCTGTTTCGGTTGATGCTGTGTTGCCAAGCCCTGTAGGTTATTGTGGTGTTTATATTGAGAGTGGAATTATGGTAAGAATGTGCCACGATACCACCAAAGCAACAGCAGGCTGTTCTGGCTGTTGCTTTGGTGGTGGTCTGAGGCTGCTTAATACTGGCACTTTGGTTCTGGAAGAGCATTGAGCCTCTGGATTGATGAAATACCGCCAAGATCCAGCATCTGAAGCTTGAATTCATTACACATGTTCCCAGTCTCCCTGTGATCATTTGCCGGGCCTTGATCACCCGTGGGGAGAAATACCACACAGAAGCCCTCCTGTCTCCTGAGGAAGCTTGTTGTTGAGAGTGAGAGCTACTAGAGACTCTGAAAATAGATAAATATTATTGGTAAGCCACAGAATTTAGCTGAAGAAAATTTAGAGAGTCTTCTCAAGAGGCTTCACAGCTTTTTTGCTTTATAGAAAGAGACATTGGCTTCCCAATCTCACATGTGGTCCAAGGAGAGTTCATTACTTTCTGGGTTTACTCACCAATAAGCTTGGGGTTGGATAAATAGCTGTTGTGTATCATTAGAATTAGCCTGCTGTGATGGAGTTAAGCATGAAGACAGAGTGGCCCTGCCAGTGTCAGGTTAGTTATCTAACGAGACAGAAGATCCGGTTTTACTCCAGTCATCAACTTGCCATGAACTTCAGCTGAGTTAAAGGGCAAATTCCAGTCAAATGTAACACATACTGTAGCCCTTTGACCTCTTGCACTGGTGTTTACAACACACGTATCTATACGATCAGTGAGCAGCAAGGTATTTTAAACGGTTGTTATCAGTCTCCTTAAGTCTTGTTAAACTAAGCAAATGAATCTGATTTCCATCGTTCTGACAATTTCGCCTCTAAAAAAATATTTTGCAATGTGTAAGGCAAGAATGATATCTGTTAACAAACGTCTTTGACCACAACACTAGAAACCTGCTGTGCCTCTTGCTGTAATAAGCCATATTTCAAGCAAAAAACGTGCCGTCTGAAGTCACATATTATTTTCTTCTTGGTCTTTTTTTCCTGGATTGTGATCAAAGAAAAGGAAATCACATGAACTAATTGATGAGGAATGTGTTCGCCACAGGACTTGCTCATTATTTAGGGCAAGAATTTTCCATTCGTCCAGTTTTGCATCATATGTTGCACATAAACAACTGTCTGGAAAACAACAAAGTCTTGCTGGATCATATATATTTGGTTATTTCCATGTGATCTCGAGCTCCAAGCTGGTCTAGACAGCCTGTACTCACTCAGGGCCTCCTCCTCTTCCTGGTTTGGGGTGAGTATGGAATGAGAAGGTCAAAGGTTAGGAACTCCGTAGTGGAGGGCCTACTCCACAGATAAACTTTTACAGCCGTGAAGCTGTGTGTTAGTGGCAGTTAGCAGTGGGTAGACATGCCAAAAAGCATGTGAGCGTGAGGTGTGATCGTTGTTCCCCGTGTGTCTTTTTCCTATGCCAGACACACTGCACTGTGCAGTGTCGACATCAGTGACAAATTCTCGGTTGGCTAGACGCCTGACTTTTGTGTTTCCACAACAACTATCAGCTTCTCACTAATTTGCTTTGACAGATCTTGCGGCCCTGCTCACATTTTGTCTTTTCTTTGATAAGTTCTTCATTTGTCTAAAATAAAATCAGTGCATCCACACGTTGCATTGCATGTGCTTTGGATGAAAGCGTCTTACGAATACAATGACGTATCTTACGTCGTTTGTAGCGTTCATGGATCGCTGCGTTTCTGCATGTAGAGCACGTTGTGTCAACAGAATTGTACAGAGAGATAATAATTGCCTTCTGGCGCTAACAGACAGCTAGACGGCTCAACACACAGATTTATGCAGATGTGCAATGGCTGTCTGCCAGTAGTAATCAGAAGCAGCATGGTGTTATTAGGGACTAATACTGCCACAGTGGTAAGCGTCACGGCATGAGAAACATTCTGGAGAGTCTTGTCTCACTCTGTATTAGCCAAAGCCACAAGCATCCCTGAGTTGCATAATAGTGCTTTTGTGCAGGCGTGAGGTTCCATGTGTCTTTCTGTCTGACGGCCACACAGATGTGCTATCAAATAAGGTTCCAATAACCTGATAGGATTAGCCAAGGGAGAATCTGTCCTCTTGATAGCCTGATAGAGAAGAGACCTGATATGTCTAAGTGCATTTGCAGGTTTTTGAAATGAAAAATATTCTCTAAGGGGAATGCAGATTTTTGTCTGCCAGATTCATCCTGTCCGATTCAGGCAGAAATAAAGGGACCTACATCTACTTTCTAAAGGAAAGTTCAACTAACAACTGAAGCTTACTGCAGTGGATGAATTACAGTGAGAAAATCCAAATATAATCAAACATAAGACATTTTTTTATTCCAATGTTCATAGAAAATCAGAACACCTTTCAGTAAATTACAGTCACATTATATACAGCAAATTTACAGTAGAGTATCAGACTACCGTATTTTTCAGACCATAAGGCACACCGGATTTTGCGCATTAAGCAAAACAAACCAGTCAGATAAGTCAAACTTTACTGAACTCATTCTTCTTGCTTCCTCCACTTCTGTACCATTGATTCATTAATGTTGAATTCTCTCGCAGCTGTTCTAGTCCCATGTTGTTGCAGTATATTAATGACTAACCTCGTATTGTGGATGGATTATCTCAGTTGTTCTCCTGACTGAAGTTTGGTCCGTTTACAGCATCCTGCCATGCGATTGCATTTGTCTCTAACCATTAGGAACCCTCACATTAACTTTCGAGTGGAAAAAGGTTGGCGTTCATCCTCCAGCTTCACTGTGTTTGTTATGCTAACATAGCTGTGTCGCTAGCAATCACGTAGCACATCATTATATACCAGCTAGCCCAACTTCAGTAACCCTACAAAAGTCACTGCTGTTTAGTTTTCTGTCTTCATTTATGCTGGAAGTGATAGCAGAGCTGTACCTTTTAATTTTCTCAGAAATCTCTCAGTCAGAACATGCTATATCATGCTTAGGTGGAAGCTAGCGAGCTAACTTCCTGCTAACTTCTAACTGTTAAATTTAATAGATTCTGTTTTCATGGATGCCTGGATGTTAAACTTAATTGATACACCTGGTAAAGCAGCAACGCTGATCATTTTATTAAAGATGAAAGAATTTAGACAGTTTTCAACTCTCAGTAATGCCACAGTGATCGTTTGACTTTGGGACCTGAAGAAGACGGAGTTTTGGACCCAGATTACTCCACAATGCTCCTGACTATGGTAGCCGTAATGCTCCGACAATCCATCAAGCGTTGCGGCTTCGTAGCTTACCAAAATCGTACTAAAACGTTTTTTGACAGATTTTTGAGCACCGTGTACCATATAAAATCGGTTCAAAGTCAGTAAGCACAACCAGAATTCATACATAAGGTGCACCGGATTATGAGGTGCACTGTCAATTTTTGAGAAATTTAAAGGATTTTAAGTGTGCCTTATAGTCCAAAAAATACGGTAGGTGTTTTTAAAATTGCACAAGGCTCAGTGAAATCAAATGAGCAGGAATAAGTTTTATGATCACTGCATAATTGGTTTGGAGGCAAAAAGTACTTGTTTTGGGCTCAAAGTGCATTTGCTTTAAGAAAGACAGTCTTCATACCCGGGCAGAGAAGCCATGTTTTTCTTTCACCACCCATATGCTGTCAATCACCTTCCCATTCTGGAACACACAGAAAAGTCTTTGTCATCATCCGAGCAATATTCCTTGGTCGTAAAATGAATCGCACTCACACATTCTTCCTCGTGTGCTCACCTGGTCATCAGACACCTGCTCCAAGTACAGGTGGGTTCCATTGACCACCTGCATACGGCTGTAGCCATAGTCTCTGCTGCGGAAAGCACTCCACTCTTTGGGGTTTGGATTGAACTTGTCAGTCTTCTCTCTGCAGCCCTGCAGAAGATTAACCAGGAATTACACAGAGCCTTTAAGATAGGAGCCACATGCCTTCCTCAGACTCTGACATTTACAACTGCGGCTGTGCCTCGGTGTGAGTCTGTCTGCATTTTAATATCCCAATGACTAATACCTCTGTGGTTGGATGACAAAGTGTACTCTGCACTGTTCACCACCACATCAGAAAAGAGTTAACCAGACCAACAGATGGTACTAAACTCATGTAGCAGACCAGCTGCTGCACAGACAGAGCTGTTTACCATACATAACGGCATTTCTGTTGATTTCACTGTCACTTTGCGCACTGACCTGCACACAAAAATGTTAACAGTGACACAGTGACGTGAAACTACTCACAGCAGAGCCTGTGATAATGTGGACTGGAGCTTTGGGGTTCACGTAAGGCTGTTCTCTGCTGCCATTGAATACCTTCAAGGAGCAAAGCACAATAAGTTTGGAACACTAGTTTACAACAGGGGAATGCAAGGATGAAGGATGGGGTGAAGTAAGAATGCACCAGCTGACCTTATCACCATACACAGGCCACAGCCTCTCATACGTGTGCTCATGTGCCCACAACTCCACATCCACTCCTGTGGGGGGAAAAAAAAAAAAACCCTTTCATAGATGAGAAGCATACACAAACAGCTCAGTGGTGCAACTGAAAGTTCCTCAGAACCTGTGCCTATTTAATTTGCAGATTTCTCAACAAACAACAAAACCTTACGATCAGAGAAACAAAACCTGACAGCGATTCATCACAAATTAAATAATTAAAACCGAGCGAAAAGTCTGAGAAACGTAATACAGGAAAAACATTTTGAAAACAGGCTGTTAGCATTTCAGCCAGACAGAAGGCCTGGTGTTTGGTTTGCTCTGCTGTTAGGACATTAGTCTAAGTGTGCAAATTTGCAATATTAAACACCCATTAGCAGCACACAGACTAGGTAGCATACCATAACGGTAAAATAGATCCTCAAGACCTGGAGCCGGTGGTTTTGTGTCATTCCTTCCCAGACGGACCTGAGACATAGGTGAGAGAGGTATAATGACAATATGAATTGACATTAACATCCAAACCACTACCTGCTGGGTGAAACACTATCTGGCAGGCATCCATTACCTGTGCCTGCCTCACTCTCAACAATGCCAAGTGTTGAGAGAAGCAAGCCCCGGTGGAAACTATTTGCTCCAAATTACAGTGATTATGCCAGCACGCCGTGCTGCTTATGGGTTCTGTGGACTGGCCAGTCTGCAACATGCTTGTCATGTCTCCTAGCAGGGGCAATTTAAGTGTAAAGCAAGGCTGTGAAAATAAATCCTGCAAATAACATTATGTGATAAAAATAAAATGTTTAACAACACAAACATGCTGCTGTTTACATAACCGGGAACACAGCTCCCAATTAACAGCAGCTTCTTTAAAGCCAAGGCTCACGGTATTTTAAGGTAATGACAACATGACGTTTGCAGTAGTAAAATTACATCACACCTATAGAGTGAATTACCGATATGGTAATACAGAATAGTACTAGTAAAGAGTCTGGAATTTAGCTAAACAACACCACACTCATACCCCACAAGGCACTGGTATGGGTGGCACTATCACCCTTTACTAAGCTAGACATTCAGCCTGTCTGTACATGTTTTCGATCATTTTTCTATAAAATTTTAGACATAGTCAAAGGTTTAAATAATGAGCCCAGCTTATGTGAACCAAAGCTCAGCCTTCAGATTAATCTGAATGTTTAATATTGTCATATGAGGAACACAAGTCGGGCTTGCCCAACTTCTGTTTTGTTCAATCTTGTATTTGCAAAGGACAACCAATCAGAAAAAATCTTCAAAGGGGGAGCGAAGGAGTTAAAACATCTTCTTTCACACACTGTATTATCTGTGGGGATTGTAAATCATCCAAAGCTACTCTAGTCCAACAATAAAAACATCAGCCTGGGAGTTACATTAACCCTCCTGCCATCCTTTAAAAAACTCACACCCATCACCCTAGGGACCATTTTCAGCCACGCCATAAAAAGACCATATATCCATATTTTATTCCACTTTAAATTAGCCAACCTTGTAAAACTACTTCTCCCTGAAATATTCATGTAAAGTTTTAATTATATTTTCGTTGTTTTAACCCTTCAAATCCCAGTGTTATTACATGAGCGCCCTGTGTTATAAGCCCCAAAAACCAAAAAACGAAACTAAATATTTCCACAAAAAACCAGTTGAAGTAATATGTGATTGTCATTATAAGTAGGCCTTTAGATGGACCAAAGATTGGCACCAACATACATTTTGACCTGCCATTATTTTTTTTGCATTTTTTTTGCAATTTAAAAATTAAAACTTCAAGGCCCTGAGTCTTCATTGACATCCAAGAAAAGAAGAAAAAATAAAATCATATGATGATAATTTGGGGTTGAAAAATAGCGTTTATAATGGAAGTCAATGGGCAGAAAATGGTCCCCAGGGTGATGGGTGTGGGGATTTCTGCTGCTCAGCCATTTTAGGCTGATTTAAGGAATTCACACTGGAATATTAACATTGACAGGTAAAAACTATCCTGTGGCAAGTTTGGTTATATTCCACTGAACACAGTGGAAATGGCAGCCATTTAACACATAGCAGTGGCACAAAAAGGTCCCAAGAAGGCAGGAAGGTTAATAAGTGCCCTACACAATTAATTGTGAAAAATTATTATATAATATAAACCATTTCTCACTGTAGCAATGTAAGTAAATTAACAGACAACACTCTTACATACATAGGATTCAAACTTAGTACAGTCATCCTGGTCATCATCAGAGCAGTACATGGGCCGGTGCCCCATGGTTATGATCCAAGGACGCACTGCTCTGTTCTCGGGCTTGTTGGCCTCCTAGATGAAACAAAAGTGGAGCCACACATGTGCCACGTTAAAACAGGGAAACAAATTCAGCAACATGCTCTTACTTTCACTGAAATGAGAATTCTGAATATTATAATGATATAAAATGACCTTGGTCTTAAAATGAGGAAAAAAAGAGGTCAAAGCAAGTGTGGGAACAAAAGAAAGGACTTAGCCACAGTGGACAGATGGAATTGTTGTGGTCATTAACCTCCAGGTCTTTCTCCAGCCAGTCGTACTGCTTGAAGAGGA